>NC_053495.1:206532537-207132537 GCF_905171775.1 Rana temporaria | reverse complement strand
AGTTTTTTTTTATAGCAATAATTTAGAAGTTCCCAACCTACACTCATTTCATCCAAACTTTATTTAAAATTTGTATTGCTACTTGCATGCTCTGAGGCCGCTCTCCCCAACAACACATCCATCAGACATCCATCAGACCACGTTTACCGTTCACTCACAACTGCTGTGTGATATTATTTCTCAGAAATGCGAATCTATAGGAAAAGATTTCATATTGAAATCCATCATACAGTTACTAATTATTTCTGTAACCAGGATGCCGTGTTTTGTTTTTTATATATTTTTATACATTTTTTTACACATCCAATCCAACGCGAACTGTGAGAGTTATTTTATTTCTTTTTTTTTTTTTTTATTCCATTTTTCCTTGCCTGGTCTATAATTAAAAATTTTCAACCAGACACACAGATGTTTTTGCATCTTTTTGATCTCCCAAATCAGTGCTCTTGAAAATCTTTGCCTGTTACAATGAGATATATTTGAATAAAAAAAAAAAAGTTCATGAGGATCAATAAAAAATTACATCCAAAGAACATCCAAAAATTATTGCAGGTTTTCCCATAATAATAATAATTAGAAATAAAAAGTAATCACGCTTAGATTTTCTCAAATTGAGCTGGAATTTTAAATGACTGGACAGAATCAGAATAATTTTGTATCATTTTGCAATAAAATAATCATAAAATGAAATACCGATGCAGCCTACCTTACATAAACGACATCACATACCTCACATTAAGATTATCTTCATAAAAACAACACATACATTGCATAAAAAATAAAAATAAATACATACTTCATATTTCACCCTTTAAAGTGCAAGTTCACCTTTACATAAAATCTGTAAGGTGAACTTACACTGCACCCACTTTTCATTTACAAGTAAAAGTCTGTCTTTTTTTCTAGAAAATTACCGTATTTATCGGCGTATACAGCGCACTTTTTTGCCCTCAAAAAATAAGGGCAAAATCGTGGGTGCGCGATATACGCCGATACCCGCTTTCCCACGCCGAGTTTGAACACTGCGACGGCATATACCGAGCGCAGTACACTCGTGTATAGTCGGGCAGGCTCGGCTCCTCTCGCGCTCACGTCCTGGACGTACAGGACGTGAGCGCGAGAGGAGCCGAGCCCGTCCGACTATACACGAGTGTACTGCGCTCGGTATATGCCGGCGCAGTGTTCAAACTCTGCGCGGGAAAGCGGGGATTGAGCGGGGAGGACACCGCAGAAGGACGCCAAACCCGACGAAGAGGACACCCGAAGCTGCAGACGGACGCTGGACCCGACGAGGCCGCCAATGGACGCCGCGCAAGACACCAAAACTGTAAGTACTAAAATGTTTTCTTTTACAGGAATGCGAGTCCACTTTAAGGGTGCGCGCAATACCCCGATAAATACGGTACTTAGAACCTCCAAACATTTATTTTTTTTCTAACAAGAATAAAATGGCAATCGTTGCTATTTTTTATGTCACATAGTATTTGCGCAGCGGTTTCTCAAACGCAATTATTTTTTTTAAAATACACTTTAACACATTTTAATGCAAAAAAAAATAATTGTAAAAAATAAAAGATGATGTTACAGCGAGTAAAAAGACAACATATTACGCTTTAAAATTGTGAACGCTAGTGGAATGGCAACAAACTACGAGACTTAAAAATCTCCATAAACAACAGTATAATTTTTTTTCACAGGTTACCCGTTTAGAGTTTTACACACGATCGGAAATTCCGACAACAAAACCGTGGATTTTCTTCCAACGGAATGTTGGCTCAAACTTTGTCTTTCACAAAAATAATGTTGGAAATTCCGACCGTCAAGAACGCGGTGACGTACAACACTACTACAAGCCGAGAAAAACGAAGTTACATAGTTAGTCAGGTTGAAAAAAAGACACAAGTCCATCAAGTTCAACCACAAGAAATAAAATAATAATATCGTACAATCCCATATACCCAATTCTATACCAACAGTTGATCCAGAGGAAGGCAAAAAACCCCAGCAGAGCATGAGATCCAATTTGCTACAGCAGGGGAAAAAATTCCTTCCTGATCCCCCGAGAGGCAATCGGATTTTCCCCGGATCAACTTTACCTATAAATGTCAGTACTCAGTTATATTATGTACATTTAGGAAAGAATACAGACCTTTTTTAAAGCAATCTACTGAGTTGGCCAGAACCACCTCTGGAGGGAGTCTATTCCACATTCTCACAGCTCTTACTGTGAAGAAACCTTTCCGTATTTGGAGATGAAATCTCTTTTCCTCTAGATGTAAAGAGCGCCCCCTTGTCCTTTGTGTTGACCGTAAAGTCAATAACTCAACACCAAGTTCACTGTATGGACCTCTTATATATTTGTACATGGTGATCATATCCCCCCTAATTCTCCTCTTCTCAAGAGTGAATAGATTCAGTTCCTCGAATCTCTCCTCATAGCTGAGCTCCTCCATGTCTCTTATCAGTTTGGTTGCCCTTCTCTGCACTTTCTCCAGTTCCCCAATATCCTTCTTGAGAACTGGGGCCCAAAACTGAACTGCATATTCCAGATGAGGTCTTACTAATGATTTGCACAGGGGGGGGGGGGGAGATATCTCTCTCTCTGGAGTCCATACCTCTCTTATACAAGAAAGGACTTTGCTCGCTTTGGAAACCACAGCTTGGCATTGCATGCCATTATTGAGCTTATGATCTACCAACACACCCAGATCCTTCTCCACTACGGATCCCCCCCAGATCCTTCTCCACTACGGATCCCCCCCAGATCCTTCTCCACTACCGATCCCCCAGATCCTTCTCCATTACGGATCCCCCCAGATCCTTCTCCGCTACAGATCCCCCCCAGATCCTTCTCCGCTACAGATCCCCCCCAGATCCTTCTCCGCTACGGATCCCCCCCAGATCCTTCTCCACTACGGATCCCCCCCAGATCCTTCTCCACTACGGATCCCCCCCAGATCCTTCTCCGCTACAGATCCCCCCAGATCCTTCTCCACTACGGATCCCCCCAGATCCTTCTCCACTACGGATCCCCCCAGATCCTTCTCCACTACGGATCCCCCCAGATCCTTCTCCACTACGGATCCCCCCAGATCCTTCTCCACTATGGATCCTCCCCAGATCCTTCTCCACTACGGATCCCCCCAGATCCTTCTCCACTACGGATCTCCCCAGATCCTTCTCCACTACGGATCTCCCCCAGATCCTTCTCCACTACGGATCCCTCCAGTTGTACTCCCCCTAGTATGTATGACGCATGCATATTCTTAGCCCCCAAGTGCATAACTTTACATTCATCAACATTAAGTTCAATGATTCTGAGCATGCCTAGGATTTATGTGCGCCGGAATTGCATACAGACAATTGGAATTTCCGACAAGAACTTTTCTTGTCGGAAGAATTGAGAACCAGCTCTCAAATTTTTGCTGTTGGAAATTCCGACAGAAAAAGTCAGATGGAGCCTACACACGGTCGGAATTACCGACCAAAAGCTCACATCAAACTTTTCTTGTCGGAATTTCCAATCGCGTGTACGCGGCATTAAGCTGCATTTACACAACAGCGTCTTGATTTGCGGGCAGCTTTTACCGTGGATCCGCCTGCGATTTGACAGCGCCGAGGTGTGAATGACAAAACGCGGAACTCACCTTTGAGATGCCATTCATTTGAATGACACCTCACATCGCGGTGCGATCGAGCTGCAATCGAGGCAACCCGCACCGCAGGACGCATGTCGCCCCAAAGTAGCTCCTGAACGATTTTTAGGCCACATGCGTCCCCGCAATGCATGTTTTATCACGCGGCAGACCTGCCTCACGATTTGAGGTGTCATTCAAATGAATGGCATCTTAAATGCGAGTTCCGCGTTTTGTCATTCACACCTCCGCGCTGTCAAATTGTGGCAGATACCCGCAATTTAAAACGCTGTAGTGTGAATGCAGCCTTAAAACACGACCGTTTTTCATGACGAGAAAAATGCCATTTTTTAAATTGGTCGTTAAAAACGGTCGTGTGTAGGTTCCAGAGCGTTTTTTCTCAACGTGAAAAATTGCCATTAAAAATTTAGAACCTGCTCTATTTTTTCTGTCGTTTTTCACGTCTTCGTTTTTCTCGTTATGAAAAAAGGTCGTGTGTACGCTTTAACGACAGGGAAAAAAACGTGCATGGTCAGAAGCAAGTTATGAGGAGGAAAATTAGCATAATCAGCCCAAAGGGTGGCGCCATTCGATTGGAACTTCCTCTTTATAGTGCCGTCGTACGTGTTGTATGTCACCGCGCTTTGCTCAAGCATTTTTTTTTTTTTTTACGATCGTGTGTATGCAAGGCAGGCTTGACAAGAATCACGTTGAGAAAAACTTAGGGCCAGATTCACAGCAGAAATACGCCAGCGTATCTACCGATACGCCGGCGTATTTTCAAATTTACCGCGTCGTATCTTGATTTGGAATCCTCAAACCAAGATACGACGGCTTTTGGCATAGATCCGACAGGCGTACGGCTTCGCACGCCTTCAGATCGTAGGTGTAATTCTCCGGCGGCCGCTGGGTGGAGTTCGCGTTGTTTTCCAGCGTCGGGTATGCAAATTAGCTGTTTACGACGATCCACGAAGGTACGCGCGTTCGTCGCATTCTCTTACGTCGTCGCTAGACGTTTTTTCCCGTCGCAATCTTAAGCCTGCTATTTCATGGCTTAGATTTAGACCAGCCATGTCAAAGTATGGCCGTCGTTCCCGCGTTGAATTGAATTTTTTTTTTTTGTGCGTAAGACGTCCGGGAATACGAAAGTACGTTACGCACGTTGCAGTTCAAAAAACACGTCCGGGCGCCGTAATTTCGCGCAAAGCACGGCGGGAAATTTCCAAACGGAGTGTGCGCAGAACGCTCGGCGCGGGAACGCGCCGAATTTAAATGGTACACGCCCCATTTGAATTTGGCGGGCTTGCGCCGGACGGCTTTACGCTACGCCGCCAAAAGTTTACACGCAAGTGCTTTGTGAATCAACCACTTACGCTGGAAACTTGCGGCGGCGTAACGTAAACGGGATACGATACGCCGCCGCAAATCTACATGAATCTGGCCCTTCGTTTTTTTTACATGACATGAAAAATGGTCGTGTGCACGCAGCTTTAAGCAGCACTGCAATTACAGTATACAAATAAGTCTTGTCCTTGTAAATCAAATGCTCTGCATCTTGTAACTTATTTATATTTACCCAAATGTGAAACTGTGATGCTAAAAATTCTAAATTAGATGTCTACGGAACATTACCATCCAGTACAGTACAAAAAAAAATAAAAAATTGCCTCTGCAATGCATCAAACAGTCATAACCACATCAAAGAATACTATAAATGAACAAGTCAATTAGCCTAGAAATCCACCAGGCTACAGAAGAAAGTCCTTTTCATTTTTGCTTGCACCAAATAGTGATCTTGAAACGTCTTCCTCGATCCACACATGTTGTTCCTTCCGCCACCGTGAGAAAAATCAAAACACTCGCCAGACCCAACGTGACCTCTAATATAGAAGGAGGTCTGACAGCGCATGCATATATCGAAGATCAATCATCCCGTCTTCCTTTCCGCCTCCTCTGGGTGTCAGATCTCAGAACCTTGTAAACAATTTGATTATAGAACACTTTAAAGGACATATAGTGCCAATAATGGGGTAGACAGATACAGATGGTGGAGAGCTACAGACTCAGGTCTGGTCACGGGCCTGCACTATGCAACAGAAATGGACTGATAACAGAAACTAACCAGCTAACCCCCGGACCGTATTGCTGGTCAAATACCAAAGCACTTTTTGCGATTCGGCACTGCGTCGCTTTAACTGACAATTGCGCGGTCGTGCGATGTGGCTTCCAAACAAAATTGGCGTCCTTTTTTTCCCCACAAATAGAGCTTTTTTGGGCGGTATTTGATCACCTCTGCGGTTTATATTTTTTGCGCCATAAACAAAAGTAGAGCGACAATTTTGAAAAAAAATGAATATTTTTTACTTTTTGCTATAATAAATATCCCCCAAAAATGTATAAAAAAAATATTTTTTTCCTCAGTTTAGGCCGATACGTATTCTTCTACATATTTTTTGTAAAACAGTTATAGCGCTTACAAAATAGGGGGTAGTTTTATGGCATTTTTATTAATATTTTGTTTTTTTTGTTTTACTAGTAATGGCGGCGATCATCGATTTTTCTGCGACATTATGGCGGACACATCGGACACTTTTGACACATTTTTGGGACCATTGGCATTTTTATAGCTATCAGTGCTATAAAAATGCATTGGATTACTGCATTGTTTACACACACAGCCCGCCGGGCACGCACACGGGAGTCATTAAAAACGATCGTGTGTGGGCTCCAGAGCATTTTTCTCTACGTGAAAAATGGGCATTAAAAATTTAGAACATGCTCTAATTCGTTGTTTTTCACGTCATAAAAAACGGTCGTGTGTAGACTTTAACGACGGCAAAAAAACGCGCATGCTCAGAAGCAAGTTATGAGACGGGAGCGCTCGTTCTGGTAAAACTAGCGTTTTTAATGGAGATAGCACATTCGTCACGCTGTAACAGACTGAAAAGCGCAAATCGTCTCTCTCCAAACTTTTACTAACACAGAATCAGTAAAAGCAGCCCAAAGGGTGGCGCCATCTGAGTGGAACTTCCCCTTTATAGTGCCGTTGTACATCACTGTGCTTTGCTAGAGCATTTTTTTTTGTATGCAAGGCGGGCTTGAAAAGAATTACGTCAAGAAAAACTGAGTTTTTTTTTCCATGACATTAAAAACGGTCGTGTGTATGCGGCATATTACTTATTTTGTATACGAACTAGAGCTGCATGATTCTGTCTAAAATGAGAATCACTTTTTTTTGCTTAGAATAAGAGCCTGTTTACACAGGCACGACTCGTCAGGAGACTTAGGCCCCATACACACGAGAGGATCGATCCGCTGGAATTGATCCACGGACCGGCTCCAGCGGATAGATCCCCTGGTGTGTGCGATCCAGCGGATCTGTTTCCGCAGATTTTTGTCCCCTGGGATGGATTTCCAGCAGATAAAAATTTCTTGACATGCTAAGAAATCTATCCGCTGGAATCCATTCCAACGGATTGATCCGCTGGTCTGTACAGACTCACCGGATCAATCCGTCCGAATCCATCCCCCGCATGCGTCGTAATGATTCGACGCATGCGTGGAATTCCTTATATGACAGTGTCGCGCACGTCGCCGCGTCATCAACGCGGCGACGGCGCGACACGTCACCGCGGACGGAATTCCGCGGGGATTTTGATCTCATGGTTAGTACAACCATGAGATCAAAATCCGCCAGAGGATTTATCCACGGAAACGGTCCCCCGGACCGTTTCCGCGGATAAATCCTCTCGTGTGTACTAGGCATAAGCCGCCTGACAAGTCGCGCTCCGTTCTGTACATAGGATACAAAGTGTAATTTCTTCAGTGTTGTCACATGAAAAGATAGACGAAAATATTAACAACAATGTGAGGGGTGTACTCACTTTTGTGAGATACATGATCGCCAGCAACGTTTCAGAACCACGCAGGACCCCTTCGTCAGGCAGGTGGCATTGCACATGGTTGCAACCCATTCCCCATTTGCTTGAATAAATCGCATTCCGCGATCGTGATGTATTGGATGTTTTATGCTGTGGGACTGAATCACCACGATCAGTGCCATCCGCTGCCATTGCAGCTTAGAGGGGGCAGATAGGCGGGCACTAAAAACGTAGCTAAACAATGCAACACCCCCCCCCCTCCTCCCAACCACGGGTCTGAACGAGTTGCATTAATTTGTGTTTTACATCTGTCTGGAGTTCACCTTTAACCACTTAAGGACCCCCTTCACGCCGATATACGTCGGCAGAATGGCACGGCTGGGCACAAGCACGTACCTGTATGTGTCTCTTTAAGCCCAGCTGTGGGGTCACGAGCGCCCAACGCCCGCGGGACCTGATCGCCGCCGGTGTCCCGCGATCGGTCAACGGAGCTGAAGAACGGGGAGAGGTGTGTGTAAACACAACTTCCCTGTTCTTCACTGTGGCAGTGTCATTGATCGTCTGTTCCCTGATATAGGGAAACATGATCAATGACGTCACACGTCCAGCCCCCGCCCCCTACAGTTAGAAACACACATGAGGTCACACTTAACCCCTACAGTGCCCCCTAGTGGTTAACTCCTAAACTGCGATTGTCATTTTCACAGTAAACAGTGCATTTTTATAGAACTTTTTGCTGTGAAAATGACAATGGTCCCAAAAATGTGTCAAAATTGTCCGATGTGTCCGCCATAATGTCGCAGTCGCGAAAAAAAAATCGCTGATCGCCGCCATTAGTAGTAAAAAAAAATGATTAATAAAAATACAATAAAACTATCCCCTATTTTGTAAATGCTATAAATTTTGCGCAAAACCAATCGGTAAACGCTTATTGCGATTTTTTTTAACCAAAAATAGGTAGAAGAATACGTATTGGCCTAAACAGAGGGGGAAAAAAACGTTATTTTATATATTTTTGGGAGATATTTATTATAGCAAAAAGTAAAAAATATTGAATTTTTTTCAAAACGGTCGCTCTATTTTTGTTTATAGCGCAAAAAATAAAAACCGCAGAGGTGATCAAATACCACCAAAAGAAAGCTCTATTTGTGGGAAAAAAAGGACGCCAATTTTGTTTGGGAGCCACGTCGCACGACCGCGCAATTGTCAGTTAAAGCGACGCAGTGCCGAATCGCAATAACTGGCCAGGTCCTTTACCTGCATAATGGTTCCGGGTCTTAAGTGGTTAAAAATGTAAAACTTAAAAAAAAATAAAAAAATAAGTTGAGTTCATTTATTCATTCGGCATTTTTTTATTTCTGAGTTTATTTAGCCTCTGCCGCTGTATTTGGGGGAGGAAACACAAACACAATTACATTCCTTTCTGTCAACACACATCTTCCCCCAGACACTTCTGTAGTTGATGTCATGATGAACAGAGGTTGACAGCTCTCTTTTTTTTTTTTTTTTTTTACGGGAAATACATCTGTCAATAGTTTTTTTCACAGAACAGATTTATAACAAGCTTATTATAACATTCAAGATACAGCCAAGTGCTGATTATGTCGTCTTCCCCCGAGCCTAAATCTGAAAAAGCTTCACCTTAAAAAAGTAACGAACCAAAACTGAACCCCCCCCCCCAACTGGCAAACGCCTAAATCTCCTAACAATTAAACATTGCTAGGTCAACTGTCATACTCACCATACTCCGCACACTAGTTGAAATCAGAGTGCCTGCACCGGCACTGGCGTTGCAAAGAAAGCAAGAAAAAACCAAAGCCAATCGACGTTCAATATCTCAAAATCGACGTTTCAGGCACAGAGAGAGATGTTCTGGCAGCACATAAAATTAGAGATGCACCGAAATTTCGGCATTTTGTCGATCAAGAAAAATGTGCCGATAATGGTGCCAAAAATGCGTACGATCTTGCCGCGATTTTTTCTGTGCTTATAGGGCCAGATTCTCATCCAGCGGCGTAATTTTGTGCGGGCGTAACGTATCCGCTTTACGTTACGCCTCCGCAACTTAGACGGGCAAGTGCTGTATTCTCAAAGCACTTGCTCCGTAAGTTGCGGCGGTGTAGCGTAAACCGGCCGGCGTAAGCCCGCCTAATTCAAATTTGGATCAGGGGGGCGTGTTTTATGTAAATGTACTGTGACCCGATGTGATTGACGTTTTTCCCGAACGGCGCATGCGCCGCCCGTGGAATTTCCCAGTGTGCATTGCTCCAAATTACGCCGCAAGGACGTCATTGGTTTCGGCGTGAACGTAAATGACGTCCAGCCCCATTCACGGACGACTTACGCAAACGACGTAACTTTTTCAAATTTCGACGGCCATACTTAACATTGTTACGCTGCACTTATGCCACCATATAGCAGGGGCAACTATACGCCGGGAAAAGCCTAACATAAACGGCGTAACTTTACTGCGTCGGCCGGGCGTACGTTCGGGAATTCGCGTATCTAGCTAATTTGCATACTCAACGTGGAATTCGACGGAAGCGCCACCTAGCGGCCAGCGTAAAATTGCAGTTACGATCCGACGGCGTAAGAGACTTACGCCTGTCGGATCTAACAGATATCTATGCGTAACTGATTCTAAGAATCAGGCTCATAGATACGATGGCGCAACGCAGAGATACGACGGCGTATCTGGAGATACGCCGTCGTATCTCCACTGAGAATCCGGGCCTTGGTGTGTTTTTTATAGGTCATATGACTCAAAAACCACATCAAAAAAATAAAACCAGTGCGTTATTGATGCATCTGTGCTGCATTTTCAATGCATTTAAACAGGGGTGGTGCGTTTTTTTTTTTTTTAACTGACAAAAAATGTTGGTGGCCAAAAATTGTGTTTTAGACGTTTTGCCAAAAAAGGAAAAAGTGCTCATAATGGTGCAGAAAATGTACGTGATTTTGGCACAATTTTACTGGGCTTCTGGTGTGTTTTTCATAGGTCATGTGACCTAAAAACCGCATCAAAAACGTAAAACAGGTGCGTTATTGATGCGCTCTTACTGTGTTTTTAATGCATTTCAATAGGCAGATTTTTGGTGCATTTTTTTTTAAAACTACTTGTCGACAAGCCGCCGCAGTTCTACAGCGGCAGGTCGGCTCCCCTGCGCGAGAGCCCGTAGCTCTACGTCACCTCGCGAAGCTGCCACTAGGGGCGCGCGCGCCCCCCGCTCATCCCTGATCCCGACGTGCGTGCCCGGTGCGATCGCCGCCGGGCACCCGCGATCGCTCGTTACAGAGCGAGAACCGGGAGCTGTGTGTGTAAACACACAGCTCCCGGTCCTGTCAGGGGAGAAATGCCTGACCGTCTGTTCATACAATGTATGAACAGCGATCAGTCATTTCCCCTAGTGAGGCCACCCCCCTACAGTTAGAACACACCCAGGGAACATACGCAACCCCTTCCCCGCCCCCTAGTGTTAACCCCTTCACTGCCAGTGGCATTTTTATAGTAATCAATGCATTTTTATAGCACTGATCGCTATAGAAATGACAATGGTCCCAAAAATGTGTCAAAAGTGTCCGCCATAATGTCGCAGTATTGCTGATCGCCGCCATTACTAGTAAAAAAAAAAAAATATTAATAAAAATGCCATAAAACTACTCCCTATTTTGTAAACGCTATAACTTTTGCGCAAACCAATCAATAAACGCTTATAGCAATTTTTTTAACGAAAAATAGGTAGAAGAATACGTATCGGCCTAAACTGAGGAAAAATAATTATTTTTTATATATTTTTGGGGATATTTATTATGGTAAAAAGTAAAAAAATTCATTTTTTTCAAAATTGTTGCTCTATTTTTGTTTATAGCGCAAAAACTAAAAACCGCAGAGGTGATCAAATACCACCAAAAGAAAGCTCTATTTGTGGGGAAAAAAGGACGCCAATTTTTGTTTGGGAGCCACGTCGCACGACCGCGAAATTGTCAGTTAAAGCGACGCAGTGCCGAATCGCAAAAAGTGCTCTGGTCTTCGACCAGCAATATGGTCCGGGGGTTAAGTGGTTAATACCCCACTAGTTATCAGTGGGGCAGCAATGACATGAGGAAGGAACGCCCTGCCTCTACCAAGATGTCTGACTCTACACAGAGACAAAGTGCAGTACAAATCATGGTAAGTCCGTGATAGGGAAAGATCACGTTCAGGGAGACCACAGGCAATGCCAGTGACTAGTCCTTTGTCCTCTGCTTGCTTTTCCAGCACAGCTTCCAGAGTTCAGGTCCTCTTTATAGTCATTTTGTGATCCCTCTTGATCAGTATCTGCATCACAACAACGGGGCATCATTCCTGGATAATGCTCTCGCATCTGTCATTTGTCAAGCTCAGGATAGATATCTACCTAGGGAAGTTACGTTTCAGAACCGACTACAGCGGAAGATTGCTCCTTCTAGAGCTGCTAAAAAAAAAATAATATTGTCTTATTTAGCATAATTTGATTGACCAAACCATATGCTGACACAATTCGATTTAGTCACATTGCACAGTTAGCAGGCTGCTGTTCGTCAGCTTCATTTGACAGCTGGCAGGGAGGCAAAAAAAAACAAATCTAAGAAATGATGCATGTCCTATAAAAAAAAAAAAAAAAAAAACATGAAATAAAAACTCTAAATCATCTAGCATAATTCACAGTTTTATATTGTGTTAACAAGGTGTTTTGGTGGGTTTGGAAGCTTTGTGTTGAGCTGGGACCACAGCTAAGATGCCTCCATTGCTGAGCCACACTTTGTTCTAAGCATCAACAAAAGCACAGCGAGGTGTGAAAATATTTTTTGCGTGAAATCATGTCACACAATTTATTATTCTTCTGTCATTTTTTTTTTCTTCACTTGTGAATGTATATGAAAAAAAAGTAATTCTTCAAATATGTCAATCAAATTTTCACTCGAGATATTCTAAAGACGACAGGCCCAGGGTGAATTCCATTGTGGATCTGAACATGGGATGTTTACGGTGTCTGGTTGTGGCTCTTTATATAGCACCTGAGATGCTGGACAGCTCCCTACCCGATTATTATGACAATCTTGCTTTGTCTCTTGTTTTTGCTAAACCTTGAATTCTTTGCTCCTCCCATGAACTTCCTATTTAAGCCAAGTGTACTTCCTGTTTGTCAGATCATTGTGCTCTCTCCAGTTGCTATCTTGCTCTTCCTTTGCATACCTGCTGCTGTTTTTTTTTTTTCATGCTACTACTCATAATCGACCCTTGGCTTGTTCATCAACTATTCTTCTGCTTGATCCCATCTAGCTACTACTCATTACCAACCTATTGGCTTGTTCCAAGACTACGCTTTAGCTTATTCCTTATCTACCTCATCCGCTACCTGACCCCCCTGCTAGCTATCTTCCTGCTTTGGCCAAAGGTATTCCCCTTCTTTTGCCCCAGATCCTGGGACTTCACAGGCTTTGGAGATGCCCTAAATTATTCAGATATTGCCAGTAAATTATAGAACTCATTGTAACGAGACCCTTGCTCGCTCGGTTCCACTCTCCCGACACTCCTCTGCTGCTATTGAATCAGATTGCAGAGCCTTGGTTCGGTCATCCAAGGCTCCAGGATTCGAACTACAGCTATGTGCCGTTCGAAATCCATCAGAACAAACACCAGGCAGGCTGTATGTAAGTTCAAACAGGAAACTCTTTTATTGGATGCACACACACTTTTTTACAGCAGTTTGAACACCCCGCCCCCAACAACCACATTTTTCTATTGGTCAATTGTAAAGTACATTGTAGTTCTCAATTAGGTCTCCTTGGCCATGCAAATGAGGACTTGAAACAAGGTCAGCAGGGATTGGTCCGATAGCTTGAATAGGAGGACTGCTATGTGTAATGAGACAGAAGCCCCAGGGGGCAATCACAGTACAAAAACAGCCAAACACAGAACAACGCTTTTCCTCCAGACCATGGAGCCGTCTGGAGGGAGGGGGGGTTAGCCTTAAGACAGGGCAGAAGACCCCCCACTGTGTAACAGATTTCAAGTAGAAACACTTCAGCATTCCAAGGTCCATGACACTCATCAACAAAATATATGGTCAGGGCCGGCCTTTGGGGTGTGCGAGCTGTGCGGCCGCACAGGGCGCCATGGGCAACAGGGGCGCCGTGCGGCCATCACAGCTTGCACACCCCAAAGGCCGACCCTGAGGCTGCCATCCTGTGCCCTCCATCCTCCACTCTACTATACGCCAGTGCCCGCACTCATCTCGCCTGTCACACCCGGCCGCCGGGCACGTGCATTGGGTTCCCAGTAATGCGGCGGGAGCGTGCACGCCCCCTAGTGGCTCTGCAAGACGAGGACATCATATGAACAACAGAGCTATCGTGCCACCGTCAATTGACGGTGGCCGGTAGTAAAGTGGTTAATGTATTTAATATACATCATTGTTACCAGTCTATCCAGTTATTTATTATTGTAATTTGTTTGCACATTCACTTAAATAACTGTTATTAAAACAAATCATGTCTTACAAATATTTTTTTCCTCTTTGTGTATGTTTAGGTGACCAGGGGGCGAGGGGTGAAGATGGGGGGGGGGGGGGCGCCACAGGATTAGCTTGCACAGGGCGCCTGAACACCTAAGGCCGGCCCTGTATATGGTGTGTATATGTAGCACCCTGGTCTTGAACAAATCTAGTTTGCTAGGTGGTAACTAACCTGGCCAATTGTTAGGAGATCTTCTGATTCGTTACCTAACTCTGAGTTTGATACCACTGGGTAGCATTGTCACCTATGGCATTGGAATGATAAGGTGCATATGAACTTGAATAGGTTGCTTTAGTCAATTGGCAGGGGTTTTCTTTGGCCCCATAGCCTGCTGGGAGAGCCTATTTATTTGGGAGGAGTCAGGGGATCGGGGTTCGGTGCCACCTGGCGGCTGTCTGGGTGGACATGTGTTGAAAGCTCTTGGCTGCTAGGCCAGAAGCCTGAGGCCTATCCGGGAGTTCCCTGGTTGCTAGGCAGTCTGAACCCTACACAGGATAAGAAGGAGCAGCGTAGGGTTGGGGCTACATGTCGGAAGCCTAACCAAGTTGCACAGGTTCTAACTGAGGACAACCACTCCTGTCACCAGAGGCAAAGCTTGAACCAAGGTCAGGGGTAAAGGGGAAACTGTCGCAATCAAGGGTCAAGGGACAACGCTCCTGTTATCAGAGGCCAGAGTTCAGAGTCTGAGAGAGTACCAGACCAGCCTTATTCACTAACCAGGGATGGTGAAGTAGTTGGGAAGTCTATGTGAAAGTCAAGCCAGGGACCCAGCATGATAGCGGAGGGTGACGCTTGCAAGAAAGTTCAGTTGTTGGGCTGAGGAGCGGAGTAAGGAATCCTGCAGGTCAGCTTGGGTGGCCCTCGGAAGCTTCAGTGGGAGGCTGTGAGATGGATGCTAAGTTTTCACATTGTACAGATCTGTATTGAAGTCAACCAACAAGTTCAGTTGCTAAAGCTCGTTCAGGCGCAGTTCAGCTTTAACGCGCCCAGGGCTGTACAATTAATACTGTTCTATTTTTGTGAGTCTCGGAGTCTGCTAAGTGCTTTTGCACCTGCTCAAAGATTTTCCTGGCCCTAACCACCTCTCCCTAGTTCTTGAAGAGAAAATAAACCTTTTGTTCTGCATCATCAAAGTGTCTGGCGCCCAACTTAATCTACACTACTCTGCACCCCTTATACCTAGCGACCCACACTGTGAGAATGGATGACAGCTTTCCTGACCCTGAAGTTCACCACCAGCTCTTTAGAGGTTGGGGCCATCGCTACGTATAAATCTGCTCTTAAAAAATAATTCTTTGACTGGTATATCGGGCTATTTCAAGCTATATGCAGATGAACCCACCAATGGATAGTCTGTATCAAGGTCTGAAAAAAAATGTTCAATGAGGCTTCTTTCACACAGGAATACTTAACCGCCTCATCACCGGAAGGTTTTACCCCCTTCATGACCAGGCCATGTTTTGCTATTTAGCCCTGCGCTACTTTAACTGATAAATGTCGGGGATAGGGTGAGCGCTAGGGGGAGGAGTGCAGGTAGGTGAAATGAGAAGTTATGGGTTAAGTAAGAGTGGTGTGTATACCGTATCAATAGTTATAGAAGGTAGTAAATTATATATATATATATATATATATATATATATATATATATATATATATATATATATATATACACACATATACACAGTACAGACCAAAAGTTTGGACACACCTTCTCATTCAAAGAGTTTTCTTTATTTTCATGACTATGAAAATTGTAGATTCACACTGAAGGCATCAAAACTAAATATAAAAATAAATAAAATATATTTCATATTCTAGGTTCTTCAAAGTAGCCACCTTTTGCTTTGATTACTGCTTGGCACACTCTTGGCATTCTCTTGATGAGCTTCAAGAGGTAGTCCCCTGGCGCAGCACCCCATCACTTCTCCTTCTTGGTCAAATAGCCCTTCCCCCGCCTGGAGGTGTGTTTGGGGTCATTGTCCTGTTGAAAAATAAATGATGGTCCAACTAAACGCAAACCGGATGGAATAGCATGCCGCTGCAAGATGCTGTGGTAGCCATGCTGGTTCAGTATGCCTTCAATTTTGAATAAATCCCCAACAGTGTCACCAGCAAAGCACCCCCACACCATCACACCTCCTCCTCCGCTATGCTTCACGGTGGGAACCAGGCATGTAGAGTCCATCCGATCACCTTTTCTGCGTCGCACAAAGACACGGGGGTTGGAACCAAAGATCTCAAGTTTGGACTCATCAGACCAAAGCACAGATTTCCACTGGTCTAATGTCCATCCCTTGTGTTCTTTATCTAAACAAGTCTCTTCAGCTTGTTGCCTTTCTTTAGCAGTGGTTTCCTAGCAGATATTCTACCATGAAGGCCTGATTCACACCGTCTCCTCTTACCAGTTCTAGAGATGTGTCTGCTGCAAAAGGTGGAAGAACCTAGAATATGAAATATATTTTCAGTTGTTTCACACTTTTTTGTTATGTATAATTCCACATGTGTTCATTCATAGTTTTGATGCCTTCAGTGTGAATCTACAATTTTCATAGTCATGAAAATAAAGAAAACTCTTTGAATGAGAAGGTGTGTCCAAACTTTTGGTCTGTACTGTGTATATATATATATATATATATATATATTATATAAAATATATGAAACAGGTGTAGACAGGCAGCCAGCTAGAAGAGATGAAAGGCAGTAAGAGACAAGCGTTGGTCTAGGTGTAGTACATGAAGTAAAAGCATTTATTTATTCGTAATTGCACTCACAAAATGGAAGATAAAAGTCAGCATGTAGTAAGACACGCTATGGCATCCATCCCAGGGAAGAGCAAAAAATATATAAAAAAATAAATTTCTTTCTCAGTTTAGGCCTAAATTGTATTCGTCTACATATGTTTGGAAATTTTTTTTTTTGCGATAGGCGTATATTGATTGGTTTGCGCAAAAGTTATACTGTCTACAAAATAGGGGATAGATTTATGGCCTTTTTTTTTTTAAGTAATGGCGGCGATCAACGATTTTTATCGTGACTGCGACATTATGGCGGACACATCAGACACTTTTGACACTGTTTTGGGACCATTGTCATTTATACAGCATGAAGGTGATGAGTTCTTGCAAGGGGAAGCCAAAACAGCCGCCGGGGGACCCCAGAAGGCCAGGTTCGGGGCCACTCTGTGCAAAACGATCTGCACAGTGGAGGTGAGTATAACATGTTTGTTATTTAAAAAATAAATAACAAATTACCTTTACATTCCCTTTAACCACTTAAGGGCCGCCTCCTGCACATATACGTCGGCAGAATGGCACGGCTGGGCACAAGCACGTACAGGTGCGTCCTCTTTAAGTGCCCAGCCGTGGCTCCGAAGCTCCGTGACCGCGGCCACGGGACCCGCGGACCCGATCGCCGCTGGAGTGCCGCGATCGGTCCCCGGAGCTGAAGAACGGGGAGAGCTGTGTGTAAACACAGCTTCCCCGTTCTTCACTGTGGCGCCATCATCGATCGTGTGCTCCCTTATATAGGGAACCACAATCAATGACGTCACACCTACAGCCACACCCCCCTACAGCTAGAAACACAGATGAGGTCACACTAAACCCCTTTCAGTGCCCCCTTGTGGTTAACTCTCAAACTGCAATTGTCATTTTCACAGTAAACAATGCATTTTTAATGCATTTTTTGCTGTGAAAATGACAATGGTCCCAAAAATGTGTCAAAATTGTCCAAAGTGTCCGCCATAATGTCGCAGTCACGAAAAAAATCGCTGATCCCCGCCATTAGTAGTAAAAAAAAAAAAATGCAATAAAACTATCCCCTATTTTGTAAACACTATAAATTTTGCGCAAACCAATCGATAAACGCTTATTGCGATTTTTTTTTTTGCCAAAAATAGGTAGAAGAATACGTATCGGCCTAAACTGAGGACATTTTTTTTTTATATATGTTTTTGGGGGATATTTATTATAGCAAAAAGTAAAAAAATATTGAATTTTTTTCAAAATTGTCGCTCTATTTTTGTTTATAGCGCAAAAAATAAAAACCGCAGAGGTGATCAAATACCACCAAAAGAAAGCTCTATTTGTGGGGAAAAAAGGACGCCAATTTTGTTTGGGAGCCACGTCGCCCGACCACGCAATTGTCAGTTAAAGCGACGCAGTGCCGAATCGCAAAAACTGGCCGGGTCCATTACCTGCCTAAAGGTCCGGGTCTTAAAGTGGAGGTTCACCCGCAAAAAAAATTTTAAGATTAGATTAATGCTCATTTTGTGAAGGGGAATCGGGTAGTTTTTTTTAAAAACGAAGCAGTACTTACCGTTTTAGAGAGCTATCTTCTCCGCCGCTTCCGGGTATGGTCTTCGGGTCTGGGCGTTCCTTCTTGATTGACTGGCTTCCGACGGTCGCATCTATCGCGTGACGATTTTCCGAAAGTAGCCGAAGGTCGGTGCGCAGGCGCCGTATAGAGCCGCACCGACGTTCGGCTTCTTTCGGCTACTCGTGACGCGGTAGATGCGACCGTCGGAAGCCTGTCAATCAAGAAGGAACGCCCAGACCCGAAGACCATACCCGGAAGCGGCGGAGAAGATCGCTCTCTAAAACGGTAAGTACTGCTTCGATTTTAAAAAAACTAGCCGATTCCCCTTGACAAAATGAGCCTCAATCTAAGGTTAAAAAAAAAATTGCGGGGGAACTTCCGCTTTAAAGCGGTTGTAAACCGCATAAACTTTTTTTTTTCTCCCCAAACCTGCAATGCAAAAGGCATAATAGGCTAGTATGCACCGCATACTAGCCTATTATGAAATACTTACCTCGGAACGAGGTGTGTACCACTTACCTGGTCCACGCCGAGCAGGATGTCATCTTGCTCCGGCGTGTCTTCCGGGTATCGCCGTTCCAGCGCTGTGATTGGCTGGAGCGGCGATGACGTCACTCCCGCGCGTGCGCGCGGGAGATTTAAAATCGGCAGGGTCCGGCGGATGCCGGTCCTTCAGCCGTGGATTCCCCCCTGCGCATGCGCCGCCCGCATTGCGGGGGGAATATCTCCTAAACCGTGCAGGTTTAGGAGATATTCTCCTTACCTACAGGTAAGCCTTGTTATAGGCTTACCTGTAGGTAAAAGTCCAAATAGTGGGTTTACAACCACTTTAAGTGGTTAAAGGGGACGTACCTGTACGCCCATTTGCGCAGCCGTGCCATTGTGCTGACGTATACCCTCGTGCGCTGGTCGGTAAATGGTTAAAGTAGCGCAGTGCTCAATAGCAAAAAAAATGGCCTGGTCATGAAGGGGGTAAAATCTAACAGGTACAGCGGAGTCCAATTTGTTTTCAAGTATTGGAAGCTCCGTTTAACCTGTGCTTCACCTTTTAGTAGGATTAGGAAAAAAAATAAAGAGCTGAACTTTTAGAAGGGTCCAGCCATCTAGATCTAGAAAATGTAATACTTGTATAATTTTCAGCAATTGTCCTTTTCCTTATGTGCATTAGGAAACTGTACGCCCGCACCCCTCCTCTTCTACTTGCCATTTGCAAAATCTTATTGCTGTGAAAATGTCAGGGAGTCTGCAGATCGCGCGGAGTGTTTGGTCAGTTAGACAGGAAACCTTACATTAAATGCGTCCAGAACCCGGTAAATTCACTATTCTCCAAAGAAGGTACATTAACCTCTGCTAACCTAAAATAAAGATGCTGCAAATCATCCGTAGAACGGAAGCGCCATAACATAGAGAGGGTGTTTGTATATAAAAATAAAATACTTGCCGCCTTGTGAAGTTTAATAAGGTTTTTACCTTTGCAACTGAATGGTTACTGTAGGCACAGAGAGGACAATAACATTTATTTTAATCACTTACATAATGCTGAAAATATAAAATTGCTTTGACCCCCCCCCCCCCGCCCCCCACATAGATTAATTTTCATCTGCGCCTGCCCCTGAGGAGCTTACACTCCCTACCACAGTCTTAAAGGCCTACACATGAAGAAGTATCCATACCCCTTGAAATTTTACACATTTTCTGCTGGATTCACGTGGGGCGGCGTAATTTTGAGCCGGCGTATCGTATTTAACCACTTAAGCCCCGGACCAATATGCTGGCTAAAGACCCAAGGTGTTTTTACAGTTCGGGACTGCGTCGCTTTAACAGACAATTGCGCGGCCGTGCGACTTGGCTCCCAAACTAAATTGACGTCCTTTTTTCCCCACAAATAGAGCTTTCTTTTGGTGGTATTTGATTACCTCTGCGGTTTTTAGTTTTTGCGCTATAAACAAAAATAGAGCGACAATTTTGAAAAAAATGCAATATTTTTTACTTGTTGCTATAATAAATATCCCCCAAAAATATATAAAAAAAACGATTTTTTTTCCTCAGTTTAGGCCGATACGTATTCTTCTACATATTTTTGGTAAAAAAAAAAAATCGCAATAAGTGTTTATTGGTTGGTTTGCGCAAAATTTATAGTGTTTACAAAATAGGGGATAGTTTTATTGCATTTTAAATTTTTTTTTTTTTTTTTACTACTAATGGCGGCGATCAGCGATTTTTTTTCGTGACTGCGACATTATGGCGGACACTTCGGACAATTTTGACACATTTTTGGGACCATTGTCATTTTCACAGCAAAAAATGCATTGTTTACTGTGAAAATGACAATTGCAGTTTAGGAGTTAACCACTAGGGGGCGCTGAAGGGGTTAAGTGTGACCTCATATGTGTTTCTAACTGTAGGGGGGTGTGGCTGTAGGTGTGACATCATCGATTGTATCCCCCTATATCAGGGAACACACGATCGATGACAGCGCCACAGTGAAGAACGGGGAAGCTGTGTTTACACACAGCTCTCCCCGTTCTTCAGCTCCGGGGACCGAAAGCCGGGACTCCAGCAAGGATCGGGTCCGCGAGTCCCGCGGCAGCGGTCACGAAGCTTCGGACCGGGTCGCGGGCGCGACCCACGGCTGGGCATTATACAATCACGTACAGGTACGTGATTGTGCCCAGCCGTGCCATTCTGCCGACGTATATTGGCGTTAGGCGGTCCTTAAGTGGTTAAAGGCCTACACATGAAAAAGTATTCATACCCCTTGAAATTTTTTCAGATTTTGTCATGTTACAACAAAAAACATAAATGTGTTTTATTGGGATTTTATGTGATAGACCAACACAAAATGTCACATAATTGTGAAGTGAAAAGGAAAATAATAAATGGGATTCAAAACTATTTTACAAATAAATATGTGAAAAGTGTGGGGAGTACATTTGTATGGCGCCCCCCGGAGTCAATACTTTGTAGAACCTCCTTTCTCTGCAACCTCAAACAAGAATTCAAAGACTCTTGGCTGGCTACAAAAAGCGTTTACAAGCTGTGATACTTCCTAAAGGGGGCAGTACAAGATATTAACCAGTTCCCGACTTCCTCATGTACATTTATGTCGGCAGAATGGCACGGACAGGCACATCCACGTACCTGTACGTCCTCTGCCTAGACGTGGGTGGGGGGTCCGATCGGGACCCCCCCGGTACATGCGGAGGTCGGGGCCACTCGGCTAGCGATCCGGGACGACGGCGCGGCTATTTGTTTTTAGCCGCTCCGTCGCGATCGCTCCCCGGAGCTGAAGAACGGGGAGAGCCGTGTGTAAACACGGCTTCCCCGTGCTTCACTGTGGCGGCGCATCGATCGAGTGATCCCTTTTATAGGGAGACTCGATCGATGACGCCAGTCCTACAGCCACACCCCCCTACACTAGTAAACACACACTAGGTGATCCCTAAATGTTACAGCGCCCCCTGTGGTTAACTCCCAAACTGCAACTGTCATTTTCACAATAAAGAATGCAATTTAAATGCATTTTTTGCTGTGAAAATGACAATGGTCCCAAAAATGTGTCAAAATTGTCCGAAGTGTCCGCCATAATGTCGCAGTCACGAAAAAAATCGCTGATCGCCGCCATTACTAGTAAAAAAAAAAAAATGCAAAAAAACTATCCCCTATTTTGTAAACGCTATAAATTTTGCGCAAACCAACCGATAAACGATTATTGCGATTTTTTTTACCAAAAATAGGTAGAAGAATACGTATCGGCCTAAACTGAGGAAAAAAATTAATTTATATATTTTTGGGGGATATTTATTACAGCAAAAAGTAAAAAATATTGCATTTTTTTAAAAATTGTCGCTCTATTTTTGTTTATAGCGCAAAAAATAAAAACCGCAGAGGTGATCAAATACCACCAAAAGAAAGCTCTATTTGTGGGGAAAAAAGGACGCCAATTTTGTTTGGGAGCCACGTCGCACGACCGCGCAATTGTCTGTTAAAGCGACGCAGTCCCGAACTGTAAAAACCCCTTGGGTCTTTAGCCAGCATATTGGTCCGGGGCTTAAGTGGTTAACTCTGCAGGGTGCCCAAACTTTTGCAGACTCCATTTTTTTTGTTTTCTGTCATTTTGAAAGTGTAAATGATGGAAATAAAATGTAACTTTTTTTTGACATATTATAAGAATGTCTAATCTGTAATTTGATGCCTTTTGGAGATTTTTCCATCTTTCCATGGCTTCGTTATGCACATTAATACAAGTTTTTACCTGGGGTGCCCAAACTTTCGATCCCCACTGTATATAATAACATAATAAAAGTAGAACACTGAGCATAAAAAAAAAAAAAACAAGCAAAAAAACCTTCCCTTTGGCCCTCTCTAGTACACGAGTATCTGCCTTGACGTCCTTTCCTCCCACTCCAGCCCAGTTTGGTTGGCGTTGAACTAGGCTTGTCCCGGTGAATCGAAATAAAACATTATTCTGCATTTGGTAAGTGAATAAAATACTATTCTGGGCTGTATGAGTGAAGTGGCTCTTCTATTCTCTACCTTGTCTATTTGTTTCTCTAAGAGCTATTTACAAAAGTCCTAGAAAATCGAGCTACCAGATGACTCCCATATAAAATCCACAATTATAAAAGAACATATTGATCAATCCTGTGCCCTTCACCATCTCAACAATAATGAGAAAGCAAACGCAGACCTTCCAGCCCTTCAACGGGATCCAAATGAAGGCTACACTTCAGTTTGGTAAAGACTTTCTTTAACAATAGTATACAATAGTATACATAAACCAGCCACTTTACTAGGTAAACCTCTTCAATTGCTTGGTAACACAAATTGCTAATCAGCCAATCACATGGCAGACATTCAATGCATTTAAGCATCTAGATGTGATGAAGACGACTTGCTGAAGTTAAAACCAGTGGCGGCTGGTGCTCAAAATTATTTGGGGGGGGGGGGGGCGCAAACGAAAAAAAAAATTGCAGCCTCACTGTGCCCATCACATGCAGCCACTGTGCCATCAAACGCAGCCACTGTGCCATCAATTGTCACCACTGTGCCATGCCATCAAACACAGCAACAGTACCATCAATTGTCACCACTGTGCCATGCCATCAAATACAGCAACTGTGACATCAATTGTCACCACTGTGCCATGCAACACAGCAACTGTGCCATCAATTGTCACCACTGTACCATGCCATCAAATGCAGTCACTGTGCCATCAATTGTCACCACTGTGCCATGCCATCAAACAGCAACTGTGCCATCAAACAGCAACTGTGCCATCAATTGTCACCACTGTGCCATGCCATCAAACGCAGCCACTGTGCCATCAATTGTCACCACTGTGCCATGCAACACAGCAACTGTGCCATCAATTGTCACCATTGTGCCATGCAACACAGCAACTGTGCCATCAATTGTCACCAGTGTGCCATGCCATCAAACGCAGCCACTGTGCCATCAATTGTCACCACTGTGCCATGCAACACAGCAACTGTGCCATCAATTGTCACCACTGTGCCATGCCATCAAACGCAGCCACTGTTCCATCAATTGTCACCACTGTGCCATGCCATCAAACGCAGCCACTGTGCCATGCAACACAGCAACTGTGCCATCAATTGTCACCACTGTGCCATGCCATCAAACGCAGCTACTGTGCCATCAAACGCAGCCACTGTGCCATCAATTGTCACCACTGTGCCATGCCAAAAGCAGTCACTGTGCCATGCAATCAAACGCAGCCACTGTTCCATCAATTGTCACCACTGTGCCATGCCATCAAACGCAGCCACTGTGCCCCTCAATTGTTGCCACTGTGCCAATTGTCACCACTGTGCCCTTTAATTGTCACCACTGTGCCCCATGATGCCACTGTGCCCATTGTCGCCCCTTTCCCTGTAAAAAGCACTTACCTGAAGCTTCCATGTCCTCCCTCGATGTCTTCTGCCGCCGTGGTGAAGCTTCAGCCAATCAGGTTCCTGATAACCAGAATCCGGGAACCTGATTGGCTGAAACAGCCGTTTGTCTTATGCAAGGAACGCAGGTTGCCTGCGCTCCGAGTATAGACATCCGAGAGCCGGAGGGCGGTACTGGAAAAGCCTATCAGAGCCGCTGGCTTTGATAGGCAGTTCTCCTCAGCCAACCAGCTGCTGCTATTCGGGTATCCGGCGACCCATGTCTGGTTATATGAATAGACCAGGCAGCTGGCAACCAACAATAACATACATTCGTGCATTTATGCACGAATGTGTGTTATTTGCGAGAGGGGGTGGCGCTGCAGCGCCCTCTATAGACGGCCGCCAGAACTGCGGTTAAAATGTCAAAATGACATTTTAGCCGAATAAAAGTTCTTAAAGGGCCCGTTTTTTTGTGTGTGTGTGACTGCGGGGGGGGGGGGGGGCGTCGCCCGTGCGTCCCTATGGACGGGCCGCCACTGGTTAAAACCGAGTATCAGAATGGGGAAGAAAAGGGATTTAAAGGGTTTGTAAATGTATTTATTTTTTTATCTTAATAGCTTGCTTTACCTTAATGCAGTGCTGTTTTCATGTCCTCATTGTTCGTTTTTGCTCTCAAGTTGCTGTAATTCTGCTCTGATCTCCACACTTCCTGGTTGTCTGTTTCCTGATAACCACAGTACTGGGAGATTTCTCTCTGTGGTCACTAATCAAGGAGGTGTGATTACTGTGGGGTAGATTCACGTAGAATGGCGTTTCTTTGTGCTGGCGTAACGTATCCTATTTACGTTACGCCTCCGCAACTTTTAAAGGCAAGTGCCGTATTCTTAAAAGAAAGTTGCGACGGCGTAGCGTAAATAGGCCGGCGTAAGCCCGCCTAATTCAAATTGTGAAGAGGTGATCGTGTGTTATGCACCGTCCGTGGAATTTCCCAGTGTGCATTGCTCCAAAGTACGCCGCAAGGACGTCATTGGTTTCGACGTGAACGTAAATGACGTCCAGCCCCATTCACGGGCGACTTACGCAAACAACGTAAATTTTTCAAACTTTGTCGCGGGAACGACGGCCATACTTAACATTGGTACGCCGCATATACGCCTCATATAGCAGGGGCAACTTTACGCCGGGAAAAGCCTAATGTAAACGGCGTAACCGTATGGCGTCGGCCGGGCGTACGTTCGTGAATTCTCGTACCTAGCTGATTTACATATTCTAGGCGTAAATCAGCGTACACGCCCCTAGCGGCCAGCGTAAATATGCAGTTAAGATCCGACGGCGTAAGAGACTTACGCCAGTCGGATCTAACAGAAATCAATGCGTAACTGATTCTATCAATCAGGCGCATAGATACGACCGGCCAGACTCAGAGATACGACGGCGTATCAGGTGATACGCCGTCGTATCTCCGTTGTGAATCTACCCCTGTGTGTCTAAAACCCCTCAGCACCAATCAGTTTCGTTTTTCAAAGCATCACTGCCCTGTGGCTCTGTACATCACAGAAGCAGGAAACATGCAAAAACGAAACTAGAAACTGCAGGTACATTACATGATTGATTTTTATCTATTTGTAATCATTTTTAAAAGGAATCAGTTAACTTTTATGTCTCTATACCCTGTAAACAGTCATTTCAGCAAAAAACTCCTTTAAGTATATATATATATATATATATATACCGTATTTATTTAAATATATATATATATATATATATATATATATATATATATATATATATACCGTATTTATTGGCGTATACCGCACACTTTTTTGTCCTGAAAATCAGGGCAAAATCGTGGGTGCGCGATATACGCCGATACCCGCACCGTGTTTGAATGCCTGCGCCGACATATACCGAGCGCAGGACACTCGGGTACATTCGGCTTCGCTCGTAGTCACGCTCTGTGACGTTTATGCGTGAGAAGCCGAGCCTGGCCGAATATACCCGAGTGTACTGGGCTCGGTACACGTCGGCGGAGGCTTCAAACTGAACGCGGGAAGCGGGGATTCAACATGAAGACAGCGCGGGAGAAGCCGGGAGAACACCACCGACGCCGCAGATGGACGCCGAACCAGACGAGGCCACCGATGGACGCCGGGCAAGACACCAAAACTGTAAGTAGTAAAGTGTAATATAATGTTTTTTTTTTACATGATTTTAGGGTCAAAATTAGGGGTGCGTGCTATACGCCGGAGCGCGCAATACCCCGATAAATACGGTATATATATATGTGTGTGTGTGTGTGATAATTATATATGTAAATTGGACCTTCTCTATTTGCTTGTTACTTATGCAGTCTCTGCTGCCTTACCCCCAAAAGTATATTAATTAAAAGATGTAATTACTCAAATTAATTGGAAGATGTTATTTTTCATACAAATTGTTTCATTCCATGCTTGGACACGCATTATCATGCCTCTTAATTTGCTGAAATATCCAACAATTTATTTATGTCTTCATACTAACTGTATCATATACTCATATTGCCCTATCTGCACTTGCGTGATAATAAACAGGCTACGCGTATTAACACGAAATTAAACCCCAAAAAAAATAGAATAAATAAAAAAGCGCTGACAGGTAGGATTTCTATGACATAGGAGAACGTTTTCTCTGTCATCAGAACTTCTTCCTGCATATTGGTGTTTGTGTACGCTGAGCCGCTCCTCAGTACAGTGCATTTTTTTTCTGCATCAAAATTGCATGGAAAGTAGGTTATTACCTAGATTCAGGTACGTTGCCACAACTTTGCGGCGGCGTAGCTTAAGGCATTTAAGCTACGCCGCCGTAAGTTAGCGAGGCAAGTACATGATTCACAATGTACTTGACTGCTATGTTACGGCGGCGTAGCCTAAAGCGGGTGGGCGTAAGGGCGCCAAATTCAAATGTGTGTAAGGGGGGGCGTGTTTTATGTTAATAAGGCTTGACCTCACGTTTTTGATTTTTTTTTTTATTGCGCATGCGCCGGGCGCCTACATTTCCCAGTGTGCATTGCGGCTAAGTACGCCGCACGGGCCTATTGATTTTGACGTGGACGTAAACAACGTAAATCCCGTTTCACGGACGACTTAAGCAAACGACGTAAACATTTCTAATTTCAACGCGGGAACGGCGGCCATACTTAACATTACTATTCCATGTAGGGCTAAGCTCTAACTTTAGGCGGCCTAACTCTAACGTAAACAGAGTAAAAGTACTGCGTCGGCCGGGTGTACGTTCGTGAATCGGCGTATCTACTCATTTACATATTCTAAGCCGACCGCAATGGAAGCGCCACCTAGCAGCCATCCGAAATATTGCAATCTAAGATAGGAAGGCGCAAGCCGTCGTATCTTAGATATGTTTAAGCGTATCTCTGTTTGAGCATACGCTTAAACATAAGTCGGCGTAGATTCTGAGTTAGGTCGGCTTATCTACTGATAAGCCGGCCTAACTCTTTGTGAATCTACCTATATATGTTTTTCAATGGCATAGTTCACACCAGTGCTTGCAGTTCCAGTGCCTTCCAGTAAAAAAAAGTAGAACATGCCGCATTTTTCCTGTACTGGAACGCTGTAAAATACATAACAACGCACTGGAACGCACCAGAAAGCAACAAAAACACACTGGACACTGGCATGTCTTTATGTTAAAGTGGATGTAGAGAATACGATTTCCTATCATCTGTGCCCAGTCTTGCCACACAGAGTTAATCCAGCTCTGAGCAATCCTTTTTTTATTGTTCAGTGAAATAAAACAGACTTCCAGATAAAGACCAAAGTCCTTGCTTGAGTGACAGGTTATTTTAATATCTCGTGCACTAGCTTGCAGACATGCACAGCTTCTTGTCTATGTATATTCTGATGGCTGTTTACACTGAACTGTGGATCACCCTATATTTTGAAAACATTTAATCAAAACACAGGAAAGACAGCCAATCCTGGGAGAGCTGGACGGGAGAGGAGGAGAGGGGAGGGGGATGTGAATTGTGCACTTTACAGAAGCTGTGCATGTCTGTAAGCTAGTGCACGAGATATGTAAATAACCTGTCACTCAAGCAAGGACTTTGGTCTTCATCTAGAAGTCGGTTTTATTTCACTGAACAATAAAAAGAGGATTGCTCAGGGCTGGATTAACTGTGTGGCAAGACTGGGCACAGATGATAGGAAATTGTATTCTCTACATTGTGACATCAAAAAAATAAATAATAATTTTTGGGTTTACATGCACTGGACTGCATCAAAACCGCACATGCAGAAAAGCATCTGGAAACGCATCCGGACTGCGTTTGTATGCTGGGAACCGGCCCTCACTCTTGTGCACAAGCGCAAGGGGTGACATTATCGCGGTGAAGCAAACCAAGCAGCTGCTTCCCAGTCAATGTTCTTTTCTCACATCGCCAACTCCCTGTTTTGTCTACTTATAAGCATTGCAACCATGTCTTCAAATGGTCCCGCATACTTGGCAGCCATGTCCTTATTGATAAAGTTTTGTCTACATTCATTTGTCACTTCTCCCTATGACTTGTATTTTGTAATATTTCAATAAAAATGTATTGAAAGTGAAAAGTCGGAAACCTGAAAAGGAAGACCGAGAGAAGTCTGTCATAGCGCATTCATATCCTGTGAATTGCCACACATTGTGGATAAAAGATCATGGGACCAATTTAAAAATATTTTTTTGTGGAAGTTTAAAGCAGAGTTCCACCCAAAAATTGAACTTCCACTTTTCAGACCCCCCCCCCCCCTCTGGTGTCACATTTGGCATCTTTCAGGAGGGAGCAGATACCGGTGTAATACAAATATTTTGCTCCCACTACTGGGCATAGATACCCGAGCCGCCCGCGGGTATCTACACCACTTCCGGTGTCTTCTCCCTCCCCCTGCTGTCTTCTGGGAGACACACAGGTCCCAGGAGACAGCAGGGACCAGTAAGGATGCGCAGCAATCGGCCCCTGGGCTACAGTTTGGAGAGCACTGCTATAGAACTACAGGGGAAAAAAATCTTACGCCGACTCTCGTAGAACGGCGTATCTTTGCGGCGGCGTAACGTATCCGATTTACGTTACGCCTCCGCAACTTAGACAGGCAAGTGCTGTATTCTCAAAGCACTTGCTCCGTAAGTTGCGGCGGCGTAGCGTAAATCGGCCGGCGTAAGCCCGCCTAATTCAAATGTTGAACAGGGGGGCGTGTTTTATGTTAATGTGCTGTGACCCGACGTGATTGACGTTTTGCACTTACGGCGCATGCGCCGTCCGTGGAATATCCCAGTGTGCTTTGCGTCAAAGTACGCCGCAAGGACGTACTGGTTTAGATGTGTACGTAAATGACGTCCAGCCCCATTCACGGACGACTTACGCAAACAACCTAAAATTTTAAAATTTCGACGCGGGAACGACGGCCATACTTAACATTGGTACGCCGCAGTTATGCCTCATATAGCAAGGGCAACTTTACGCCGGGAAAAGCCGAACGTAAACGGCGTATCTGTACTGCGTCGGCCGGGCGTACGTTCGTGAATTTGCGTATCTAGCTGATTTACATATTTTGACGCGTAAATCAGCTTACACGCCCCTAGCGGCCAGCCTAATATTCCGATAGAATAGAAATCTATGCGTAACTGATTCTAAGAATCAGGCGCATAGATACGACGGCTCGGATTCGGACTTACGACGGCGTACATGGCGCTACGCCGTCGTAAGTCCTCTGAGAATCCGGGCCACTCTGTGTACTGCTAATTAGTGGACAGAGTGACACAGTGAATGTTGATGAATAAGATTAGAGATTAAACTTGTCTTTTCATTCCTTTGTTCAGCACATGATTATGGATTAAATATTTGTGTACATAAGCATTGGAGCTGGTGTGCCACTCATCCTAGTCACTATCGGACACATTGCTGACCTCATCAGGCTCTATATAGATAGAGACCTTTCTCGAGGAAAATGGCTATAAATCTATGCTGGAGATGCGAGTCTTCTGTGCTATCATTAGGCCATCCTAAGGAGTGTTCAGTGCATTTTTTGTACATCTACCAAGCAGCCCCCATACGCCAGGCTTCAACCTTGTCCGAAAAAAAAATCAATGGATAGCTGGTGAGGCGCTTTAATTTGCCCTGTATTCCCAAAATACACACCGCTAATGCAATTCTCTCCTCCATGAACAGCTTCTGCAACAGGCTGTAAGAAAATTGTCTCATTAGCCCTGCAAAACAGAGTCAATCCTTCAACGTAAAAGGGACATTAGCACAAGCGAACCAGGACTCTAACCCCCCCCCCCCCCATGTTATTTACCGCTCTTTATGTACGCACCGACTCTCGTTCCAGGGTGCAAAACTCCAGGTGGGCAATAAAAACCTCCTGAGCCTCATACATGCCTTACGCAGATCAACAGAGCTCTTGACTATCTATGTGACAGACTATTAATATCTCAAGGCCAGAACTTCAAAAGATGGCCATGGAGCGTCCTTGACTTTTTTTTTTTTTAAATCTTGTTTACGAGACACAATTTATTCAGTTGTTAAACAAGCACTTGTGATAAAATGTATGCTTAGCATAGTGGTTCTTAACCTTTCAAGTGCCGTGACCCCTTGATAAAATTTCCCAAGTTGTGGGGACCCCTAACAGTAAAATGATTTTCGTGGGTTGTCAGCAGCCAAGGCAAGGCAAGTCATTTGCGCCCAAAACCCAAGGATATTTAGCGCTCCCTGAGTCCCTTTCCACTTGTACAGTATTAAACCCCTTATGGTACATTTTAGGATGTACCACTTTCTCTTTGTTCTCCTTTTTTCCCTTTTATCTCTCTCTATCCTAATTTCTTGTTATTTTCCCCATCACTCTCTCTAGCCGTCTTTCTTGTTTTCTCTTCTTTTTTCTTTGTCCCTCCCCCTATTTTCCTCTCCCTTCTATGTATTCTCTATTTTTATGTTTTCTCTTGTGATGGAAGTTATTAAAATGAATATTTTGTGTTATGATGACTTTCCTCCTGAGCTACTCAAATGTTACATATGTATGTGTGAAAATATGTTACAATGTTGTTGGGTTCCTTAAAAGACATTATAGGGTTAAAATCTCTGCCAGGATTTAAGAGTGAAAACAGATGTCTTCAAACCCCTCCTAAACAGCTGTCATCCCTCCTCCCTCTTCACTCCGAAGCCCCCTCCACCGAAGAAACAAAGATGGCCCCCTAAGACTTTGAAACATGTGCCACGATGCCAAGAACAGACGTCACAGGGGTGTGTAATAAGGGACTATATATGGACTAAGCCAATGAAATGTGTTCACGTGTATGATGTCATTCTGTTTGTAAAAGACCAAATAAAAAGTCCAGCCCCTTCTCTTTGGCTGAACGTTGGAAAGGTGAAGGATGTAGACTGTTTCTCTCTCTGGTCTGCGTGTTTCACTATTATGATTTGGGTCAATGGCAGAATGGGGTTCGCCCTGAAATTGTGTCAGGGGTCTCAATCCTTATCACTCTTACTCCTTGGTGGGGGAATGGGATGAGTGGCAGTGCTTGCGGGGAGTTGGGATGAATGCCAATGCTGGGGGGAGAGTTCTGATCAGCCAACTGCTCTTGATCAAGGTTATCTGCTGATCTGAGAACTGTAGTGGGGACTTTAAATGGCAACTATAATCACAGGTAGTGTTATGCGGCGTACACGATCGGAAATTCCTGTGTAGGCTTCCATCTGACTTTTTCGGTCGGAAATTTCCGAGACCAAAATTTGAGAGCTGGTTCTCAATTTTTCAGACAAGAAAAGTTTTTGTCGGCAAATCTGAACGTCTGTATGCAATTCCGGCACGCAAAAAAACACGCATGCTCGAAATCAATTTGACGCATGCTCGGAATCATTTAACTTAATTTTTCTCGGCTCGTCGTAGTGTTGTACGTCACCGTGTTCTTGACGGTCGGAATTTTGTGTGACCGTGTGTATGCAACACAAGTTTGAGCCAAAATTCCGTCAGAAAAAAATCCACGGTTTTCTTGTCAGAATTTCCGATCGTGTGTACGCGGCATTACTCACTGTGTCTCTAGCTTCACTGTGTCTCTGAATTTGTGGAGTCTCGTAGCAGCAACACCTCAACCAAAATCAGGACATGGGGTCTCCTCCAGCCCCTCCCACTTCACATTGCTCACCAGTCAGCTGACCTCTAGTCTCTGCCCCCCAGCCATGCCGTGAACTGAATGGGTGGCTGCAAAGAGGTTGAGTGGGCGGCCGTTGGCTCCAGGGAGAGCCCTGCTTTGCGACATCAAATGGGCTAAGAGAGGTGCGGGCTTCAGGAACAGCCCAGGATTTGGTGCCCCCTGGCAAATCATTATTCAACACTCGAGGTGGTTCCGACCCCCAGGTTGAGAACCACTGGCTTAGCATGTCGTTTACAAGGCCTCATGCTAAAAAAAGAGCTTGTATCGAGCCAATGAATAGTTCCGTTTGTTATGAAAATGAATGGCTGTCATCTGTGAGTTCCTCCACATAGTCTCCCGTTAATGCTGAAGACCACTTTGGGTCAGTCACTGGTCTGGGTGGGTGATTGTGTGGTTGAGTAGTGAGATGTCCCTCCAGTAGGTCATGCCCAATGGTGAAAACCCTCTTACGGCATGGGCTTCTGCCTTTCTGTTACGGCCTTAAAGGGCAAGTTCACCTTTACAGAAAACTCTGCAAGGTGAACCTACACAGGTCCCCCTCTTCCCCTCTGACCTGGAGTGCCGCAATCTCTGGATTCTAAGCCCCCCGTATATATCTGCGCCAGGTGCCCGGGGGTTCGAAATCCCCTGAGCTGAATGTCCAAATTGTCCCTTGTCGGGAGTGACGTTTTGAAGCATTCTAATTGGTCAGCGCTGTCATTACACAAAAAGTCCAGCCAATAGTGGCTACCTACCACTAGAAATTTGGCTAAAAGAAGCATTAGAAGCTCACTGGTAAGTTTTACTCGTTCCCTGTGATTGCTAGGAAATAAAAATTTTGGCTTAAAGCCTCTTGGTAGATATACTGTGAAGACCTCACATACCTGCAGTAATGCCCTGTACACACGATCGGAAATTCCGACAAAAAAATTAGGGCTGTTACTGAACAAAATTTTTGTGCTTGTTTAATCGATTAATCGACTAATTTCGAATAATTATAACGCACATACAGATCCAACTACTTTTAGCTGATCTCCTTGCAGGCTGATTCCCAGTGCAGCTACCAACCACTGGAAAAATGGATAGCAGGATACAAAAAACACACAAAGGCAGCGCTCGATGGGAATAGCATTAAAACTTTTATAGTCTTCAAGTAGGTAACAAAATAAATATTGCACTGGAGATAAAATCGATGTAGCTACATAAACTGTAAAAATGGTGTGAGTAATACCAAAGGGTACCAAAAGCAGTCATAAAAACATGTAGCCAAGTATGATACTGGCATAAAAATGTGTACAACGATACCACTGCTGAATCCAGATGAGGAGAGGTTAACATCAGTCCGTCGGCATGTAGATGTCCCGTGAAGGGAACTATCGCAACTCCCAGTGGATGGTTGTAGAATCCCAGGTTGATAGAGGGAAGTGATAGAGGGAAGTGTAACAGCCCTTGCGTGTGGCAGATAGTAAGGTCCCGCCGGCATGCAGATACGAGGGCACAGCAAAGGAGCCCTTCAGATGGACACGGCAAGCCCCGCCGGTGTCCGTGACATCACAGGATCTCCAACGGAACTCCCTGAAGGCCCGTAAAGCCGGCGGAGAGGTGAGTACCAATCAAAAGAATTTTGATCGATCAAAAAAATTAAAGATTAATCAATGAATTAATAGTTAATTTCCACGGCCCTAAAAAAAAAAAATGTGGATTTTTTCCTGACGGAATGTTGGCTCAAACTTGTCTTGCATACACATGGTCAAACAAACCTTGTCTGAAATTTCGACCGTCAAGAACGCGATGACATACAACATGTACGACGGATCGAGATCAATGAAGTTCATTAGGCAGTTCGGCTCTTCTGTTTGATTCTGAGCATGCGTGTTTTTTTGCGCGTCGGAAATTGCATACAGACAAGCGGAATTTCCGATAGGAATTTTTCCCATCGGAGAGAGAGAGAACCTGCCCTCAATCTTTTGTTGGCAGAAATTCCGACAGCAAAAGTCTGATGGAGCCTACACACGGTCGGACTTTTCTTGTCGGAATTTTTGATCGCGTGTACGCGGCATAAGGCATGGAAGGTGTCAGGGGCACAGGTAAAGCATGAACTTCCTAGCTGTAGTGTAGACAATTGCCCACAGGAGGGCCCCAGTGATGTGCTGCCACCTGTTACTGCATCCCAGAAGCTGCGTTGTAAGGTTAGCAACACAAGTAGATGTTAATAAGTGTGTTCCATGCAGCAGCTGCAAGAGATGTTAAATAGCGTTGTCTGATTAATCAACTGACCTGATAACCTTATGCTAGTCGTACAAAAAGAAGGATCAGCCGGCTCCATGTATCTATGGAACGGATTACATAGAGGCTGTGACACCTTAGGTTTATGTATTCCGCTCTGATAATTGTTTGCTCTGATTTTATCAATCCTTATTAATGAGAGTTCGATTCTTCCAGGAACTCCGTGTAGCAATCTTTCATGGCCCCAAACAGAGAAGATATTGCAAGATATTTCAGCTCCTGTTGCTACTCTAATACAGTGGGGATCGAAAGTTTGGGCACCCCAGGTACAACATTTGTATTAATGTGCATAACGAAGCCAAGGAAAGATGGAAAAATCTCCAAAAGACATCAAAATTGCAGATTAGACATTCTTATATTTTAAAAAAAGTTAGATTTTATTTCCATCATTTACACTTTCAAAATGACAGAAAACAAAAAAATGGCGTCTGCAAAAGTTTGGGCACCCTGCAGAATTTCTAGCATGCAAAGCTGAGACCTGCCAGTGTCATGGATTGTTCTCAATCATCGTCTGGGAAGACCAGGTGATGTCAATCGCAAAGGTTTTAAATGCCCAGACTCATCTGACCTTGCCCCAACAATCAGCACCATGGCTTCTTCTAAGCAGTTGTCTAGAAACCCGAAAGTGAAAATAGTTGACGCTCACAAAGCTGGAGAAGGCTATAAGAAGATAGCAAAGCGTTTTCAGATGCCAATATCCTCTGTTCGGAATGTAATTAAGAAATGGCAGTCATCAGGAACAGTGGAAGTTAAAGCAAGATCTGGAAGACCAAGAAAAATATCAGACAGAACAGCTCGCAGGATTGTGAGAAAAGCAATTCAAAACCCACGTTTGACTGCACGATCCCTCCAGAAAGATCTGGCAGACACTGGAGTTGTGGTACACTATTCCACTATAAAGAGATACTTGTACAAATATGGTCTTCATGGAAGAGTCATCAGAAGTAAACCTCTTCTACGTCCTCACCACAAAAATCAGCGTTTGAACTTTGCAAATGAACATATAGACAAGCCTGGTGCATTTTGGAAACAAGTTCTGTGGACCGATGAGGTTAAAATATAACTTTTTGGCAGGAATGAGCAAAGATACGTTTGGAGAAGAAAGGGCACAGAATTTAATGAAAAGAACCTCTGTCCAACTGTGAAGCATGGGGGTGGATCAATCATGCTTTGGGGTTGTATTGCAGCCAGTGGCACAGGGAACATTTCACGAGTAGAAGGAAAAATGGATACAATAAAATTTCAGCAAATTTTGGATGGTAACTTGATGCCATCTGTGAAAAAGCTGAAGTTAAAGAGAGGATGGCTTCTACAAATGGATAATGATCATAAACACACCTCAAAATCCACGGGGGATTACATCAAGAGGCGTAAACTGAAGGTTTTGCCATGGCCTTCACAATCTCCTGACCTCAACATAGTTCAGTGTTTCTTAATTCCAGTCCTCAGGCCCCCCCAACAGGTCAGGTTTTCAGGATTTCCCTCAGATGAAAAGGCTGTGGTGATTACTAAGGCAGTGAAACTGATCAAATCACCTGTGCAAAATAATGGAAATCCTGAAAACCTGACCTGTTGGGGGGGCCTGAGGACTGGAATTGAGAAACACTGACATAGTTGAAAATCTATGGATAGACCATAAAAGAGCAGTGCGTGACAGACAGCCCAGAAATATCAAAGAACTGGAAGACTTGTGTAAGGAAGAATGGGCAAAGATCCCTCAAACAAGAATTGAGACTCTTGGCTGGCTACAAAAAGCGTTTACAAGCTGTGATACTTGCCAAAGGGGGCAGTACAAGATATTAACTCTGCAGGGTGCCCAAACTTTTGCAGACGCCATTTTTTTGTTTTCTGTCATTTTGAAAGTGTAAATTATGGAAATAAAATGTAACTTTTTTTGACATATTATAAGAATGTCTAATCTGTAATTTGATGCCTTTTGGAGATTTTTCCATCTTTCCTTGGCTTCGTTATGCACATTAATACAATTTTTTACCTGGGGTGCCCAAACTTTCGATCCCCACTGTGTGTGTTTATATATATATATATATATATATATATATATATATATATATATATATATATATATGCACTGTACATACACACAGTGGGGTTGATTTACTAGAACTGGAGAGTGCAAAATCTGGTGCAGCTCTGCATATAAACCAATCAGCTTCCAGGTTTTTTGTCAAAGCCTAATCGAACAAGATGAAGTTAGAAGCTCAATGGTTTCTATGCAGAGTTGCACCAGATTTTGTACTATAATATGTAGAAAAGTATTGGGACGCCTGCCTTTTCACGCCCATGAACTTTATTGGCATCTCATGTCTTAGTCTGTAGGGTTCAATATTGAGTTGGCCCCGCCCTTTGCAGCTATAACAGCTTTAACTCTTCTGGGAAGGCCGTCCACAAGGTTTAGGAGGGTGTCTATGAGAATTTTTGACCATTCTGCCAGAAGCGCATTTGTGAGGTCAGGCACTGATGTTGAACAAGAAGGTCTGGCTCGCCATCTCTGCTCCAATTCATCCCAAAGGTGTTCTGTCCAGTTGAGGTCAGCACTCTGTGCAGGACAGTCAAGTTCCTTCACCCCAAACTCGCTCATCCATTTCTTTATGAACCTTGCTTTGTGCACTGGTGGGCAATCATTTTGGAACAGGAAGGGGCCGTCCTCAAACTGTTCCCTACAAATTTGGAAGCATGAGATTTTCCAAAATGTCTTGGTATGCCGACGCCTTAAAAGTTCCCATCACTGGGACTAAGGGGCCAAGCCCAACCCCTGAAAAACAACCCCACACCATAATCCCCCCAGAATCAGAGGAGTTGCAGGCTCCTAATTGTTTTGTTTAAGTCTGCTTTAACTTCACCTGCAGTTTTCATTGGCTCTAAGCTTTGTATGTTAGGAACGGTATCAAATAAGGTATCTCATTGTTTTCAAAATACAGCTCACCAACAGTTTTGCTGAGTAGATCCGTGGGAGGTTTTTATCTAAAGTGTCTCTGCGGAGGCATTCTTTGTGCATTTGTTCTCTGTTTTTCTATGTTAGGGTAAAGGCATGTCCTGTTTAGAAATAATGTATGGCTCCTGGTATTGAAAAAAGGTCACTCTTCATGAACTTCCAACACAAGTGTAGCTTTATTGTTCCAGACAGGCAAACACAAAGCCCCATCTGGGACCTCTTTTAATGATTTTCACCAAAAACTGGGCTTCAGCATAGAATGTCTATAATTAAGCCCAGCTTTGGGCAAAATGTGGCAGAGGAGGAGGCCCCCGCTAACAGTAAAGCAACACTTCCATTGGATTTTTTAGTGCACCGTGTTTCCCCGAAAATAAGACCTACCCCGAAAGTAAGCCCTACTGTCATTTTTAGAGAAGGCTGCAATATAAGCCCTTCCTCGAAAATAAGCCCTAGTTTGGGGTTGTGTGGTCTAGACTGTGTATGTTTCTTTGGTGAATACCTTTGTTGCGGCGCTACTCAGCTGATTCTCCACTGCTCTCCTTCTGCCAGCTGTCAGCGGGGGATCTCGGGGCCCCCCTCCCTCTGCAGTGCTCGGAGTGGGAAAAGACCGTTCAGGCGGTACATGAATGTGCCGAACGGCTCTCAGCTGATTCCCCGCTGCTCTCCTTCTGCCAACTGTCAGCGGGGGATCTCGAGCCCCCCTCTCTCTGCAGTGCTCAGAGCATGGAAGACCGATCAAGCGGGTCACGGAAGGACCAAGAAGGCGCTGTAGGCAGGTACGGTGCACACTTTACATTGTATGGGGGCTCTAAATACAGTGCATTTTATGATTTTACAGGCACTTTTAACTCGTTCCAGGAGATGGGGAGAGAAGACAGCACATGACAAGCCCTACCCCGAAAATAAGCCCTACTGGGTCTTTTGTAAAAAAAAATTCATATAAGACCCGGGCTTATTTTCGGGGAAACATGGTAGTTCTTACTTTTGGATGTACTGGAAGTTTAGGGCACAGTACAAAACATCTAAGGCCAAACCGTCTATGATGAATTCTGATTGTATGGATTACTGCACTCACCACTGCCTTTCATTAAAGAAAACCCAAAGGGGGAGATTTACTAAAACTGTAGAGTGCAAAATCAGCTTTCAGGCTTTATTGTCAAAGCCTAAAGTATTACTAAACCCAGGACTCTGCATTCACTATATGTGGTCTCCTGCAGTACACAGAACATGGAAATGCAATTATTTTAGTAAATCTAAAATTGCTAAGTAACAGTATATAGCAGTCTTGTGTGCAGTCGAGTGCTGGTTAAAGCTTGTAGGAGGGGTTTGCATTCTCCTCTGACTGTCCTATGAGGCTGCAGGACCCCTGACTTTCCGTCTGGGTAGTGTTGATTGGCCCTGTGATGATCACATGCACCCCCCCCCCAAAAAAAAACCTCTCTAGCAATAAACAACAAACTGTGCATGTGCAGAGTGCCTCCTAGGGCTCCGTACGATCAGCAGATGGATTGGGGAAAGTAATAGAAAGGGAAGATCAGAGAGGACAGGATCAAACAGCCTTTTTACACAATGCGGATGATTAACACCGTAGGTTCCCCAGTGAGTATAACATGCATGCTTTAATGTACATACTCATTTTACTCTTGTGGGTTTAGTTACACTTTAATTGAACAAGTTGAAATTAGAAGCTGATTGGCTACTAAGCACATAAATCAAGTGAGTGCATAAATCATATTATCAAATTATACTGCAGTGAAAAATTTAAACTCAAACACTGTGACTCCTGGAGGACGTCCCATTGGACGAAACGTACGTAGGGCAGAGCTCAATGGTGGCGTCAGCACATCCGTCCGGAGAGCCGGCGGCTATTCGATATGCTCATTGATATTGTTTTGCTTTTTACGTGAAGCAATCCAGTGGCTGTGTGGGGCATGCAGTTCGGAAGTGTGACAGGCTTGAGGCGCACCCAACTGTGAGAGAGGAAGCTTGAGCCATCCATCCAGGCGGGATCTATCATTTTAAAGCGATGTTAGACCTCTTAAAATGCGGGATCTAAATGTTGCATTATTTGTATAAGGTGGCTGGTGCACATTTGCTGAGAAGACTTTGTAGCCACTGTGGGCAAGCGGGGTTTGAATTTTTCACTGGAATCCAATTCGATAATATTATGATTTATGCACTCTTGATGAATTCATGATTCATGTGATAGCGCAACACTATTTTTGGAAACAATTAAAGTTGGATATTTGATGTGTGAACATCAGTGAGTGCTGCAGTCACAATCAATTTAGATATACATTTGTTAAATATTTGTTATTGCACTTACTGTATATCGGCTGTTGCACAGATCTGGTTATTTTCTTGTATGGGTTACCTTTGTATTTTACCATGCACAGCTGCACCAGATTCTGAGTGCTCCAGTTTTATTATCCCAACAACGGAAAACACACAGCAGGTGCTCCCATATTCACTTACCTCTTCAAATAGATATTCCATGAAGATAAAGTACAAAACAAAACAGAGCCAACACTAATACATTTCAGTCTATCAAGGCCTTACTCTTGGCAACCATTAGTGTTGGCTTTGTTTGGAACATGTGTACTGCTTGGACAAAATTAAGAGATATTTTATTCATCCTCACCTGGTTGTCGACTATCTACAAGGAAGGACTCTTGTGTTGCAGGGTGGAGACCGCACGGTGACTGGAAACCGAGCTTGCCCCGGCCCTGTGCACAGGTCCAAATTTGGTGGAGGGGGGATTATGGTGTGGGGTTGTTTTACAGGGGTCGAGCTTGGCGCCTTCCTGTTCCAACATGACTGCGCACCAGTGCAGGAGGATTCTCCTATGCGCCTGGTGGTTGGGTACATCCAACATTCCAGGGGTCGAGCTTGGCCCCCTAGTTCCAGTGAAGGGAACTCTTAAGGTGTCAGCATACCAAGACATTTTGGACAATTTCATGCTCCCAAATTTGTAGGGAACAGTTTGGGGACGGCCGCTTCCTGTTACAACATGACTTGGCACCAGTGCACAAAGCAAGGTCCATAAAGACACGGATGCAGAGTTTGGGGTGGAGGAACTTGACTGGCCTGCACTGACCTCAACTCCATAGAACACCTTTAGAAAGAATTAGAGCGAGGCCCTCTCGCCCAACATCAGTGCCTGACCTCACAAATGCGTTTCTAGAAGAACGGTCAAACATTCCCATAGACACCCTCCTTAACCTTGTGGAAAGCCTTCCCATAAGAGTTGAAGCTGTTATAGCTGTAAAGGGCTAAGACTGGAAGGCCATTAAAGTTCATGTGCGTGTAAAGGTAGGTGTCCCAATACTTTTGGCAATATAGTGTGTGTGAGTGAGTGAGAAACTTGTATAGTGCTACATATGCAAAATGAATCGCCTCAAGGCGCTTGGTATCCATTTCCTACTATTTTTTGCCTTCAGGATAGATGGGTTTTGAGTTTGTTTCTGAAGGCCTGGTGATTCCCTTCAGTTCGGATGCTGGTTGGTAAAGCGTTTCATAGTCGAGGTCCTTGGACTGCAAATCTACGTTCTCCTTTGGACTTGTAGCGGGCCTTGGGTATGTATATATATATATGCGCTCTCTAATATAACTTGTGACTTTATGCAGGTCGGTCCGCCCTGACAATGAGGGCAACATAGTGTATGTTTTTCCTGATTCAGAAATGCAGACTTGCTGATAAAAAAGGAGTATTCTTCTATGCGCCTGGTGGTTGGATACATCGGTTTCATGGGGAACGGCAATTTTTATAAAATTTTGGGCTGTGGAAATTAACTATCAATTCCTCGATTAATCTTAAATTTTTTGGATCGATCAAAATTCTTTTGATTAGTACTCACCTCTCCGCCGGCTTCCGGGCCTTCAGGGAGTTCCGTCGAAGATCCAGTGACGTCACGGACACCAGCAGGGCTTGCCATGTCCATCTGAAGGGCTCCTTTGCTGTGCCTTCATATCTGCATGCCGGTGGGACCTTACTATCTGACACACGCAAGGGCTGTTACACTTCCCTCTATCAACCTGGGATTCTACAGCCATCCACTGGGAGTTGTGATAGTTCCCTTCAGGGGACATCTACATGCCCACGGACTGATGTTAACCTCTCCTCATCTGGATTCAGCAGTAGTATCGTTGTACACATTTTTATACCAGTATCATACTTAGCTACATGTTTTTATGACTGCTTTTGCTACCGTATGGTATTATGCGCACCATTTTTACAGTTTATGTAGCTACATCGATTTTATCTCCAGTGCAATATTTACTTTGTTATCTACTTGAAGACTATAAAAGTTTTAATGCTTTTCCCATCGAGCGCTGCCTTTGTGCGTTTTTTGTTTCCTGCTATCCATTTTTCCAGTGGTTGGCAGCTGCACTGGGAATCAGCCTGCAAGGGATCAGCTAAAAAGTTGTTGGATCTGTATGTGCGTTATAATTAATCAAAATTAGTCGATTAAAAAAAAAACGATTAATCGAACACAAAAATTTTAATCAGTAACAGCCCTAATAAAATTATAAAGTGATTGTGTACTTTTGCTATTTATACAGACATAGAGGTTAGCAGATTCCTTCTTTAAATAAAGAATAAAGTTTGATTTGTCTGAGAACGGTATGTATTTTGTCAGAATTGGCCACAGCATTGACTCAACAAGCTTTTGGCCAAGCCGAGAAATGTTCTTATCTATCCTTTTTTCCCCTCTATATATGTATTTTTTCTTATTTAAACAGCGAAAAGGAAAAAGAACAGGAACAGCGAGGTCTTTCGTATCTAGGACATTAAGATGAAATTACTTATTCTTGACCTGCTTCTGTTATGACATACCAAATATAATGAATCTGGCCGTATTTCCTGATAATCCATTTATAAAATTCCTGGCCTTGTAGAGGAGGGAAGAGCAGAGTCTGTTACATTTCATCCATCATGCTATGGATATTGGGCTGTATCATTTAATATCACAGACCCTGAAGGTAAACTGCCCTAATGCACTGAAAAAAAACGTGCTGAATTATTTATTAATGAACACGATGGAAAACCAAGTCACTGACTAGCCCTCGTAAAGGAAAACTGCACTGCTTTAGGATCTATTTTATATGTTTTTTCATTTTTACCATTTAGGCTAGGTACACATGTCCGCTGTGAATTTCTCCAGTTTTTACTGAGAATTTTCAAAGCTGATTTAGATGTGGTCCAGATGCAAATTTTTGGTGCCAACGGCTGTCTTTAACAACAGATGACTCATCAGCTGTCAGCAGGGTTCCCCACTGACGTCTGAATGTAAAAAAAAAATTGCCGACAATAAAAAATAGTAAAAAAAAAACGGCATGGGGGTAACCCCCAATTTTTACCAGGCCCTTTCTGTTCCCCATAAAATATGGATTTTATGGGGAACTTCACACCAAAAAATAAATACATTAATTAATAAAAAAAAGTGCCCCCCTCCACCCTTTCAGGTCTGGTATGGATTTTGAGGGGAACCTCAAAGCCAACATTTAAAAAAAAAAAAAATCCGTACCAGTCCATTACCTGAGCATGCAGCCTGGCAGGCCAGGAAAGGGAGGGACGAGCAAGTGCCTCCCCTTTCCCTTCTGAACCATACCAGGCCACATGCCCTCAAAATGGGGCGGGGTAATTTGGCGCAGGGGCGCCCCAAAGCACCTTATCCCCATGTTGATGGAGACAAGGGCCTCTTCCCCACAACCCTGGCGGGTGGTTGTGGGGGTCTATGGGCAGGGGGCTTATTGGAAACCTACGGGTCTGGTACTGATTTTGGGTGACCCCACGCCATTTTTCGTTTTAATTTGGGTATGGGGTTCCCTTTCAAATCTTCACCAGAACCAAAGGGGTCTGGTATGTATTGGAGGGGCACATTGTTGTCTTTTTCGGATCGAATTTGTGTTAAAAACTGATCAGATGTGCAATTCAGAAGTGTTCCCATAGTAACAGAATTGGGTCCCGCTGAGCAACTAGCATGGATCTCATACGTGCTCTCAGTTAACTCTTCCTTTTCAATACCAAGTGACCAGGCATAGATCTCCTAGTGATCGATGGATATGGACAGCTAGGGAGGGAGTCCAAACACAGACCCCCTCTCTATCGGAGAACCTGTCACCTACCAGATACCACGCCAATGACTGGTTGCTGTTTTCCCTGTAGTCACTCATGAACCTTTGCTGTAGCGATGTTACACATACCCCTTACCGTGGTTGTAGACCCAAGTTCTTTAGTAGTATGCCTAGATCTCATGTGTATCCCTTTGGAATAACTTTAGATCAGGGTCTGAGCAGTTGAATCAACGTTTACTGTAAACTTGGCAACATGCATAACATGCAATACCATTCTGTTCCTAACTGATCATAACTGTGGCTGCCCCAGGTTACTTGCACAGGTGAAGTCTCTTAGATGAAAGTCCAAACTTGGTGGTGCTCTAACAGAGAAGTCAACATTGCAGGGTTCTTCCGGCAATTCAGAATTTTAGGCAGAAGTCCCGAAGTCCATCAAGGGTTCTTCTGAGTGATTCAACATTCCAGACGGAAATCCATAAGTCCCAGCAAGTCTTCAGCGTAAATTCTCCATGTGTTTCTCAAGTGTTCTCTGAAGGCCCCCCCCCCGGAAAACCCTGGCAACTCCTGGGATCTGGACCGCTTCTCTTTTTATACAACACGGGAGGGAGGCCAGACCCAAGTGAAAGCCTGCAAACTTTCTGGGAAAGGCGGCAAAAACATTAACCCCTTTCCCCTGACCTGGGGAGCCAGATGCCAACTATACATACAGTAGGCTACCTGCCTACATGTCTCCACCTAACAACTGAACTTTTAATTCTTCCATCAGCTCCAAGTGATTAATGTTTGTATCACTTGCCCCACTCTGATAGATTGTTAGCTCTTATAAGCAGGGCCCTATTAACCTGTGGTGGAGATGATTCTAAAATCCCTATTTTCAAATTAGGCTAATTCTTTTTTATTATTGGAATCACTTAAATGTTGCTTTTCTTATATTCTTATATATTGTTTTTATATTCTTTATACTGTTTGTTTTTATACGCATTATGCATATGTATGTATGGGAATGATCAATACTGCTTATTTTCCTTGATAAGATTTGTCAAATATCAGATATTGTTTTAAAGTAACGAACTCAGCATTGAAAAGACAAAAGGAGAGCTGTTTGTTCCATTTCCTCTCCATTTTTCCCTCATGTTACAAATGTGTCCGGCCCATCCTCCTATGGCATTTCCCTTCAGTTTCACATTCCAAGCCTTTTCGTGGAGAGAAGGCAGATATGGACTTTAACCTTCCCTCCCCCTCCTTTTCACTCGGATCTCCTGAAAGCTTGTGGAGGAAACTGGTCTGCTTTACTGAGAGAACGTTTATGTCACGTGGATTTTCAAGAAGAACATGGAATAGGAAAGACCCCTATATGAACTGACCAATGACAGACTCACAGGGGGCGTGTAATAAGAGACTGAATGGGAGTAATCAGTGGGTGTGAAATGTATAGGTTGACCAATGAGAATGCATTTTGTGATCTTGTGCTGATAATGAAACCAACTGCCCAGACGGCAGCCATTCTCTTCTGCTGTTGAAACGTTGGAAAGGTGAGATGTGGTCTGTTTTGTCCATAGATTGCACTGTCTCACCATAGTAATTTGAATCAAACGGCGGGATGGGTTCCTCCCTGAGAAATTGTGTCAGGGAAATGTATTAATCAACATCAAACCCTGTTGTATATTATTGTAATGTAACTGTACTGTCTCCCTGTTTATTGTAAAGTGATGTGCAAACTGTTGGCGCCATACAAATCCTGTAAAATTATATATTTGTATATATATATATATATATATATATATATATATATATATATATATATATATATATATATATATATACACACACACACACACAGTTAATTCCATATATATATTTGGACACAGGCACAATTTTCATATTTTTGGCTCGGTATGCCACCAGAATAAAATTAAACAATCCAAATGAATTTGAAGTTCAGATTTTCAGCTTTAATCCAAGGGGTTAAACATAAATTTCAAGTACAAATTTTAGGAACTGCAACCATTTTTATACACAGTCCTCCCATTTTCAAGGGCTCAAATTGAATTAGACAAATGAATCTAATCATAAATAAAATGTTCATTTTTAATATTTTGTTGAGAATCCTTTACTGGCAATGACTGCCTGAAGTCTAAAACCCATGGACATAATCAAGGACTGGCTTTCCTACTTTCTGATGCTTTGCCCGGCACTAACTGCAACTGTCTTCCGTTGTTCTTTGTTTGTGGGTCTTTCCGTCTTCATTTTTGCCTTCAGCAAGTGAAATGCTCAATTGGGTTGACATCAGGCGATTGACTCAGCCATTACAGAATATTCCACTTTTCCTTCAAAAGCTCCCGTGTTGCTTTTGCAGTGTGTTTTGGATCATTGTCCATCTGTACTGTGAAGCGCCGTCCAACCAACTTTGCTGAATTTGGCTGAATCTGGGTTGACAGTATATCTCTAAACACTGCAGAATTCATCCGGCTTCTTTGGTCTTCTGTGACATTATTAATAAACACCAATGACCCAATGCCACTGGAAGCCATACATGCCCATGCCATCACACTGCAAGCGCCACCATGTGACCACAGATGACGTTGTGTGGCTTGGATCATGAGCTGTTCCAAACCTTCTTCACACTTTTTTCTTCCTGTCCGTCCTTCTGGTACAGATTACAGATGTTTCCTAGACCTTTGTGGTAATATCGTGTGACATAAAAATATGTCTAACGGTATGGCCCGTGGGACCCAGAGGCTTTTGAAGGATACAGGGTTCTCCTATGTCAGCTTCACCAATGACTCTTGCGTCATCCTATGTCCACTAGGGGCATAGGATGACTGAGAACTGATATCGTGGATTACATGAGATGGGACAGCGATGATAATTCATGTATTGCAGGATATCTTGAAATATTACAAGTTGTTCATTCTGAACCCAACAGGTCAATAATAGTGTGAGTCATTCAATGTGGGGACACATACTGTTAAGATGTTAATTGATGTTAATCACCTCTAGCTACCTGGCTGTAGTGATGAAAGCTTGCTGTGATTGCATTCTATTGTCTGTTGTGTTAATTAAGCCTGGCTCCTAAGATATTTCATGGTGCTATGCTAACCAACCCTGTATTGTGTGAAAGTTCTATTGATGATGATATGTGTTGTGAGTTAGCACACTCTAAAGGTCAGACGTCTGACTTATGTTCACTAAAGGAATGTGTATTGAATAGAAGGTGAAGAGAGTCATGACGTCTGCCATGTCAGCTATAGTAAATTAACTCATGTAGATTCGGTGCCAGAAAGTCTGTCTAAGATGTGGATTGAGGGGGACTCGTTAGCACCCATTGTATGATGTTGTGGGTGGAGTGTGTCATTGTCCCTTTGATTACTGTAGCATGCTTTCTAAATGTATATAAGAAACCTAAGTTTACCATTAAAGTGTCATTCTGTTTGGAACCAGAGAACAGAGCTGTGTGTGTGTCTCGTTCTTCTGGGGGAAATCCAATGGGTCCTGTCTGCTGGATTGTGGTTGGTGGAATGGAATATCGTAACAGCGTTAACCCCTGACCGTTACAATGTCACTACCACTATTTTATTCTCTAGGGTGTCTTCTTTCAGTAAATGTACAATTTAGTGTTTACTTTAAGTTTAGGGGTTTTAATCTGCAAGCCTAAAATAATTTTTGAAACGTGTGAAAACAAACTCCAATTTTTTTTCTGGCTGTGAAAGGGTTAAAGGATAAGTTCACTTTCGGAACATGTTACATGTTTTATCCGTAAGCTTTGTTAGTTAAAGAGGAACTGCAGTCCACTCCCCGGAGCTGAAGAACAGGGAGAGCCGTGCGTAAACACAGATTCCCCGTTCTTCACTGTGGCGCTGTCATCGATCGTTTGTTCCCTTTTATAGGGAGACACAATCGATGATGTCACACCTACAGCCACACCCCCCTACAGTTGTAAACACACATGAGGTCACACATAACCCCATCAACGCCCCCTTGTGGTTAACTCCCAAACTGCAACTGTCATTTTCACAGTAAACAATGCATTTTTTGCTGTGAAAATGACAATGGTCCCAAAAATGTGTCAAAATTGTCCGAAGTGTCCGCCATAATGTCGCAGTCACGAAAAAAATCGCTGATCGTCACCATTAGTAGTAAAAAAATAAATAAAAATGCAATAAAACTATCCCCTTTTTTGTAAACGCTATATATTTTGCGCAAACCAATTGATAAACACTTATTGCGATTTTTTTTTAGGTAGAAGGTATACGAAGAATACATATCGGCATAAACTGAGGGAAAAAAATAATGTTTTATATATTTTTGGGGGCTATTTATTATAGAAAAAAGTAAAAAAAATTGCATTTTTTTTTAAAATTGTCGCTCTATTTTTGTTTATAGCGCAAAAAAATAAAAACCGCAGAGGTGATCAAATACCACCAAAAGAAAGCTCCATTTGTGGGAAAAAAAGGACGCCAATTTTGTTTGGGAGCCACATCGCACGACCGCGCAATTGTCAGTTAAAGCGACGCAGTGCCGAATCGCAAAAACTGGCCAGGTCCTTTACCTGCATAAAGGTCCGGGTCTTACGTGGTTAAGAAAAAAAAAAAAAAACTGTCTCCTTACCTTTTTAGCTCCTAGATCCAAAGCATATTTGTCAAGCCCTAGGTTACACTGTCTATCCATCTATATATCCAATATACTAAATTACTATCTTTTCACATCCAAGTATCTGTCCATCTATCCAAGTTATGTATCCATTTGTTTATCCTTCTTAGCAATAATCATACAAGTTTTATATTTTAGTTTCAAATGAGGAGAGAGAAGATGAAGATGACAGAGTGATAACAGATGCAGATAATAATAAGGTGAAATCTACATCTTCTAACACAAGATTTACAGAAACCCGCTGCAATTTCTGAATGAGCGCTAATTACTAATATGCATGCAAGGCACCTGTGCTATATCTGTGTTTTGACAGCAGTTGCTCTATTTTAGAGTAACATGTATCATCACTTATTCCAGAGCCAGGAATAAAAATATTCTGGGAAGGCAAACAATTCAAAACTCGCAAAAAAAAAAAAAGAAGATCTGAAGCCTTCGCCCTTCGCAGCGCTCAGCCGGAGGAGCGTCATTCGTTGACACCGCTTGCAAAGTTGACAGAACCGAGCCTATAGCCCGGGGTCACCATAGCAACTGCAGGGATCAGCAGCCGAATGAAAGTCAACAGCCCGTGTGCTAAGCACCGTTCCCAGGAATAACTACGGCTCTAACAAGGGGCCACGCACACAAGACATGTCCTAGCAGCCACAGACATTACAGGACTGTACAGCTTAAACACGGCCCTGCCTAATAAAGAAAGCAAACAAATACCCCCCCAAGATGCAAAGAAAAATTCTCTCTAAGGGCTCTTTTACACTTGTGGTTGGGGGGTGGTAAAAACAGACACCTGAGTTTTTACTTTTTTTTTTTTTTACTGCCTCCTGACCACTCTCCTTAAGCTGCAAAGGCACCTTAATGGAATCGTACACATGGCGCATCTGTGATCAGGGGGTGTATCTACCGCAAGGCAAACAAGGCACTTGCCTCGGGCGGCATTTTTCAGGAAGGTGGCGTTACCCCCAGGCAGAAGAGACCAGTGGTGTCGCTACAGGGGGGGGAGGCAGTTGCTTGCACCCCCACCTGGGGCAGTCTGTAACAAACCGTCTTGTCTGGGCTCTTCTGGGTTGGGCCCGCAGAGATGCAATGGTGTCACTTGGTACCTTTTATGATTTACAGCAGGCAGGAGTGCTGGCCACCGGCGCTGGGAGCCTCGGGCGGGGTATTGCTATCCCTGGACACCACTGTGATGTGTGACTTCCATCAAATCTTCTACCATACAGAGAGGTGGGCAAATGGAAAGCATTACAGGAGACTGCTCTATTCCCTATGATGACCATAAATGATCATTACTGGAAAGTCCTGTCTGCAGTCTTTCTCCTGTATCATGTCCGCCATTTCCTGTAGTATGACTGCAGTCTCTGACCATCTCCTGTATCCTGTCTGCAGTCTCTGACCATCTCCGGTATCCTGTCTGCAGTCTCTGACCATCTCCTGTATCCTGTCTGCAGTCTCTGACCATCTCCTGTATCATGTCTGCAGTCTCTGACCATCTCCTGTATCCTGTCTGCAGTCTCTGACCATATCCTGTATCGTGTCTGCAGTCTCTGACCATCTCCTGTATCCTGTCTGCAGTCTCTGACCATCTCCTGTATCCTGTCTGCAGTCTCTGACCATCTCCTGTATCCTGTCCACAGTCTCTGACCAACTCCTGTATCCTGTCTGCAGTCCCTGACCATCTCCTGTATACTGTCCACAGTCTCTGATCATCTCCTGTATCCTGTCCGCAGTCTCTGACCATCACCTGTATCCTGTCTGCAGTCTCTGAACATCTCCTGTATTCTGTCCGCAGTCTCTGAACATCTGTATTCTGTCCGCAGTCTCTGACCATCTCCTGTATCATGTCCGCAGTCTCTGACCATCTCTATTATCATGTTTGCAGTCTCTGACATCTTCTGACTACAGTCTCTGACCATCTCCTGTATCACATTTGAAGTCTCTGACCATCTCCTGTATCCTGTCCACAGTCTGACCATCTCCTTTATCCTGTCTGCAGGACAAAACCAAAATACACCACTGGCTGTGATGCTTTGCTTCAAGTGAATGGGGCTGTGTACACTTGGATTTTAGTTGATTGCATGATCCTTCAAGACTTTCCAACCCCCTCACCCTCCTCAAAAAAAAGAGAACATCAATCTAGATATGCAAGTGGGAAAATAATATAAAAATGACTTCACTGTGTAATGTATTTCACTGAAATTACTTGAGTGGAATACCAAGTAAGGAGCATTAAACTATCTATGGACAAAATGTAAAATCATTACATTCATTTCCACATTGAATTCCAATTATTTCTAGTCTACTCTTATTAATCTGAACCATCTTGAAGTTTGTAAACTTACTTTGTGAAGATTCCCACACATTTTCTTCCAGGAATTCTGTGACGTGTAGTCACTATACCCCTTAAATAGGCACTGCTGTGTCACACATTTCACAGATCCTGCCTTCTGAACTACAAAGGAGCTTGAGAGGAGGAGTTTTTTTAGAAGGCGGAGTCAATACAGGAATCACTATTTGTAGGCAGCATGGTACGGTGGGATCTGTGGTCCTTCGAAACTGAAAGTTAAACAGCAAAGTCGCAAAGCATGCAGGGAATCCAAGATGTTGTGGATAGATGGGAATAACTCATAAAAGTAAGCTTATACTGAATTAAAAAACAAAACAAAAACTATTGTTTGTATTAGTATTACAATGCTGATGTTAAAAAATTAAACTGTATGCTTTGACCATATATTTCCTTTAAAGCGATATTAAACCCAAAAGAAAACATTTATTATATAGCAGCTTACCAAATCTTAGATGTGATGTCTGCATTCATTTTCTTTTTATATGCTTTGGGCCAGATTCAGAGAGACTTACGACGGCGTATCAATAGATACGCCGGCGTAAGTCCGAATGAGCGCCGTCGTATCTTTGCGCGCATTCTTAAAATGAGATGCGCCTCACTGTTGCCAAGATATGACCGACGTAAGTCTCCTACGCCGTCGTATCTTGGGTGCATATTTACGCTGGCCGCTAGGGGCGTTTACGTTGATTAACACATCGAATATGTAAATGAGCAAGATACGCCGATTCACGAACGTACGTACGCCCGTCGCAGTAAGCTACGCCGTTTACGCAAGACATACGCTGGCGTAAAGATAAAACACCTCTCTAGGTGGCGCAGCCCATGCAAGGTATTTATGTAGTTTACGTAAGTCGTACGTGAATGGGGCTGGGCGTAAGTTAGGTTTACGTCGTACGCACTGAGCCGTCGTATCGTAGGGAGTATTTGCGACGTGATTCTGAGCATGCGCGCGTATGCGCCGTACCAACGGCCCTTCATTTACATGGGGTCACGGTTACTTTACATGTAGCACGCCCACTACCTGCCTAATTTGAATTAGGCAGGCTTACGCCGGCCCATTTTCGCTACGCCGACGTAACTTAGGGAGCAAGTGCTTTGTGAATACTGGCCTTGCCTCACTATGTTACGTTGGCGTAGTGCAAATGGGATGCGCTACGCCGGCCAAAAGATACGCCGCTATACGTGAATCTGGCCCTTTATTTTCTTTATTTTGTGGCTTCACTTGCTGGTTCCCTACTACGCATGTGCGAGTCGCGCTGCGCGATCCGACTAGTTCCTGCTGTCTTCTGGCACCTGTGTGTCTCTCAGAAGACAGCGGGGGGGACAGAGGAGGCGCCGGAAGTGGGAGGAAATACCTGTATTAGTAAGGTATCTGCTCCCTCCTCGCCCCTGAAAGGTGCCAAATGTGACACCGGAGGGGGGAGAGGAATCTGAAAAGCGCAAGTTTCATTTTTGGATGGTACTCCGCTTTAAGTGATTAACCTGCCTAGCGGTATTCCCGAGTCTGACTCGGGGTGGAATTTCAGCACCAATGGCCAGACTCGGTATTGCATCGCAGGATACAGGCAGGGAGTTACTTACCTTGTCCCTGGATCCTGCAATGTCTCCCCGCTGTGTGATCGAGCTGCCTCCTCGCTCGATTCACACAGTGCCGAGTGCCGCCGAGCTCCGTTCCCTGCGACGTTACGACGCACGGGGGCGGAGATCGGCACCAAATTCAAAAAAATTAAAAAACACAGTACACACACAGTATACTGTAATCTTACAGTACTGTATGAAATAAATACACACCCCCTTTGTTCCTAGTGGTCTGTCCAGTGTCCTGCATGCACTTTTATATAGGATGTGACCTCTCGTAGGCCTAGGGGTGTCTCTTTCTTGTATGCCTTCTTTTGGAGTCTTTTCCAACTGACCCAGTGGGTTCCATCTCCCCCTCCCTGACGGTACCCCAGTCCAGAGTTGTATCCGTATGGTGTGGCTCGGTGCCCGATCCCGGTCTGCTTTCCGACATGCGCCTTGGTAAGTGGCATATATTTTGGCTATATCATTGTTCATTATATCCATGCAGGAGGACCACCTGCACCCTGTTCTCTATATATATGTGTGGGGCAGACGGGTTCTCCTTATATGTTTGGTTACATGATTTATTTACTTGTATGTATTTTCTTTATAGAACCTATGGCTGCATTTAAATTTATTGCTCCCTGAAGAAGACTGCTGCTACTACTAAGGTCGAAACGCGTAGTGGATTTTTCGCCCATAGTGTTTCCACATGTACACAGTACTGTTCTATTTGTATTTGCTATCATTGTGCGATTTATTTCTGTCAAGCTCATATCCTAAGTTCTCCATTTGGGGCTCTTTTTTAACATTATATTTAATAAAATTTATACTTTTTTACTTTGTACATACCTTGTACTTTTTTAACTTGTACATTCTCTATATTTTGCTGCGACACACAGCCCCTAGGGGTAATTTTCTCTTTTTTCATATAATAAAAACTGATCTTTCTGCCTGGAAACTGGAGATTGTCCATAGCAACCAAAAAGTGTCCCTTTATGTCAAAAGTGCTTTTAGACCAGCTAGAAAACAGCGATAATTAATAAGAATCACTTGCAGAATTGAGCGATAGCGATTTGTGGGGAAATCCGTCATCAAACACTAAATCCAATGACAGCGACAATTCTGCAACTGGGCAAATTTCAGTGTTTTGGATTTGATTACATTATTGAATAATTTTTATTATTATTATTATTATATTATTATTTGTTATAATTATTTATAGTTATTTATTATATTATAATTTATGATTTTGTGTTTCAAACTTTATCATACCCGGATGTGTACTAGACTCTTGTTTGGACAGATTTAAGCGAGTTATTCCTAGGAATTACAGGCCTACAGTATAAAAGGCCAAATTTCCATGCATAATAACGGTACCGCTTTCAGCACCTAAATTCTGAAAGAATCATACCGCCAGGGAGGTTAATTAAAGGGGGAACTGTAATATAAAGGAGGACTGTGGGCACTGATATAAACAAGAAACTGTGTGCTGTAAACGGGGGTTGTGATGTAAAGTTTTGTAGGACCAGGGGCGGACTGACAACTCATGGGGCCCCTCGGGAAATAGGAGAGTATGGGGCCCCACGAGCAATAGGAGAGTATGGGCCCCCCTGGGCAATAGGAGATTATGGGGCCCCCTGGGCAATAGGAGATTATGGGTCCCCCAGGCAATAGATTATGGGGCCACACAGTATACACACACGTACAGTATAGACACACAATATACACACACAGGCCCAGATTCTCAAAGGACTTACGACGGCGTAGCGCCATGTAAGTCCGAATGAGAGCTGTCGTATCTATGCGGCTGATTCGTAGAATCAGTTACGCATAAATTCGGCTAAGATACGAGCGGCGTAAGTCTCTTACACTAGGTGGCGCTTCCGTAGATTTCCGCGTTGAATATGCTAATGAGCTAGATACGCCGATTCACAAACGTACGTTTGCCCGGCGTAGCAAGATACGTCGTTTACGTAAGACATACGCCGGCATAAAGTTACCCCTCATAAAGCAGGGGTAAGTCATGTTGGGTATGGACGTCAAACGTCGGAACAGCGTCGTGTTTTACGTTGTTCGCGTAAGTCGTCCGTGAATGGGGCTGGACGTAAGTTACGTTCACGTCGACTAGGCATTGAGCGGGCGTAATTTAATTTGAAAATGCGACGTGATACTGAGCATGCGCCGTTCGAAAAAAGCGTCATTTAGGTGGGGTCATGACTAGTTTACATAAAACACGCCCCCCTGTTCCTCATTTGATTTAGGCGCGCTTACGCCGGCACATTTATGCTACGCCGCCGTAACTTTAGACCCAAGTGCTTTGTGAATACAGCACTTGCCTCTCTAAGTTGCGGCGGCGTAGCGCAACTACGATACGCTACGCCCGCCTACATTTACGCCGCTGACTGTGAATCTGGCCCCCAGTATACACACACAGTATACATACACACAGAATACACATACACACACTGAAAAGATATTGGAGAGGCGGGGCAGCTATAATCTTGGGATTTTTTTTTAAAACTCAGATTTTTACATACAGTCCCTGGTTTTACTGAGGCTGGCAACCCTGATGGGCCCCCTAGTGGCATGAGGCCCTCGGGCAGAGTGCCCGAATGGTCAGTCCACCCCAGTGTAGGACAATTCCCTTTCTTGACAAACTGGAAATATACCTAACTGGTCAGAGATATTTTACAGCACGCTGGAAAATCTCTGTGGCCAACAAATAAGTGCTCCCACCAGGCACAGCGCTAGCAAGGATTAGACGATGTGAGTTTTCCATAAGTTTGTCTCTTATATCCACCTGGAGATCTAAGGAGGGAGCAGTTACCACACGCTCTTTGTTGCTGTAATTAGCAGTAGAAAACAAGCCGATTTCCCAGCATTCCACCAGAGTCGCTATCTTGTCCCTCTCATTCCGCTTGTCACAGCTCATCCCCGCTTTCCTCGTATATATCTGCCCCCCCAGTTCTGACCTTTCCGGCTGCACTGCACCAAATTCGCGCAGCACCAGTGCGAAATGTATTTTCTGTATCCAACGTCCTTTCCCAGCCTGCCACAGAAAGTCATAAATCTTGTCAGCGAAGATTGCCTGCCTGCCACTTCTAGCAGATCATAGCTCACCTGAATGCAGTTTATCTTTGTTTTTCAGCTTGAATCCCCGAACACGAGGTTAATCACTGTGTATCCGTGTGTGAGGAAGGCCAGGATACATAACCCGAAGCGCATACAATCCATTCTCTTTCTCTCTGCCGCTCTATTTTTAATAGCTTGGCTTTTGCTCTGGTAAGAAAAAAAAAAGAAAGAAAAAAGAAATAAAAAAACTCCTCCGAGTCCCGCAGATTTATTATTTACAATATTTATACAAAGTTGATATATTATGCAACACTGTTCGGAGTACAGAGAACCATTCTCATCGGTCCCTCCCTCTGAGGAGCCAACACTCCATCATCCACACCCCTCCGCTGTACAAGAGCATCATTCTACCTGCGAATGGGCGGCGATGACGCCTCCGGTTCTGAGCTCTGATTGGGTCTGGGCTTTATTTATGTGATTCCGAGTGTCCGGAGGATGCAGAAGATGGAACTCTTGTCTGAATCCTGATGGTATTCTAAGGGCAGGCCTTCGCTGTGTACACTTTTATAATCTTCGCCTGCCTGACGCTGCTACCTGGTTGTGATTGGCAGTTTAAAATGTTTAGGAGGTAGTAGAGAAGGCTTAGAACTAGGACTGCCATCCGGCTGGAATTGTACTGCCCTGGCTGGTAAAAACTGGACTTGTTGTCAATGATGTTAACTGCCTAGGGGTCAAAATAAATGCATTTCCTTCGAATAGGAAAACAACCTATAGTAGATGATGACCTCTGGGGGATCTAGGATGAAGGAGGACCTGGGGGTCTTTGAGTCTTGACATGTTTGGTATCTATTTACTCGAAGCAACATCGGGCCAGATCCACGAAGAAGTTACGTTGGTGTATCTATTGATACGCCGCGTAACTTCTAGGATGCTCCGGCGTATCTTTGTTTTGTATCCACAAAACAAGATACGCCTGAAGCTGGGCTACATCCGACTGACGTACGTCTTAGTACGCCGTCGGATCTAAGGTGCATATTTACGCTGGCCGCTAGGTGGCGCTTCCGTTGATTTCCGCGTCAAGTATGCAAATTAGCTAGATACGCCAATCCACCAACGTACGTCCGGCGCATTTTTTTACGTCGTTTACGTAAGGCTTTTTTTGGCGTAACGTTACCCCTGCATTATGAGGCGTAGGCAATGTTAAGTATGGACGTCGGGCCAGCGTCAAATTTTCCGTCGTTTGCGTAAAACGTTCGCGAATAGGGCTTTGCGTAGAATTACGTTCACGTCAAAAGCATTGGCTTGTTGCGGGTTCATTTGGAGCATGCGCACTGGGATACCCCCACGGACGGCGCATGCGCCGTTCAGAAAAAACGTCATTTACGTGGGGTCAAGATGTATTAACATAAAACACGCCCACAACTTAGTCATTTGAATTGTGTGCCCTTACGCCGACACATTTACACTACGCCGCCGTAACTTATGGCGCAAATTCTTTGTGGATACGGAAAATACGCTGTAAGTTACGGCGGCGTAATGTGTATCTGAGATACGCCGGACGTAAAAAAGCGCCGAGGTACGTGGATCTGGCCCATCTTTTATATTTCAACCTAAAAATGTGTATTATTTTGTGTTTGTGTGCACCAGAATCCATTTTTTTTTTTTTTACAAAGTACTAAAATCCATTTTAGTTTTTTTTTCCCTGAAAATCGGCATTTGATAAATAGCTGCGTAAATATCGTGTGAACAAAAATTGCAACTGCCACCATTTTATTCTCCGGAGCCTCTGCTTTTAGAAATGATGTTCAAAGTAATTTTCTAGCAAAAAATGCTGATTGTAACATGCGTGTAAAAAAATTGCCCTGGCCAGCAAGTGGTTAAAGAGAACATGTCAGCCTACAAAATGATAGATACAAAAAGATAACGACACGGCTTAATTAGAGGTCTCTATTTCTATCCAAGTAGACATGCCTCCAATTCCTCTTTTCTTTTATTAATGTTAAACATAGTACACACATGACACTTTGTCAAATGACAAAAAAAATAACAAAAAAAAAAGGGTACAGAAAGCAGAAAAAAAGAGTCATACATTAGCACATGTGGTCAGCAGCACACTGACGAAGAGAACTTGGAGAAAATATGGACAGCCGCACACCAGAAAAACCTTAAATAAATGGCCGTTATTAGTAAAAGGAAAAAAGGCACTACAAAGCACAGCAAGCAGTGGGGTATATAGCTTACGCGTTTCGCACTAGGGTTCAGTGCTTAGCCAACTACAAGTATACTACAGACCCCAGGAAGATGCCACGTGTGGCGAAACATGTCGGGCGGAGCGACGTACTGACGCCATCTTGACCCACGTGTCCCAGAAGTGCGAATGCTCGTTTCTGAAAATTTTCGGGCAAACATTTTACTTATGCGAGAGTGTATTTCAAACATTGTAAGTAGTCCATTGGCTTTTTCTTTTTTCAATAAATAACCCGAACGGTATTACACTATTGGAGTTTAATGTAGCGCCTCGTCTGCAATCCCGTGATTGCACAGACGTGGCGCTACCCACACAGCACTGTGCCCGGCGCTCGGACACAGTGCACCTATGGACCTTTTTTGGATTTTTTTTCCTTAACCACTTCCCGACCGCCGCATGTAAATGTACGTCCACAGTATGGCACGTACAGGCACATGGGCGTTCATGTACGTCCTGTCCTTCTAGCGGGTGGGGGGTCCGATCGGTACCCCCCCCCCCCGCTACATGCGGCGGTCGGGTTCGCTCGGGGAGCGATCCAGGACGACGGCGCGGCTATTTGTTTATAGCCGCTCCGTCGCGATCGCTCCCCGGAGCTGAAGAACGGGGAGAGCCGTATGTAAACACGGCTTCCCCGTGCTTCACTGTGGCGGCGCATCGATCGTGTCATCCCTTTTATAGGGGAGACACAATCGATGACGTCAGTCCTACAGCCACACCCCCCTACAGTTGTAAACACACACTAGGTGCACCCTAACTCCTACAGCGCCCCCTGTGGTTATCTCCCAAACTGCAACTGTCATTTTCACAATAAACAATGCAATTTAAATGCATTTTTTTCTGTGAAAATGACAATGGTCCCAAAAATGTGTCAAAATTGTCCGAAGTGTCCGCCATAATGTCGCAGTCACGAAAAAAATCGCTGATCGCCGCCATTAGTAGTAAAAAAAAAAAAAAATTTATAAAAATGCAATAAAACTATCCCCTATTTTGTAAACGCTATAAATTTTGCGCAAACCAATTGATAAATGCTTATTGCGATTTTTTTTACTAAAAATAGGTCGAAGAATACGTATCGGCCTAAACTGAGGGAAAATTTTTTTTATATATTTTTTTGGGGATATTTATTATAACAAAAAGTAAAAAATATTGCATTTTTTTCAAAATTGTCGCTTTATTTTTGTTTATAGCGCAAAAAATAAAAACCACAGAGGTGATCAAATACCACCAAAAGAAAGCTCTATTTGTGGGGAAAAAAAGGACGCCAATTTTGTTTGGGGGCCACGTCGCATGACCGCGCAATTGTCTGTTAAAGCGACGCAGTCCCGAACTGTAAAAACACCTTGGGTCTTTAGGCAGCATTTTGGTCCGGGGCTTAAGTGGTTAAAGGGACATGTTTAAATAAAAAAAATGTTTTTGGGATTTTTTTGGGGATTGTTGATTTTTTTTTTACTGACTGGGGGAGGGGGGGGGCGGCGCCCGGGTGCCCTCTATGGACGGGCCGCCACTGCTCTTAACCCCTTACAACCATATGTAACAATTAAGGAAGGACCCTAGCTTCAGAACCTTAACCCCTTACAGTTTGTATATGAATTTTTTGCACATATTTATTCACATATTTTTATGTACTATCACGATTGAGTTTGGGGGATGATTCATGCAGTGCACTTTTATAGTTCATGATTAGCGCGACTATTTTTATACACAAGCTCACATAAAAAATAATTTTCTCACAACAGTTTTCATGCATTCCTCTTCCTAATTACCAACAGGTAGGCAAAAGGGATTCCCAGATCACAGATAAAAGGGAGTGGGGGTGGAACGGCGCAGTACAATTTCTGAATTAAAAGAAAAGGCCCCAGTAGCGTGCCTTTATTTATTGCCTTTGTTTCCTGTACACCGATTTATAGATAGGAAGATAGGAGAAAAAAAAAAAAACAAATAAAAAAAACCCCCATACATTCTGGTGGAAGATACTTCGATACAAGGTGACAATACATCTCTAGCTATTAGTGCAACAAGTGAAGAGGAAAATACACAGACTATTATATAACACATGCATTGCCCTGAACGGTGATAGTGTGCTGCAGCATTAAAAGGGTATTATTTTCCCTAACAGAGTCTGCAAGAAGCAGTTTAGTACACAAAGCAACGCTCACCTAAAACAGCTTCTAAACGTACGATAAAAACTTACAGCCACGCAGACAAATGTAATCTTTCCTTTCACCGAAAGTCATCTAATATTATTAACATCGGTGGTAACTTTTAGAAGATCTACTGCGCATCGATGGTGAGTCTTTATAATAGGAAAGAGAAGCTGCTGGTACTGTACAATGAAATCTAATGACATAATGGAAGCCGCTATCGAGAACTCATCGGGACGTAAGTGAACCGCTTTGATCTGCATGCAATAAATATAATAATAATAAAAAAAAAACATTAAGCACAGGGCCAATCAGCGCCAGGGGTCCTGCATCCTGATAGGACAGCCGCTGCAGTATGAAAACTCTTCCTACAAGCTTTAACCGCTTGCCGACCAGCCGCTGCGGGAGTCTATACCAGGAAGTGGCGCAAATACCTGTTTTATTACAGGTATCTGCACCCCTCCCCCCCCTGAAAGGTGTCAAATGAGACACCGGAGGGGGAGGGGGGGGGGTTCCGAAATGCGGATGTTCACTTTTGGGTCAACCTTCGCTTTAAAGGAGTTGTAAGCCCTGGTTCACACTGGGTACGATTTGGAACGATTTGAGATGCGATTTGACATGTCAAATCGCATCTCAAATCGGCGGCAATTGTCAGCAATGGCACTGTCCTAATCAGTGCGACACCGCATCTGCGATTTCAAAAAGTAGTTCCTGTACTACTTTTTGCGATTTCGGGACGATTTACATTAAATTGCGGCCGAAATCGCGGTAAAATCGTGCATTTTACCGCGATTTTGAATTCGCAGCAGTGTGAACCTAGGCTTAAGGAAAACATTTTTTTTTTTTGCTGAAATTACTGTTTACAGGGTATAGAGACATAATCGTTAACCGATTCCTTTTAAAAATGATTAAAAATAGATAAAAATCAATCCTATAATGTACCTGTAGTTTCTAGTTTCGTTTTTGCATGTTGTTTCCTGCTTCTGTGCTGTACAGGGCCAATACAGGGCAGTGATGGTTTGGAAAACGAAACTGATTGGTGCTGAGGGGTTTTAGACACACAGTAATCACACCTCCTTGATTAGTGACCACAGAGAGAAAGCTCCCAGTACTACGGTTATCAGGAAACAGACAACCAGGAAGTGTGGAGATCAGAGAAGAATTACAGCAACTTGAGAGCAAAAACGAACAATGAGGACATGAAAACAGCACTGCATTAAGGTAAAGGAAGCTATTAAGATAAAAAAATAAAAAAATTCCTTTACAAACCCTTTAACCTTATCCTGGCCTTCCCCTACAAGTTTTTCCTAAAATTCTTCTTTTTACGCTCCCCTCTCTATCCCCCTATCATTAGGACGTATTGATAAGGATTGACCCCTGATACAACCTCAGGGCGAACCCCATTTCTGCCGTTTGACCCAAATCATAATAGTGAAACATGCAGACCAGAGAGAAAAAAATCTACATCTTCACCTTCCAACGTTCAACCAGAGAGACCGAGTAGAGCCTGTACGGCTCCTTTTATTAACAACATGACATCACAAACATAAGCATACAGATTGGTCAGTTCATATAGTTCAGTCCCTTATTACACGCCCCTGTGACGTCTATTCTCTGCATACTGCACACGTCCTCCTTGCAAGTCCATATATGGTATGGCGCTCTCATAGCACAAACAGCCTTGTGTAACGTCCATTGTGGAATGTCCAGACACAGGGTTTCATTCTCAATTTTCCAGGGTTTAGTCATATTTGGTTCCTTCACTGAGACAAGGACAAGGAGGGGGGTTTTGGAATGAGGAGCGAGGGGGGAAGGGGGTGATTCGCTGAATAGCTCTTTGTCTTCCATTTCAAGTTGTAACTTTAAAACATTATATTTGACAAAACTTCTTAAAGCGGAGGTTCACCCTCAAAATGAAGTTTTCAGCATTGCTAGCTTTAACCCCATTTACGGATGATAGCGTTGATTTTTTTTTTTAAATGCTCCCTTACCTCTTATCTCCTCTACTTCCTGGTTTTCAGCCCAGCGGGGAGTGGGCGTGTCGCTATATTCCCCGACGGCTCTTTGCATTATGGGAGCTGACTGTGTTCTCCTGTGAGTGACGTGCAGGCCATCTCAAATAGCTAGGCGCCGTAGTCTCACGCTAGCTAGGCTGTCATGTGACGCGAGAAGCGGGTCACATGACTCACAAAGCGCGTAATATGATGAGGGAGGGCGGATACATCTTCCCCCATTATAATTCTCACAGCGGGGCGTGTCCTTTTCAGGACGCCGCCGGCCGTTGTGATAGCAACTCTGCAGTGTTGACGGCGTGGCTCGCCGTCGACACTGCGCATGCGTGGGATTACGCGGTGAATGCTGGGAGATCAGCATTCGCCGCATCCCGGAAGAAAGAACAGGAGGGCATCAGAGTGCCCACAATTAAGATGGCAATGTCCATCACTATATTTTATAAAATATTTTTTTATGGGAAAAGAGGATCCTGGCGGCTGCTAAAACGGGACATGTGAGTCAAATAAATACTATAGTAAAAGCAGCAGATTAGTGTTTAAAAAAAAAAAAAAACGTTTTCCCACAGAACCTCCGCTTTAAGGAATATAACACTTGGAGTATATATCTTCACACATGCATATGTATATTTCTCTTATATAGATAAAGAAAATAAAAACAATATATAAGAATATAAAAGGAAAAACAACATTTCAGTGGTTCTAATCATAACACAAAATAGGAATTTTAGTACTTCCATCACAGTATCTGCTCCCTCAGTGGTTTAGAGAACCCTAATCGCAATTCCAAGCTCAAAAAGAGCCTTCAACCAAAAGCCCAGTGCCGGCCCAAGACATTGTGCTGCCTGGTACCAAGAATGAAATGTGGCCACCCCCAAAAAAAATTACGCCCACCAAAATGCCCCCACATCCATTATTTTATATCATGATAACTAAAGTGGACCTATCATGGCTCTATACATGTATATAGGAGTATAAAAAGGACCTGTTATGGCTCTATTCATGCAATTAACCCCACAGTGGAGCGGAGAGCGGAACGGTCGGGCGACAATTAGCCCCACAGTGGAGTGGAGAGTGGAGCTGGTGGAATAGGATGGCGTGCGGGCAGGAAATTTGCTGCCCCCCTGAAAGTGCTGCCTGGTACAATGGTACCATCGGGTCCCGTGGTAGGGCCGGCCCTGCAAAAGCCTTCTAACAGGTCCACTTAATTTACTGATGTAAATGTTTGTTTACTGCATCCTAATGGTTTGCAAAGTTTATCAGATGTTTTAGCCCCCTGCGTGGGCATAACTCCTATTATACACGCTAAAACCAATAAAATATGATTAAAACAGGAAAACATACAGTACAAAAGGGACAGCTTTGCCAGTTTTCTACTCTTTGAAAACAAGGTATGAGCCCAAACTACTTATTAAACCACCAAATTCCGCAGAGAACCAAAACTATCATTGCTCTTCAATTGCAATTCAACCGTCAAGACCCAGGGCTCATCTGTTCTATTCAATACCGTCATCCGTTTGAAAAAGCCCAGGATGGGGCACATATGTTTTCATACAAAAGATGGAGACACACATTTAATTAAGGTTTGCCGCGACTGTTATAAAATACTGAATGAACGGAACAGTCTGAATCTGAATGAGGAAGAGGTCTGAAAAATTAATTTAGAGGAGAAAATAAAGAGAATGAAATTTTGCTGAAATAAATGTGAACTGTCACCTGAATGTAATTAAAATTACTTGTGACTCTGTAATCAGCATCACCTTCCTCGCAGCGCAAATGGCAGCGAGCAGCCAGAGAATGAATCTATGTCTTCATCAATGTCTGGTCTACAAAAGAAAAAAAAACAGGACGGCAGTTGGCACATTTTAAACTTGTATGATCCAAATTTACCCCCACACCTCCTTTTCCCAGCACTGTTATTTTCCCTTTACCGTGCTCCTGAAGTGGGAAATGACTGTTAATACTGCCTGTGACATCATCACCGGGCTTGTAAAATTCTTGCCGGGGCAAATGCTGGCAGGGCAGTTCCTACTGACTTAGGCACAACGCCAGAACTACATTTTTCAAGAGCCTTTTCCCTATACACTTTGGGGTTGATTTACTAAAACTGGAAAGTGAAAAATCTGGTGCAACGCTGTGCATGGAAGCCAGTCAGCTTCTAAATTCAGCTGGTTTAACCACTTAAGGACCGCCTCCTGCACATATACGTCGGCAGAATGGCACGGCTGGGCACAAGCACGTACAGGTACGTCCTTTTTAAAGCGGGATCTCACCCAATTCATTTTTTTTTCTATTTTCCCCTTAGCTTCATGCTCGTTTTGTCTTGGGGAATCGGCTATTTGTTTTAAAATATGAGCAGTACTTACCCGTTTTCAAGATGCATCTTCTCCGTCGCTTCCGGGTATGGGTTTTCGGGACTGGGCGTTCCTTCTTGATTGACAGTCTTCCGAGAGGCTTCCGACGGTCGCATCCATCGCGTCACTCGTAGCCGAAAGAAGCCGAACGTCGGTGCGGCTCTATACTGCGCCTGCGCACCGACGTTCGGCTTCTTTCGGAAAATCGTGACGCGATGGATGCGACCGTCGGAAGCCTCTCGGAAGACTGTCAATCAAGAAGGAACGCCCAGTCCCGCAGCCCATACCCGGAAGCGGCGGAGAAGATGCATCTCGTAAACGGGTAAGTACGGATCATATTTTAAAACAAATAGCCGATTCCCCTAGACAAAACGAGCAGGAAGCTAAGGGGAAAATGTGTTCTCTATGGGTGAACCTCCGCTTTAAGTGCCCAGCCGTAGCTCCATGAATGCGGGATCCGATCGCCGCTGGAGTCCCGCGATCGGTCCCCGGAGCTGAAGATAAAATGGTTAAAAAAAAGCCTTGTAAAAAAAAAAAAAAAAAAAAAGAAACCCAAAAGCAAATGCATAACTTTGTTATCTCAGCAGAATATTTGAGTTTTTATGCTGAATCAATAGGGCCATAGCAGAGATGTAAAAACTGTTCTGGTCCACAGGGGGGTAAAAAGGTGTCAGAGCTGAAATAGTTAAAAGGTATGAATTATGGATTTGCATAATGAATTCTATTTTTGGGGGAAGAATGTTTAATGTCACACAGATGCGCACGCAGTTTCACATATGACAGCTGTCTGTCACTAGACACTATAAAAAAAAAAAATTTGGATCACTGGCTGTTTCCCAGCCGCGAGGCGAGGAGGCGGGACCCGCGCCGCAAACATTTTTCCTGCCATCAATTGACACATTTACAATTTACCGTCAAAAACCATCTGTTCATTCTGTTTGATCCGCACCTACAGTTTACCACACAGGAAACACGTTGTGATGATTTATTAATATTGTTTACTGCAGACAGAGAAGAGACTGAAGCGCGGAAGAGCCAACAATCCAAAGCTTGTGCGTCTCAACCTGATTTCAGAAGGTTCTACAGAATAAAATAAGCAAAAGGGACCAGCGCCATCAAACTGATGCCCTGCGACATCCGCGTCGCCCCGTGTGTGACCATCAACTGGAAATCTGAAGCAGGAAAAATCACAAGCGACTTTCTAGTGGTTCAGAATTCTGCTCAATATTTGACCAGTGACAGAATGACTTTGCACCCAGAAAAAGACACTTGTCCTGGGGGCACTGCTGCGTGCTTGCTCCCGAGCCCCTGCTCCCAGGGCTGGACTGGGACAAATATTTGTCCCTGGACTTCATCCGGACTGGCCCACTTTGACAGGTCTCTCCCATGGCGGCCGGACAACTCCCGCACCCGCCCCCTTCACTAGCCATTCTACTTTATTAGAGTAGAACGGCTGGTACTGGTACTCTTATAGGCAGTACCAGTGGGGAAGCTAGACATTATTTCCCCCGGGGCAAAGAATCAGTTCGGTGCCCCCCCCCTTATGGGACAAGATTAGGCAGAAGTAAGAAACTCACCCAGGCCATAGCTGTTGAGTCAGCTGTCTGTCCCCTCCCCCATGCTCATCTGTTGTCCCCCCTGCTTCTCTGCTCCCCCCAGTTGAGCGCTGCGGGAAGGGAGAGACAAAGGAGCAGAGGGGGGAAGCGGTCTGCTGTCACTGAAGCCGGCCCACTGAGCCATCGGCCCACCGGGAAACTCCCTGTAGTCCCAATGGCCTAAGACAGTGGTTCTCAACCTGGGGGTCAAATGATGATTTGCCAGGGGTCACCAAATCCTGGGCTGTTCCTGAAGCCTGCACTGTTCTCCCAGGAAGGGAGATAAGAGGGGGAGGAACAAAGAAAAAGGGAGAAAAAGGAAAAAAAGAGAGAGCAAGAAAGACAGTTAGAGGGAGGGATGGGGGAAAAAAACAAGGAATTAGGAGTGGTAAAGAGCTAAATGTCTGCGGGTTAGGGGCGCAAATTACTTGTCTTGCCTTGGGTGCTTTCAACCCACGCTATGAAAATAATTTTACTGTTGTTAGGGGTCCTCACAACTTGGGAAATTTTATCAAGGGGTCACGGCACTAGAAGGTTGAGAACCACTGGCCTAAGACAAAGAGAGCTGCGGCTCAGCCTCGGCCCCCCGCTCTCTCCTCATTGGGCTTTCACTGCTGTCTCAGCCGATGAGGAGGGAGAGTCTTAGCCAGGGCCGTCATCAGGAATTATGGGGGCTGCTTACACAGCTCACGTGGTTACTTTTCTGGATTTTGACTGGATTTTAGCGATCGTAGCAGAATTTAGTGTAAGGAATACATAGGAAAAAATGTTGACAAGGGGAGTGTAGAGGAGGGCGGGGAGTCTACTGTTATCACGACTCCACCCACAGAGCTCCAGACAACAGACCCACCCACAGAATCTGCAGTTTTTCAGTTCTTATAACAGGCAGAGGGGAGACATGTGACAGGTGAGGATACATGCAGGAGGCATCTATATCCTTATAGATCAGCACTATGGCAGGAGTTTAGAAAGGATGAGAGGGCTTTACATCCACTTTAAGGCAACCCGTCAATCGGAAAAAAAAAAGTTTTTTATTAAAAATGTACTCTAATCAGCCCAATTAACTCCTTATTTTCCTTCTCCAATTAATGATTACCCTTTTTTTTGTTTGCTTCTATTTTATAAACTAATAATATTCAAAACGTTTTTTTTTTGGTTTGCTTTGTTTGTTAAAGCGGGGGTTCACCCTAAAAAAAAAATCTAACATTACATCCAGCATACCAACGACATTTTTTTTCTCCGTACATACCGTTTAATTGTTATTTTCCCCCCGGCTTCCGGGTTCTGATTCCCGCGGGACTGGGCGTTCCTATTGAAAGCTTAGCTGATTGACGTCTGGTGAAAATCTTCCCATGGCGCATAAAGCGCGTCACCAGTTTTCTGTAAATAGCTGACCTGCGAGTCGGCTCTATATGGCGCCTGCGCAGTCAGCTCTACACGGCGGGCGCAGGAGCCGTATAGCGCCGACTCGTACGTTTTCCATAATGTGCCAATATGTTGCGTGTACAGTACTAGCAGAATAATGGCATAAACCTCCTGGAAAAAAAAAAGAAAAAATCTATAGCGAGTTTAAAGCGGTATAAAATCCAAAACCGAAAATGTAATATATTGCAGATTTTACCAGTCATTAGATGTGGAGGCTGCATTTGTTTTCTTTTCTAACCACTTGATCCCTGGAAGGTATTCCGCTCTACAGGTCCAGGCCTTTTTTTTGCGCCACTTTAACTGGCAATTGCGCGGTCATACAACACTGTTCCCAAATTATTATTTTTTTTGGTAAAAAAAAAATCCCAATAAGTATATATTGATTGGTTTGTGTAAAAGTTATCATGTCTACAAACTATGGGATATATATGTGAAAATTGATTAATTCTGATGTACTGACGGCCTATCTCATTTCTTGTGGTCCTTAACCACTTCAATACAGGGCTATTTTGGCACTTCTCTCCTACATGCATAAATCATAATTTTTTTTGTTAGAAAATTACTCAGAACCCCCAAACATTTTATATGTTTTTTTAGCAGACACCCTAGGGAATAAAATGCCAGCCATTGCAACTTTTTATCTCGCACAGTATTTGCGCAATCATTTTTCAAACGCCTTTTTTTTGGGAAAAGAACGGTTTTGTGAATTAAAAAAATAACAAAACAGTAAAGTTAGCCCAATTTTTTTGTATAATGTGAAAGATGAAGTTACGCCCGAGTAAATAGATACCCAACATATCACGCTTTAAAATTGCGCACACTCATGGAATGGCGTCAAACGTCAGTACTTTAAAATCTCCATAGGCGTCGCTTTTTTTTTTTTTACAAGTTACAATTTTAGAGTTACAGAGAAGGTGCTATTGCTAGAATTGTTGCTGGCGCTCTAACGCATGCAGCGATACCTCACGTGTGGTTTGAACGGCATTTACATATGTGGGTGGGACTTATGTGTGTGTTCGCTTCTGGGCGTGAGCTACCGCGGATAGGGGTGTTTAAACATTTTTTTTTTATTATTTTATTTTTTATTTTACTCAATTTCTTTTATTTTTACACTTTTTTTGACATTTTTTTTTTTGATCACTTTTATTCCTATTACAAGGAATGTAAACATCCCTGCGTGACGTCATCCCTGCGTGACGTCATAACATCGCGCCCGGGCCTCCGACGATCATAGAGATGATTGGTGACCATCTGGTCACCAGTCTACTCTATGGTTTCCATCGGACGCCGGCGGATCGTTTCTCCGGGTCTCCGATGGCAAAGGAGAGCCCGGAGAAGCACCTGATGGCGGCGGGAGGGGGGGGCGTCCCCTCCCGCCGCCTATAAGAACGATCAAGCGGCGGAACCGCCGCTATGATCATTCTTATGGAGCACAGAATCGCCGGCTGAAGAGATGGATATCTGAATGATGCCTGTGGCTGCAGGCATCATTCAGATATCCCCACTGAAACCCAGGACGTCATTTCACAATGGGCGGGTATTGAAGTGGTTAAGGACCGCCTCCTGCACATATACGTCGGCAGAATAGCACGGCTGGGCACAAGCACATACAGGTACGTCCTCTTTAAGTGCCCAGCTGTGGGCCGTGGGCGCGTGCCCGCGGCACGCGCCCCCGACCCGAAGCTCCGTGGCACACACAGCTCCCGGTCCCCGCTCTGTAACGAGCGATTGCGTGTTCCCAGGCGGCGATAGCGCCAGCCGGGCACGCGCACGGGAGTCGGGGGAGAGCGGCCCTAGTGGCCTGCGCGAGAGCCGACGTATAGCTACGTGCTCTCGCGCAGAGGAGCCGACTTGCCGTCGTAAAACGACGGCAGCTGGTCGGCAAGTTGTTAATTCCATTGTATGCAGATGTTGCTTTTGACCGCCAGGACTGTTTAAAAGGTACTAAATGATCTTATCTTCTCTATTCATCAGGATAGCTCACTGCCAGCAGAAGAAATAAATGTGCAAAATGACTCAAAAGAAAAACTATAGTGCCAATCATGCAATAAGGAAACCACAATCCTTTCTAACAGAGGGACACCCTGTGTATGAACTGTACTGTGGCTAAAACTTGACATTCCATTTCTTCAGTTAAACACAATTTTCTAGCGTCAATAGTGGAAGAACACACAAGTTTAGATAAAGGTAAGTTAGGCAGAAGTGTACATTAACCCCGCAAACTTAAAAAGCTACAGCATGTTCAGTCTGTAGCAAGTATAAGATCCCATGGGGCTATCCAGGCAAAGACTAAACACACAATGTAATCCTGTACAATCCCCGCTATCTGTAAGGAGAAAGAAAGTGTGAAAGGGAATGGACATCTCAAACAGAGCATGAGAAAAACAAATACCAAAATATAGCAATGTGATGTCCAGTCTTCCATAATTTGATCTGCTGTTTGACATTAAAGCGGAGGTTCACCCTAAAAAACAAGTTTCTACCATGCCATCCAGCATACTAGCGTGAGCTACAGTATGCCTTTATTTATTTTTTTGCGCCGTACTCACAGTTTAATCCGTTAGTTTTGTTTCAGACTTCCCGCGGGGAGTAGGCGTTCCTATGCAGAGGGGAACATGATTGACGGCCTGCTATGGCGCATCACGCTTCCCGAAAATAGCCAGAGTAGGACTCGGCTCTTTACGGCGCCTGCGCACAGACTAGGAGCTGACTGCGCAGGCGCCGTGAAGAGCCGAGTCCTATTTCGGCTATTTTCGGGAAGCGTGATGCGCCATAGCCGGCCGTCAATCATGTTCCCCTCTGCATAGGAACGCCTACTCCCCGCGGGGAGTCTGAAACTTAACTAATGGATTAAACTGAGTACGGCACAAAAAAAATAAAATAAAGGCATACTGTAGCTCGCGCTATTATGCTGGATGGCATGGTAGAAAAAAAATAAAACATTTTTAGGGTGAACCCCCGCTTTAAATGAAAACTATAACTGTTTTTGGTTAATTTAATTATTATATATTTTTTTAACCACTTAAGACCCAGACCATTATGCAGGTAAAGGACCAGGCCCCTTTTTGCGATTCGGCACTGCGTCGCTTTAACTGACAATTGCGCAGTCATGCGACGTGGCTCACAAACAAAATTGGCGTATTTTTTTTCCCACAAATAGAGCTTTCTTTTGGTGGTATTTGATCACCTCTGCAGTTTTTATTTTTTGCGCTACAAACAAAAATAAAGCGACAATTTAGAAAAAAAATGCAATATTTTTTACTTTATGCTATAATAAATATCCCCCAAAAATATATATAAAAAAAAAAAATTCCCTCAGTTTAGGCCGATACGTATTCTTCTACATATTTTTGGTAAAAAAATCGCAATAAGCGTTATATTTTTTTTACTAGTAATGGCGGCGATCAGCAATTTTTATCATGACTGTGACATTATGGCGGAGACATCGGACACTTTTGACACATTTTTGGGACCATTGTCATTTTTACAGCGAAAAGTGCTATAAAAATTTACTGATTACTGTGAAAATGACAATGGTAGTCAAGGGGTTAACCACTAGGGGGCGCTAAAGGGGTTAAGTGTGCCCTAAGGGAGTGATTCTTACTGTAGGGGGCATGGCTGGATGTGTGACATCACCGATAGTCGTTTTCCCTATATCAGGGAACAGACGATCAGTGACACTGCCACAGAGAAGAACGGGGAAGGTGTGTTTACACTCACCTCTGCCCATTCTTTAGCTCCTGTGACACGATCGCGTGACACGGGTGGCAATCGGGTCAGCGGGTCCCGCGGGCGCGGTCATGGAACTTTGGACCCGGTCGTGAGCGTGCCGGCAGCGGCCCGTGCGCGACCCACGGCTGGACACTTAAAGAGCAACGTGCCTGTGCCCAGCCATGCCATTCTACCGAATTATATCAGCGTTAGGTGGTCCTTAAAGCGGTCCTCCACCCTAAAGTGGAGTCCCGCTGATCGGAACCCTCCTCCCCTCCGGTGTCACATTTGACACCTTTCAGGGGGGAGGGGGGTGCAGACACCTGTCTAAAGACAGGTATTTGCACCCACTTCCGGCCACACGCTACGGGCGAAAGACGGGCATTCCGTCACATCCCGTCTGTCGCCCGTTGTGTGCTGGGAACACTCGGCTCCCAGCACACAGCGTGTGAGCCAATCGGCGGGCCCAGCGCGACTCGCGCATGCGCCGTAGGGAACCGGGCAGTGAAGCCGCAGCGCTTCACTTCCTGGTTCCCTCAGCGTGGATGGCGGGGGGAGCAGCAGAGTGACGAGCGATCGCTCGTGCTCTGCTGCGATCGGCGCTGGACTCCAGGACAGGTAAGTGTCCTAATATTAAAAGTCAGCAGCTGCAGTATTTGTAGCTGCTGGCTTTTAATATTTTGTTCCCATGGCACATCCGCTTTAAGTGGTTAAACCTGTTTTATGGCTTTTCTTTTCTTTTCTTGTGTCTGCAGACTCTGCACAGTCTTTGTTTCCTAAAGATTTAATAAATGACAAAGGATTCCCAGAGCACAGCAGCTTGCCTTGTGGCAGGCGTTGTCTGACTAAAACTTCAGACTGAACTGTCTGATAAGGAAGTAGTCATTGGAATGAGTGAAGAGAAGCAATAAACAACACGTTTGATACTTTAACCTTGAAGACATGCGACAATAAAGACACATGCACATGGGTCGAATGCCAGGTGGCATTGGCTGGTTTAATAGAACCAATAGATCTTCTGTAGTGTTCATTTCACTTCTGGTTCGATAGAAACCGTTTGACATTCGGCCCGTGTGTACTGCAGCTGGTCCGACAGGACTGTTGTGGGGTATAACCAAAAAATGTCTGCCGACCAGCTCCCGATCAACGCTCTCAGCCAATTGCTTAGAGTGCTGCCCGGAGTGCTCTGGTGAGGGGGCACCGAAGGGCCATTGTATGGATTGTGGTTCCACGCCATTTTTTAACCACTTAATCACCGCCCCATAGCCGAATTACGGCTACAGGGCGGTTCCTTAACTCTGGGAGGACTTCCATGGACCTTCTCCCAGAATCGCGCTCCTGGGAGTGTCCGTGATCACGGTAAATCGCTGCCGATAGCGGCGGTTTACCACGTGATCGCTCCGTCCAATGATGGATCGATCACTTGTCGATCGGTACAGTGTGAGAGGAGAGGGGAGAGAGCAGATCTGTGACAAATGCAGTCACAGATCCAGCCATCCATCCCTCCTTGCTCAGCCATCCCTGCCCAATACTCACAATACCCTGCAATACTCTGCCCCATACTGTGCAATCCCTGCAATACTCTGCAATACCCCACAATACTCTGCAATACCCCACAATACTCTGCAATACCCCACAATACTCTGCAATACTCTGCCAAACCCCGCAATACGCTGCCATACCCCTCAATACCCGTTTTTATTTATTATTTTTTGCGGAAAAACGTGTCAAACTAAAATAAAGTAAAGTGAACAATAAAATATATATATATTTTTTAAAGAGCCCCTGTCCCCGTGTGCTCGCATGCAGAAGCGAACGCACACGCAAGTCCCGCCAACATATGAAAATGGTGTTCAAGCCACACATGTGAGGTATCGCTACAAACGTTAGAGCGAGAGCAATAATTTTGGCCCTAGACCTCCTCCGTAACTAAAAATATATAACCAGTAAAAATATTTAAAACGTCGCCTATGGGGATTTTTAAGTACCGAAGTTTGGCGCCATTCCACTAGTGTGTGCAATTTTGAAGGGTGACATGTTGGGTATCTATTTACTTGTCGGAACTTAATCTTTCACATTATGCAAAAGAATGTAGAAAAAATACTAATTTGCTAAATTTTATAACAGAAACAAATAAAATTTTATATTTTGTTTACAGAATTTTCAGTCTTTTTTCTCTTATAGCGCAAAAAATCAAAAACCCAACAGTGATTAAATACCACCAAAAGAAAGCTCTATTTGTGTGAAAAAAAGGACGAAAATGTAATTTGGGTACAATGTTGTATGACTGAGTAATTGTCATTCAAATTGTGAGAGCACCGGAAGCTGAAAATTGGTCTGGTTATTAAGGGGGTTTAAGTGCCCAGTGGTCAAGTGGTTAAAAATGTTACTGACAGGCTCATTTGTTTACATTCTGCTGTCAGCCGGGAATGCCCCAGCTGACAGCACAGATGGGTTGTTAAGATGCTGGCGGGTGCCAGTTCCTTAACAACCAATAACTCATCACTGCTGACTGAGCAGCGATGAGTAAAAACACAGTTGTATAAAAAAGCAGCAAAAACACGACCAAGTCGCACTACATAATCGCAATCAAAATCAGATCAAATTATAGCCACACTAGTGGGAACCCAGTCTAAGGCTGGCCATATATCATGGAATTTTCTTTCCTTCAACTTGATTACCTCCTGCTGCACTATTGTATTCTGAGTGCGGGAAGTTTTTCCGCCGTCAGAATACAATGATCAATGCTGCCGGCTATAGCAGTTGGCAGTGATCATACAAAGAAAAAAACCCTACAGGCTCGTTGTATTGAAGTCGATTGATAGATTGACTTCAGTACAACCCACCTGCCCATAGATTGCTGAACCAGCTGAGATTTGACCCATCTATGGTCAGTTTTAATCCTTAAAAAATGTTGGGCCAGATCCACAAAAACGGGCGTATATTTAGGCGGGCGTAGCGCATCTCATATGCGATACGCTGCCGTAAATCTGAGTGGCTCCTAGGGTATCCACAAAGAACTTGCTCCCATATGCGGGCCGGCGTAACGTAAATCTGCCGGCGTAAGCCAGCGTAATTCAAAGCAGGCTTGGAGTGGACGTGTTGTATGGTAATCTGGTATGACCCCACGTAATTGACGCTTTTTACGAACGGCGCATGCGCCGTCCGTGGACGTATCCCAGTGCGCATGGGCGAAATCACGTCGCAAATAGTCAATGCTTTCGACGTAAACGTAACTTACGCAAAACCCTATTCGCAAACGATTTACGCAAACGACGGAAAATTCGACGCTGTCTCGACGTCCATGCCTAACATTGCATACACCTCATAGAAGCAGGGGTAATGTTACGCCGAAAAAAGCCTTACGTAAACGACATTAAAAAATGCGCCGGGCGGACGTACGTTTGAGAATCGGCCTATCTAGCTAATTTGCATACTCTACGCGGAAATCAACTAAAGCGCCACCTAGCGGCCAGCGTAAATATGCACCTAAGATCCGGCGGCGTACTAAGACGTACGTCAGTCGGATCTAGCCCACATTCAGTCGTATCTTGTTTTCTGGATACAAAACAAAGATACGACGGCGCATCATAGAACTTACGCGGCGTATCAATAGATACGCCGCCGTAAGTTCTTTGTGGATCTGGTCCGTTATGTCTGGGAAAGCTCTGGTATTACATTGCACTGTACTCAACGATACATGCCTATAAAAAATGTTTCTTTCGTTATTATTATTATTATGGTGTCACTCAGAATCTGTATGTTTTCACAGCTGTGCTCCCTGGAAATAAGCCACACGTGGTTTGTTTGTTTGCTTTTATTGTAATGTTGTTTATTGTCTTTATGGCTTTTGTTTGACTGCCAATAAATACATAGTTACAAAAGATTAGAGCAATGCTAAATTCTTTGCCGTGCAATGTGAAACATTCCATCAACAAAAGAAGATGGTTAGCTGGATTCACGTAGACGGGCGTAACGTTAGGCAGGCGTAGCGTATCGCATATACGCTACGCCGCCTTAAGTTAGAGAGGCAAGTGCTGTATTCACAAAGCACTTGCGTCCTAAGTTACGGCGGCGTAGCGTAAATGTGCCGGCCTAAGCGCGCCCAATTCAAATTGTGAAGAGGTGGGCGTGTTTTATGCGAATGAATCGTGACCCGACGTGATTGACGTTTTTTACGAACAGCGCATGCGCCGTCCGTGGACATATCCCAGTGCGCATGCTCCAAAATACGCCGCAAAGACTTATTGGTTTTGACGTGAACGTAAATTACGTCCAGCCCCATTCACGGACGACTTCCGCAAACGACGTAAAATTTTCAAAATTCAACGCGGTTCCGACGTCCATATGTTACATTGGCTGCGCCATCTTTTTGGTGGAATAACTTTAGGCCTGAAGACGCCTTATGTAAACGGCGTATCTTTACTGCGACGGGCAAGCGTACGTTCGTGAATAGGCGTATCTCGCTGATTTACGCATTCTAGGTGTAAATCAGCGTTCACGCCCCTAGCGGCCGGCCTAAATAGAAAGCTAAGATACGATGGCGCAGGACGTCGTATCTTAATTTGAGAATACACTTAAATATACGATGGCTTAGATTCAGTGTTATGACGGCGTATCTACTGATACGCCAGCTTAACTCTTTCTGAATCTGGCTAGGTATCTTTTTATTGCTCGGAAGGTAACACCATCCAGACCGTTGTACTGGGGGCAAAGAATAGATGTTCAGTTAGCCCCCGGTCTACAAATGTAGTCCAGTGGCCTGACCCTCATTTAACACCATTAGGGAAGGCAAAGCAAAATTTCTGACACCACAACCATTGTTTTAAAGTCCAATCCTACGCTTGGGAAGTTCACTTGTTCTCTTCTGCTGCTCTCTGCTGGATTTTATGGACCTCAACCACTTCAATACCGGGCACTTTCGCCCCTTCCTGCCCAGCACAATTTTCAGCTTTCGGCGCTGTCGCACTTTGAATGACAATTGCGCAGTCATACAACATTATACCCAAATGAAAGTTTTATTAAAATTTCTTTCCACAAATAGAGCTTTCTTTTGGTGGTATTTGATCACCAGTGGGGTTTTTATTTTTTGCTAAACAAACTAAAAAATACTGAAAAAAAAAAAAAAAAAATCTTAGTTTCTGTCATAAAATTTTGTTTTCTCCTTCACTGACAGGCACTGATGGGCACCGATATGTAGAATTGATGGGTACTGATAGGTGGCACTAATATGCAGCACTGATGGGCACTCATTGGCACTAATAAGCAGCACTGAAAGGTGGCACTGATAAACACTAATAGATGGCACTGATGGGCAGCACTGAAGATGAGGTACTGACAGGTGTTGCTGCTGGGCACTGATTGACACTGTGGTGGGCACTGACAAACGTTATTAATGGGGCACTAACTGGCAGCTGATGGGCACTGATTGGCAGCTGATGGGCACATTTGATGGGGGCTGTTCTGACCCCCCCTGACAGGGAGAGCATCCAATCAGCTCTCCTTGTCAGCACGAACCGAGGTATGACGTTTACCGGCACTTCCTGGTTCACACGATGATCAGCTGTGATTGGTCACAGCTGATCACGTGGTAAGAAGCCTCTGTCAGAGGCTCCTTACTACGATCGGAGATGCAGTGTGTCAGACGGACATACAGCACCTCCGATCACCACACTGCGCGCCCCTGCAGGTGCACGCGGGCATGTCATATGATGCACAGTCAGGAGAACCACCACCGGCCGTCAATCTGCTATAGTTTATAGGTTAAAGTGATTGTAAAGGCTTGTTTAAAAAAAAAAAAAACATGTTATACTTACCTCCTCTATGCGGTTGGTTTTGCACAGAGCAGCCCAGTTCCTCCTCTTCTCAGTTCTTTGCTGCTTCTGGCCCCTCTCTCCTATTGAGTGCCCCCTCTGCCAGCAGCTCTCTATGGGGGCACCCGAGCCGAGTCAGAGCTCCGTGTACCCAGACACAGAGCCTCGACCTGGCTCCTTCCCCTCTTTTCCCTGATTGGCTGACTGACTTTGATTGACAGCCACAGGAGCCAATGGCGCCACTGCCATGTCTCAGCCAATCAGGAGGAGAGTTCCTGGATGGCTTAGACACTCGTGGACATCACTAGAGAGAGATTGGGGCTCTCTAAAGTCATATTCTCTCATAAAAAAGTGGTTCAATAAAGCTCTGAAAACCCCCCCAAAAAATAGTGCCTCCTCTCTCCTGCCAATAGGTTTACCAAATAGCCACCTCCCTAGTTCTTTGGGCAGCTATTGACAATTGCCACACTGGTGACACCCACTCTAAACTTTGTCTCCCTTCTTCCATTCTGTGAGTACATCTAAATGTACTTTCAATTAGCTTACAGAACAGCCACTTCCCTCGTTTTTTGGACTGCTAGTGACCATCGCCACACTGGTCACACCTACCCAAAACTTTGTCTCCCTTCTTCTCTTCTGTGAACTCATCTAAGAGCCTCCTCTCTCCTGCCAATTGGCTTACAAAGCAGCCACTTCCCTAAGTTCTTTGGCTGCCAGTGAACTTCTCCAAACCTGTGACACCCACCCTAAAATCTCTCGCTCTTCTTTCTCTCTATGAACCCACTAAGTGCCTCCTCTTTCCTGCCAATTGAATTACAGAATAGCCACGTCCCCAAGTTCTTTGACTGCCAGTGGTCTTCGACAATTTGTGACACCCAACATAAAATCTCTCTCACTTCTTCCTCTCTAAGAACCCATCTAAGTGTCTCCTCTCTCCTGCCAATTGGCTTACAGAACAGCCACTTCCCTAGTTCTTTGGGCTGCTAGTGACCATCACCACACTGGTAACACCCACCCTAAACTTGTTTCCCGTCTTCTCTTCTGTGACCCTTCCAAGCTCTTTGGCTGCCAGTGAACTTCGCAAAACCTGTGCGACACCCACCATAAAATCTCTCTCTCTCTACTTTCTCTCTATGAACCAACTAAGGGCCTCCTCTTCCCTGCTAATTTGCTTACAGAACAACCATTTTCCCCCAAGTTCTTTGGCTGCCAGTGAACTTCGCAAAACCTGTGACACCCACCATACAATCTCTCTCTCTACTTTCTCTCTATGAACCAAGGGCCTCCTCTTCCCTGCTAATTTGCTTACAGAACAGCCATTTTCCCAAGTTCTTTGGCTGCCAGTGATCTTTGACAATTTGTGACCCCCATCATAAAATCTTTCTCCCTTCTTCCTCTCTATGAACCCATCTAATTGCCCCTCTCCCCTGCCAATACAGAACAGCTACTTCCCCAGTTATGTGGGCTTATGGTGAATTTTACCACACCTGTGACATCCACCATAAAACCTCTCTGTTCTTCCTCTATAAAAACAACCCTAAGGCCCCTTTCACACTGGGGCGTTTTTCGAGCGTTATTACAGCGTTATTTAAGCATTTTTCGAGCATTATTACAGCGTTATTAGAGCGAAGCCTCATCTGCAATCCCAATGTGCTGGTAAAGCACCGCTAACACCCTAAAGTTTTAGTTTTTTTTTTTTGCAGTGCCTTGGTATGAAAGGGTAAGGCGTTTTTACAGCGTTTTTTAATTCATTTCAATGGAGAGGAGCGTTTTTGGAGCATTTTTTTCAGCGCCCAAAAGCTTCTCCAAAGATGCTGCTTGCAGGACTTTTTTCAACGCCCCGCCAGTTTAACGCCTCAGTGTAAAAGGCCAAGGCGTTTTTACAGAGCTTTTTAATTCATCTCAATGGAGAGGGGCGTTTTTGGAGCGTTTTTTTTCAGCACTCAAAAGCTGCTCCAAAGATGCTGCTTGCAGGACTCAGTGTGAAAGGGTCCATTGAGATGCATGGAGAGCGTTTTAAGAGCACTGTTTTTAACACTAAAACACTATAAAAACGCTTCAGTGTGAAAGGGGTCCAAGTGCCTCTCCCCTTCTGGCCATCAACCACTTCCACCGCAGGTCTGCTCTTAATTCAATTGACATATGGCTACTCTTGATATAAAATGTCAACAAACTATGCAACTGGAAACATTTGGATTATTATCAAACAAAAGCTGTTTTAACTTGTTTGCCTGGAATGTTAATTTTGCAGCAATCTATTTCAGAAATAAAACAAAGTGGCAGATTGTGTGAATTGTCCAGAAAGAAAAAAAATGTCTACCGAGAGATCAAATTTATATAAATGTCATTATTCAGAGAGCTGGTTCTCTACTAAAAAGAAGGGACTATGTGAGGCTCAGTGGAGAAATTTTAAAAAATTTTTAAACACTTATAATTCCAGAAAAGTATGGGAAAACTGTATTTCGCTTTGAAAACTATCAAAGACAAAAGAAGTTAAAGTGAAGTAGGGAAACAATTTGTGAACGGTGTGAAATTTAAAATGTTTGTTCCCAATAAGGGAAATTTAAAGCCGAGTTCCACGCAAAAATGGAACTTCCGCTTTTCGGAACCCTCCCCCCCTTTCAGGGGGAGCAGATAACTGTTTAATACAGGTATTTGCTCCCACTTCTGGGCATAGATAGCTGCAGATAATGCAGGTATCTACGCCATGTCCGCCCAAGGTTCTTTATTAACGTGCACTATTGTATTTGTTTGAATTTTCACTGTACTTATGATTTTTTACCAACAAGCACAGGTGCACTTTACTACACAGGGTAAAATTACTACCCATATTACGGACACCTCACTTTTACATATATGTATTAATTAATGTAGCGCCAATCCTACTTTCAATCTTACTCAAACTGTTATCTCACTTAGGTGAAATAAATTAAGTAGGGGCAGCTGCTTAATAAATTAAGGGTGTGAAAAACCCCATAATCACTCACGGGTAATATTTGGTTCCATTGCGCGGATTCATTTCATACCTTTTATTCTTCCCACTGACCACCACAGTGATGTATCGCGAGTTGTAGATAATAGTAATTTGTAGCTGGGGTTCCCTAAGACTGGATAGTTATTTCAAGGGCTCCTCTGTGGGGAAAAGGTTGAGAAAGGCTGAAACTATCAATTACTGTTTGTTTCCAGGACAATATCAAAATGGTGTGAACGAATGATGGCTACCTTCCTAATAATTGATGGCTGCCTCCCTCAGTCTTGTCCACCACCACAACATGACTACATGCCCTAATTGCCTTCTGCTCCCCCACCTCCTCCCTCTCTTCCTTTCCCTTATCCGATCTCTTCCTTCTTTTCCACAGAAGGAAGCTCAATACTGCCCTATTCCTTCCCTTGGTTGTCATTTTGTCCCTCCTTTTCTTCGCTCTTTGGCCTTTTCCTGGTTGGGGCATCGCCCATGGTTGCCCTCCCGTGCTCCATGTGGCATAAACATTTTAGATTACACTTCAATTTCTCATCTTTGGAGTGGGCTCATTGAGCGTACACATATTCCCTGATTTAGCCTCCTTGAGATTCCATCCTTGGTTTCCCTTTCTGAATGCTGAACATGTTTACGAGGCACATATGCAACATTCATCGTCTTAATATGTCTCATTCTGTTACACAGCAGTCTCCGCTCTATTTGTAACTAAGCTGTATCCCGCTTGTTTACAACAGTATGTGGAATATACTATTAAAATCTTGTACTTTAGATTTCATTATAAATGAGATTATAAAAAGAAAAAAAAAAAAAAAGGAATTTTTGTCTTCCTTTGAAGCTAATTTGTAAGAATTGATTGCAGCCTTGTGCTGTTCAGCCTTTCTATCTCTGCAACCATGCTATTTGCAGAGTATGTTATTTAGTATTTTAAAGGTTTTATACTTGATGAAACAGCTGTCCATCTCCGCTCTACTACTTTTGTTTCCTCCGCTTCGGAGGCTTACACTGCAATGTAAAAGGCACCCGGTGAAGAGGCAACTGAAGAGAGAAATTGCACAAAGATCCAATATCTACACCTATTGGCTGAAGAGGTCTGCAAAACACAAGCAGTGCAATCCAGACCATCACATTTTCCAGGTTCATGAAGTGAGCAAAGAAAATAGGCAGCTTTAGTGCAAGTCTTAAGGGATCAGAAACCACTAAACTAATATATTTTTTTCCCTTCACGTTACCTAGGTTGGAAATATTACAGCAAATTTTCTACTATATAAAGGTTTCAAGCAAAGGGGGAGGAAATTGCTTTTTGCAGGCCTGTGAAATGTAATGTTGGTATTAGGTTTAAGGTGGTTGTATGATAAAGAAAAAGGAACTCCAAAGACATTGTAAGTCAAGCTTGGGCCCTGTGATTTTTGAATGGGTACAGGAGATTCGACCAAATCTTGCAGATGGAAGAAGCCAGGGCCATCTCTAATTGTACCTTTGTCTTCTAAATGTCAACAAGGTCACAATAGAACTCCTTCAAACACTTCAATACCTGGACCACCACACTACAAAAGGGGCACCTCCATGCTAGCACTGGTGCTGAGTAAGGATGAGCTCCGGCGTGTTCGCATTGAACACGTGCGGAGCCCGCCAGGAAGTCGGCACCCGCGCTGCGCTAATCACAGCCAGGGAGACATTTCCCGATCTCTGCAGCCGAGCATCGGGAAATGTCTCCCTGGCTGTGATTAGCGCAGCGCGGGTGCAGACTTCCTGGCGGGCTCCGCACGTGTTCAATGCGAACACGCCGGAGCTCATCCTTAGGCCCCGTACACACGAGAGGATTATTCGCTGTACTAACCATCAGATCGAAATCCGCGCGGAATCCATCCGCGGTGACGTGTCGCGCTGTCGCCGCGATGATGACGCGGCGACGTGCGCGGCGCTGGAAGATAAAGACTTCCACGCATGCGTTGAATCATTACGACGCATGCGAGGGAGAGGAGCGGACGGATTGATCCGGTGAGTCTGTACAGACCACCGGATCAATCCGCTGGACAGGATTCCAGCGGATAGATTTCTTAGCATGCTAAGAAATTTTTATCCTCTGGAAATCCGTCGGCTGGAATTTATTCCGCCGATAAATGTCCGCTCGGACGTACACACCACCGGATCTATCCGCTGGAACTGATCCGCGGATCAATTCCAGCGGATAGATCTGGTGGTGTGTACTAGGCCTTAGTGCTGAGTGACTGAGTAAGGGTACGAGGGAGCGGGGGTTCTTTATCAGGGCTGCTGTTAGATATCATGGAGCTCCATACAGCCTACCAGACAGGGTAAATTTGGTTGGTGGCTGATTGGTCGGTAATTTTGAGCCTGGATATTCCATGTTTTGTATGTACATGCGCCCTTTCCAGCGCTCCTTATTTTATAGACCAGTCATAGGTAGGGACAGTGACTTTTGTTTGTTGTATTTATGTCATTGTGGTCAGGCAGCGCCACTTGCACCTTTGCTTCCATGTGCTGGGTGTTTAGTGTGCTCCTGCCCCTTTAATGAGGGCTGGGCTACCTCCAGTCACCTGCCCCTTATCTATCCATCAGCAGTCATGTGCTCCTACGGAGGAGACTTAAAATGCAATGTTATAGTTAGGACTGCAGTATACAGAGAGCCTTGACGGGGCCTGCAGCTTACACATGCATTTGCAAATGCGTGCAACTAAACCTCTGTTTTTAACGCACACTGTTAGACAGGTGAATTTGGTTGGTTGCCGATTAATCGGTAAGTTTGAGCCTGGATATTCCATGTTATTGTATGTATATGCGCCCTTTCCAGCGCTCCTTATAGTATAGACCAGTCATAGGTAGGGGCAGTGACTTTTGTTTGTTGTATTTATGTCATTGTGGTCAGGCAGCGCCACTGGCACCTTTGCTTCCATGTGCTGGGTGTTTACTGTGCTCCTGCCCCTTTAATGAGGGCTGGGCTACCTCCAGTCACCTGCCCCTTATCTATCCATCAGCAGTCATGTGCTCCTACTGAGGAGACTTAAAATGCAATTGTAACGGTCAGGGGTTAACGCTGTTACGATATTCCATTCCACCAACCCAAGACAGCTTCCGATACTCCACAATCCAGCAGACAGAACCCATTGGATTTTCCCCCAGAAGAACGAGACACAGCTCTGTTCTCTGGTTCCAAACAGAATGACACTTTAATGGTAAACTCAGGTTTCTTATATACAGTTAGAAAGCATGCTGCAGGAATCAAAGGGACAATGACACACTCCACCCACAACATCACACAATGGGTGCTAACGAGTTTCCCCTCAATCCACATCTTAGACAGAATTTCTGGCACTGAATCTACATGAGTTAATTACTATAGCTGACATAGCAGACGTCATGACTCCGGCTCTTTTCACCTTCTATTCAATACACATTCCTTTAGTAAACATAAGTCAGACATCTGACCTTTAGAGTGTGCTAACTCACAACACATATTAGCATCAATAGAACTTTCACACAATACAGGGCTAGTTAGCATAGCACCATGAAATATCTTAGGAGCCAGGCTTAATTAACACAATAGACAAAAGAATGCAATCACAGCAAGCTTTTATCACTACAGCCAGGTAGCTAGAGGTGATTAACATCAATTAACATCTTAACAGTATTGACCTATTGGGTTCAGAATTAACCACCTGTAACATTTCAAGATATCCTGCAATACATGGTGAATTATCATTACTGTCCCATCTCATGTAATTCAAGATATAATTTCTCAGTCATCCTATGCCCCTATTGGACATAGGATGACTCTAGACACAATAGTCATTGGTGAAGCTGACACAGGAGTACCCCACACCCTTCAAGAGCCTCTGGGTCCCACGGGCCATACCGTTACATCAATGTAATAGTTAGAGAGCCTTGACGGGGCCTGCAGCTTACACATGCATTTGCAAATGCGCGCAACTAAACCTCTGTTTTTAACGCACACTGTTAGGTGAATTTGGTCGGTTGCTGATTGGTCAGTAAGTTTGAGCCTGGATATTCCATGTTTTTACCCGACAGGACCCCTCTTCCAAAAATATCAAATTATATTTTTTCTAAAATGCTGCCATGGCAGAAATTATAGCCCCGTTAAACATGACCCAGTCAGATGAATAGCAGTGCTCTGCAAGGGCCCCCGCAACCACATGTAGGATATCTCTTCCATCCCACCATCTTGTTACAGTTGTAGCACCATCAGTTGTTTGTTGTAAAGTACACTCCGTGTTATCTTTTTTAGCCATGTGTTATAAATAAATAATTTTCTACCTTAAAGCGGGGGTTCACCCCAAAATTTTTTTTAACATTACATTCAGCCGAGTTGTCATAATGACAATCGGCTGTTTTTTTTTATTTTATCCCCGTACATACCGTATTTTCACCCCTGCTTCCGGGTATGTCTTCTGCGGGACTGCCGAAAGAAGCCGAACGTCGGTGTCTCTCTATACGTCGCCTGCGCACCGACGTTCGGCTTCTTTCGGCAACTCGTGACGCGCTGTATGTGACGGTTGGAAGCCTGTCAATCAATTAGGAACGCCCAGTCCCGCAGAAGACATACCCGGAAGCGGCGGTGAAAATACGGTATGTACGGGGATAAAATAAAAAAAAAAACAGCCGATTGTCATTATGACAACTCGGCTGAATGTAATGTTAAAAATTAATTTTTTTGGGTGAACCTCCACTTTAATACGATTGTTATAAAGTCAAAATCCAAGGGGAATAATTTTTTTTTTTTCATCACGATCACTGTGGAACCTTAGCCGTGCTGCTGGGCGGACAGTGAGATAACCTGCTGGGGTTCTCTTGGACATTTGGAAGATATCAAAGGCCTAATTCACGTGGGTGTAAGGTAAGCACTCTGTGAGCATTCACCATAAAGAGGATCTGTTGGAGAAGCACCGCTTGGCATTTTATTCGCAAGAACTGTCACATTCAGCAAGATCACCATTATTTTTATTATCATTATTGTTTTTTTTTTTATTTGGAATTTATTGGACACTGTTTTTATCCATTTTTCAGTTAGGCTTTTTAGCCATTCTTTGGCACATAGGAGGTCGCGCTGATCACGATTTGCTTTTACCTTATTGTTTGTGTTTATGTACACTTTTTAGATTAAACAGCGACTTCATTTCACCATTCTATATTTATATTTGATATAGTATATATTTTTTATCATTTTATTCACTTGGTAAGCGCTAGAGATGACACTTTTAAAAACATGTTTTGCTTCAGAGAGCAAAGAACATCATTTTATTTTTAAATAATTTTTTACAATTAGACATAATTTTTTTAGAATTGTATTTTTTTTATTTATTTTGATAACTGCCCTGTTGGAGCCTTTGGTGAAATATCAGGGGTCTAGACCCCTGATGTCCCTCATTTTTATTTATTTTTATTTTTTAATTATTTTTATTGTATGATGTCCCTCATTTGAGACAGAGAAAGGGACTGCGAGATTCATCATTCCTTCTCTCTGCAGCCTCAGCTGTAATGGGCACATAGGATGCATTAAGGTGAAAAAACACAAAGCTTTACAACCCCTTTAACCACTTAAGGACCCCTTCACGCCGATATACGTCGGCAGAATGGCACGGCAGGGCACATCAACGTACCAGTACGTCGCCCTTTAAGCCCAGCCGTGGGACCCGGTCCGAAGCTCCGTGACCGCGGGACTCGCGGACCCGATCGCCGCTGGATTCCCGCGATCGGTCCCCGGAGCTGAAAAACGGGGAGAGCTGTGTGTAAACACAGCTTCCCCGTTCTTCACTGTGGCGCCGTCATCGATCGTGTGTTCCCTTTTATAGGGAATTACAATCGATGATGTCACACCTACAGCCACACCCCCCTACAGTTAGAAACACAGATGAGGTCATACATAACCCCATCAGCACCCCCTTGTGGTTAACTCCCAAACTACAATTGTAATTTTGCTGTGAAAATGACAATGGTCCCAAAAATGTGTCAAAATTGTCCGAAGTGTCCGCCATAATGTCGCAGTCACCAAAAAAAAAAAAAAACGCTGATCGCCGCCATTAGTAGTAAAAAAAAAATAATTAATTAATAAAAATGCAATTAAACTATCCCCTATTTTGTAAACGCTATAAATTTTGCGCAAACCAACCGATAAACGCTTATTGCGATTTTTTTTTACCAAAAATAGATAGAAGAATACGTATCGGCCTGAACTGAGGAAAAAAAAAAGTTTTTATATATTTTTGGGGGATATTTATTATAGCAAAAAGTAAAAAATATTGCATTTTTTTTTCAAAAAATTGTCGCTCTATTTTTGTTTATAGCGCAAAAAATAAAAACCGCAGAGGTGATCAAATACCACCAAAAGAAAGCTCTATTTGTGGGAAAAAAAGGACGCCAATTTTGTTTGGGAGCCACGTTGCACGACCGCGCAATTGTCAGTTAAAGCGACGCAGTGCCGAATCGCAAAAAGTGCTCTGGTCTTTGACCAGCAATATGGTCAGGGGATAAAGTGGTGAAAAACACAAGGGTTTATAACCCCTTTAAGATTACACACCCTGACACTCATCTCTAGGATGTACCAACTAATCCCATGCAGTGTGCTGACTCCTGGGAGAATTTATGCAAATTTCAAATGTCCTTTATTGGTGGTTGCCAGTCTGGAGGAGGGGGCATTCCTAAGCAGGTTGTATTTGCATGCAGACTACTCTAGTTGATGCCCACCTGTGATGTTGAGCCTCAATGATTGACGTAACTGAAATACAATGAACGAAAGAGATGGGTCAAGGCCAGTCAGGCTGAGGAGGTAAGACCTAGCCGTTTTTGGATGTCCTCCAGTCAATAAATGAGGCAAGCTCTATTTTACTTGCTGCAGCTTCTAGTGCACACTATGGCCCAGATTCTCAAAGGGCATACGACGGCACAACGCCATGTACGCCGTCGTAAGTCCTAATCTGGGCCGTCGTATCTATGCGACCGATTCTTAGAATCAGTTACGCATAGATAACCATTAGATCCGACAGGCGTAAGGCTCTTACGCCGTCGGATCTTAAATGCAATTTTTTTTTGTCCACTAGGTGTCGCCACCGTCTTTTTCCCCGTCGAGTATGCAAATTAGCTAGATACGCGAATTCCCGAACGTACGCGCGGCCGACGCAGTGAACTTACGACGTTTACGTTAGGTTTTTCCGGCGTAAAGTTGCCCCTGCTATATGAGGGGCAACCAATGTTAAGTATGGCCGTCGTTCCCGCGTCAAAATTTATAGATTTACGTCGTTTGCGTAAGTCGTCCGTGAATGGGGCTGGACGCCATTTACGTTCACGTCGAAACCAATGACGTCCTTGCGACGTCATTTGGAGCAATGCACCCTGGGATATTTTTCGGACGGCGCATGCGCAGTACGTTCGGCGCGGGAACGCGCTTAATTTAAATGCTACACGCCCCCTACCCGCCTAATTTGAATTAGGCGGGCTTGCGCCGGGTGATTTACGCTACGCCGCCACAACTTTACACGCAAGTGCTTTGTGAATAAAGCACTTGCATGAAAAACTGAAATGAAATGAGATACGTTACCCTGCCGCAGAGATGCGCCCGATCTACGAGAATCTGGGCCTATGAGAAGCTCACAGGGTCCAGTCAAATCAAACTAAACAAGAGAGGAACCTGTACAACTGTGCAAGACTAAAATGAAGGCTGGAGTTCAGCTTTTAAAAAAAAAATTCTTGCTTTTCGATGGCGTATTTCTAAGAAGGAATATTTTAAAAAAAAAAGCAGTCAAAGCTGCGTTTACGTGCTGCCATTGAGCAGAGCGAATATGTATTCCTCCTCATTACTCCCGCATGTTTGTTTACAAGCTAATCCTGAATACAAACCGCTACTTTAAACACCCAGCTAAACAAAAACACACAGTGGAAGCGAGCCAAGCCCTTGCTCCATTTATATTTCTATAATTACGCTCCGTAACCTTTAACGCTGATAATAGCACAAATGAATGTAGCCGATCGCTCAAAAATCCTCCCCACCACATGCCAACCTACACACACATGCCTGCTTGTTGCCAACCTGGGAAAGTTCAGGGTTGTCAATGAAAACATGTGAAAGCATGAATGTACAGAAGCATACATAGGAAAAATGGCATCCATACACCATGCACAATATTTAATCTGTATATACTTTTACATTCATCATATAGTTCTAAACCTGCAATTGCAAATCATGCAAGCTTAGCTGTCACCATCAGTTTCCCTTTTCTTCACTTTGGAAAACAATCTTATTTCAGGGCCTCCAAAATAAAAAAAACAATAGGATAACCGTGCTGCAAACCTAAAAGGCCCCTTGCGCACGTCGGGGGGCGGCGTCGGCAAAGTGCCGCTATTTATAGCGACGCTTTACCGTCAATTTCGTGGCGCTATTCGGGCCACTAGCAGGGTGCTTTTACCCCCCGCGCTAGCAGGCGAGAAAAGGTTAAAACCATCGCAAAGTGCCTCTGCAGAGGCGCTTTGCCGGCGGTAAAGCCGCGGTGCCCCATTGATTTCAATAGGCAGGAGCGGTATACACATCGCTCCTCCACCGCTCCAAAGATGCTGCTAGCAGGACTTTTTTTACCTTCCTGCTAGCGCAACGCTCCAGTGAGAAAGCAGCGGCTGTTTCAGGTCACTTTGCAGGTGCTATTTTTAGCATTATAGCGCCTGCAAAGTGACCCGGTGTGAAAGGGGGCGAAGAGGAACTGTGGCCTTTACCCCAACACTTTATGTTCCTGATATGTGGCTGCTGTACCATGTACTCGAGAACATCTTCTGTTCTCTTTGTATGCTTCCACTGCTGCCACTGGTCCCAAAGAAGTGTCAAAAGTGTCCGCCACAATGTCGCAGTCCCGCTAAAAATCCCAGATCGCCACCAATACTAGTTATAGATAAATAAATAATAAAAAAAACGCCTGTAAAATGCCCCAGTGTGAAAGGGGTCGAAACCTCATGATAATGAGTTGACTTTTATGTTTCTTTATGGTCCTCTAATAAATAGGCTTCTAGCAATATGGGTGACATCCAAGCCATGCATACAAGGCCTTAGTGATCCCTGTACAAATCTATGTGTGGACATTTCTCTGTATAGATTACAGGATAAATACACCTGGAGACCTGAGGATAATGTGTAGGCCATATACAGTATATGTGGTCTCTGTGGCCCCTGTAGTAATCTGTGTGGACACTCCCTTTCTACCACAGATTACAGGCTAAATGCACCTAGAGTCTTCCTCCACAATTGGAGTGCCCAAAGGTCCTGGATAACATTTACACCGTGCTTACAAATTGGCATCAGAAAATAATACAATAACAATTTAATTTAAATCATTTTATACTTATTTCCTAGGAACTATTCATTCAATTCCCCTTGACTATATGGAACACAGTGAATTGATGTGTAGTGTCCCCCTCCCCAAGGGACTTTCACGACAGCCCTTTACTTATTGGCATGTATGTTTATATGTATGAATATATGATTGGATTATGTTAATTATATATCTTCTAATAATGCTTTGCTGCAGGTGTCTGACCCTCTCCCCGACCTACACCCATCAGGGGCGCCACCCATATTCAGTGATTTCCTGTAAGTTACATGTGACCGCTCTGCTTTTGGGGGGTGATCTGTATTGAGGTGCGGAGGGGTCGGGATACCAGCCTGGGAACCCTTTGGGCCCTTCTTTACTTGATGGAAGAGTTCGGTTCAGATTGTTCCATACCCATACATATTGACCTGGTAATTCTGCTAATCCTCTGTGTAAATTTGTTTGTGTGTTTTTTTCTTTCCCCTTCCTCTTTCTTTCCCTGTGTAATTAATGGGGGGAAGGGGGGACATTTGTAAAAACATTTAATCATTTTGTAAATCTCTCCTAACTACAACAAAACCTCTGAAGAAGACCCAATTAAGGGTTGAAACGTGTTAGGAATTGCTACATGCTTGTATCTACGCATGCCAAGCTGTATGTCAATTTGTTTTTTTTTTGCCACTTATATGTATGAAATTTTAATTACTTTTGTACTACCGTAACTCATATCTTAACTACTAGAAAATCTTTTTTGTACGTATTATAATATAAAACCCTTTTTTTATACATCGTCTATAATTCAATAATTGAGCTGCCCAAAAACCCCACTGGGGGGAAATACCCTTGATACTTGTTCTCAGGGTGAGCAGCACTATCTCTCTGCAGAGGTGTTTTTTTCCTTTTTCACAAATTGGCATCATTACCCCAACATGTTGGCTCCAGTGTATAGATACAGCCAATATGCTTGGAAGATTTTAATGGCTAAGGGCCATTCTTGTGATTCCACAAGCTTGCCTTTAAGGAATGTTCTATCTTTCCAATAATACATGAAGCTATTGCTAAGCCATTTCTAAATGTGTGACCCCAGGGTTATATAATTGTAGTGCTTCTATGGATGAAGTGGATGACCTAGCATAGCTATGATCACTTTACAGTTATTTCCATTCACTCTATGATCTAAGTTATTTTCCTTACAAGCATTCAAGTAACTGCTGGTACTTTGAGAAAGCACCATGACTATTATGGGTATATATATATATAAAAAAATATATATAATATATATATATATATATTAATATATATACTAGGGCTGGGGAAATTAAAGATTAATTCCTCGATTAATCTTTAATTTTTTTGATCGATCAACGGACAGCCTGGACAGTGAGACTTACGCCGCGTACAGACGGTCGTTTTTTTTGTGATGAAAAAAAAACGACGTTTTAAATCATGAAATAAAACGACGTTTTTGAAACTTCATTTTCAAAAACGATGTTGCCTACACACCATCGTTTTTTCAAAATGCTCTAGCAAAGCGCGGTTACGTTCAGCACGTACGACGGCACTCTGTTCCATTGAAGCTCGCTTCATAACTTGCTTCCTTTTAGCATGCGCGGGTTTAAAAACGTAGTTTTGCCCACACACTATCATTTTAAATGACACAAAAAACGACGTTTTGAAAAACACCACTAAAAATTCAAGCATGTTTGAATTTTTTTTTTGTTTTTCAGAAGACATAAAACGGCGTTTTCCCCACACACGGTCATTTTAAATTACGTTTTTTTTTCATCACAAAAAACGACCGTCTGTACGCGGCATTACCCTGCTGGATGCGAGCAAACTGCACCCATTGTATTGAGGTACCTTTGTATCTGTGGAGCAGGAGGATGCATCAGGCTCCATCAGGGGAAGTAGGCAAAAATAATTATTGTTTTCCTGTCCTAAGCAGTTTTGCGCAGACAATTCTTTGTGTATCGGCAACATCTGTTCCGTGCGAAAGACTGTTCAGTTCTCCAGGGTATATTGTCAATAAAATGCGATCATGTCTGCTTCCAGAAAATGTAAACACTCTGGTATGTCTGCATGGCTAAAGTGATGCCTACTCGCCTACTATAAAGTGACTGACAGTCAATATACTAGATACGTTTTATAATAAAGTTAAACTAACTTTCTACGTTCTTCTTAAAGTTTAATAAGAAAAAATTACTTATGTCAGTGCTACAGTTTGAATTTAAAACGTATTTGTGTGAACTGTGAAGTCATGGATTGTGGAAACTAACTAGTGTCGGGCGATTGTATATAGTGTATACCACATTTACCACTGACTAATGCAGAGTTGCAATGCAATGAGATCAGCTAAAAGTAGTTGGATCTGTATGTGTGTTATAATTAATCGAAATTAGTCAATCGATTAACCACTTAAGGACCGCCTCCTGCACATATACGTCGGCAGAATGGCACGGCTGGGCACATCCACGTACAGGTACGTCCTGTACTAGTACCCAGCCGTGGGTGCGCTCCCGCAACCCGGTCCGAAGCTCTGTGACCGGGACCGCGGGTCCCGCGGACCCGACCGCCGCTGGAGTGCGGCGATCGGTCCCCGGAGCTGAAGAACGGGGAGAGCCGTGTGTAAACACGGCTTCCGCGTTCTTCACTGTGGCGGCTGCATCGATCGTGTGATCCCTTATGTAGGGAGACTCGATCGATGACGTCAGACCTACAGCCACACCCCCCTACAGTTGTAAACCCAGACTAAGTGAAACGAAACTCCTACAGCGCCCCCTGTGGTTAACTCCCAAACTGCAACTGTCATTTTCACAACAAACAATGCAATTTAAATGCATTTTTTGCTGTGAAAATGACAATGGTCCCAAAAATGTGTCAAAATTCTCCGAAGTGTCCGCTATAATGTCGCAGTCACGAAAAAAAATCACTGATCACCGCCATAAGTAGTACAAAAAAAAAAAAATATATAAAAATGCAATAAAACTATCCCCTATTTTGTAAACGCTATAAATTTTGCGCAAACCAACCGATAAACGCTTATTGCGATTTTTTTTAACCAAAAATAGGTAGAAGAATACGTATCGGCCTAAACTGAGGAAAAAAAAATTTATATATGTTTTTGGGGGATATTTATTATAGCAACAAGTAAAAAATATTGATTTTTTTTCAAAATTGTCGCTCTATTTTTGTTTATAGCGCAAAAAATAAAAACCGCAGAGGTGATCAAATACGACCAAAAGAAAGCTCTATTTGTGGGGAAAAAAGGACGCCAATTTTGTTTGGGAGCCACGTCGCACGACCGCGCAATTGTCTGTTAAAGCGACGCAGTGCCGAATTGTAAAAACCCCTTGGGTCATTTAGCAGCATATTGATCCGGTCCTTAAGTGGTTAAAAAAAAGATCGATTAATTGAACACTAAAATTTTAATCAGTAACAGCCCTATTATATCTATATACATGCATACACACACAGTTGTGCTCATACTCTTAGGGCTCTTTCACACGGGATGGATCCGTGATGATCCGCCCCGTGAACTTTCGCTTGCTCAGCGGGGATCGCTCCGCTGATCCGGCAGATGATAGGGCGGTCCCCGCACACTGCGCATGGACCACCCTGTCAGATCTCCGCTCTCCCCTATTGTGGGATCGGATGAACACGAACCGTCTGTCCGTGTTCATCCAATCCGATGACGGATGGAAAAATAGGGTTTTCCTCTGTCTGCAGAATCGGAGGATTGCAGACGCATGTTCATCCGCTGACACCCGCAATCTCATAGGGATCAATGTATGTCCCTTTTTCATCCGTAAACGGATGGATGAAAAAGCGGACATACGGTCCGCATGTGTAAAAGAGCCCTTACATACCCTGGCAGAATTTATGATTTCTTGGTTATTTTTCAGAGAATAACACAAAAACTTTTCGTTCACTCATGGTTAGTGTTTGGCTGATGCCATTTATTATCAACCATCTGTGTTTATTCTTTTTATATCATAATCACAACAGAAACTCCCCAAATTATCCTGATCAAAAGTTTACATACCCTGGTGGTTTTGACACAAAGGGGTTTGAATAGCTATTAGGCCGGGTTCACACTTGTCCAACACGACGATCCGACATTGGCAGCTCATGTCGCATGACGTGTGAAAATCAATGTTTCCCTATGAGAGCCGCCTCAACTGGTCCAACACAAGTAGGTCCGACTTTGAGGCTGAGTTCACACTTGTCCGAGAAACGCTCCGTCATTGGGAGCTTATGTCGCATGACGTGTGAAAAATCAATGTTTCTCTATGGGAGCCGTCTTAACAGGTCCGACACAAGTCGGTCCGACTTTGAAAATCCTCCCTGCACTACTTTGGTCCGACTTTATCCCATTAAATATCATTGAAGTCGGATCAAAGTAGAATCCTTGTCTTAACCATCCGACTTGTGACATCCGACATGGTGATTATAGCAGCAGTAAAAGGAATTTATCTCACACTGGGATTGTTTTGATTGGTCAAAAGGCAGGTCAGACTATCTCAAAGTCGGAGGAAAATCTTATCTTGTTCATTCAAGTCAGATGGAAGTAGGACCAAAGTAGGACAGATTTCGCAAGGCAAAGTAGGATACAAAAGTTGTATCGTATCAGTGTGAACCCAGGCCTTAAACGTCAGTGAGTTTCTGGACTCCTGACAGACCCTTGCATCTTTCATCCAGTGCTGTACTGATGTTTCTGGATTCTGAGTCAAAAGAATTGTCAAAGGATCTGCAGGAAAGGGTAGTATAACTGCATTAAACTGAAAAGGGATATAAAAAGATATCCAAGGAATTGAGAATGCCAATCAGCAGTGCTCAAACTCTAATCGAGAAGTGGAAAATGAGGGGTTCTGTTGAAACCAAACCACGGTCAGGTAGACCAACTACAATTTCAGCCACAACTGGTTGTGAACAAGGCCGCTGCGGCTGAAACGTGTTTACCTGTGCTGTATTTTTATCCTTATGGAGATATAATAAATTCGGACTGATTTAAAGAGCATGTATGGAGTTGCGGATTGTCCTTTTTCCATTTAACGATTTCAGCCACAACTGCCAGGAAAATTGTTCTGAATACAAAGAAAAACCCACGAATATCTTCAGGTGAAATACAGGACTCTCTGAAAACATGTGGTGTGGCTCTTCCAAGATGCACAATAAGGAGGCACTTGAAGAAAGATGGGCTGCATGGTCGAGTCGCCAGAAGAAAGTAATTAATACGCAAAAACCACAAAGTATCCCGCATACAATACGCCAAACAGCACAGAGACAAGCCTCATACCTTCTGCCACAAAGTAATTTGGAGTGATGGGACCAATATTTAGCTTTTTGGCCACAACCATAAACACTTCATTTGGAGTGTCAACAAAGTCTATGATGAAAGGTCCACCATTCCTACTGTGAAACACGGAGGTGGATTGTTGATGTTTTGAGGAAGTGTGAGCTACAAAGGCACATGAAATTTGGTCAAAATTGATGGCAAGATGAATGCAGTAGGTTATCAAAAAATACTGGAGGAACATTTCATTCATCAGCCAGGAAGCTGCGCATGGGACGTACTTGGACATTCCAACATGACAATGATCCAAAACACAAGGCCAAGTCCACCTGTCATTGGCTACTGCAGAATAAAGTGAAGGTTCAAGTGAAGTGGCCATCTCAGTCTCCTGACCTCAATCTGATGGAGCCCCTCAGGGGAGATCTCAAATGTGCCGTTCATGCGAGACAGTCTCTCTCTCTCTCTCTCTCTCTCTCTCTCTCTCTCTCTCTCTCTCTCTATATATATATATATATATATATATATATATATGCACACACATAGTGCTGTAAAGAAGTATTTGGCCCCCTTCCTGATTTTTTTGCATATTTCTCACACTTAAATGATTCAGATCATCAGACAAATGTTATTATTACACAAAGATAACCAGAGTGAAATTCAAGATGCAGTTTTTAAATTATTTCATTTATTAAGGAAAAAAAAAAAATGTTAAAACCTGCCTGGCCCAATGTGAAAAAGTAATTGCTCCCTCCCATGCTGAATCATGAATGAACTGTGATTAACCACAATTTTTTTGGAAAGCCAAGTTAAATTTTACTTGCCACACCCATTACTGACAGACCTGTTGAATCAAGAAATCACATAAATAGAAGCTGTCTGACAAAGTGAAGCACACTAACAGATCACAAAAAGCGACACATCGTGCTACAATCTAAAAGAAATCCAAGGGCCGATTAGAAACAAAGTAATGGACATGTATCGGTCTAGGAAGGGTTTCAAAGCCATTTCGAAGGCTTTTGGCACTCCAGTGAACCGCGGGGGAGAGGCATTATCCACAAATGGAGATAACTTGGAACAGTGGTGAACCTTCCCAGCAGTGGCCGGCCTACAAAAATTACTCCAAGAGCATGACGGCGACTCATCCAGGAGGTCATAAAAAAAACCCAGAACAACATCTAAAAGAACTGCAGGCCTCATTTGCCTCAGGTAAGATCAGTGTTGATGATTCAACAATAAGAAAGAGTGGGCAAAAATGGCCTCCATGGGAGAGTTCCAAGGCCAAAGCCACTGCTGACCAAAAAGAACACAAAGTCTCATCTCATATTTACCACAAAGCATCTTGATTATCCCCAAGACTTTTAGGTCAATTTTTTGTGGACTGATGAGACAGAAATGTAATTTTGGAAGGTTTGCATCCCGTTACATCTGGCATAAAACTAACAGCATTTCATAACAAGAACATCATACCAACAGTAAGACATGGTGATGGTAGTGTGATGGTCTGGGGTTGCTTTACAGCTTCAGGACCTGGACGACTTTACCATAATTGATGGAACCATGAATTCTGAGCTCTACCAGAAAATCCTAAAGGGGAATGTCCGGCCATCAGTTCCTGACCTCAAGCTCAAGTGCACTTGGGTTATGCAGCAGGACAATAATCCGAAACACAACAGCAAGTCTACCTCCAAATGGTTCAAACAAAGCAAAATGTAGGTTTTGGAGTGGCCTAGTCAAAGCCCGGACTTAAATCCAATTGAGATGCTGTATCATGACCTTACACAGGCCACTCGTGCTGGAAAACCCACCAATGTGGCTGAATTAAAACAATTCTGCAAAGAAGAGTCGGACACAATTGCTCCACAGCAATGTGAAAGACTCATTGCCAGTTATTGCAAATGCTTGATTGCAGTTGTTGCCGCCAAGGGCGGCACAACCAGTTATTAGGTTTAGGGGGCAATTACTTTTTCACATAAAGCCAGGCAGATTTGGACAGCTTTTTTGACTTAATAAATTAAACCATCCTTTAACCACTGCATCATTTAACCACTTTAGCCCTGGAGGATTTGGATGCCCAATGACCAGGCCATTTTTTGCGATTCGGCACTGCGTTGATTTAACTGACAATTGCGCGGTCATGCAAGATTGCACCCAAACAAATTTGATGTCCTTTTTTTTCCCCACAAATAGAGCTTTCTTTTGGTGGTATTTGATCACCTCTGCATTTTTATTTTTTTGTGCTATAAACAAAAAAAGAGCGAAAATTTTGAAAAAAAAAAGCAATATTTTTTACTTTTAGCTATAAAAAATATCCCCAAAAAACATAACCACAATTTTTTTTCCCTCAATTTAGGCCGATACGTATTCTTCTACATATTATTGGTAAAAAAAAAAAATTGCAATAAGCGTATATTGATTGGTTTGCTCAAAAGTTATAGGGCCAGATTCACGTAGAATCGCGGTGGCGTAACGTATCGTAGATACGTTACACCTCCGCAAGTTTTCATCGCAAGTGCCTGATTCACAAAGCACTTGCGATGAAAACTACGCCCGCGGCCTCCGGCGCAAGGCGGGCCAATTCAAATGGGCGTGTGCCATTTAAATTAGGCGCGCTCCCGCGCCGGACCTACTGCGCATGCTCCGTTTCCTAACTCCCGCCGTGCTTTGCGCGCCGTGACGCCATTTTTTCGAACGGCGACACGCGTAGCGTACTTCCGTATTCCCGGACGTGTTACGCAAACGACATTAAATTTTAAATTTCGACACGGGAACGACGGCCATACTTTAGACAGCAATACGATTGCTGACTAAAGTTAGGGCACCTAAAACGTCGACTAACTTTGCGACGGGAAACTAGACTAGCGGCGATGTAGCGAACGCGAAAATCCGTCGGGGATCCGCCGTAACTCCTAACTTGCATACCCGGCGCTGGTTTATGATGCAAACTCCCCCCAGCGGCGGCCGCGGTACTGCATCCTAAGATCCGACAGTGTAAAACTATTACACCTGTCGGATCTTATGGCTATCTATGCGTAACTGGTTCTATGAATCAGTCGCATAGATAGAAACAGGGATACGACGGCGTATCAGGAGATACGCCGTCGTATCCCTTTTGTGAATCTGGCCCATAGTGTCTACAAAATATGGGAACGTTTTATGGCATTTTTATTTATTTTTTAGTAGTAATGGCGGCGATCAGCGATTTTTTATCAGGACTGCGATATTGCGGTGGACACACCAGACATTTTTGGGACCATTATCATTTATAAAGTAATCAGTGCTATAAAAAATGCACCGATTACTGTGTAAATGACACTGGCAGTAAAGGGGTTAACCAGTAGGGGCGAGGAAGGGGTTAAGTGTGTCCTAGGGGGTGATTCTAACTGTGAGGGGGCTGGGCTACCAGTGATCACTGCTCCCGATGACAGGGAGCAGTAGATCACTGTCCTGTCACTAGGCAGAACAGGGAAATGCCTTGTTTACAAAGGCATCTCCCCATTCTGCCTATCCGTGAGACTCAATCGAGGGACACCGACGAGTCAGACATGGTCACGGAGCTCGTGGCGGCCCGCGCGCGCCCATTCTGCCGACGTATACATGAGGCAGTCGACAAGTGGTTAAAAACTGCATTTTGCATTTACTCGGGTTATCTTTGTGTAATTATAAAATTTGTTTGATGATTTAAGTGTGACAAATATGCAAAAAAAAAACACGTTGGGTCAGATTCTCAAAGAGATACGACGGTGTATCTCCTGATACACCGTCGTATCTCAGAGTTGCGTCGGTCGTATCTATGCGACTGATTCATAGAATCAGTTACGCATAGATATGCCTAAGATCCGACAGGTGTAACTGTGTTACACCGTCGAATCTTAACTGCAATTTAAAAATGGCGTTCTCGCTGATTTATGCCGAGAATATGGAAATCAGCGAAATACGCCAATTCACGAACGTACGCGGGCCCGACGCAGTGTTTTGACGTTTACGCAAGGGTTTTCCCGGCGCATAGTTACCCCTGCTTCTATGAGGCGCAGCCAATGTTAAGTATGGCCGTCGTTCCCGCGACAACATTTTTTTTTTACGCCGTTTGAGTAAGTCGTTTGCGAATACGGATGGACGTCATTTACGTAAGCGTCGAAACCAATGACGTTGTTGCGACGTCATTTGGAGCAATGCACGCTGGCAAAATTTCCGGACGGCGCATGCGCTATTCGATCGGTGCGGGGACGCGCCTGATTTGAAAAGCACACTCCCCCTAGCCGCGGAATTTGAATTCCGCGGAGGAATTACGATTCGCCGCCGCAAGTTTGGAGGCAAGTGTTTTGTGAATTACCCACTTGCCTCTAAAACTTGCGGTGGCGGATCTTAAATCAGATAGATTACGTGGATCTAAAGATCCGCTGATCTATCTGAATCTGGCCCACAGGCTCTACTTGTATACTTTTATTTTCAATAAACTGTAAAAATCATCAAGTGAGATTTTTTTTTGGACATTGGGTACTCCTCTCCAATCACCCAAGTGGCCGGTAACTCTGGAAGCTGGAAATCACTGAAGTAGACACCACTACTCCAGTGATCTCCACTTGCTTCCACGCCAAGCGGCTGGCTTGCTGCATTTTGAACACAGGAGTTTGATCGCTCAGCACGGGGCGCCATCCAGAGAATGCTCTGATGTTTCTGAAAAGAATGCAAGGCGTTCTCCTATTGGACGAGGTGGAGAAGTATCCAATTATCTCTAATAAGATAGCATTGCAACAAGATCACAGCCCTCCCTTTAAATAATGCTTTCTACAGATGGAAGGAAACAAAAACACTTCAGATAGCGCGGCTATGAAGGTTATGAACCTGATGAATAAATAGCGTTCTCTTATTGGACGAGGTGGAGAAGTGGGGGCGGTGACACAGCTAGGTATAAAATATCATACATACCTGGGATTCATCTTTAAAGGGTTACTATAAGAAAAAAAAAATCTTTAACCACTTAAGACCCGGACCTTTAGGCAGCTAAAGGACCCGGACAGTTTTTACGATTCGGGACTGCGTCGCTTTAACTGAGAATTGCGCGGTCGTGCGACGTGGCTCCCAAACAAAATCGGCGTCCTTTTTTTCCCACAAATAGAGCTTTTTGGTGGTATTAAATCGCCTCTGCGGTTTTTATTTTTTGCGCTATAAACAAAAATAGAGCGACAATTTTGAAAAAAATGCAATGTTTTTTTAATTTTTTCTATAATAAATATCCCCCAAAAATATATAAAACATTATTTTTTTCCTCAGTTTAGGCCGATACGTATTCTTCTACCTTTTTTTGGTAAAAAAAATCGCAATAAGCGTTTATCGATTGGTTTGCGCAAAATTTATAGCGTTTACAAAATAGGGGATAGTTTTATTGCATTTTTATAAATTTATTTTTTTACTACTAATTGCGGCGATCAGCGATTTTTTTCCGTGACTGCGACATTATGGCGGACACTTCGGACAATTTTGACACATTTTTGAGACCATAATAGTTTTCACAGCAAAAAATGCATTGGTTACTGAGAAAATGACAATTGCAGTTTGGGAGTTAACCACAAGGGGGCGCTAAATGGGGTTATGTGTGACCTCATCTGTGTTTCTAACTGTAAAGGCTGTAGGTGTGACATCATTGATTGTGATTCCCTATATAAGGGAACACACGATCGATGACGGTGCCACAGTGAAGAACGGGGAAGCTGTGTTTACACACACCTCTCCCCGTTCTTCAGCTCCGGGGACCGATCGCGGGACTCCAGCGGCGATCGGGTCCTGCGGTCACGGATATTCGGACCGGGTCGCGGGAGCGCGCCCACGACCCACGGCTGGGCACTTAAAGAGGACGCACCTGTACGTACTTGTGCCCAGCCGTGACATTCTGCCGACGTATATGTGCAGGAGGCGGTCCTTAAGTGGTTAAAATAACAAACATGTTATACTTGCCTCCACTGTGCAGTTCTTTTTGCACAGAGTGGCCCCGATCCACGTCTTCTGGGGTCCCCCGACGGCAGGGCTGGACTGGGACAAAAATTTGGCCCTGGACTTCATCCAGACTGGCCCACTTTGACAGGTCTCTCCCATGGCGGTCGGACAAATCCTGCATCCCCCCGGCCACCCAAGCCCCCTCTCCCCCTTCACTAGCCAATAGCCGTTCTACTTTATTAGAGTAGAACGGCTGGTACTGGTATTCTTATAGGCAGTACCAGTGGGGAAGCTAGACATTTCACCCGGGACAAGGAATCAGTTTGGTGCCCCCCCTTATGGGACAAGATTAGGCAGAAGTGAGAAACTCCCAGGCCATAGCTGTTGAGTCAGCCGTCTGTCCCCTCCCCCCATGCTCCTCTGGTCCTCCCCCTGCTTCTCTGTTCCCCCCAGGTGAGCGCTGCGGGAAGGGAGAGACAGAGGAGCGGAGGGGGGCAGCGGTCCGCTGTCACTGAAGCCGGCCCACTGAGCCATCGGCCCACCGGGAAACTCCCTGTAGTCCCTATGGCCAGTCCATCCCTGCCCGACGGCTGTCTCTGGTCCTGCCCGCAAGAACTCACCACAGTCATGTGAGAGAGCTTGCATGGTGATTAGTCCTTGCGGGCGCGCTCCCGTGATACAGCGAGCGGTCACTGTATCATTCGGCCCCGCCTCTCGGTGCGCCGCGTCACTGGATGCGATTGACAGCAGCACCAGCCAATGGCTGCGCTGCTCTCAATCCATTCGCTCTAGCCAATCAGCGGCCAGGCTGAGCAGCGAAAAAGGATCTCGGGACCTTTCAAGGGGTCAGGTAAGTAAAACAGGGGCTCTGAGGGGAGGGCGGCATCATCAGATGTTTTTTCACCTTAATGCATAGATTGCATTAAGGTGATAAAAATAAATTCTTTACAACTCCTTTAAGGCACAGAGTGTTCTAGAAAACCGCATTAGCTTATTAATTTATTATTTCAGAAAAAGAGCAAAAACAACAGAAGGAGGAATCTCTTTTTTTTTTCTGAGCAGCAAAACCAACTTCGCTTAGCACGATCTGCCACTTAAAAGCTGGCAGCCTATGACAGTTCCCTTTCAAAGGGCATCAAAGCTGACATTAGTACGGCTGGAAAATAAGTCAGAAAAAAAAAAAAAAGAATGCCTTCCTTCTTACTCAGAATCCGCATAAAACAGCGTGAAATGAGACACAATAACGTAAAGGAATCTTCACATTTCCAAGAAAAAAAAAACAGCCCACACAAGGTGTTCTGGGTTCAACTACCGCTGTTACAAATTAATGCAAACAGAGATGGTAATTATGCTGCGGATAAAGCGCCGTGTCCGCCCGTGTGTGTGTATGCCGGCTATGAATCGCCCTTCAGCAGCAAAATGCAAGGTTTAATGAAACAGGAGAAATGGACTCAACCGTCAAAACATGCAACAAGGTATGAGCCGGTCTATGTGACAGAAGTATCCAATTATCTCTAATAAGGGAGCATTGCAAAAGATCACAGCCCTCCCCTTAAATAATGCTTTCTGCGGATGGAAGGAAACAAAAACACTTCAGATAGCGCGGCTATCAAGGCGACAGGTTATGAACCTGGGGAAGAAATATACAGTGAGGAAAATAAGTATTTGAACACCCTGCTATTTTGCAAGTTCTCCCACTTGGAAATCATGGAGGGGTCTGAAATTGTCATCGTAGGTGCATGTCCACTGTGAGAGACATAATCCAAAAAAAAATTCCAGAAATCACAATTTATGATTTTTTAACTATTTATTTGTATGATACAGCTGCAAATAAGTATTTGAACACCTGTCTATCAACTAAGAATTCTGACCCTCAAAGACCTGTTAGTCTGCCTTTAAAATGTCCACCTCCACTCCATTTATTATCCTAAATTAGATGCACCTGTTTGAGGTCATTAGCTGCATAAAGACACCTGTCCACCCCATACAATCAGTAAGAATCCAACTACTAACATGGCCAAGACCAAAGAGCTGTCCAAAGACACTAGAGACAAAATTGTACACCTCCACAAGGCTGGAAAGGGCTACGGGGAAATTGCCAAGCAGCTTGGTGAAAAAAGGTCCACTGTTGGAGCAATCATTAGAAAATGGAAGAAGCTAAACATGACTGTCAATCTCCCTCGGACTGGGGCTCCATGCAAAATCTCACCTCGTGGGGTCTCAATGATCCTAAGAAAGGTGAGAAATCAGCCCAGGACTACACGGGAGGAGCTGGTCAATGACCTGAAGAAAAGAGCTGGGACCACCGTTTCCAAGGTTACTGTTGGTAATACACTAAGACGTCATGGTTTGAAATCATGCATGGCATGGAAGGTTCCCCTGCTTAAACCAGCACATGTCAAGGCCCGTCTTAAGTTTGCCAATGACCATTTGGATGATCCAGAGGAGTCATGGGAGAAAGTCATGTGGTCAGATGAGACCAAAATAGAACTTTTTGGTCATAATTCCACTAACCGTGTTTGGAGGAAGAAGAATGATGAGTACCATCCCAAGAACACCATCCCTACTGTGAAGCATGGGGGTGGTAGCATCATGCTTTGGGGGTGTTTTTCTGCACATGGGACAGGGCGACTGCACTGTATTAAGGAGAGGATGACCGGGGCCATGTATTGCGAGATTTTGGGCAACAACCTCCTTCCCTCAGTTAGAGCTTTGAAGATGGGTCGAGGCTGGGTCTTCCAACATGACAATGACCCGAAGCACACAGCCAGGATAACCAAGGAGTGGCTCTGTAAGAAGCATATCAAGGTTCTGGTGTGGCCTAGCCAGTCTCCAGACCTAAACCCAATAGAGAATCTTTGGAGGGAGCTCAAACTCTGTGTTTCTCAGCGACAGCCCAGAAACCTGACTGATCTAGAGAAGATCTGTGTGGAGGAGTGGGCCAAAATCCCTCCTCCAGTGTGTGCAAACCTGGTGAAAAACTACAAGAAACGTTTGACCTCTGTAATTGCAAACAAAGGCTACTGTACCAAATATTAACATTGATTTTCTCAGGTGTTCAAATACTTATTTGCAGCTGTATCATACAAATAAATAGTTAAAAAATCATAAATTGTGATTTCTGGAATTTTTTTTTTTGATTATGTCTCTCACAGTGGACATGCACCTACGATAACAATTTCAGACCCCTCCATGATTTCCAAATGGGAGAACTTGCAAAATAGCAGGGTGTTCAAATACTTATTTTCATCACTGTATACAGTATATAAAGAAAACTCTTTCATATAGTCACTTATTTCTTCAAAAGTCATTAAAAATATATGTTCAGAACTCTGAAGCCTAAATCTGACCCCCCAACCGGTCAATAAGAGTGTCTCCCTCAATGCTAATAATGTGTTTGTGTGAAAAGTCTATTGATGATAGAGGTGTTGTGAGTTATCAGTCTAAAGGTCAGATGTCTCCTTTCAGGGGTAGGGAATTAGCATGTCAATTATGTTTAGTAAAGGAATGTGTATTATGCAGGTGAATCACTTATATGCGGAGACAGGCTGTCTGGATAATGACTAATAATCAACTCAACTGAATGTCATTGTCTAAGAGAGTGTGTATTGAAGTGTCGTGTGGGTGGAGTTGATTCCTTGTTCACTTGGTTTCTAAAACTGTATATAAGAAAGCTAAGTTACCATTAAAAGTGTTCATACATTTTGAAACCAGTAACAGAGCGTATGTCTCGTTATTCTGGGAAATTAGTTTGATCGTGTCTGATGTCTGTTGGATGGTTGGAGTGTCAGATAAGCTGTCGTGGTTGATGGAATGGTATATCGTAAACGGTGGTGACCGTTACAGCCTCACTATCTCACCCCTTCTATGCGAACCACTATGCGGACGTGGAAGGTGGGTGAGGCATTGAGGGCGCCCCAGCCCAACTCCTGGTCTCCTCACACCCCCCTGTGGCTGAACCCCAACCTGCCGCAGTTCAATACTATCCCAGATCCACAGGCCTGGGCCAAATATAAAATACTGACCCTTGAACATGTGATCACTAACGGAGAGCTTTCCCCCTTCCATGTTTTACGTGCAAAGTTTGGCGTGCCAACACAGGCCCAATTTAGGTACCTCCAAATAGCACATGCCTATAGGTGTCAGTTTTTGGGTCGGCCAGTTGAATTGGCGTATTCTGAGCTTGAATCCACCCTTCGGGTAAAAGACTTGGAGATACCCACGTCTCAACTCTATGGGTCCCTGTTGGTTGCTGCCGCCCCCGTGTTGTCCTCCCTCCGCAGGAAATGGATGGGGGACATTCCAGAGCTGGGCGAGGATGACTGGACCAGATGTCACCGGCACATTCTCCAGCGTGCTGGCTTTGCTCCCAACAACCGGGTGAATTTTTTCATATTTTCTGACTTTGCCCAGCAATCGCACAGTATTGGAAGGCAATACTCCAGGTTATTGCTAGGGTTTCGAAACTTGTGTGCCTTGTGACCCCAAATACTGTCTGCTGGGGCTGATGGAACAAATGTCAGCAACTAGAGCCAGGGAAATACTCATCTCCCTGCTGCTGTATTATGCTCGCAAGGCTATCACAATGCACTGGAAAAAAAATCGTCTCCCCCTCTGTCGAATACTGGAAGGGCCTAGTGAATGCCAGTTTACCCCTTTATAAAGCTACTTACTCGGGCAGGGGCTGCCCACAAAAATGTGAGAAGGTATGGTCCTGTTGGCTGGACGATGCTGCCACGACAGCTGATGTTGTTAGCACTTCCTAGATTTACAATGTAATTTTGACCCGTCTAGGCTCTGACCCAATTTTTGCCCAGCTTACATTATCCTGTTGATTTTTTTGTTGAGCACTGTTCATCCTGTATTGAACCTCTCCCCATATTGGGGTTGTAGTCTTAGTAAATTGTTTGTGTTATGTGCCCTATTGTGGTATGATCACGCAACGGGTGAGTGGCCCCTGCGTGGGCAACTGTTCGGCCCATGTGTGGGCTTTTCTTGTATAACATTGAAAACCTTAATAAAAATGATTAAAATAATATATATATATCGTAAAGGTTACATACCAGAGTATTCAGACATGGATATTCAGTCATGGATGTGCGTTTCGGGCTTACATGCTACCGCCCTTCTTCAGATCAAGTCAGAACATATCTGAAGAAGGGCGGTAGCATGTAAGCCCGAAACGCACATCCATGTCTGAATATCCATGTCTGAATACTCTGGTATGTAACCTTTACGAGAAGATTTGAAAAATAAAACGATTTTAAGTGCAGCAAATCTTGAACTTTTTCTCTTATATATATGGTCGGTGGGAAGACCTGTTTGCTGGCACTCGTTATATACCGTGTGCAGTTCTCCTCCATTGCCTTGTGAGAATATATATATATATATATATATGTGTGTGTTCAGAACTCTCAGGGCTAATTATGATTTGAAGATACGGGGTGTATCACTGTGTACCCTGTGTGAGGGCCATGTTTACCTGCAAAGGTGTTCCATGCATCCTCGTGCAGGCAGTCCTATTCATGTCTGTAGGGTTCAATATTGAGTTGGCCCCATCCCTTTGCAGCTATAACAGCTTCAACTCTTCTGGGAAGGCCGTCCACAAGGTTTAGGAGGGTGTCTATGGGAATGTTTGCCCAGCATTTGTGAGGTCAGGTACTGAGGTTGGACGAGAAGGCCTGGCTCACAGTATCCGCTCTAATTCATCCCAAAGGTGTTCTAGGGGGGGTTGAGGTCAGGACTCTGTGCAAGCCAGTCAAGTTCCTCTACCCCAAACTCACTCAACCGTGTCTTTATGGACCTTGTTTTGTGCACTGGTGTGCAGTCATGTTGGAACAGGAAGGGGCCGTCCCCAAACTGTTTCCACAAAGTTGGGAGCATGAAATTGTCCAAAATGTCTTGGTATGCCGACGCCTTTAGAGTTCCCTTCACTGGAACTAAGAGGCCAAGCCCAACCCTTGAAAAACAACCACACACCATAATGATTTGGACCCGTGCACAAAGAAAGGCAATGTTTCAACTAAAAACATAAATGTATTTTATTGGGATTTTATGTGATAGACCAACACAAAGTGGCACATAATTGAGAAGTGGAAGGAAAATGATAAATGGTTTTCCACATAAATATGTGGAAAGTGTGTGTGTGTGGGGAGGGGCATTTGTATTCAGCCCCCTTTACTTCGATACCCCTAACTAAAATATAGGTGAACCAATTGCCTTCAGAAGTCACCTAATTAGTAAATAGAGTCCACCTGTGTGTAATTTAATCTCAGTATAAAATACAGCTGTTCTGTGAAGCCCTCAGAGGTTTGTTCGAGAACCTCAGTGAACAAACAGCATCATGAAGGCCAAGGAACGCCCCAGACAGGTCAGGGATAATGTTGTGTAGAAGATTAAAGCAGGGTTGGATTATAAAAGAATATCCCAAGCTTTGAACATCTGTACCAGCTGTTTTTTGGGTCTTGTGATGAGCAGCTGTCCTTCTGCATAATGAACACATGGGGCGCTGTTTTGGGGTCTTGTGCTGAGCAGCTGTCCTCCTGCACAGTGAACACGGGGGGTGCCGATTTCTGTGTCTTGTGCTGAGCAGCTGTCCTTCTGTATAGTCAACACAGGGGGTGCCATTTTCAGGGTCTTGTGCTGAACAGCTGTCCTTTCTGCATAGTGAACACATGGGGGTGCTGTTTTCTGAGTCTTGTGCTGAGCAGCTGTCCTTGTGCATAGTGAACACAGGTTTTTTTTTTTCTGGGTTTTGTGCTGGACAGCTGTCGTCCTGCATAGTGAACACAGGGGGTGCCGATTTCTGGGTCTTGTGCTGAGCAGCTGCCCTTCTGCATAGCGACTACAAGGGGTGCTGTTTTCTGGGTCTTGTGCTGAGCAGCTGTCGTCCTGCACAGTGAACACGGGGGTGCTGTTTTCTGAGTCTTGTGCTGGGCAGCTGTCCTTCTGCATAGTGAACACGGGGGTGCTGTTTTCTGAGTCTTGTGCTGGGCAGCTGTCCTTCTGCATAGTGAACACGGGGGTGCTGTTTTCTGAGTCTTGTGCTGGGCAGCTGTCCTTCTGCATAGTGAACACAGGGTGCCGATTTCTGGGTCTTGTGCTGAGCAGCTGTCGTCCTGCATAGTGAACACAGGGGGTGCCGATTTCTGGGTCTTGTGCTGAGCAGCTGCCCTTCTGCATAGCGACTACAAGGGGTGCCGTTTTCTGGGTCTTGTGCTGGGCAGCTGTCCTTCTGCATAGTGAACACGGGGTGCTGTTTTCTGAGTCTTGTGCTGGGCAGCTGTCCTTCTGCATAGTGAACACGGGGTGCTGTTTTCTGAGTCTTGTGCTGGGCAGCTGTCCTTCTGCATAGTGAACACAGGGTGCCGATTTCTGGGTCTTGTGCTGAGCAGCTGTCGTCCTGCATAGTGAACACAGGGGGTGCCGATTTCTGGGTCTTGTGCTGAGCAGCTGCCCTTCTGCATAGCGACTACAAGGGGTGCTGTTTTCTGGGTCTTGTGCTGGGCAGCTGTCCTTCTGCATAGTGAACACGGGGTGCTGATTTCTGGGTCTTGTGCTGAGCAGCTGTCCTTCTGCACAGTGAACACAGGGGGTGCTGTTTTCTGAGTCTTGTGCTGGGCAGCTGTCCTTCTGCATAGTGAACACAGGGGTGCTGTTTTCTGAGTCTTGTGCTGGGCAGCTGTCCTTCTGCATAGTGAACACAGGGTGACGATTTCTGGGTCTTGTGCTGAGCAGCTGTCGTCCTGCATAGTGAACACAGGGGGTGCCGATTTCTGGGTCTTGTGCTGAGCAGCTGCCCTTCTGCATAGCGACTACAAGGGGTGCTGTTTTCTGGGTCTTGTGCTGGGCAGCTGTCCTTCTGCATAGTGAACACGGGGTGCTGATTTCTGGGTCTTGTGCTGAGCAGCTGTCCTTCTGCACAGTGAACACAGGGGGTGCTGTTTTCTGAGTCTTGTGCTGGGCAGCTGTCCTTCTGCATAGTGAACACGGGGGTGCTGTTTTCTGAGTCTTGTGCTGGGCAGCGGTCCTTCTGCATAGTGAACACAGGGTGCCGATTTCTGGGTCTTGTGCTGAGCAGCTGTCGTCCTGCATAGTGAACACAGGGGGTGCTGTTTTCTGAGTCTTGTGCTGAGCAGCTGTCGTCCTGCATAGTGAACACAGGGGGTGCTGATTTCTGGGTCTTGTGCTGAGCAGCTGTCGTCCTGCATAGTGAACACGGGGGGTGCCGATTTCTGGGTCTTGTGCTGAGCAGCTGTCCTTCTGCATAGTGAACACGGGGGGTGCCGATTTCTGGGTCTTGTGCTGGTCAGCTGCTGTCCTGCATAAGCACAGCCACCAATCACACAACACCTTGTATTTATTTCAGTGAGTACAAGGCGTTCTCCGACTAGACAAGGTCCAGCCCCACCTCTCAGGCTAAATATCTGTTTCTACCAAGCCTGGGATAATTCTGTAACTGTTAATACATATATACCAGCAGACTATCCTCTAGTGAAGTCCAGTCACATAAACACATTGCGTCTGTAGACAGGGAACAGACGGGGCTTCAGCGGACAGACCCAGCGCCATGCTGAGCCGCATTACGAGTGCAGAAAGAAATCTGCAGAAGATGACATCCAGCGGGTCAGCCTGGTCACTTCTGTGTTGGCGACGATTTCACAGAGCCGGTACTTGTCAATCACAGAGGTATTGCGGGTCAGCCAGCTCTGGAGCCGCTGCTTGTTAGTCATTAAAAAGAAAATATACCCAGGTGTCACTCTGAACACAGAGATGTCGTGTACTTTGCAGAATAGCCTTCTACCTGGAAAATCAGATTTTTTTCGGCAAGGATTGTAGCAGGAGAGGAAGCACACAATGAAAAGACAGCAGTGCAAATCAATCAAAATGCGTCTTGGCCTTTTTATACACCGTGGCTAAAAGTATGTGAACACCCGACCAATATACCCACCATATCCATGTGCTGACCAGGCCTTTACTGGCACTTTGTTAACCACTTAAAACCCGGACCTTTAGGCAGCTAAAGGACCCAGAACAGTTTTTGCGATTCGACACTGTGTCGCTTTAACTGACAATTGCGCGGTCGTGCGACGTGGCTACCAAACAAAATTGGCGTCCTTTTTTTCCCACAAATAGAGCTTTCTTTTGGTGGTATTTGATCACCTCTGCGTTTTTTTTTGTTTTTTTTTTGCGCTATAAACAAAAATAGAGCGACAATTTTGAAAAAAATTCAATATTTTTTACTTTTTGCTATAATAAATATCCCCCAAAAATATATATAAAACTATTTTTTTCCTCAGTTTAGGCCGATACGTATTCTTCTACATATTTTTGGTAAAAAAAAAAAAAATCGCAATAAGCGTTTATCGGTTGGTTTGCGCAAAATGTATAGTGTTTACAAAATAGGGGATAGTTTTATTGCATTTTTATTAATTATTTTTTTTACTACTAATGGCGGCGATCAGGGATTTTTTTCGTGACTGCGACATTATGGTGGACACATCGGACAATTTTGACACATTTTTGGGACCATTGCCAATTTCACAGCAAAAAGAATCTATAAAAATGCATTGTTTACTGTGAAAATGACAATTGCAGTTTGGGAGTTAACCACTAGGGGGCGCTGAAGGGGTTATGTGTGACCTCATTTGTGTTTCTAACTGTAGGGGGTGTGGCTGTAGGTGCGACGTCATCGATTGTGTTTCCCTATAAAAGGGAACACACGATCGATGACAGCGCCACAGTGAAGAACGGGGAAGCTGTGTTTACACACGGCTCTCCCCGTTCTTCAACCCTGGGGACCGATCGCGGGACTCCAGCGGCGATCGGGTCTGCGGGTCCCGCGGTCAAGGAGCTTCGGTCGCGGGCGCGTGCCCGCGACCCACGGCTGGGTACTTAAAGAGGACATACCTGTACGTTCATGTGCCCAGCCGTGCCATTCTGCCGACGTAAATGTGCATGAGGCGGTCCTTAAGTGGTTAACAAGTTAAACCCCTTTCTGACCGCCACACATACATGTACTGCGGGGCGGCGGCTCTTGTGTGCAGAATCACTTACAGGTATGTGACTCGGCACTTCCGGGTCTGGGGCGCATTGGACACACCAGGAGTCAATCAGCACGTCCGCTGGGACCCGCCGATCATTCCTGTGAGAGGCATGAAGGTATGTAAACAAGGCAGATAGTCATTCTGTCGGTAGGGAACATAGTGATTCTGTGTTTCTGCCAAGCAGAAACATAGATCTCTGTCTTCCCAGAGGTAAAGCACCTCCACCACAGTTACAAAGCACTCCCTAGGGACACAATGAACCCTTTGATTGCACCTGATGTTAACCTCTTCCCTGCCAGTGTCATTTATACAGTGACAGTGTATATTTTTTAGCACTGACCACTGTATTAGGCCCCTTTCACACGTGGCTGTTCGTTTTGACGGACTCTGCTTGTTCAGCAGGGATCGTTCCATTGATCCCTGCTGAGACGGCGGATGACAGGTCCGTCTCCGCTCACTGTGCAGGGACAGACCTGTCGGAGCCCCGCTCGCCTCTATGGATAAAAACGGACCACATGTCCGTTTTCATTCGATCCGATAGACGGATGGAAAATAGGATTTCCATCCGTTTGGATTCAGCGGACATGTCACTAATGGCATCCGTCGCTGCATAGCGGTGCATGGAGTGTCCGTTCGTGTCCGCCTAAAAAACTGACAGGCCGACCTAAACAGTTTGCATGTGTGAAAGAGCCCTTAGTTTTACTGGTCCCCCCAAAAAAAACTTCTAAAGTGTCACTTATGCCCTGTACACACGATCGGACCTTTGTCCGACCAAATTCACATCGGAATTCCAACGAAATTTCATTGGGGGAAAAGAGAACATGTTCTCTATGTAATCTCTGATTTTCATAAATGTAAAGTTACGCACTTGGGGGCTAAGAATATGCATCATACATACTAGGAGGAGTACAACTGGGGGGATCCGTAGTGGAGAAGGATGTTGGGGGGTGATCCGTAGTGGAGAAGGATCTGGGGGGATCCGTAGCGGAGAAGGATCTGGGGGTTTTAGTTGATCATAAGCTCAATAATAACATGCAATGCCAAGCTGCAGTTTCCAAAGCGAGGAAAGTCCTTTCTTGTATAGAGAGGTCTGGACTCCAGAGAGAGAGATATCATCTGTACAAATCATTAGTAAGACCTCATCTGGAATATGCAGTTCAGTTTTGAGCTCCAGTTCTCAAAAAGGATATCGGGGAACTGGAGAAAGTACAGAGAAGGGCAACCAAACTGATAAGAGGCATGGAGGAGCTCAGCTATGAGGAAAGATTCGAGGAACTGAATTTATTCTCTCTTGAGAAGAGGAGATTAAGGGAGGATATGATCAACATGTACAAATATATAAGAGGTCCATACAGTGAACTTGGTGTTGAGTTTTTCACTTTACGGTCATCACAGAGGACAAGGGGGCGCTCTTTATGTCTAGAGGAAAAAAGATTTCATCTCCAAATACGGAAAGGTTTCTTCACAGTAAGAGCTGTGAAAATGTGGAACAGACTTCCTCCAGAGGTGGTTCTGGCCAACTCAGTAGATTGCTTTAAAGCGGTAGTTCACCCTCACCCACATGATTTTACCATTGAGACAGGCATTGTAGCGCGAGCTACAGTATGCCTGTCCCGATTTTTTTAACCCCGGACTCACCTTGTAATCGTCCATAGAAGATTTCGGCTCCCGCGGGGAATGGGCGTGCCTATGGAGAGGGAGGATGATTGACGGCCGGCCCTGGCACGTCACTCTCCCCGAAGACAGCCGGAGTAGGTCTCGGCTCTTCACGGCGCCTGCGCACAGGCTATGCGCAGGCGCCGTGAAGAGCCAAGCCTATTTCGGCTATTTCCAGAGAAGCGTGACGCGCCACGGCCGGCCGTCAATCATCCTCCGTCTCCATAGGCACGCCCATTTTTTTTAGGTTTATAGGGTGAACCCCCGCTTTAAGTAAGGCCTGGATTATTTCCTAAATGATTGTAGGTAAAGTTGATCCAGGGTAAATCTGATTGCCTCTCGGGGGATCAGGGAGGAATTTTTTCCCCTGCTGTAGCAAATTGGATCATGGCTCTGCTGGGGGTTTTTGCCTTCCTCTGGATCAACGGTGGGTATGGAGTTGGGTGTATGGGATTGTACTGTGTTTTTTATTTTGTTTGTTTCTTTTTTTATGGTTGAACTGGATGGACTTGTGTCTTTTTTCAACCTGACTAACTATGTAACTATATAACTTAAGTCATCGGAATTTCTACGATGGGGCATACACACGGTCGGAATTTCCGATGGAAAAAGTTTGTCAGACTTTTTTCATCGCAAATTCCGATCGTGTGTACGAGGCCTTAGTGTCTGATGTAATGTTGAAGTCCTGCTATAAGTCACTGATCGCCTCTATTACAAGTAAAAGAAAAAAAAATCAATACAAATTCTATAAAAATATCCCATAGTTTGTAGACGATATAACTTTTGCGCAAACCAATCAATATACGCTTATTGGGATTTTTTTTACCAAAAAAAAATGCAGCAGAATACATATAGGCCTAAATTAATGAAGAAATTAGACATTTAAAACATTTTTTATCATATATGTGTTATAGCAGAAAGTAAAAAATATTGTTGTTTTTCAAAATTGCTGTTCTTTTTTTTGTTAATAGCACAAAAAATAAAAACTGCAGAGGTAATCAAATACCACCAAAAAAAAAAAGCTCTACGGGCATACCCCACTTTTAAGTACACAATGGGACAAAAACATGTACTATATGTAAAACGAAAATGTACTTGGGCTACTTTTACACAGGGGAGGGTGTTAGCCGCGCTTTACCGCCATGATAATGGTGCTTTTTGTCCCCTACGGGTCACTTTTAACCCCCACTAGCGGCCTATTAAAGGGTAAAAAGTGCCCGCTAAGCGCCACTGACAAAACACTTTGCAGGCACTTCGGCAGCGGTGCCCATTGATTTCAATGGCAGGGGCGTTGGAGGAGCACCCCAGTGTGTAAAAATACTTAGCATGTCAAAATTTCCAGAAACAGGCAGGGACGATCCTAGGCAGGGTGCTCCGCACCCAGGCGCCGCAGAGGTGAGGGCGCCGAAGCTCCAGAGTGCTCCCCTCCCTCCTTCTCGTCTGTGTCCAGAGGCGGAGCTTATTAGCGGGCCCTTTCGTACCCCATCCTGCTTGCTCTCTCCGCTGGCAACTGACAAGAGCGCATACCTCCCGCTGTCCCCGGAATCCGGGCTGGGTACCCCAGCGGAGCCTAGTACCGGAACACATTTCGGTACTAGGCTCCACTAATTATTCTGTCCGGTGTGCGTGGAGCAGTCTCCTGTCTGCCCCGCCCCCTCTGCGTGTGTCGGCTCTTCTCCCATAGGCGGTGTGATAAGAGGCTTCAGGGTTGGCCGGGGCTGCTGCCAATCATCCCGTGCACTCCCAGAAATGCTCTCAGAGTGCCACCCTCCTAGTAATGCCTGGGGGCTCTTTCTAACAGACACTCTAATAGAAGCCCTCTCTGTGTGCATTAGAGAGACCCCCCTCCAGGTCCCATTAGTGTACTAATTTTCTTTATCGTTAAAAGATCATGGGAGAAGGGAGCTGCGGTGGCTCAACGCGATTGGCACTGCGCTGACAAGCCATTCACCTCTGCAGCTAGGGGTTCGGATCCCGGTCTCGGCTACAAGTGAATTGAGTTTGGTGGTCTCAGCCCGGCTCCCGGTGGGTGTGCTATGCGAGGTAAGCCTGCGCTTAGTACGCCCACCCCCCTCCCACAAAAACCACCACACTTACACGCACTCGAAATTGGGGTTAACATGCACGCACATTGACCACGCGGTCTCTAAAAAGAGAGGCGAAGGACTAACGGGGCTGGTTGAGCGGGCTAGATCCTCTCACTCCCTTATAGGGAGTCCCTCTGCCCCGTTGGGCTTCAAAGCGGAGCAGGTAGGGCAGGCTATGTGGGAGGACCCCCTCACACACCCGCCATTGGAGAAAGGTGGCAGATTGCCTCTGGGGGAGGCCTGCCTACTCCCAACCCCTGCAGTCTGGCTCCTCTCTCGAGTACACGCACAAAATACACTTTAAAAAAAAAAATATATATCATGGGAGGATCCCAGGGTAATGAAGACTTCTTAGGGGAGAATCTCTGTGTTTAAGTCGTAGCCATGGAACCATTTGTAAAGGGGAGGAGTTAGTAAGATGACCACCCCCATGTGGGGGCGCCAGAAATATTTCTGCACCCAGGCGTCTGTGAACCTAGAATCGGCCCTGGAAACAGGCGATTGTTGGTTTTATGTGTTTTTAGCTCTGGTCTAGGTTAGAATGATGTCATCAGTTTGCTGCTGGAACATTGAGGTCTGATGTGTCCTTCGTGACCCCCTGCCCTGCCTTTCTCTGCCCTGGGATGAGTTTTATGGCAACAATTGCCACAATGTATGGCCAAAGTCATATACCGACTGAAGTCACTTTGCCCTCCCAGTCAGCCTCTCGCTGGCTGGAAAATAAATTAGTATTCTGTTTACAATGAAGGATAGGTTAGGCAGCTGATACAATGTTGGAACAATTGGCATACAAAGTGTAGGAAGGGGCTGCTAAGCAACGATGGAGACAGGCAATGCAATCTGAGGATCTTCACAGCCATCTGTGTCAGTGTCAGGTCCTATTTTACACCGGTCCTATCCCAAACAACCAAGAAACGTCAAGGTCGAAAACAGATTTTGTAAGATAGATTTCCATGAAATTTGGGTCCTTCATTCTTCAACAACAACAGAAGAGAAACGCAGATCTCTAACCAACAAAATACCCGATTGATTAACACAAAGCACAGTATGAGCTCAACTGGCAATTGCTACTATGTTTATAATGTCTTTATATTAAGGCTTCATTTCCATGGACGTTTTTACAGCCACTTTCTTTAGCTTTTTTTACAGCTTAACCACTTCCCGACCGCCGCATGTACATTCACATCGGCAGAATGGCACGTACAGGCACATTGGCGTACCTGTACGTCTCTGCCTAGACGTGGGTCGGGGTACCGACCGGGACCCCCCCCGCTACATGCGGCGGTCGGATAGCCGCGGGGAGCGATCCGGGACGACGGCGCGTCTATTCGTTTATAGCCGCTCCGTCGCGATCGCTCCCCGGAGCTGAAGAACGGGGAGAGCCGTATGTAAACATGGCTTCCCCGTGCTTCAGTGTGGCGGCTGCATCGATCGAGTGATCCCTTTTATAGGGAGACTCGATCGATGATGTCAGACCTACAGCCACACCCCCCTACAATTGTAAACACACACTAGGTGAACCCTAACTCCTACAGCGCCCCCTGTGGTTAACTCCCAAACTGCAACTGTCATTTTCACAATAAACAATGCAATTTAAATGCATTTTTTGCTGTGAAAATTACAATGGTCCCAAAAATGTGTCAAAATTGTCCGAAGTGTCCGCCATAATGTCGCAGTCACGAAAAAAAATCGCTGATCGACGCCATTAGTAGTAAAAAAAAAAAATATATTAATAAAACTATCCCCTATTTTGTAAACACTATAAATTTTGCGCAAACCAATCGATAAACGCTTATTGCGATTTTTTTTACCAAAAATAGGTAGAAGATTACGTATCAGCCTAAACTGAGGAAATTTTTTTTTTATATATATGTTTTTGGGGATATTTATTATAGAAACAAGTAAAAAATATAGAATTTTTTTCAAAATTGTTGCTCTATTTTTGTTTATAGCGCAAAAAATATAAACCGCAGAGGTGATCAAATACCACCAAAAGAAAGCTCTATTTATGGGGAAAAAAGGACGCCAATTTTGTTTGGGAGCCACATCGCACGACCGCGCAATTGTCTGTTAAAGCGACGCAGTGCCGAATTGTAAAAACCCCTTGGGTCATTTAGCAGCATATTGGTCCGGTCCTTAAGTGGTTAAAAACGCCTGTCCATGTTATTTATTTATTTATTTGAGCTGGAGCTCAAAAACGCTGCGGTAGTGTTTTTAAACGTTTTTTAACGTCTGGCGTTTTTACAGCTCTACTCTGGAGCTTCAGAACGCACTGGTCCTGTTTTTTTTTTGCAGCTCAAAAACGTCATGGTGGGCATGAGGCCATAGACTAACATGGAGAGCTGTTTTTAGGCTGCAAAAAACGCAAAAAAAAAAGTGGCTCCGCTCACATGTTCTTCTGCCTTGGCTCAAATCCTGGCCACCCCCCCTGCCTATCTCCTTGCCTTCCCTGGTGGAGTGATCTTCCTCCGCTCCCCATCCAGTAGTAGCCGGGGCCTGAAGAGTAAGAGCCGGTCCACACTAGGGCGGCACGACTTCGGGGGCGACTCGGCCAGGCGACCTGAAGACGACTTATAAGGCGATTTGCAAAATGACTTCTGTATAGAAGTCAATGCAAATCGCCCCGAGTCGCCCCCAAAGTCGTACAGGAACCTTTTTCTAAGTCGGAGCGACTTGCGTCGCTCCTATTAGAACGGTTCCATTGACTACAATGGGATGCGACTTGTCAGGCGCCTGACGAGTCGCCCCAGTGTGAACCGGCTCTTAGACTTGAGAGGCTGTGAGGCGGGCAGGGACGGGCAGAGAGTCGCTGATTGTTGCCATTACTAGTAAAGAAAAAAATATGTCCCCGGATTCCATTTTAAAAATCTGGTCACCTTATCCTAGGCAGGCAATATTTGCATGCAGACAGCCCTAGGGAATGCCCGCATGTGATGCTTAGCCCCCATGATTGACGGAACTGAAATCCAATAAATGAAAGGGGAGGGCCAGGGACCGTCAGGCTGCGGAAATGTTTAATGATGCTGGACGTCCTTCAGCCAGGAAAGGAGGCAGGGTTCATCTGATTTGCTCACAGTGTGCAGTGAAATCAGTACAAGCGATTTCATTCCAGGAGAGGAGCCGGTACAACCGTGGAAGACTGAAGGGAAGGCTGGAGTCCCGCTTTAAAACGACAGAACATTTATTACAGCTGACTTTACAGCAAGATCTACAAACACAAAAGGCACACTGAGGTTAAATGGAAATGACCCAGCGCAGATCGAAAAGCTAAAATCGCATTTCTTTTGATGTGTGCTTGGTGGCCCCCTTCGTTCTCACTGGCGGGAGAAGGGTGGATTCACTCAGCCAGAGTCCGTTAAATGTCTAAAGAACAGAGGTTGCCATCCGTCATTTTTACTGGGTTACAGGGACTCTCGCAGCTACCCGGTTGTGAATTTTATAGCAAAGGAAGTACAAAGGGCATCATAAAAAGTCCTAATGACTTTCAGCCTCCAATACCGGCTTTGCACTGCGGTGGGAAAGTACTTGGCTCAGGGACATCTCGGCTGCCGCCGCACGCCGCCGAGCCGATCGCACAGATCCTATCCCTCCTTGATCTGCATTCTGCAGCGTCACTATTATGCAGCTTCTCAGTAAACATGCCCCATTAGCTCTGTTTGTCTAAATTATGTCTAAAAGCCTGTAAAAATTAATGTCATGTACATTATGGGGTTGCTAATTCTTTGAAAGGTTTATTAAATGGTGCTGAATTGATTGCGGCGAAGTAAAAGGAGTTACAGTACTTGGTCAAAATGTTCAGGTTTTCATTTATGGGCCGCGATTTAAGTCTCTGCAAAACGTGAACCCCGCATAGAACTTTTTTGGCAATGCGATTTATTTTAGTTTACAATTCAGACGTCAGCACCACACATTTTTAGATAATCATTCCACTAAACAGAGAAATAAGCCAGCACTTTTATTTTATGAAAATGCAGTCTGAGAGTATAGCTTATCCATTCACTAGAGAGCGGTGACATCACTGAGAATGCAGCCTATCCATTCACTAGAGACCAGCGACATCACTGAGAATGCAGCCTATCCATTCACTAGAGAGCGGTGACATCACTGAGAATGCAGCCTATCCATTCACTAGAGACCAGCGACATCACTGAGAATGCAGCCTATCCCTTCACTAGAGACCGATGACATCACTGAGAATGCAGCCTATCCATTCACTAGAGAGCGATGACATCACTGAGAATGTAGCCCATCCATTCACTAGAGAGCGGTGACATCACTGAGAATGCAGCCTATCCATTCACTAGAGAAAGGTGACATCACTGAGAATGCAGCCTATCCATTCACTAGAGACTGAAAATACAGTCTATCCATTCACTAGAGCAGTGTTTTTCAACTCCAGTCCTCGGGGTACACCAACAGTTCATGTTTTCAGGATTTCCCTCAGATGAAACGGCTGTGGTAATTACTAAGGCAGTGAAACTGATCAAATCACCTGTGCAAAAAAAAGGAAAGCCTGAAAACATGACCTGTTGGTGTGCCTTGAGGACTGGAGTTGGGAAACACTGCACTAGAGAGAAGTGACATCACTGACAATACAGCCTATCCATTCACTGGAGAGCAGTGACATCACTGAGAATGCAGCCTGTCCATTCACTAGAGACTGGTGACATCACTGAGAATGCAGCCTATCCATTCACTAGAGAGCGGTGACATCACTGAGAATTCAGCCTATCCATTCACTAGAGACCGGTGACATCACTGAGAATGCAGCCTATCCATTCACTAGAGACTGAAAATACAGTCTATCCATTCACTGGAGAGCAGTGACATCACTGAGAATGCAGCCTATCCATTCACTAGAGACCGGTGACATCACTGAGAATGCAGCCTATCCATTCACTAGAGAGCAGTGACATCACTGAGAATGCAGCCTAGCCATTCAATAGAGACCGGTGACATCACTGAGAATGTAGCCTATCCATTCACTAGAGAGCTGTGACATCACTGAGAATGCAGCCTATCCATTCACTAGAGACCGATGACATCACCGAGAATGCAGCCTATCCATTCACTAGAGACCGATGACATCATTGAAAATACAGCCTATCTATTCACTAGAGACTGAAAATACAGTCTATCCATTCACTAGAGATCAGTGACATCACTGAGAATGCAGCCTTTACATTCAGTAGAGATCAGTGACATCACAAACTGCAGCCTGGAGAAGATGACATCAGAAGACGTCAGACGAATTCAGCCTATCCATTCACTAAGGACAAGTGACATCACTGACTATCTATGTACTACAGAGCATTGACATCACTGAGAATATAGCCTACGTATTATACAAGGTACACAGGTGCCTCTAATGCCGCATACACACGACCATCTTTAATGTCATGGAAAAAAACTTTGTTTTTCTCAACGCAATTCTTGTCAAGCCTGCCTTGCATACACACGATCGTGAAAAAAAAATGCTGGAGCAAAGCGCGGTGACGTACAACACGTACGACTGCACTATAAAGGGGAAGTTCCATTCGAATGGCGCCACCCTTTCGGCTTGACTATGTAAATTTCCCTTCTCATAACTTGCTTCTGAGCATGCGCGTATTTTTTACCCCGTCGTTAAAGCTTAAACACAACGGACCAGATTCACGTACAATTGCGCCTTTGGAAACTTAAGCCATTTAAGTTACACCGCCGTAAGTTTTCAGGTTTAGTGCTCGATCCACAAAGCACTTACCTGGAAACTTGCGGCGGTGTATCGTAAATGCGTCCGGCGCAAGGCGGGCCAAATCGAATGGGCGGCTAACATTTAAATTAGGCGCGCGCCGAACCTACTGCGCATGCTCCGTTTCCTAACTCCCGCCGTGCTTTGCGCGAAGTGACGTCATTTTTTCGAACGGCGACGTGCGTAGCGTACTTCCGTATTCCCGGACGGCTTACGCAAACGACGTTAAATTTTGAATTTCGACGCGGGAACGACGGCCATACTTTAGACAGCAATACGCTTGCTGACTAAAGTTTGGGCACCAAAAAAAACGACTAACTTTGCGACGGGAAACTAGACTAGCGAACGCGAAAATCCGTTGTGGATCCGCCGTAACTCCTAATTTGCATACCCGACGCTGGTTTACGACGCAAACTCCCCCCAGCGGCGGCCGCGGTACTGCATCCTAAGATCCGACCGTGTAAAACTATTACACCTGTCGGATCTTAGGGATATCTATGCGTAACTGATTCTATGAATCAGTGGCATAGATAGAAACAGAGATACGACGGTGTATCAGGAGATACGCCGTCGTATCTCTTTTGTAAATCTGGCCCCATAGTTTTTTTTTCACGACAAGAAAAAAATAGAGCAGGTTCTAAATTTTTAATGTCCATTTTTCACGTCGCGAAAAAAGCTCTGGAGCCTACACACGATAGTTTTTAATGACCAATTTAAAAAAAATTGCATTTTTTGTCGTGTGTACGCGGCATTAGAGTATCAGTAGATTCACGGCTATATTTAAATAAAACATACACTGCTTACTTGAGTGTGCACCACGGCAATCAGGTAATACATCTCCGACAGGTAAAGGATCAGTGGCGGATAAGTCTGCAGATTACTCTTCAGCACATACTGACAATGTTTCTGGCAGAGAAAACAGTATTCTTTCTAAGGGTATCAATTATAATACAGATTAAACACCAACATGGAAAGGCTCACCTGAAGTAATTGCTGGGTTAGCAATCCGCAGCAATAGCGCGCTGAATGTTTGGTATCCGCGGGGCTAGATGAATCATAAAACTTGATCTCATGGGGGGACTGAAATAAAAACCTCCAAAATGCATTTAAAATCCCTTAATAAAACTCAAAAGCATTTTCGGAGAAAACAGTGCTTTCTCTTCAGGGTACTATAATAGAAATCCGACGCACAGCAATAGTCACATGGGGTCAGGAAATGTCCAACTACTAATTCGGACAAAAATTACACACAGTGATTAACCCCATCAGGGACAGTAGTATAAATAAATTAATCCCCAAACCAAAAATGTAACATTTTGCAGCTTACCAATCATAATGCCGCGTACACACGATCATTTTTCAGCATGAAAAAAAACGAAGTTTTTCGGCATGTAGAAAAAACAAAGTTTTTTCCAACTTCATCATTAAAACGACGTTGCCCACACACCATTGTTTTTTTCAAAATGCTCTAGCAAAGCGCGGTGACGTACAACATGTACGACGGCACTATAAAGTGGAAGTTCCATTCAGATGACACCACCCTTGGGGCTGCTTTAGCTGATTTTGTTTTAATAAAAGACGATTCGTGATTTTCTGTCTGTTACAGCGTGATGAATGTGCCATCTCCATTATGAATGCTAGTTTTACCAGAACGAGCGCTCCCGTCTCATAACTTGCTTCTGAGCATGTGCGTTTTTTTTTACGTTATTTTAGCCCATACACGATAATTTTTTACAACCCGAAAAACAAACATTGTTTAAAACGACTTTAAAAATGCAGCATGCTCGAAAAAATTTTTTTTAGTTTTTCAGAACCTGAAAAACGATGTGCAGCCCACACACCATCATTTTAAATGACGTTTTTTAAAAATAATGTTTTTTTCATCTTGAAAAACGATCGTGTGCATTAGATGTAGTGGTTGTAGAGCTGCACGATTCTGGATAAAATGAGAATCACTATTTTTTTGGATTAAAATAAAGATCACGATTCTCGGCGTAACATCTTTCACATTATACAAAAAAATTGGGCAACTTTACTGTTTTTTTTTTTTTTTTATTCATTGAGGTGTATTTTTCCCGCCAAAAATTGCATTTGAAAGACCGCTGCGCAAATATAGTGTGACATAAAATATTGCAACGACCGTTATTTTATTTTCTAGGGTCTCTGCTATATATATATATATATATATATATATATATATATATATATATATATAGAGAGAGAGAGATATATATATATTTATATAGAGATAGATAGAGATATATATATATATATATATATATATATATATATATATAGCGCCCTGCTCCCAAAGAGAGGGGCACTATTTTAAATTTAGGGGATATCTGGGCCAATAGTTGGGCCCAGACTTGTTGAATTATATGCAAATTTGCCTCTGTTCTGGCTGTGGTACTGCCTGGTAAGAATTTTCCCTTGTTGCCTGTAAGTGGCGGTACCACTTCAGGCCCATGTTGGAACGCAGGTGTACCATGGTGTATTAGGTGTCCCTCCTCGGCAGTGGTACAGTGGGAGTGGTGACCCTGCTGTGTATGCTTTGAGGGAATACTTAAGGGGCAGACGCTATTTTTCTGAGTCCTTCGCCTCATGGCCCTCCTGGCGCGACGTGGGTGTGTGCGGTTTCAGTCTCGGGGCTACGTTGGTCTGAGGCTGTGTTCCTGTCAAGTAGGCCCAGTTATCCTGGCTGGGGCTTATGCTTTGAAGGTGATCCTGTGCTGTCTGTCCTGCGGGAAGAAGCCACTCAATGGAGGAAGCCAGGGGAGGACCTGTCCCGGAAGGACGGAGCGGAAGGCTGGTACTTTGGGAGAGGCCTGGTAACTTATTAAAGGACGCACCGTAACCTACAACACCTTACAGTCCGCCGGATTGGCTTCAAGGCTCTTTGGCTGTAAGGCAGGAAGTTTGGGACTTTAAATCCTGTGGCAGAGGATTCCTGAATATCCATTCTGTGTTCTCAGACGGTCTGTGGCACAGACTGTACCTATACTGTCCATGCATCATTCTGGCTGCTAGGCCATGTGAGAGGGGTCTATCCGGGTGAGCAATAACCACTCAGGATTGAGTGGCGAATATTGGAACTTTGAATACTATTGTGCATTCTTTCTCTGAACCTTCCCCTTCTCTCTATACTCTCTACTTCCTTCACAAGCTTTTGCAGCAAAAATAAAACCTACAGTTGAAGGTTTTACATCTTGCGTGGACATTCCAATTCCTGCGGACTTTCTTTCCTAGACAACAAACTTAGAGGTAACGTGCAAAACCCAAAAAACAAGATCTAAACCAGCAGCTCCTACGGGCAGTGGCGTATCTAGGGTATGGCAGCCATGACAAGTGCCATGGGCGCCATATGAAGGGGGCGCTGATAGGTGGCTGGGCAGCAAGGTACTTACCAGGGTCTGAGGGTCTCTTCTTCCCTCCTCCCGAGCATAGGCAGGATCTCCTTTTCAGTACCTTTTCTAATGGACAATGGCAGCGCTATCCCTGCTGCGTTCAGCCACAGCCCTCCCTGTTCTCCCAGGCTCTCCCATTCCATCTGGTCGGGTTGGCAGCGCACAAAGAAGGAGGAACATCAGCTTCTCCCTCTCCTCTGTGAAAACTGAGGCCTTAAGTGATGAAGATTTCATCACTTCCAGTATTGGTTCTGCATTTACCTGGCCTTGGCGGGCAAAGGAGGGATCAGGGGTCTAATAAACCCCAGATTTCTCCATAAAGAGGATTTGTCACTACCCAAGGTATCACAAGGGATGATAAATATCACTAGTTTTGTTAGCTGTTTTTTTTGTTAAGGTTATCTGAAAGATGGGTTTCAAATTTTTCGACAGGGGCGCAGTTTCAGTGCTTGCCATAGGCGCCATTTTCACTAGATACGCCTCTGCCTACGGGGGTAGTGCTACATATATATATAAATATATATATATATATATATATATATATATATATATATATATAAAATGTTTGGGGGTTGCAAGTAATTTTCTAGCATAAAATAATGAATAATGATTTTAACTTTTAAGCAACAAGTGTCAGAAATAGTGGTTGACCTCATTTGCAAAGTGAAGTTCTTCCCTTTGATCTAAAAGAACCAAATGATACAATGTTTCTGCAGAAAAATATTGGAGAAAAAGGTGCTCCAAAAAAGGTGGGCCTCAGTTGCTGAGAAAGAGCGCAAAAGTAGACAAGGCTACCCAATGTCCCAGCATCTGTTAAAGAAAATCAGCCGTGATGTCATCAACCAGCACCCACTTATTCACAGCATAGCAGTTGGCACCTGCCCAATAATGAGTTGGCTGAAATATGGGTTTCCGGAGCTCCCATGAAGTAGTAAAACAAACTACCATGCCTCAAATAGTCTACAAAGGAGACCTTAACACTGAAGCCTGGAGTCTGCTGACCGTGCAAATACATGGCGGGAGTGGTAGATTAGAAGTCTCCCATCCCTCGAGCAGCACACAATCAGGCCCAACAGAAAGTGTACCAAAGAAACGTACCACCCAAACATATGACACGGGAGCAGAGGAGAAAGGTGTACCCATCAACCACCCTAAGCCACTGATGTGGGCAGAGGAGGGTTATCCTCACCACATACAGAGGATGAAAGAAGGTATCCCCCACCAGAGAGGGGGGCATATTGCATGTCTTCAGCTGCCATTATTGGACTTCTAGCGTGTCTCCTTACCTTTAAGGAGTAAATTGCTTCCGCCAGGCATACCTGTACATAATTTATCCATTGCTATATATACTACTTCGAGAGGGGGACTCTCATAGGCTAAAGTTAGGACTACACTAAGCAAAGGTGCATTGATGAGGCAGTGCAGCCTCCACAAATATTTGCAAATGTGCAACTAAAACCTGTTTTAACGTAAATTGTTTGGCAATGTCATTTGTTTATCTCTGGCTTAAAGGGGAGTTCCAGCCTTTTTATGTTTATTAAAAGTCAGCAGCTACAAAAAGTGTAGCTACTGAACAGACACTCACCTGCTCCACGGTCCAGCGACGCGGCCGCCCGGAGCTCTGCTCTTCTCTCCCCCCCCCCCCCTCTCTGCCGGCGCCTCTATTCACACTGTGAGCACCCGGCCGTGACAGCTTTCGGCTTCACGGCCGGGCACTCACTGCGTATGCACGAGTCGCACTCTAGGAGTGGACAGGCGATCTGTCACGTGTCCCAGGAGATCGCCTAGAGGGAGGGGGCGCCTAAGGCGAGAGGAGTCGCCGCCTAGGCGGCCCATAGGTGGAAGTAGGAAGTGGGACAGGAAGTCCCACTCCTACCGAAGCCCCCACTCCCCCCACCAAAAAAAAATACATGTCAAATGTAAGCTGAGCTGCTTATAGTAGAAGGGGAAAGGGGGGGGGGCTGCTAAGGTGTTGCTTTAACCCAACTGTCAAGACCTAAAGATCTCCACGTTGTCCTTCAATGAATAGAAATAACCTCTTAACATAAGTATCGTATTTATCGGCGTATAACGCGCGCCGGCGTATAACGCGCACCACAATTTCAGAGGGAAGTTTCAGGAAAAAAACTATTTGTGTCCATAAATGCAACCTATGTGCCCCATCTCCAGCCTAAATGCAGCCTATGTGCCCAGCTCCAGTCTACATGCCCCTAAGTTTTATTCGCCTAGATGCAGCCTATGTGCCCATTTGCAGCCTCACCTTCTCTCGTGGAGTCACCGAGCCGTCATCTCCGGACATCCTGTTCCCTCACCTTCTCTCGTGGAGTCACCGAGCCGTCATCTCCGGTCACCCTGTTCCCTCACCTTCTCTCGTGGAGTCACCGAGCCGTCATCTCCGGTCATCCTGTTCCCTCACCTTCTCTCGTGGAGTCACCGAGCCGTCATCTCCGGTCATCCTGTTCCCTCACCTTCTCTCGTGGAGTCACCGAGCCGTCATCTCGGGTCATCCTGTTCCCTCACCTTCTCTCGTGGAGTCACCGAGCCGTCATCTCGGGTCATCCTGTTCCCTCACCTTCTCTCGTGGAACGAACGAGCCGTCATCTCCGGTCATCCTGTTCCCTCACCTTCTCTCGTGGAGTCACCGAGCCGTCATCTCCGGTCATCCTGTTCCCTCACCTTCTCTCGTGGAGTCACCGAGCCGTCATCTCGGGTCATCCTGTTCCCTCAACTTCTCTTGTGGAGTCACCGAGCCGTCATCTCGGGTCATCCTGTTCCCTCACCTTCTCTCGAGGAGTCACCGAGCCGTCATCTCGGGTCATCCTGTTCCCTCACCTTCTCTCGTGGAGTCACCGAGCCGTCATCTCGGGTCATCCTGTTCCCTCACCTTCTCTCGGCATTGGACCAGCTCCTGTGATTGATAGAACACTGGTCCAATGCCGGTGGCGGAAGCGGGACTGTGTGTGTGACGTTAGAGCCGAGTAAACAGGATGTGGCATTTAATATTAATGAAAAAAACGCCCTCAAGTGCAATTTCAAAAAGGAATTCTGTTTTTTCCACAAAGGATTAGAAATTGTATATTCATGGTTTTCTTTTAATACATTAATTGGACTGAACTACATTTATTCATCAGGGGAATTCACTAAAATAAACAAGATGAGCTTAATTAACCTCAAAGTTTTAATAAACCTATTAACTGTGTTCAGTACTCATGTAAGCGTTTAAAAACTATTACAGAGTTGAGAGAACTTCAAAAATACTCCAGAGAATGGAAATCATTGGGCTGACCATGTGAAACTGTCAATGACAGTAACAAAAGTGACTTCAAACAATGTTCACAAAGTATCTCCAGAAAGACTGAGTTTATTTAAAATAAGAGTTCAGCGTAGAGAGCCGTCCTTCAAGATTATTAGCAGATGCTTCCAGTAATGACAAAATAATAATAAAACAGAATACAATTGCAGTGGGCACTAAATTTTCGAATTTTTTAATTAGAAAGGAGCCAACAGACAAAGAGAGGTCATTCACTAAGTGCATTATGTGGGGGTCATACTATTAGACAGTGGTGTCTCATCACAACTTCAATTGTGGATCTAATTATTGTTTGCCACAGGTGAATTCCACACATGATCCCCTCTCGGTTCCACACCCAGAGTTTGCACTGGTAGGCAGCACTGGTGGGCACTGAGAGGTGACACTGAAAGGTGGCACTGATGGGTGGCACTGAAGTGCATTGATAGGTGGCACTGGTGGGCACTAAGTGGCAGTAATAGGTGGCACTGATATCTGGCAGTGATGGGCACTGATGGGTGCCAACGATGGGCACTGATCAGCACTGGTAGTTTACACTGATAGGCAGCACTGATTGGCACCACTGGTGGGCATTGATAGGTGGCACTCGTGGGCATTGATTGGTGGCCCTCGTGGGCACTGGCAGGCGGTAATTGTGGGCACAGATGAGGCAGAATTGCCTCCTTCCTCTTCGGGACCGATGTCCCTTGCACATAAGCCGTTGACCAGCTCTTGTTTCTCCTCACACTATCAGAGTAAAAAAAAAAAAAAAAAAAAAAAAAAAAAAAAAAAAAAAAGATTACAGAGCTTTTGTTTACATCACGTGATGAGCTGACAGCTGATCACGTCGTAAGGGGGCGGAATCGGCCCCTTACTCGGATCTGTGATCACCCAATTCTTAGTGACTCGGTGATCAAAAGCGCACGTCCTACAGGGGGTGCGCAGGGCGCGTGCAAAGGGGAAGACGTCTATTGACGGCCTCCCAGAAAATTACGTTTCGCGCTGTAGCCGTCATCCGGCTATAGCGTGGACATCAAGTGGTTAAGTCCTGTAATTTGTGAGGTGGGGCCTCCATGGATCAGACTTGTTTTTCCAGCACATCCCACACCTCAATTGGATTGAGAGCTGGAAAATTTGGAGGCAAAGTCAACACCTCAAACTCTTTGTTGTGTTCCTCAAACCATTATTGAACCAATTTTGTAGTGTGGCAAGGTGCATTACCCTGCTAAAGGAGGCCACTGCCATCAGGGAATATGGTTTCCATGAAAGGGTGTACTTGGTCTGCAACAATGTCTAGGTAGGTATCAAGTAACATTCACATGAATGGCAAGACCCAAGGTTTCCCAGCAGAACATTGCCCAAAGCATCACACTGCCTCTGTTGGCTTGCCTTCTTCCCACACTGCATCCTGGTGCCACCTCTTCCCCAGGTAAGTGATGCATCCATCCAGCCACATGATGTAAAGTTTACTGTCCTTCAGGCTTTAGGGGGGCCAGATTGTGGCCAGTGGGGGTAGAATATCTCCCACGGCCAGCATCAGTGAGAATCAGGGCCGCCATCAGGAATTATGGGGCCCCTTACACAGCTTCAGGCATGGGCCCCCAGGAGCAGAGAAGCGGGGGGGAGGGGTGCCACGTCAAATTGAGAAGCGGGTGGGCTGCCGCCCCTAAGTGAATTGTGAAGCGGGGGTGCCACGAATTGAGAAGCAGGGGGGCTTTGGGTGCTGACGGAAAAAAAAGGGGGGTTGCCATGGGGACCTCTGGGCCCCTTACAAAAACATTATATAAGAAAAAAAAGGGGGGGATAGCCATCCGGGGCCCTGGGCCCTTTAATCAAAAGCAAAAAAATTATATATATAAAAAAATATATATATATATTTTATATACAACAAAAAAAGGGGGGTGGCCTGGGGACCTATGGTGGCCATTTAATAAAAATAAAAAAATATAAGGGAGGGTTGCCATTCAGGGCACTGGGGTGGGGACCTCCGGGCCCCTTACAAATAAAGGGGGGGTTGCTAACCGAGCCCCTGGGGACCTCCGGGCCCCTTACAGGTGTACTGCCTGTACCCCCCTGATGGCGGCCCTGGTGAGAATAAACATGGCTGAAGGGTTGGTGGTCAGCAGGAGTAGTACCCCATCATTAGTATTAGTGGGAGGAATAGTATACCCAGGGGCAGACTGACCATTGAGGCACTCGGGCCATGCACTAGGGGGCCCCATCAGGGTTGCCAGGCTCAGTAAAACCAGGGACAGTATGTAAAAATCTGTGTTTCTTTACATTTGCCCCTGATATGTCCGAAACGACATGCTTTTTGCTGTGAAAATCCCGAGATTTTAGCTGCCCCGCCTCCTGGCAAGGTGGCCATCTATAAGCCCGGGGGCCCCATAATCTTCAATTGCCCGGGGGCCCCATGAGTTGTCAGTCCGCCCCTGAGTACACATTCATTGATATCACTGAAACAAATGTGGGAGGAATAGTACCTCAAGGGGCAGATAAAGTCTAGCAAAGGGCCAAATCCAATCCGGCCCTCGAGTCGCAGCTCGGAGACCCCTGATGTAAAAGAAAACGTGATTCATCAGACCAGGCCACCTTCCTTCCATGGCTCTGTGGTCCAGTTCTTCAGTTTCTGAATAAACACAAAAGATTCACCATGAGCAGAGGCTGTTGGTTTACTTTTCAATCAATATGAAAATACACAGCGTTGATCCACAACTCAATATCGCTGCTTGTTCTGAGGGAATTGTTAGGCTGTACGAATTTCTGGTAAACACAATAAGTAGTAAGGAAGACACACTAGTGCCAAGTTCCAATAAACCGGGGAAAACCAAAATTAAAATCAAATGAGTTTAAAATCATCGAACCTGCCACTGAACGCTTCAGCGAAGGAGCGCGATTGTATGACAACTCCTGACATCGCATCCCATCGTGGAATTTACTGGGGAGAAAGAGCAGCAGCAAAGGGGATCATTAGTGAAATCCCAGACAGCGCCGCTTTCCGTAGTTCCCCCGCTCTGTGTTTATGCCAACGCTTCACGTGACACTTCCTCCACCAGCTGGGACTGCTCCGCGCTGAACCCGCCACTGAGCATCAGAAATTAGATGGAGGATTAGAGATGGGGTTCTGCCCTCTCCCGATAAGCGGTTCTTCAAATAAAAAAAAGACTGCAAACTTTTGCGGCGCGGCAATAAAATCTTCAGTCCGCTCTCTGCTGAAAATGGGTAACAAAACGAATTGCACTCCTGTGATCCAGAGGAGAAGTACGGCCTAAACTGAGGGGAAAAAAGTTTTTTTTATATATTTTTGGGGGATATTTATTATAGCAAAAAGTAAAATAGTTTTTTTTTTCAAAAAATTTCGCTCTATTTTTGTTTATAGCGCAAAAAATAAAAACCGCAGAGGCGATCGAATACCACCAAAAGAAATCTCTATTTGTGGGAAAAAAAGGACGTACATTTTGTGTGGGAGCCACGTCGCACGACCGCGCAATTGTCAGTTAAAGCGAAGCATTGCCGAATCGCAAAAAGTGGCCTGGTCTTTGGCCAACCAAATGGTCCGGGGCTTAAAGCGGAGGTTCACCCTAAAACAATTATATACCATTACATCCAGCATACTTCTGAAATTTACAGTATGCTGTTCTTTTTTTTTCTCCGTACATACCGTTTTATTGTTATTTTCCCCCTGGCTTCCGGGTTCTGGCTCCCGCGGGAGTCGGTGTTCCTATTCAGAGGTTAGATGATTGACGTCTGGTGAAAAACTTCTCCTGGCGCATAAGCCGCGTCACTAGTTTTCCATAAGTAGCCGAACTGCGAGTCGGCTCTATATGGCGCTTGAGCAGTCAGCTCTACATGGCGGGCGCAGGCGCCGTATAGCGCCGACTCGCAGGTCGGCTACTTACGGAAAACTGGTGACGCGCCTTATGCGCCAGGGGAAGTTTTTCACCAGACGTCAGTCATCTAACCTCTGAATAGGAACACCGACTCCCGCGGGAGCCAGAACCCGGAAGCCAGGGGGAAAATAACAATAAAACGGTATGTATGACAAAAAAAAAAAAGAACAGCATACTGTAGATTTCAGAAGTATGCTGGATGTAATGGTATATAATTGTTTTAGGGTGAACCTCCGCTTTAAGCCCCGGACCATTTGGTTGGCCAAAGACCAGGCCACTTTTTGCGATTCGGCACAGCTTCGCTTTAACTGACAATTTTTCACACAAAATTTACGTCCTTTTTTTCCTACAAATAGAGCTTTCTTTTGGCGATATTTGATCACCTCTGAGGTTTTTATTTTTTGCACTATAAACAAAAATAGAGCGACAATTTTGAAAAAAATTCAATATTTAACTTTTTGCTATAATAAATATCCCCCAAAAAACATATAAAAAATATACTTTTTCCTCAGTTTAGGCCGATTTGTGTTGTTCTACATATTTTTGGTAAAAAAAAAAAAAAATGCAATAAGCGTATATTGATTGGTTTGTGTAAAAGTTATAGCGTCTACAAAATAGGGGATAGTTTTATGACATTTTTATTAATATATATATTTTTTAATACATGTGCAAACAAAGAAAAATACCGCGCTAAAGCCCTATGCAAGCTGCAACTAAAAAGTGATATACACACCAAAGCACAATGAAAAGAAATGTAGTTGCGCTATTAAAAAATTAAATAACATGTGAAAAATGACAATATCCAATGAAGTGAATCAAAAAAGGGATGCAAGCTTACCAGATGGCAAGCATAATCAGCTTGCGGCTGTAAACCCCAGCCCGGGCCTTGAGATGGAACTGCAACAAACACCGGTACGTGGAATCCTCCAGGTATGCGTGAGTAGCAATATGGACCCGGAAAGAAACAATGCTCACAATAGTGATATACCGTCGGATAAATATAAATTTAATAAATAGATTGCACTTACAAAATAGTTTCTTCATAAAGGCATGGGATAAAAAAGTAAAGTCGGCCGGCTCTCACGAACGCCCGTCCACACAGGACCGTAACGCCACACGTCAATACGTCTCCTTTCCTGACGTACGTTTCGTCATACAATGACGTCGTCTGTGCCCCAGTTCCAGTTCCATCTCAAGGCCCGGGCTGGGGTTTACAGCCGCAAGCAGATTATGCTTGCCATCTGGTAAGCTTGCATCCCTTATGGTGATCTTGGTGGTGGTTTATAAGCATACAATTCACATTGGAATTATTCATTGCACCCTTATTAGGACTTTCAGATCAATGAACATTTTTATTGTCTTCCATTTTTTGATTCACTTCATTGGATATTGTCATTTTTCACGTTATTTAATTTTAATAGCGCTACTACATTTCTTTTCCATATATTTTTTAATGGCGGCGATCATCGATTTTTACCGTGAATACGACATTATGGCGGACACATCGGACACTTTTGACACCATTGTCATTTTTACGGCGATCAGTGCTATAAAAATGCTCTGATTACTGCAAAAATTACACTGACAGTGAAGGGGTTAACCTGTAGGGGGCGCTGAAGGGGTTAAGTGTGTCCTAGGGAGTGCTTCTGTTAGGGGGCGTGGCTACTAGTGACACGTCACTGATCACTGCTCCCGATGACAGGGAACAGACGATCAGTGACATGTCACTAGGAAGAACGGGGAAATGTTGTGTTTACACTCACCTCTCCCCATTCTTCAGCTCTGTGACACGATCGCGGAACACTGGTGGAGATCAAATCCGCGGATCCCGCGGGCACGGTCCATACGACAGCAAAATTAAAGGGGACGGATATATACGCTCATTTGCCCAGCCATGCCATTCTGTCGACGTATAAGTTCGTGCGGCGGTCGGCAAGCGGTTAAAGCAGCCCTCAAAATTCCCATTTGCCTGTCGTCGTTGTTAGTATTTAATTTTGCAACTTAATTATGCATAAAACATTTAACAGTGTAATTTCAATAAATAATTTAAGAGGGCGTAATTAGGGGCAGGGCAGGATAGGGGTTAGGTGGGGCAACTTATGGCAAATAACTCTTGAGGCATAGCTAGTAGCTCAGGACTTTAAATGTTGAGCCCTGCCTTAACCACTTAAGGACCGCCTCCTGCACATTTACGTTGGCAGAATGGCACGGCTGGGCACATGCACGTACAGGTACGTGCTGTGCTATTGTCCAGCCGTGGGTCACGTCCGAAGCTCTGGGACCCGATCACCGCTGGAGTCCCGCGATCGGTCCCCAGAGCTGAAGAACAGGGAGAGCTGTATGTAAACACAGCTTCCCCGTGCTTCACTGTGGCGGTGTCATCGATCGTGTGATCCCTAATATAGGGAGACTCGATCGATGACGTCACACCTACAGCCACACCCCCCTACAGTTGTAAACACACATGAGGTCACACATAATTCCATCAGCGCCCCCTTGTGGTTAACTCCCAAACTGCAACTGTCATTTTCACAGTAAACAATGCATTTTAAATGCATTTTTTGCTGTGAAAATGCCAATGGTCCCAAAAATTTGTCAAAATTGTCCGAAGTGTCCGCCATAATGTCGCAGTCACGAAAAAAATCGCTGATCGCTGCCATAAGTAGTAAAAAAAAAAAATAATAATAATAAAAATGCAACAAAACTATCCCCTATTTTGTAAACGCTATAAATTTTGCGCAAACCAACCGATAAACGCTTATTGCGATTTTTTACCAAAAATAGGTAGAAGAATACGTATCGGCCTAAACTGAGGAAAAAAACATTTTTATATATATTTTTGGGGGATATTTATTATAGCAAAAAGTAAAAAATATTGCATTTTTTTCAAAATTGTCGCTCTGTTTTTGTTTATAGCGCAAAAAATAAAATCCTCAGAGGTGATCAAATACCACCAAAAGAAAGCTCTATTTGTGGGGAAAAAAGGACGCCAATTTTGTCTGGGAGCTACGTCGCACGACCGCGCAATTGTCAGTTAAAGCGACGCAGTGCCGAATCGCAAAAAACTGGCCGGGTCCTTTAGCTGCATTTTGGTCTGGGTCTTAAGTGGTTAAAGGGTAACTCCACTTGTGGGTATAAAGCTTATACAATTGCGACACAAGTCATATTGTAACTGAATGTTAATAAATATTACCTTTCCTTTTTAATCTGCAGCCGCTGTCATTTATTGTAAAATGCAACATGGCCACCTGGAGGCGCTCTGTACACATACTGAATACTTCCCCAGAGAGGTTATTTCCTGCTTGTTTGATTGGCTCATTCATTTTCCCAGAAGTCTGCACTAAGGTTCAAGTCAGATTTTGGGCATCCCCTGCAACAAAAATGTAATTTTTGGTGGCATACTTCCATTAGGAAATCACGTCTAAAGGGATGCACACCCTGGCACTTTCTTATTAGTGACCTGCAAGTGCAGAAGCTGATTGATTATAAAATCACTCCCAGTCACTTTCACTTTCCACAAACAGCTATTTCTTCAGAATAATAAAAGGTAGGAATCTGCAATGAAGTTTGTTAAAACCGCTTCCGGACCGCCCACCATGGATATACGTCGCTACTTTGACATTAAATACCGTTGTTATGGCAATAGATAGCGAGCGGACGGTCCACTTTGCTAAAAGTGGTCTCTGTGGTGGATTCGCAGAAAGATCACTTTTATCGGCGACGGGAGAGGTCCCCCCTCCTGCCGCGTCCTGGTCATCGCCGCCGCTTACTTGAGCCGTCGGTAGCGGCAGAGGCGATACGTTCCTTTCCCCTGATGGACAGAAAGTCGCGTGAGGCAATGATGGCCCCCACTCGACTCTATGTCATTGGATGACATGAGCGACGCCAAAAGTCACTTCCGCCCAACAGCCTTAAAGGAACAATTTTTTTTATTGAAAAAGAAGACTTTTTTTTTTTTTATTATTTTAGGTGTAAATGTAAGATCTGAGGTCTTTTTGACCCCAGATTTCACATTAAAGAGATGGTCATATATTTTTTTATTACAAGGGATGTTTACATTCCTTTTAATAGGAATAAAAGTGATCCAACATTTTTTTTTTAAGGGACAGTGTAAAATAAAAAATAAAAAGTAAAATAAATAAGAAATTGAAAACATTTTTTTTAAAGTGTCCCGAACCCTCCGTGTTCACCCGCAGAAGCGAACACATAGGTAAATGTGGTTCAAACCACACATATGAGATATCGCTGCGATCGTTAGAGCGAGAGCAATAAGTCTAGGAAAAATACCTCCTCTAACTTAAAACTGGTAACCTGTAGACATTTTTAACCACTTAAGACCCAGACCTTTAGGCAGGTAAAGGACCCGGCTAGTTTTTGCGATTCGGCACTGCGTCGCTTTAACTGACAATTGCGCGGTCGTGCGACATGGCTCCCACACAAAATTGGCGTCCTTTTTTTCCCCACAAATAGAGCTTTCTTTTGGTGGTATTTGATCACCTCTGCGGTTTTTATTTTTTGCGCTATAAACAAAAATAGAGCGTCAATTTTGAAAAAAATGCAATATTTTCCCCTTTTTGCTGTAATAAATATCCCCCAAAAATATATAATAAAACTTTTTTTTTTCCCCAGTTTAGGCCGATACGTATTCTTCTACCTATTTTTGGTAAAAAAAATTATCGCAATAAGCGTTTATCGATTGGTTTGCGCAACATTTTTAGCGTTTACAAAATAGGGGATAGTTTTATTGCATTTTTTTTTTACTACTAATGGCGGCGATCAGTGATTTTTTTTGTGACTACGACATTATGGCGGACACATCGGACAATTTTGACACATTTTTGGGACCATTGTCATTTTCACAGCAAAAAATGCTATAAAAATGCATTGTTTACTGTGAAAATGACAATTGCAGTTTGGGAGTTAACCACTAGGGGGCGCTGAAGGGGTTATGTGTGACCTCATGTGTGTTTCTAACTGTAAGGGGGCGAGGCTGGACGTGTTACATCATTGATCGTGTTTCCCTATAACAGGGAACAACTCTCCTCGTTCTTCAGCTCCGGGGACCAGATGCAGGACTCCAGCGGCGATCGGGTCCCGCGGTCACGGAGCTGCGGGCGCGCGCCCGCGACCCACGGCTGGGCACTTAAAGAGGACGTACAGGTACGTGCTTGTGCCCAGCCGTGCCATACTGCCGACGTATATGTGCAGGAGGCGGTCCTTAAGTGGTTAAGCAGGGTCCACCGATATAAAAGTCAGCAGCTAGAAAAAAGTGTAGCTGCCGACTTTTAATAGTCGGACACTTACCTGTCCTACGGTCCAGCGATGAGGGCATACGAAGCCCCACTCCTCTCCTCGGCGTCAGGCATCGTGACTGTGGGTGCCCAGCTGTGGCTTCACAGCCGGACACGCACTGTGCATGCGCGACCCGCGCTGCATACTGAGATTGGCCAGGCAATATATATAAATATATATATATAAATATATATATATATATATATATATATATATATATATATATATATATATATATATATATATATATATATATATATATATATATATATATACACACACACACGTGACTCTGGGCAGCGCATGCCACTCTGTAGCAGTAAATCTGTTATGGGGCGGTCAGCAAGTGGTTAATTGTGCTCTCTTGGCTCGGTACATACAATAGATTTTTCATCGCTGCAGCACACAAAACCTTTTTAAGGAAAACAAAAGGATTTACAGAACGTAGATCACCAGCAAAGCTTCGGATGTATATTACATTTCACTGCAATAAATTCCAATATCCAAAAGTAAACTTCAATGTAAAAGACCAAAAATCTTTACTACAGAAATGCTGTTTTCATTAGAACAAAGGCGGAGGTTTATGGGCTTAAAATAAAATAACATGGAACAGACGAGGCCAAAAAAAATATATATATATAAAAAAATCTGGCAGGCTTGGAAAATTGCATTAACAACTTGCCGACCAGCCTCTGTGGCTCTCGCGCAGGCCAGTAGGGGCGCGTGCCCCCCGCTCTCCTGTGCCCGGCGGGCGCGATCGCTCGTTACAAAGCGGGGACCGGGATGCTGATTTTCTGTTCATACAATGTATGAACAGAAGATCAGTCATTTCCCCTAGTGAGGCCACCTCCCCTTTAGTTAGAACACACCCAGGGAACATACTTAACCCCTTCCCCGCCCCCTAGTGTTAACCCCTTCCCTGCCAGTGACATTTTTATAGTAATCCAATGCATTTTTATAGCACTGATCGCTATAAAAATGCCAATGGTCCCAAAAATTTGTCAAAAGTGTCCGAAGTGTCCGCCATAATGTCGCAGTACCGAAAAGTGGATGTAAACCCGATTGTATTCTTTTAAATTTTTTTTATGTCTCAATGTACAGTATAAGATTTCCTATCATCTGTGCCCAGTCTTGCCACACATAGTTAATCCAGCTCTGAGCAATCCTCTTTTAGTATTCAGTGAAATAAAACGGAATTACAGAGAAAAACCTCAGTCCGTTCCGCCCCTTGCTGTGAGTGACAGGTTATTTACATATCTCATGCACTTGCCTGGAGACGGGCATTATTTTTAAATTCCCACCCCCACTCCTTTTCTGAAGTCATGTGGTCACTTTACCGGATTTTGACTGGATGTTAGAGATCATAGCAGAATTCAGTGTAAGGGGAGTGTAGAGGAGGGCGGGGAGTCTACTGACATCACGACTCCACCCACAGAGCTCCAGACAACAGATCCACCCACAGAATCTGCAGTTTTTCAGTTCTTATAACAGGCAGAGGGGAAACATTTGACAGGTAAGGATACATGCAGGAGGCATCTATATCCTTATAGATCAGCACTATGGCAGTAGTTTGGAAAGGACGAGAGTGGGTTTACATCCACTTTAACATGTTAACCATTTTATGAGGATTCTAGTGATTGGGTTTACAATTACTTTTATTCCTAAAGGTGGGATCAAAGCTGCTACATTTTCTTACAGATAATGATTCCCGCGTTACTGTGTCTGACGTATTAATTTGGTAACTAATTTAGAAGAACATGGAGCTTGAACGAAGGAAAATGTTGGTCTTCTAGAGGTTTCCGAAGAGAAACTTGACAGCTTGTAAACAGATATGTAAACGTTCAGTTTAAAAAAAAAACAAAAAAACAACATGTCATACTTAGTTCCCCATTGACAACATCACGTATGACGAAACGCGCCTGGCGAAGGGTATGTACAGACATCACACCATGCTGTTTACTAGGAGGACGGTCTTCCGATTGTTTTTCGTTTTTAATATGCTAACTTTCAACGTATCTATGCAAGTGCAATACTTATTTTTTATTAAACCTATTAGACTGTATTACGCTATGGGGAGTCTTTTCTTTCTGGGTGATTTGCTGTGCTCACGGCCATGGACTCTATAGACGGTGACAGGGGGAGATCTGCAGCCATTCAGCCTGTGTTACCGGGGTTTCGTTATCTGGTCATCATTTGCAAGCTAAAAGCCTTGGCTGGGTTATAGTCACATGCCTTTTGTGCTTGCCATCCGTTAAGTAGGTCTTTGGTACGGTGGTTGGGCACTCTCTTTTGTTTGAAGTCACTGTGGTGCCATAGAGAAGAGGGACTATTAATATGCCATTCTCTGAATGATTGGGACTTTGTAGCGCAGCTTCTCTTTTTTTATTCCATGTCATACTTGCCTCCTCTGTGCAGTTGCTTTTGCACAGTGACCAGCGGCCCCGATTCTCCTCTTCTGGGGTCCCTCAGCGTCTCTCCTGGCTCCTCCTCTTCTCGAGTGCCCCGTTGGAAAAGCGATTTCCCTCGGGGCACCCGTGTCCTGCTGCTGCATCCATTGACACGGACAGCAGGACAGCATTGAGGAGAAAAAACGCAAGGTTTACGACCCCTTTAACTTAAAGTGGAGGTTCACCCAAAAAATCTATTTTTAACATTAGATTGGGCCTAATTACGGGAAGCAGAATCGGGTGTTTTGTTTAAAATGAATGCAGTACTTACCGTTTTACAGATATATGTTCTCCGCCGCTTCCGGGTATGGGCTGCGGGACTGGGCATTCCTATTTGATTGACAGCCTTCCGACCGTCGCATACAGCGCGTCACGAGTTTCCGAAAGTAGCCGAACGTTGGTGCGCAGGCGCCGTATAGAGCCACACCGACGTTCGGCAACTCGTGACGCGCTGTATGCGACCGTCGGAAGGCTGTCAATCAAATAGGAACGCCCAGTCCCGAAGACCATACCCGGAAGCGGCGGAGAACATCTCTCTCTAAAACGGTAAGTACTGCATTGATTTTAAACAAAACACCCGATTCTGCTTCCCGTAATTAGGCCCAATCTACGGTTAAATTTTTTTTTTCGGGTGAACTCCAGCTTTAAGATTAATCTGATAATGTTTTGTCTTCCTGGGTTTCTTCTGCCACCATCAACAAGCTAAATTGTTTTAATAAAACCTTTTCATTTTGATTACATACATTATTTTACACCCAGTAAAGTCATCCTCCTCTGAGGAGCCCTCAACCCTGATACAAGCAGTGAGCTGGCTCTTGGGAGGAGTTATGCAAATATTGAAAAGCCTCGATGGGTGAATGTCAGTCTGGAGGAGGGTGTACTCCTGGCCAGGCTGTATTTGCATGCAGACCGCCCTAGGTAACACCCACATATGATTAGGGCCGCTGATAAAATCAGTACAGCCAGCCCTCCTGTACTGGGCCCAGACGCCATTAGTTCAAAAGGGGGGCCCCCAGACACCTGCTGAGCAGTAAGTCTGGCTGTACTGTCTTATTGCAGACAACAATCCTCTCCTGCCTCCTCCTGCAGCGCTGTCAGCTTCCACCTCTCCACCTTCCAACTCTTCCACCTTCCTTTTCCCCCACTTTCTTTTTTATTTTACCCCCGTTTGTCACGTCCTGTCTTCTTTTTGTTTGGTGCACTGCACTTTTGGTGTGGCGAGTAGGGTGCTGGTCCTCGGGCATGCTCTGAAAGTCTTGGGAGTAGGTGGACATGGCCTTCTGGCTTAGTTCGCCTGCTCTCATGGGGTCTCCCTTCGGGGGAGCCTCACCGAGGAGGGTTCTGTTTCGGCAGTCCCTCAGAGGATGTTGGGTCCTTGTGGCTTCGGCTGCTTGGGCCATGGTGGGTCCGTGTGGCTTCGGCTGCATGGACCACAGTTTACTCTTTTCCCTGCCAGGAGCCTAACGCCCCGGGGGATCAGAGCTGGGCCCTTTTCGGAGGGCCACTTGACGATGCACCCGTCACAGTTTTTTTGTGTTTCACTCTTTATGTGTGTGCACATTTTTTTCCTGCACCGGGTGACGTTTTTGGGATGTGTTATGCACGCCACAGGCTTTTCAAAAGTGCTGTCAGCTTCTCCTCCTCTTTCTCCCTCCGGCTGTACTGCAGGGGGATTGGTCCTAGCACATCGTCCCTTCCATCTGCTGTCCGGACCCCCCGTGTGCCCTTTTCCCCCACAGAGCTTCAGTCTTCTCGCCTCTACTCTGCTGCCAGAAGCTATTATGAGCACATAATGGGATGTTTCAGGATGGAAAAAAAGGCAAGGAGAGAGGCGCCTCTGGGTGTAGTAACTTAAGACAGTTTAATGATTAAAACAAACACATGTGGTTATTACACTCACATTTGAGCAGTATAGAGCAGGCATGTAAAGGTTTCTTTAGGCAAGGTGAGCTGTCATCCGAGGAGGGGAGTTCCTTTTCCAGTCAGAGGGAGCGCTGTGCGGGGAGGTCACTGCTTCATCAGAAGGAGGGCATCCATAGGAATGGAGATGGTTCTCAACCCGAGGTCTGGAGCGCACATGGAGAGCTGGCGAGGGCGGATGACGTCACTACTGTGCGACGCGTTTCAGAGTCTTAAAGCAGCAGGTGGATTGGCTGCTTACACTCCTTTCTCAAGCATAACAGAGGAGGGGGACGGAGCTAGTATTTAATGGTATGGAGGGGGCGGAACGAAGCTCTATACTGCTCAAATGTGAGTGTAATAACCACATGTGTTTGTTTTAATCATTAAACTGTCTTAAGTTACTACACCCAGAGGCGCCTCTCTCCTTGCCTTTTTTTCTAGAAACCGGAACATGGTCTCTGTTCCCCCCTGATGGCAGCCCTGGAAGTGTGTACCCATTTTACTTTTACCACAGACTTTTGATCAGTTTACCCTAAACTGTCATCTCTTGACTCTTGTCCCCATCTCCCGCTGCTTTGATATTCATGCTGTATCTGACATTAGAAGTTTTTTGTGTATTTATGCGCATTATTTACTTGTCTCTGTTTCAGGATGGAGAGCAGGGGAAGGGGCCGGTAAATGTGTAATGAACACTGAGCAATCTGTACCAATCAATCCTGTGTCCATTCATCACAGAAGCATAGTAAACTGTTTGTGAATGAGCAGAAAACCTCAGAACACTTCCCATTAATTCATCTGTGCAGCTGAGGCTGCAGAGAAGGGACTGATAAATCTATGTTCTTAGTCCTAGAGGGGGGAGGGGGTTTGTCAGGTAGGCTGTATAGGGCCCAATGATTTCTAACAGCAGCACAGCAACTGGAAACCCAGTGAATGAAAGGGATGGGCCAAGGACGGTCAGGCTGGGGGAAAAGGGGGCTTTAGCCCAGAAATGAGACGGGCTCTGTCTGACCTGCTGCAGCTTCTAGTGCACATTGTGAGAAGTTCACAATGTGTAGGCAACTCCAGTATAGGAGAGGAGTCTATAAAACTCTAAAAAGACTTTAGAGAAAACTGGAGTTCGGCTTTAAGATTTTATACCTGTATTGGGCAAAATGATGAGTGATGAGTGCAGTTACAAAATCATGCATCACTTTGTCTATTCATAGAGCTCGTGCATGAACACCCTTGGTAAGAAGTCTGCCCAAATTACTAATTGTTCCTCCTTGTGATGTGGCAGAGAGGCTGCCAAAACTTAATACAAAGCTGACAGGCATCTGTTTTTTAATTGTAAAATGTCAATCACAAGCTGTGATGAGCCGTCACGTTTCTCTTCTGAAACCTCTAGAAGACCAACATTTTCCTTCCTTCAAGCTCCATGTTCTTCTAAATTAGTTAGCAAATTAATACGTCAGACACAGTAACGCGGGAATCATTATCTGTAAGAAAATGTAGCAGCTTTGATCCCATCTTTAGGAATAAAAGTAATTGTAAACCCAATCACTAGAATCCTCATACAATGGTTAACGTGTTAACCACTTAACCCCCAGACCATATTGCTGGTCAAAGACCAGAGCACTTTTTGGGATTCGACACTGCGTCGCTTTAACTGACAATTGCGCGGTCGTGCGACGTGGCTCCCAAACAAAATTGGCGTCCTTTTTTTCCTACAAATAGAGCTTTCTTTTGGTGGTATTTGATTCCCCCAATGTGTTAGGGATGCCTTGAGTTTACCAAAAAACAAACACTATTGAGATTTTGGACAAATTGCACCACACGACCCGGGGAGGAATTCCCTTCTCTCAGACATCTAAGCTCTTTCACAAAAAGTTGTGTTCATGTAGCACCCTGAGCGGTGTCAAAAAAAAGATTAAAAGAACACCATAATAAGCACATGAAAGAGATGTACAACATGCCCGCCATGCATATGCGCGAAAAAGACTGTAAAAGATTTATTCATAACACTAACTAAAAAAAAAAAAAGAAGAAACAGTCTCTGCAGAAGGAGGATCAATTTTCTGTAGTTCATAAATTTTACCCGAGGCTACAAGACAATAAAATTGGTGACAACCATCCACAAAGGCAACTAGCATGCCAAGGTTTCATTAGAAGAGCCGGGGAAAAGGACCTCTGATGCACAGAAATTCAAATTTAGAGTGCCAACATCACTAAGAAGCCAGCCTATTGGTTCACGAGATATAATAGATATCACTGAGCCTACCCATTGACTAGAGATCAGTGACATCATTGAGAATGAAGCCTATCCATTCATTTGAGACCAGTGACATCACTGAGAATGAAGCTTATCCATTCATTAGAGACCGGAGACATCATTGAAAATGCAGCCTACCCATTGACTATAGATCGGTGACATCACTGAAAATGCAGCCTATCCATTCACTAGATACCGGAGACATCACTGAGAATGAAGCCTATCTATTCATTAGAGACCAGAAACATCACTGAGAATGAAGCCTACCCATTGACTAGAGATCGGGGACATCACTGAGAATGCAGCCTATCCAATCACTGGAGACAGGTGACATCACTGAGAATGAAGCCTATCTATTCATTAGAGACCAGAAACATCACTGAGAATGAAGCCTACCCATTGACTAGAGATCGGTGACATCACTGATAGTGTTGCTCACGAATATTCGCATTGCGAATATTCGACTCGAATATAGCATATTCGAGAAATCGCGCTATATTTCGAATTTCGCGGTGAATATTCGCAATTCCGAATATTCGCATTTTTTCAATTTGATTTTTAAAACAGATCACATCCTATCGACGTCTAAAAGCATTGCTGGTATGATTAGAGACCCTGGGCCGAGTAGCTAAGCTGAGGCGATCCTTTTATGTTGCCAAATTTAAAAAAAAAAAAAATTGCGATTTTTCGCTATTGCGAATGCGAAAATGATTGCGAATTTTCGATAACTGTGGTAGGAGAACTCTGATTGTCTCTGATGCAAAAGGGGGGGGCTTTGTGTATGTGTATGTTATGAATATTTGTATGTTTGATATTATTATTTTTTGTAAGAAGGAAAAAATTGCGCATACCTTAAAAAAGGGGAGAATACAGCAGCAACTCAAAAATGTTATACAACATAAATTAATACAAGACAGAAAATGGAGTCGCTCTACAAGAATAAAAAATATGTCTAGTGACAAGACATGTGGGCAAATTATAAAATAAGCAAGCGCAAATAACTTGTGAAATACACAGTGAAACAAATATATAAAGAAATATAGTCCCAATAATAGAAAAATAATCTTTCATAAAAATGTCTTTGATATGTGAAGTGAAAAAAAGTCCAAAGCATGCAGCATGAACGTGTTCAATCTTCAAGGTGTTTGATTGACAAATGGCTGTGACAGATGGATAGAGTAAAGAATCACCACCAATGCAAAACACTTTTTATTTTGTATTGTAAAATATCACGAATATTCTGAGCCAATCAGAGTGCTCCTTCCGCATTTGCCGAATATTCGCAATTATTTTGTATTGTAAAATATCAAGAATATTCTGAGCCAATCAGAGTGCTCCTTCTGCATTTGCCGAATATTCGCAATTATTTTGTATTGTAAAATATCAAGAATATTCTGAGCCAATCAGAGTGCTCCTTCTGCATTTGCCGAATATTCGCAATTATTTTGTATTGTAAAATATCAAGAATATTCTGAGCCAATCAGAGTGCTCCTTCCGCATTTGCCGAATATTCGCAATTATTTTGTATTGTAAAATATCACGAATATTCTGAGCCAATCAGAGTGCTCCTACAGCATTTGTCGAAATTGCGCAATAAATATCGCATTCGCATGTTGCGATATTTCGATAAAATATCACGAATATTCTGAGCCAATCAGAGCGCTCCTCCAGCATTTCTCGAAATTGCGCAATAAATATCGCATTCGCATGTTGCGATATTTCGATAAAATATCACGAATATTCTGAGCCAGAGTGCTCCTACCGCAGTTATCAAAAAATCGCAATTATTTTCGCATTCGCAATAGCGAAAAATCGCAATCATTTAATTTCGATAAAATATCATGAATATTCGAATTTAGCGAATATATCTCGAATATTCGAATATATATTCGAGATATATCGCGAAATCGAATATGGCATATTCTGCTCAACACTAATCACTGAGAATGCAGCCTAATCAATCACTAGATCCCGGAGACATCATTGAGAATGAAGCCTATCCATTCACTAGAGACCAGTGACATCACTGAAAAGGAAACCTGTTCACTAGATAGAGACAATAGATAGCACTGATAATGAAGCCTATTTATTCATTAGAGACCAGAGACCAGGGAATGCAGCCTATCCATTCACTAGAGACCGGTGACATCACTGAGAATGCAGCCTATCCATTCACTAGAGAGCAATGACTTCACTGAGAATGCAGCCTATCCATTCACTAGAGAGCAATGACTTCACTGAGAATGCAGTCTATCCATTCACTAAAGACCGGTGACATCACTGAGAATGCAGCCTATCCATTCACCAGAGACCGGTGACATCACTGAGAATGCAGCCTATCCATTCACTAGAGACCGGTGACATCACTGAGAATGCAGCCTATCCATTCACTAGAGACAGGTGACATCACTGAGAATGCAGCCTATCCATTCACTAGAGACAGGTGACATCACTGAGAATGCAGCCTATCCATTCACTAGAGACCGGAGACATCACTGAGAATGCAGCCTATCCATTCATTAGAGACCGGTGACATCACTGAGAATGCAGCCTATCCATTCACTAGAGAGCGGTGACATCACTGAGAATGCAGCCTATCCATTCACTAGAGACCGGTGACATCACTGAGAATGCAGCCTATCCATTCACTAGAGAGCGGTGACATCACTGAGAATGCAGCCTACCCATTGATCAAAGATCGGTGACATCACTGAGAATGCAGCCTATGAATATGCAGCCTATATATACACAACTATGTGTATTATTCCTCCATTAGGTTTAACTAAAAAAAAAAAAAAAAAAAAACTTACAAGAACAAAAAGAAAAAAATGCAGATTAGACAGATAAAATCGACTTTTGATTATTATTTTTTTGTCTTTGGGAAAATGCAAATTGCCGTACTCATTAGACAGGGAACAAGATATTTTTATATCCTTTCTTTGTTCATAAACACAATAAGTGAGAGTCTATTTCTGAATCATTGACTGATTCCTCGCTCTTTGGAAACAATAATTGTTTAATTTGTTTATTAATGACCTTCATGATAGCTCTGAAAATGCTTTCTCATAGTTTGCCGAGGAAGAATAATGATCAAAGGAAATGATTGCAAGCACATTTCTTTCTCTTTACAAGGACACAAATAAACGGTTGAACTCCTCGTCCAAATGGGGGGGGGGTGTGCCTTAGACAATTAAGATAGAACTAAAAATGTGGGAGAATCCTTGAAAAGTCTATTTAGTGATGACCATAATTCACCATCTTTACAAAACAAAAGAGGTAAACAATTCATAAAGCCAGTCAACAGCTACCAATTCCCCAAAACACTACTAGACATAAAACAAAAATACATATTTTAGTGCCCAAAGATATAGTGAAGAGCAAAGCCAAAATAGTTTTTTTTTTTTTAAAAGAATGTGATTTTGGACCCACCAAATTGAAGTCAAGGATGCACACAGCCTAAAAACAATCCACATTAACCACTTAAACTCTGGAAGATTTACCCGCCTTCATAACCAGGCCATTTTTTGGCACTGCGTTATTTTAACTAGGGCCGAAACAACTAATCGATTAATCGACAACTAATCGATTATGAAATGAATCGATTACCATTTTCATAATCGATTAATCGGCCAGTAACATAATGGGGTTAAAAACTAAAATTAGCCCTTTATAGTATAAAAAAGCAAATCGCTACTGTAAATATTACTTTCACTGTCCCACAGTAAAAAAAATGAACCCCTTACAGTAGCGATTATTTGCTCTTTTTGTACTTATTTTTTTTTTTTTATGTTACTAAACATCTCAGGCCTGGGTTCACACCTTGGTTTTTTGGTGCTTTTTGCAGAAACACACTACAGTTCATTTACATGTTTTCCTATGGGACACGTTCACATCCATGATTTTATTTTCAGCTGCTGCGTATTTGGAATGGGCGAGGACTTTTTAACGCAAAACTGTGCTATTTTGTTTTTTTTGGTTCAATATACTTCAATGGAGAAGCTGCAGAAAAGCATGAAATGTGTTTTTGTGGCAATTTGTGTTTTGTAATCTGCCCAACAACAAATTGACCCAGAAAAATGTAAAAATGCTGTTTTTTTTTTTTTTTAGGCTATTATCCGAATAATCAATTAATCGAAACAATAATCGGACAACTAATCGATTCTGAAAATAATCGTTAGTTGCAGCCCTAATTTTAACGGACAGTTGCTCAGTTGTGCGACGCTGTACCCAAACTAAACGTATGTACTTTTTTTCCCCCCCACAAACAGAGCTTTCTTTTGGTGTTATTTGATCACCTCTGCATTTTCTTTATTTTTTTTATTTTTTGCACTATAAACAAAAAATGTGGACAATTTTGAAAGAAAAATAATATTTTTTACTTTCTACTATAAAACATATCGAATAAAAAAATAAAACAAATTTCTTCATCAATTTAGGTCAATATATGTTCTGCTACATATTTCTGGTAAAAAAAAAAATCCTAATAAGTATATATTGATTGGTTTGTGGAAAAGTTATAGGGGCATATCCACAAAGCGAGTACGCCCGCGTATCTACTGATACGCCGGCGTACTTTCAAATTTCCCGCGTCGTATCTTTGTTTTGAATCCTCAAAACAAGATACGACGGCATCTGGGTTAGATCCGACAGGCATGCGTCTTCGTACGCCTTCGGATCTAAGATGCAATTCTTTGGCGTCTGCTGGGTGGCGTTCCCGTCGTAATCCGCGTTGAGTATGCAAATTAGCTATTTCCGACGATCCACGAACGTACGAGCGGCCGTCGCATTCTTTTACGTTGTCTCTAGTCGGCTTTTTTCCGGCGTATAGTTAAAGCTGCTGTTTGGTGGCGTATAGTTAAACCTGCTATGTAAAGTATGGCCGTCGTTCCCGCGTTTAATTTGAATTTTTTTTTTTCGTTTGCGCAAGTCGTCCGTGAATCGGGATGGACGTAATTTACGTCCACGTCAAAACAATGACGTCCTAGCGACGTCATTTAGCGCAATGCACGGCGGAAAATTTAGGGACGGCGCATGCGCAGTTCGTTCGGCGCGGGGACGCGCTTCATTTAAATGAAACACGCCCCCTACTCGCCGATTTGAATTAGGCGCCGTTACGCCGCGAGAGATACACTACGCCGCCGGAACTTACGGCGCAAATTCTTCCAGGATTCAAAACAAAAAAAGTAAGTTACGGCGGCGTAGCGTATCTCAGATACGCTGCGCCGGGGCAGATCTTTGTGGATCTGCCCCCTAGTGTCTACAAACTATGGGATATTTTTATGTATTTCTTTTTTTAATAGTTGGCGGCAAACAGTGACTTATAGCGGGACTGTGATACTTCAACAGACAGTCTGACAATAATTGTCACTTTTTAATGGACCAGTGACGCTAATACAGTGATCAGTGCTAAAAAATATGCACTGTCACTGTACTAATGACACTGGCTAGGAAGGGGTTAAACACCAGGGGCGATCAAAGGGTTAAAAGGAAGAAAAGAAAAAAGAGAATGTACCAGCCTTGTGCATTATGCTTGGTAAATATATTATATATAAAAAACAGATTAAAAACGCGAAGAAAATTTGCTTTTCTCCTCCGAATGGTGGCAATCGGTCTAGGTACGACAGATGGTGAAGGAGAGGACATCAGGACCACTGCTGGCTTACGCGTTTCGAAGGGATACTTTCTTCTTCAGAGCCTCAAAGGGTTAACCGTATGCCTTAACCAGTCTTTCTGTGTAATGGGAAATGCTTTTACTAGGGAAAGGCATGGATCCATGTCTCTCCTTTACAGGAACAAAGGATCCATGCCTTCCCTGCTGACAGAACGGCAATCTGCCTTGTTTCCAAAGGCAGACTGCCGTTCTGCCTGTGTAACGAATGATGTGCGAGTGCCGGCCGAAATCTAGTTTGCGGTACCCACTGATGTGTATAATCACAGCGGGAGCGAGGGGTCGGCAGCGCACATGTGCGCCCCCTACCTTGAAGAGCCGGATCACAATGAAGAAGGGGAGCAAGTGGTTAAAGCAGAACTGTGTTTTCTAATAAATCTACTGCATCTCACATCCTACTCAGTCCTGGAGTACTGTAAGCTAAGCCTGCACGATGACGCATCCTCTGGGGGGAGGGCTGCAAAGGATAGGCTGAGCTCACAGTAACTGGACAGAGTGACACAACTGTAGCTCTGACCAAGGACAGCCCGTGCTGGTCCAAGAAAGACGTTGGGGCCGGGTTGCTACCCACCACCCAGGATCCAGTGCCAGAAGAAAATATAGGAGGCCAGCCCCACACGTCAAGGTATTGTCCCCGGGATACAAAGTGAGGGTAACCAATCTGGAAACTAACAGGAATTGCAAAGCAATAAACGGTCAGATATTGACAGAAGCTTCAGATGGAAAAATGTCCAATAGATTACATGGAAAACAATCTTCTCTGGAGAAGCACAAGTCCATTGTCTAAGGACACTAGCAAAAAGCTTGAGTCTCACAAAGTAGGCAGGGTTATATGGGTAGGCTTTAGGGGGCAGCCCCAGTGAAGTTTTTGACGGTTTTCAATCACCTGAAGGTAACAGCATATATCCAATGGTGTATAAAATGGCTACAAGTCCTACAAGTACGATATAGAGCATTTTCTTTTAAGTTTAGAAAAAATGTGTTTTCATAAAAATCAGGACAAGGGACATTACTATTACATTTAATGCAAAATGTACATTGTGTTGTTGCTGTAATCGTAGAAATCCAACGTCCTCTGTTCCCCTCCCACACCCCGCAACCATACACTTCCAGTGTTGTAGAAATTGATGTGTGTTTGTCTGTGCTTGGTGGGTCTAATGGGAGTGGTTTCATAATTATCTGTCAGCTGCGGGGGCACCAATGAGGAAAGCTGCTGGGCCTGCATCCCTTTAGACGTGTTCTTATTGGAAGTATCGCACCAAAAATGACATTTTTGTTGCAAGGGATGCCTCAAATCTGACTTGTAACTTAGGCAGACTTCTGGGAAAATTGGTGAGCCAATCACACAAGCAGGAAATTATGTTTCTGGTCAGTACACATTCTGTATACAGAAAAACTCCATGTAGCCATGTTGCCAGGCCCGGATTTCCCACAAGGCCACTGAGGCCAGGCCTTGGGGCAGAAGAGCTCCAAGGGGCGGCAGTTGCATGGAGTCCCCCGACGCCCGGAAGATACAGTTAAGGGCGGTAATTTCTGGGGGAATCCACTCGCTCGTTAACAAGTGATTGCAGCGATGTCGCCAAAATCACTTGTAAAATATGTGCGCCTATGTGTCCTCCCCTTTCCCCCCCACCCCACATACCTCTCTCTGCTGGCTCTGTCTTCGGGACACCGTCCTCCTCCCAGACACCGAGTCTGTCTCCTGTCCCTGCTGCCGATGTACACAGAGAGAGGGGAGAGCTGTGCTCTTCCCATCTCAGCTGTGACAGGAGTTCTAGCACAGTGATAGGACTCCTGTTTTGGAGGTGACAGGGTCAATAAAGAGAACATGTCACCTCCAATTGCTATCACACAGGAAATAACTTTTTTGCTATCACACAGGAAAAAACTAAGTGAAAAAAAATTGATAAAAAATAAATAAATAATAAGAAATAATAATTAAGTAAAATAAAAAAGTAAAGAATAAGAAAAATAATAAGAAAATGATACAAAAATGTATGCAATGTTGCATTGCATTTATTTACAGCGGCTGCAGATTGAAAAGGAAAGGTAATTTTTAATAACATTCAATTTCAATATGACTTGTAATCGCCATTGTACACACTACCGGTATATTATTTTTTCTTTTTTTGCAATTTTTCCCCAACGAAAGTGGAGTTACCCTTTAACCACATGCCGACCAGCCTCCATTGTCTTACGTGCGCGCCCCCCACTCACACCTGTGCGCGTGCCTGGCGGGCGCGATCGCCGCCGGGCACACACGATCGCTCGTTACTGAGCGGGGACCGGGAGCTGTATGTGTAAACACACAGCTCCCGGTCCTGTCAGGGGGAGAAAGGCTGATCTTCTGTTTATACAGTGTATGAACGGAAGATCAGTCATTTCCCCTAGTGAGTCCCACCCCCCCTACAGTTAGAACACCCCCAGGGAACATACTTAACCCCTTCCCCACCCCCTAGTATTAACCCCTTCACTGCCAGTGTCATTGTTATAGTAATCCAATGCATTTTTATAGCACTGATCGCTATAAAAATGCCAATGGTCCCAAAAATGTGTCAAAAGTGTCCGAAGTGTCCGCCATAATGTCGCAGTACCGGAAAAAAAACGCTAATCGCCGCCATTACTAGTAAAAAAAAAATATTAATAAAAATGCCATAAAACTACCCCCTATTTTGTAAACAATATAACTTTTGCGCAAACCAATTAAACGTTTATTGCGATATTTTTTTTCCGAAAAATATGTAGAAGAATACGTATCGGCCTAAACTGAGGAAAAATATATATTTTTATATATTTTTGGGGGATATTTATTATAGCAAAAAGTAAAAAATATTATTTTTTTTTAAAATTGTCGCTCTATTTTTGTTTATAGCGCAAAAACTAAAAACCACAGAGGTGATCAAATACCACCAAAAGAAAGCTCTATTTGTGGGAAAAAAATGACGCCAATATTGTTTGGGAGCCACGTCGCACGACCGCGCAATTGTCGGTTAAAGCGACGCAGTGCCGAATCGCAAAAAGTGCTCTGGTCTTTGGGCAGCAATATGGTCCGGGTGTTAAGTGGTTAAGTGAATTAGCAAATCAAAAATAAAAACCGTATATATCCCAAACATATGTGGTTGTTTAAATTAATCAGTTATTGTTAAGTTAAAGCGGGAGTTCACCCATTTAAAAAAAAAAAAAAAATCTCCCCTTAGCTTCCTGCTCGTTCGGTCTAGGGGAATCGGCTATTTATATTAAAATAGGTGCAGTACTTACCCGTTTTCGAGCTGTATCTTCTTCCGTCGCTTCCGGGTATGGGTCTTCGGGAGCGGGCGTTCCTTCTTGATTGACATTCTTCCGAAAGGCTTCCGACGGTCGCATCCATCGCGTCACTCGTAGCCGAAAGAAGCCGAACGTCGGTGCGGCTCTATACTGCGCCTGCGCACCGACGTTCGGCTTCTTTCGGAAAATCGTGACGCGATGGATGCGACCGTCGGAAGCCTCTCGGAAACCTGTCAATCAAGAAGGACCGCCCATTCCCGAAGCCCATACCCGGAAGCGACGGAGAGGATGCGTCTCGTAAACGGGTAAGTACTGCACATATTTTAAAATAAATTGCCGATTCCCCTAGTAATAACGAGCAGGAAGCGAAGGGGGAAAAGTGCCCTCTAAGGGTGAACCCCCGCTTTAATTACCACATGCTGATCCTGCAAAAGTTTGCTTGGACATCTAGGCATCAATGACCCTCAATCAAAAATGGGATAAATGAGAGGAATGTTCACTGGAGATCACCACTGAAGATATTCTTATTTTTTTCCTCTAATGCCGTGTACACACGATCGGACATTCCGACAACAAAACCAGGGATTTTTTTTCCGACGGAATGTTGGCTCAAACTTGTGTTGCATACACAGGGTCACACAAATGTTGTCGGAAATTGCGATCGTCAAGAACGCAGTGACGTACAACACGTACGTCGAGCCGAGAAAAATTAAGTTCAACAGGCAGTGCGGCTCTTTTGCTGGATTCCGAGCATGTGTGGATATTGGTGCGTCGGAATTGCATACACGTGATCAGAATTTCCAACAAGAATTTTTGTTGTAGGAAAAATTGAGAACCAGCTCTCAAACATTTGTTGTCGGAAATTCCGACAGCAAAATGTCCGATGGAGCCTACACACGGTCGGAATTTCTGCTCAAAAGCTCACATCGGACTTTTGCTGTCAACATTTCTGATCGTGTGTACGGGCCATAAGGCTGGATAGTTGTTTTTCTTATGATCAGAAGGCTGATCAAAAAAGAACGGACTCACACCCATCCACACAAGCGAGGTGGGTGGAGGAATGGTTTCTACTAGGGTTGTCCCGATACCGATACTAGTATCAGTATCGGGACCGATACTGAGCATTTGCGCGAGTACTTGTACTCGCTCAAATGCCCCCGATACTCCCCCCCCCGAAAGCGGGTGGAGAGGGGGCGGAGCAGCGGGGAACATAACAGCTTTCATTTGAATAGATGTGTGTTCCCCGCAGCGCCTCGTCATGTACAGCCCCTCCCCCTTGCTCGGGCACTTAGATAGACATATCACCCGTCCCAGGACACAAGGCTGCATTTGGGGACATGGCTGCATTTGGGGACACAAGGCTGCAATTTAAAAAAAAGTATCGGTAATCGGTATCGGCGAGTACATGGAAAAAAAGTATCGGTACTTGTACTCTGTCCTAAAAAAGTGGTACTGTATTCGGATAGCCAGGCTCCTCTGCTGTCAGAATACACTGATTGCCTGCAGCTGCTGATAAAATGAATGTTTTCCTTTCGACAGAAGTCAAACATTAGATCAACTTCTGTCGATTGAAAACCACCGTAGATGGATCGGAATTCATCTGGCCCCTACTGAACTGCACGGATTTTGCTCGAGCTCTTGCCAGCTTCACTCATAATTCCATGCACATTCCAAAACTATCCAATATTTGGCACATTTCTGCCTGTGAGCACAAAAGCAATATTTTTATGTTTTGGATTCATTTTAAATTTCTTGTTCTGAATAAAAACATACCGGTAATTTAAAATAAAAAAAAGGTTGCAGGCAGTGTCCACTGGGATGCTGAACCACAGGTCCCAGCAAGTATCTTGCTGTAACTGCGCACCACCTTTGCTTAGAGAGCCTCAGATTGCTGACCTCGGATGTCAATCTCAGCAGCTATCATCCTCATTGACATCGGGATGAGGGACGAGATTACTGGATGTGAAACAGATACAATCATGATTTAAAGCCTCAGTTTGTAAGGCACCCTGCCGGTAATTGATACACTCCTCTCCCACTAAATGACATGTGTATGGAGTGTGCGGCAGGTGATGTATGTAGCTCATTTAAAGTCAGCCCAATCCATTTCTTCTCGGCGTAATAGCTCGATCGCTCCGGTGTTAAGTATCAGCCAGAGGACACGTGTGATCTCATGCATGCTTGCACACGCAAAGTGTGCCATTTCATTTGCTTCCCCCGTGAAGACAGCTCTTACAAATCTCCAGACCTTTCAACTAGATTGATGGGCTGAGAGAATCCGATCCATTACGGCGGGGCGGTAGTGCGCTTTACATAGAGCACAGAGGCCACATTTTTCCTGTATTAAACCCCCCAAGTAGCGTTATAAAGGATGAACATGACAAGTAAAAGGCCTTCACGGTCACGGTTCCTCACTTGGTGAAGCATGAGGGCCAAATACACACAGGTGATATTTTAAAGCTTGGGACTTGATTTTCATATGGGCACTCATCATCCAAACGAAGGTGAAAGCCTGTGCTGGAAAATTTCCTATTTACAAAACACATTTATCGAAACTGAAATAATTAACGACTGCGCTATCCTTGTGTAATAAATAATCTTAATGTAAAACATCCGTTTTTAGCACAGGAGAGTTTCAAATGCAATTCACTGAGAAGGCAGTTACGGTTGACCGCCCCCTCCTCAAAAAAAAAAACGCAACTCCTTTGCTCTCCATGACTGCGCTCTTCGTTGGCTCTCATCCTACCCATCACACCACACCTTCAGTATCACTTGCAATTCTACTTCCTCCACTCCTCTTCCTTTCTCCGTCCCCCAAGGTTCTATTCTTGGACCTCTCCTATTTTCAGTCTACACCTCCTCCCTGGGTCAGCCGATTGCCTCCCATGGCTTTCAATATAATTTCTATGCCGAAAATGCCCAAATCTCTATCTCCACCCCTCAGCTCACAGCATCAGTCTAAACCGGGGATATGCAATTAGCGGACCTCCAGCTGTTGCAGAACTACAATTCCCATGAGGCATAGCAAGACTCTGACAGCCACAAGCATGACACCAGAGTTAGAGGCATGATGGGACTTGTAGTTTTGAAACCGCTGGAGGTCCGCTAATTGCATATCCCTGGTCTAAACAGACATATCTGTCTGGATGTCGCACCACTTCCTCCAACTCAACTTGTCCAAAACCAAGTTTATTCCATTTCCTCCCCCATGTGCCTCTTCCCCTGACTTCTCCGTCACGATCAACCGCACGACCATCCACTCATCCCAACATGTCAGGGTTCTAGGTGTTATGCTGGACTCTGAACTCTCCTTTAAGCCCCTCATCCAAATTCCAATCACTTTCAAAGGCAATTGCCACCTCAACCACCGCAACATCCCTAAAATACGTCCTTGTAAACCACAAAGCTCCTGATTCACTCCCTGGTTATCTCTCGCCTCGACTACTGCAACTCCCTCCTCATTGGCTTACGTTTAAATAGACTACCCCCCTTCAGTCCATCATGAATGCTTTGGCCAGACTCATCCACCTTACAAACCGCTCAACCGTCTGCTACCTCTCTCTGCCAATCCCTCCACTGGCTGCCTCTCACCCAACTAATAAATTCAAAATACTAACAATACAGTAACTTACAAAGCAATCCACAACTCAGCCTCCCAACTACATCACTAACCTAGTCTCTAAATACCAACCAAACCATCCTCTTCATTTCTCTCAAGACCTCCTGCTTTCTAGTTCCCACATCACCTCCTCTCATACTCGACTCCAAGACTTCTCCTGAGCCTCACCCTTCCTTTAGAATTCCCTACCTCAATCTGTTCGACTATCTCCTACTCTATCCACTTTTAGGCGATCCTTGAAAACTTCTCTCTTCAGAGAAGCCTATCCTCCCCACCTAACAACTGTTCTTTTATTTTCTTCACCAGCTAATCCCTCAGGCCCCTTACACACGACCGGTTTTCTCGGCAGAATTCAGCAAGTAACTCGATAGGAGACGTATTCTGCCGAGAAAACCGGTCGTGTGTACACTTTTCGCCGAGAAACCTGCCGGGAAACCTGCCGGGAAACTCGTCGAGCCAAAAAGAGAGCATGTTCTCTATTTCCTTGTTGGGCAATGGGAACATTTGGCTCCACGAGTTTTCTGACAGCCGAACAAGGAACTCGACGAGCAAAACAATGTGTTTTGCCCGTCGAGTTTCTCGGCCATGTGTACGGGGCCTCACAGTTATTACCTTTTGTACCACTTGACCCTCCCTATTAGATTGTAAGCCCCCATAGAGCAAGGTCCTCTAATTCCTCCTGTATTGAAATTGTACTGTCTGCCCTGAGGTTGTAAAGCGATGTGCAAAGTGTCGGCACTATACAAATCCTGTATAATAATAATAATAATGATGATGATAAAAGGCACTTTTTATTTCCCATCCTTTACCCAAACTCCTAACCCCCTCAAGCTCACTTATGTTCCTCATACAACTCCTATCCCCATCCCTTAACCAAACCTCTAACCAAAAGCCAACTCCTGTACTCTAAATCTTTCAACCACCTGTCAACCATCATCTCTCAACCTAACTTCTAACCGCTTAACCCAACTTCTAATCACTATCCTTCAACCAACTCTTAAGGCCCGTACGCACCATACTACAATAAAAAATAAAATTTCGTCTGACAAACTATCTGCCAATTTTCGAATCGTTAGTACGGTGCTTTCAACAACCGTTTCCGGTTTTTCGTCCGACAAAAGCTGGATGTGCGGACTATAAAACTTTTGCCATAGGCGAACTCAATGTCCGATTTTCATTGAATTGTTACTGTTTTCAGGCAAACAAAATGGTAAGAGCAAGACTACGCATGCTCAGAAACGAAAGAATACATACAAAACATTTCAACACATGACATCACTTCTGAAGTTGTATTCTGTCATATGAGAATTTTCATAATTAACCCCTTTACTTTCGACATAAGACTAGCATGCAACAAAAAACAGATAAACGGTTGTCCAAAAATCTGATTTCATCATGATTGGTGACCTTTAGATAAGTTTGGGCCATTATTCAACGTTTTAAACTCTCCAAGAGACACATACAACAATCAGTCGTATAATTATGACCACCCAACATAACCCATCAAGGTATGGACTCCACTAGACCTTTAAAAGGTATGCAGTGGTACCTGGCACCAAGCCATTAGTAGCAGATCCTTTAAGTTGTGAGGTGGGGCCTCCATGGATCGGACTTGTTTTTCTAGCACATCTAACAGATGCTCAATTAGATTGAGATCTGAACAATTTGGAGGCCAAATCAAACCCTCAAATGCATAGTTGTGTCTCAAAATCATACCATCTCCTCTTTCCATTGCTTTGTGGTCCAGTTCTGATACTCACGTGCCCATTGCAGGCGTTTTTGGCTGTGGACATGGGTCAGCATTGTGTGTACTAACACATTTCTATGAGAACCAGCATTAACGTTTTCAGCAATTTGAGCTACATTAGCTCTTCTATTGGATCAAACTTCATGGGCTATCCTTCCGTCCCCACCTCCATCAATGAGCCTTGGGCACCCATTACCATTTTTCCAGTTCACTGGTTTTCCTTCCTTAAACCATTTTTAATTAGATACTTACCACTGGGACCAGGAACATCCCACAAGTGCTGCAGTTTTGAAAATGCTCAGACCCAGTTGTCTAGCAATTTTGGATCTTGTCAAAGTCGCTCAAAAACTTAGACCTTCAGTTATTTTTTCAACTTTCCATCGATTACATCTTCTGCCCTTGTTTTAACTTTGGATAGTAAAACATTTTTTTCTGCTTTAGGACGACATGCACAACTCTCTCTCTCACTCTTGTGAGAGTTTGCCAGGAAGGGAGGGGGATTAGTCATAAGAGGACCAATGAGAGCTGCAGACCTGGAGGTGTGCCTCTGTGTCTTTGTAAATCCAGGAAGTGAACAGGCAGCATCTTCAGCTGCCCACAGTTAAAATGGTTGCAGCCAGACTCAGTGGAGGGAGAGTTTTACAGCATATTTAGCAAGTACAGAATCACAGTATGTATAAAATACTATGTAGCACTACCCCCGGAGGAGCCGCTGGTTAGATTTGGGATCGGCGTATTTAAGTTAAGTACCTCTATACTGTGTCTAGGGGTGATGATGGTGTTGAGAGCAGTAATAAAATGTCCAGACCATAGGTTGACATTTTCAATGCTTTATTCTTTCCGGTCAAACACGACCAACGAGTCAACTTCACAGAATCAGGCTATGGATAGTAAAGGCAGTCCTGCCCTTTAGTGATTGTATTTGTCTCGTCGCCACTCCAGCCGGAGTGGGTGAAGTGCCCCTGGACAGACCTCTCTCACAGGCCTGGCAGCCAGAGCGCCACTTAAAGGGGAGTTCCAGCCATTTGTGTGTTTATTAAAAGTCAGCAGCAACAAAAAGTGTAGCTGCTGGCTTTTAATAAACAGGCACTTACCTGCTCCAGCGCTCCAGCGACGCGCCGGCCGGGGCTCCGCTCCTCTCCCCCCCTCCCCGGCCGGCGTCTTCATCTTCAGTGTGGGCACCCGGCCGTGACAGCTTTCGGCTTCACGGCCGGGCACCCACTGCGCATGCGCGAGCGCGAGCGGCGCGGCACTGCGCATGCGCGAGCGGCGCGGCCCGGCGCCGCGCCGTGTAATTGGCCAGGAGATCGCCTAGGACCTGTGACGTGTCCTAGGCGATCGCCAACAGCAGCCACTTCCTGAAGGCGACTAAGCTTAGTCGCCTACAGGAAGGAGGAAGTGGGACAGGAAGTCCCACTCGTGCTGAAGCCCCCACTCCCCCCCCAAAAAAATTACATGCCAAATGTGGCATGTAAGGGGGAGAGGAGTGGGTTAAGAGGAAGTTCCAAATTTGGGTGGAACTCCTCTTTAAAGTTTCTGGGAGGAACAAGTCTCTGCCAGCGACTTGGCTCTAATTAAATTGAGATGTCAAAGTGAGACCTCTGTCACAGGCCTAGTGCTTAAAAGCTTGAACGATAGAGCAAATCCTCCCAGTATGTCTTTGGGGTCACCGACTGACCCTTTGAATTGTAACCTGTCAGTGTCCGGTGCCCAGATCCCCGATGGTTCGTTCAAGCCCTGTTGGACCACCTGCCTCCGGGTTCCCCTCAGACCGATCCCCCACCGAACAGCACCCAGCTTGGGATCTTCTCAATAGGTACGGGAACCCAGTAAGTAACTGGGGTCCCTTGGCAGCATCAGTCGCTCCGGGCTATGAGAGCCCAGAGTCAGGAACTCCACGTGGCACCTGACCCCGGCCTGGTAGGCCATCGTGGTGGGGCCTGTGATGTGCGCACACCCTAAAGGTGGGTGCCGCACCTGGAACCAGGAAAATGCGGAAAAGAAGAACCCCGAACAACGGCCTCCGTCACAGAAATACCCCTCCCCAGCATGCCCCGTGAGGGAAAACTCCTCTAATTGGGAAGAAGCGGCACCGCCCGGACCCCCCCCTGGCGCCACCTGCAGCCCAGAGATGAGGCTGCATCTCTGAGTACAGACTGACCCACAGGACAATCCAGATTTGGCGACAGACAAATTTAACAAATCAAAGAATGAGAGCAACATAACTCTCTCATTCTCCCACTAAATTTAAATATAGCACCTGTACGAAAAGTACACAGGCGCTACAACTATATATATATAATATTGACTGTGCAAAGTGGTTGGAGGGAAGCTTCAGAAGGGCAAAGATGTTTTTATTACAAATTATGTGAGCATTTTTTCTGATTTCAACACATCACCTTCAGGGACAACACGTTCACTAATATATTACACAAACTTTCAGATTCTACGGTCAGTGGTCGTAATATTATGGCTGATCAGTGTACCCTTTTTTTTTTCTTAATACACTTTAGGAACATTAGTCTAAGCATGGAAAGATAAGTCCAAGTTAAACACTGTGTTGCCAGTAAAAAATCCCCGGAATCTGCAGTAAAAGGAGGTCTGTGATTTGTGTGCATGAAGTATATTCTTCTCCAATTACAGGGCAGACCATAAAACAACAGGAGAATGTAGCGGCCATTAGATGTGGTTTGAATTGGTTGAATTGCACCAGGACGGCTCAGGAACATGAAGAGTCTGGAAAGCAGCTCAGATACGACCTGAATTATCGGTTACAGCCGTAATCTGTAATTTCAATCAAGAGGCCTTCAATTATTAAAACATTCAGCTTCGGGCCAGCAAAAACAAACAAACTGGCAATCAAATACAAGAAGCGCTCACGGAACCGAGGGCTTCTGCATCAGCCTCCGATTTACATGCTGCTGAATCAGTGGCTTGTGCTGCTCTACAGAAGATGCTGTGCGGGGAAAAACCTCACTATGGTCAATGTAGATGTTTTATACCGAGAGATATTGCTACCAAAACACCAAACTAAGGTCTACAAACCCTCCAACTTTCCAGTAACACAGGGCCAGATTCACAAAAGGGATACGACGGCGTTTCTCCTGATACGTCGTCGTATCCCTGTTTCTATCTATGCGACTGATTCATAGAATCAGTTACGCATAGATATCCCTAAGATCCGACAGGTGTAATTGTTTTACACTGTCGGATCTTAGGATGCAGTACCGCGGCCGCTGCTGGGGGGAGTTCGCGTCGTAAACCAGCGTCGGGTATGCAAATTAGCAGTTACGTTGATCCACGAAACTTTTTTTCGTCGTTACGTCGCCGCAAGTGTTAGTTTGCCGTCGCAAAGATAGGGCACCTTTTACAAAGTGTAAAATTACTACACAATGTAAAAGTATACCCGTCTTTCCCGCGTCACTTTTGAATTTTTTTTTTCTATTTTTTTCCCGGCGCAAGTCTTTCACGTCGCGATTCACAAAACGTCGGCGTGTCGTAATTTCGCGCAAAGCACGTCGGGAAATTTGCGTCGGGAGCATGCGCAGTACGTCCGGCGTGGGAGCGCGCCTAATTTAAATGGTACCCGCCCCATTTGAATTGGCCCGCCTTGCGCCGGACGGATTTAGGATACACCGCCGCAAATTTCCAGGTAAGTGCTTTGTGGATCGGGCACTTAGACAGAAAATTTGCGGCGGTGTAACCTAAATCGGTTACGTTACGCTGCGCCCGGGCTACGTGAATCTGGCCCACAGTGACTAATGTTGTATGTACCAATGACCAATGCCAAAACTGAACCACTCTTAGACGAATGAACAGCCACTGTAAAAGAATTATATATATATATATATATATATATATATATATATATATATATATATATATATATATATATATATATATATATATATGTGTGTATTTAAGCCCCAAAACAAAAATAAAAAATTCTGCAGCTTACTGGGTTGCTTTGCAGGCACTGAAACAGCTGCTGCTGTCACTCCAGTATGAAAGCACTGAGGGCTTTTACACTTGAGCGGTGCGCTAGCGGGATGGTAAAAAAAGCCCTGCTAGCAGCATCTTTGGAGCGGTGAAGGAGCGGTATGTATAGGGCGACAATGCTCACTAAGTGTATTGCAATCTCTGGGGGAACAATTATTATCACCCTAGAACAGAAAGTGTGTTAGAACTACTGAACACCTCCCCTCTGATTTCCATAATATAAGAGAAGAATAGGGATGTACGATACATTGGCCGCCCTAAAATTATCAGCCGAAAATAGGGTTAGCGGCATCGTGCTAATAGGAAAAAAAAGGCACCGATAATGGCATGCTGCGTTCCATAGACTCTGATGTAAAGTCGAGCCCCATAGACTTCAATGCAAAGTTGTGTATTTTGTGGATTTTTTCCCTGGTCCAGGATACACGTTCAATTCTGCCGCTGAGCCAAATAAAATGATGATGTGAGAGCATGCATGTAAAATGAATCACACTGCTTCAGTCTCCATCATCAACTCCCACTGAGCTTTATTCCGGTCACTGCCCCTTATATAAACAACGTGACATAAGCAAACGTCATCACATATGGGTGCATCTGATTGGTTCATTCATATGGTCTCTCTCTTGTTACATCTGTTCCTGGCCACGAGGCAAGCATTCCAGAGCTTTCAGTAGCCATTACTTTTCACGGTGGGAGGGGTAGAAAGGAGGGGGTCATGGAGTAGGAGTGAATTGACATCTGTTGTATATATATATATATATATATATATATATATATATATATATATATATATATATATATCTTGTGGCAAAGTCGCTTGGGTTAGTAGAAATAGTGAAACATGCAGCGCAGCAAAGTCACCAAAATAGCAATAAATATGGCTTTATTGCATCAAAAATAATAATACAAACAAAAAGGCCTACTCTAGCTTAGGAGGCTAACTAAACAGTAGTGTCCCTCACTACGGGTTACTGGAGCGGCTATTCCGGCCTCCAGTATAAACAAACAAAAATAATAGTTCAATATAAACAATAAGTTCTGACAGACCTTGTTCCTCAGATACACAGACAGACTTCAGTCTGCCCATCCAGCACAGCCTGGATCTCACACTGAGCTCTCCCTCCCTAGACTCTATCAGGTGCAGGCTAATTAATAGGGAGAGAGAGGAGGTTTACCTGTTGGGCCAGGCTTAACCCTTTCTAAAGACAGGGAAAGCTGACCTTTCCAATCTCACACTGACATACCTGGAATCATGTACTCTGTCACAATATATATATATATATATATATATATATATATATATATATATATATATATATATATATATATATATATATATATATATATATATATCTTAGTCAAGAAAAATACCACTGTCTTGTCACACGAATACTGAAATACATATATACATAGACTTCAATGCCAAGTCGCGCCCTATAGACTTCAATGCCAAGTAGCGCCCTATAGACTTTAAAGCAAAGTCACGCCCCATAGATTTCAAATGCAAAAATTGTGTCCCACTGACTTCTAAGCAAAAACACAACCCTGGTGACTTCAAAATCGCATCCCATTAACCACTTAAAGGAGTTGTAAATAAAAAAAGTTTTTCACCTTAATGCAATCTATGCATTAAGGCGAAAAAACATCTGCTGCTGCCGCACCCCCCCCCCCCCCGAGCCCCCGTTTTACTTATCTGAAAAGTCCCGCACGGTCCCGAGATCTTCTTTGCCACTTAGCCTGCCAGCTGATTGGCTAGAGCGGATGGATTGAGAGCAGCTCAGCCATTGGCTGGCACTGCTGTCAATCACATCCAGTGACGCGGCGCGCCGAGGGGCGGGGCCGAGTGATACAGTGGCTATGGCCACTCGTTGTACCACGGGAGCGCGCCAGCAATTACTCACCACCATGCGAGCTCTCGCATGACTGTGGTCAGTAATTGCGGGGAGGACCAGAGACAGCCGCCGAGGGACCCTAGAAGACGTGAATCGGGGCCACTCTGTGCAAAACGAAATGCACAGTGGAGGTAAGTATAACATGTTATTTTAAAGGAACAAAGAAAAATTCCTTTACAATCGCTTTAAGCCCCAGACCCCGGACAAATAGAGCTTTCTTTTGGTGGTATTTGATCATCTTTGCAGTTTTTATTTTTTGCGCTATAAACTAAAAATAAGAGCGACAATTTTGAAAAAAACACAATATTTGACTTTTTACTATAATAAATATTCCCAAAAAATATATAAATTGTATTTATTTTAGGCCGATACGTATTCTTCTACATATTTTTAGTTAAAAAAAAAAAATCGCAATGAGCGTATGTTTATTGGTTTGCGCAAAAGTTATAGCGTCTACAAAATAGGGGATAGTTTATGGCATTTTTATTGTTATTTTTTTTTTTTTATTAGTAATGGTGGCGATCAGCGATTTTTATCGTGACTGCGACATTATGGCGGACACATCGGACACTTTTGATGCCATTTTGGGACCACTGTCATTTATACAGCGATCAGTGCTGTGTAAATGACACTGGCAGGGAAGGGGTTAACCACTGGGGGACGAGGAAGGGGGTTAAGTGTGTCCTGGGGAGTGATTCTGTCATGGATATGCAATAAAGTCTGGCAGCTTACCTGTTTCCATCTGCTCATTAGAGGCCTGACTCTGTTCTGGTTCCCTTTTTATCACTTCTCCTTCCTGTATGGCCCCACCCAGGCCATCCCAGGAAGTCTATATTAACTGTTGCACTACAGGTCTGCAGTGCTGTTCAACAGTGTTGTTTTCTTAAAGCGGTTGTAAACCCTCCTATCTTTTTCAGCCAAGGAAGCTGCCATCTTGGCCTTTGTTCAATCTTCAACTGCCATGAAGCTGCACATGTGATCAGTTATGACACCAGCCATTGGATGGTTTGACAGTTTGGTTGAGAGCACAACCAATGTGCAGTTAGCATTCCCGGCATGCCGGGAATGTTTTTTAAGTGTTACATCGATGGGTTTACTTCCGCTTTAAGATCCTGTCTGCAGTGTGCTACGATAACCTTCCTGTGTGGACCGTTTTTGGCTCGTCCCTGACTTCTCCTGTTTGCCTGTGCCCTTGACCTTTTGCCTGTCCCTCGGTTACCCTTGTCTGCCTGTTGCCCTGACCTCGGCTTACCCATCACTACCTTTTGTCCTGCTTGCTGCTTCCCCTCTCTCTCTGCGGAGAGTGACCTAGGGGATCCCAGGGGTCATGACCTGGATCCAGCTGCGGCGAAGGCCACCCTCACCACTAGAGGCTCGGGTGAACACAAAGCTGGGTCTTAGACTCCGCGCCCTGGGCATTCTTGGGTTCACGCTTCCTCTCTGATAGCAGAGGTCGGCTATAGGCTTCACTACCCTGTGGTGCATCCCTGACCCCAACAGGGTGCACATCTCATCTGGCCACAGGTGACCTGACAGATTCTAACTGTGTGGGGGAGGGGCTACAAGTGACACGACAGTGATCACTGCTCCCGATGAAAGGGAGCAGTAGATCAGTGTACTATCACTAGGCAGAACAGGGAGATGCCTTGTTTACAAAGACATCCCCCCGGTCTTCAGCTCCTTGACACGATCGTGGGCACCCGGTGGACATCGAGTCCCTGGGACCCGCGGTCATACTCATGGAGCTCGCGGCAGGTACGCGAGCGCCTGCAATGCCACCTCTTAAAGGGGACGTACGGGTACATCCATATGCGTAGCCGTGCCATTCTGCCGACCTAAATATTCGTGCAGCGGTCGGCCGGCGGTTAAGCTCTGGAGCAAGTGCACATGCAGAATGCACAGGCTAGCTGTCTTTAGTAAATCCAGCCTATAGTATAGTCTTGAGAAAATGGCTGTTGAGTGTACAGGACACAAGACAGCACATCAACAGTTTATTTTTTTGCACTCGTTGAACAGCTATAACAAAATGTTCCAATGGTATATTTAACGGATCAAATGGGAGCAAACAAGAGAAGTTTATTGGTGGGGGGGGGGGGGGTTTACATATATTTTAGGAACACTAGTCTAAGCATGAAAACATAAGTCCGCGTCGATCACAGTGTGACTCCAATGTTGTCAATATAAAATCTCAGAGATCCACATTATAAGGAGCTTTGTGTGCATGAAATGTATTCTTCTCCAATTGCGGGGCAGGCCATTAAAACAACGGGGGAATGTAGCGGCAATCAGATCTTGCTTGTATTGGTTGAATTGTAGCAGGACGGCTCAGGAGCATGAAGAGAGTCTGCAAAGCAGCGCAAATAGGACAAACAGTTGTGTACGGCTGTAATCTGTAATTTCAATCAAGAGACCTTCAATTATTAAAACATTCAGGTCTGCAAAAACAAACAAGCAACTGGCAAAATACAAGAACTCAGGAACCCGAGAGGGCTTCCAAATCGGCCTCTGACTCCAATGCTGCTTAACCAGAGGCCCGTGTCACTTCTAGAGATGATCCCGTGCTGGGCTAAAACCTCACTAAGGTCAATCCAGATGTTTATAGTGAGAAAGATTATTACTGTAGCGCACCCCCCTCAGGAGGCGCAAGTAGAATGGGATCCCCCACCCTGCACAGCCAGGCACACCGAATTTTCAGTCACTCAGAGTTCCTGATTTATTGGGGATAATAAACTTGGATGGGGATGTGGGGTATTATGGGATGCCCACTTGACTTCAGAGAAAGCAGCACACTTGCTTGATTCCCAGCTGTGTCACTCTCAGGAATTGTAGCAATTGCCCTTTACAGGCAGGGACTCAAAGCCCCTATACTTGTAGAATGTTGAAGTGACACAGCCAACACATTTCCAGCACTTCCTTCCGTGGTCATGGAGCCCAGCACCATCTAATCGGACACTGCCAATCTGCCTGGCTGCAGCCCCTTTCACTGGCCCTCCTGGCTTACTTCTCCGCAGTCCTCCCAGACTGACACTCTCTCCGCAGTCCTCCCAGACTGACACTCTCTCCGCAGTCCTCCCAGACTGACACTCTCTCCGCAGTCCTCCCAGACTGACACCCTCTCCGCAGTCCTCCCAGACTGACACCCTCTCCGCAGTCCTCCCAGACTGACACCCTCTCCGCAGTCCTCCCAGACTGACACCCTCTCCGCAGTCCTCCCAGACTGACACCCTCTCCGCAGTCCTCCCAGACTGACACTCTCTCCGCAGTCCTCCCAGACTGACACTCTCTCCGCAGTCCTCCCAGACTGACACCCTCTCCGCAGTCCTCCCAGACTGACACCCTCTCCGCAGTCCTCCCAGACTGACACCCTCTCCGCAGTCCTCCCAGACTGACACCCTCTCCGCAGTCCCCCCAGACTGACACCCTCTCCGCAGTCCCCCCAGACTGACACCCTCTCCGCAGTCCCCCCAGACTGACACTCTCTCCGCAGTCCTCCCAGACTGACACTCTCTCCGCAGTCCTCCCAGACTGACACTCTCTCCGCAGTCCTCCCAGACTGACACTCTCTCCGCAGTCCTCCCAGACTGACACTCTCTCCGCAGTCCTCCCAGACTGACACTCTCTCCGCAGTCCTCCCAGACTGACACTCTCTCCGCAGTCCTCCCAGACTGACACTCTCTCCGCAGTCCTCCCAGACTGACACTCTCTCCGCAGTCCTCCCAGACTGACACTCTCTCCGCAGTCCTCCCAGACTGACTCTCTTTGCAGTCCAGTGGGCACTAAGTGGCACTGATAGCTGGCAGTGATGGGCACTGATGGGTGGCAGTGATGGGCACTGGTAGGTGACACCGATAGGCAGCACTGCTAGGTGGCACTGATTGGCACCACTGGTGGGAATTGATAGGGGCACTTTTTGCAGTGGAGGGCACTGGCTTTGGCAGGTGGCACTGGCAGACAATACTAGTGGGCACAGATGAGATGCCTTTGTTCCTTCCTCTTCGGGACCGATGTCCCTTTCACAAGAGCTGCCTTTTTTTTTTTTTTTCTCCTCACGCTGTCAGCGTGAGAAGAAAAAAAAATGATTACCAAGCTTTTGTTTACATCACGTGATCAGCTGTCACTGGCTGACAGCTGATCACGTGGTAAGGGGCCGGGATTGGATCTGTGATCATCCAAGTCTCAGTGACTCGTGATCACAGCGCACGCCACGCGTGTCCTGCGCGGGGAGCGAGGAAAGGGTAGGACGTCTATTGACCGCCTCCTGGCAATTCAGATCCGCGCTGTAGCCATCATTCAGCAAAGTGGTTAAGGATTTAGAACTACTTTACGGTAAAATAAATTTAGACTTTAGAACTACTATGGATCTCAGCAAGTATGAAATCTGCAGATGAGAAGGGTAGGATCAATTAGCTGAGCACACGGGGCAACAAAAATAAAATATATATAGAAGTGCACTTTGCCTAAAATTGCCATTCTTCTTTCTAAAAATGCTTGCATTAAAAAAATTATTATTAATGAATATAAAGCTGCATTAATTTGTGTATTTTATATCTGCCTAAATTTTAGCATCAAATGCACTTTTCCATTCCCCAAGTGTGGAAACATAAAGGTCTGTTAATAATCTGCTGAATCGGCTGTTTTGGAAACACACTCCTCCTTTCCCCTAAACATGCAGCCTAAGCAGACTAAACAGCACTGGTACCGATATACAAATGTTGACTTTTTTCTTGAAAGTCAGCAAAGCCCTCATCTCCATCTCTATCAATTTCCCTTGGCCAATGATATGAGAGTGGAGTCACATCACAGTATGGACAGAGATGTCTTTGAAATGTTCACGCTTTAGCTTTTCTATGAAGGACAATTAGGACTTGTTTTGCGAGACAACACTCGCACTCGTCCGACTTACAAACGACTCCTACTTACAAACGGAGGGAGACAACAGGAAGTGAGGAAATCTACACCTAGGAAGGGTCATTATGGGAAAAAAGGTACCTCCACTGATGCTTTATCACCAAGGCTTGTTTCCAAAACCTCTCACAATTTTCAAAATCTAATTGCCATTGGGACATAAAAGTGAGGTGAAATCTTCTGAACAGCTAGCAAAACAACATTACAGGGGGTGATAACCCTTGCCTATGCTACCCAAAAAAGCTTAAATATAGTTTTTTTGGATGGAGCTACACTTAATTTTTTTTTTACCTGTTCCGACTTACAGATTCAACTTAACCACTTCTCGACCGCCGCATGTATATGTACGTCCACAGAATGGCACGTACAGGCAAATGGGCGTACATGTACGTCCTTGCCTTCTAGCGGCTGGGGGGTCCGATCGGGACCCCCCCCCCGCTACATGCGGCGGTCGGATTCCCGCGGGGAGCGATCCGGGACGACGGAGCGGCTATTCGTTTATAGCCGCTCCGTCGCGATCGCTCCCCGGAGCTGAAGAACGGGGAGAGTCGTATGTAAACACGGCTTCCCCGTGCTTTACTATGGCGCTGCATCGATCGAGTGATCCCTTATATAGGGAGACTCGATCGATGACATCAGTCCTACAGCCACACCCCCCTACAGTTGTAAACACACTAAGTGAACACTAACTCCTACAGCGCCCCCTGTGGTTAACTCCCAAACGGCAACTGTCATTTTCACAATAAACAATGCAATTTAAATGCATTTTTTGCTGTGAAAATGACAATGGTCCCAAAAATGTGTCAAAATTGTCCTTAGTGTCCGCCATAATGTTGCAGTCACGAAAAAAATCGCTGATCGCCGCCATTAGTAGTAAAAAAAAAATTATTAATAAAAATGCAATAAAACTATCCCCTATTTTGTAAACGCTATAAATTTTGCGCAAACCAATCGATAAACGCCTATTGCGTTTTTTTTTACCAAAAATAGGTAGAAGAATACGTATCGGCCTAAACTGAGGGAAAAAAAAATTTTAGATATGTTTTTGGGGGATATTTATTATAGCAAAAAATATTTTTTTTTTTTAAATTGTGGCTCTATTTTTGTTTATAGCGCAAAAAATAAAAACCGCAGAGGTGATCAAATACCACCAAAAGAAAGCTCTATTTGTGGGGAAAAAAGGACGCCAATTTTGTTTGGGAGCCACGTGGCACGACCGCGCAATTGTCTGTTAAAGCGATGCAGTGCCGAATCGCAAAACCTGGCCTGGGCATTTAGCTGCCTAAAGGTCCAGGGCTTAAGTGGTTAAGAACGAACCTACAGACCCCATCTTGTTTGTAACCCGGGGACCGCCTGTATTGTGAAATACAGGCGTTACTCGCAATCCGAGGTTCCACTGTATTTGAAAACGGTCTCTGTACACAAGGAAAAGGAAAGAGCTCCATATACATTCATTTGATTTTCAGACCACTGTACCTGGAGTAACGGCACCATTACCTTTTTAAAATCTTAGTTATCTCACAGATATGTACAAGCCACTGTTTGAAGATAATTCTTCATAACAGCAGTGAGCTGATGCAAGGCATTCCACTTACCAAGGGTCAGTATCAAGGAACAGCAACACATACAGACCTTCCACCGTTACATACATGCTCGACTGGATCACCCTTAATGCCTCAATGCTCTCTTACACCCCCAGGGTGCAACTATCTGCTTTATAACAAGCCACTGGCTGCTTCCTCTATCTAGGATGTAGAATCTGGAGTAGACTGCCGCTCTGTGGCGGCCATGGAACCCAACCACTCTTTCCCTGTCCAGTCTCCAGAGATCTCAGGTACAGGAATCCCACCTCCTGTCACCAACTATATTTACCTACAGACATTTACCATACTAACCGCCCCAACATGGGAAGAACATGCAATTTAAGACCATACCCTTGGTTTCTGGGACTCTTTGTTGCACTCACAGCCTGGATCCCAATCTCAACTATTAACAAGCCACTAGCTGCTTTCTTTAGAATGCAAAATTTGGAGTGGTCAGTTGCCTTGTGGCGGCTATGAAACCCACCCTCTCTTTCCCTACCCAGTCTCCAGAGCTTCCAACAACAGAAATCCCGACTCCTGCCACCAGCTATATTTACCACACTAACCGCCCCAACGCATGAAGAATATGCCACCTACGACCATACCCTGGGCTTTCTGGGGCTGTTTTTGCACTTACAGACTAGAGAACACTTTCAGCTTTCTCACCCGCCAGGGTGGAACTATCTGCCTTTTAACCTGTTGGTGCCGAGAGCATGCAAATATGCGGGCTCTTGGAGAATGGGCCTTGACGTCAAGCAGCCGAATATTTGTATGCAATAACAGGGCTGTGCTGAGAGTGTGCGCCCTGTGCGCTGCTGTCACAGTGACTGGATGGCTCATGGAAAACTCACAATCGCTGCTTTTAAACAGGAGTTTTCTGATCATGTGACCACCGTGACAGCCAATCACGTCGGTCCCATGGCCATAAGCCTCTTTCCACCTCCATGCATAGCAAACCCCTTAAAGGGCTAGCAGCAGCTGGCGCCAAGGGGTTAATGAGCTTAATGAGCTTGTTAACCACTTGACAACTGGGCACTTAAACACCCTTAATAACCAGACCAATTTTCAGCTTTCGGTGCTCTCACGTTTTGAATGACAATAACTCAATCATACAACACTGTAACCAAATGAAATTTTTGTCCTTTTTTTCCCACAAATAGAGCTTTCTTTTGGTGGTATTTGATCACCTCTGCGTTTTTTTTTTTTCCCCGCTATTAATGAAAAAAGAACGAAAATTTTGTAAAAAAATGAATTTTTCTTCATTTCTATCATATCATTTTGTAAAAAAGTAATTTTCCTCATACATTTGGCCTAAAATGTATACTGCTACATATTTTTGGTAAAAAAAAATAAAAATTTGGATATTATTTAGTCTGGGTGAAAGTTATAGGGTCTACAAGCTTTGGTACCAATTTCTGAAAATTGAACAATTTGATCACACCTGAAGTACTGACAGCTTCTCTCATTTCTTGAGACCCTAACAAGCCAATAAAGTACAAATACCCCCCAAATGACCCCTTTTTGGAAAGTAGACATTCCAAGGTAGTTAGTAAGAGTCATAGTTAGTTTTTTGAAGTTGTCATTTGTTCCCACAATTCTTTGCAAAATTAAGATTTTTTTTTTTTTTTTTCATACCAATATTGTCATTATAACAGGTTATTTCTCTCACATGGCATGTATATTCCACAAATGACACCCCAAAATATATTCTGCTGCTCCTCCTGAGTATGGCGATACCACATGTGTGAGACTTTTACACAGCGTGGCCACATACAGAGGCCCAACACCGAAGTAGCAACTTCAAGCATTCTAGGAGCATAAATTACACATCTAATCTCTCAACCACCTATTACACTTTTGAAGGCCCTGGAGCACCAGGACAATGGAAACGCCCACAAAGTGACCCCATTTTGGAAAGCTAACACCCCAACGTATAATCTATGAGGCATAATGAGTCTTTTGAACAGTTCATTTTTTTGCAGATGTTTTTGGAAAATGTGGAAAAAAAATGAAAACGCATTTTTTTTACACAAAGTTGTCCATTTATAGGATATTTCCAACACATAGCATGTACATAGCAAAAATTACACCCCAAAATATATTCTGCTGCTCCTCCTGAGTATGGCGATACCACATGTGTGAGACTTTTACACAGCCTGGCCACATAGAGACCCAACATCCAAGAAGCACCATCAGGTGTTGTAGGGACACAAATTACACATCCAATTTCCTTACAATCTATCACATTTTTGAAGGCCCTTCTGTGACGGTATCGGTATGATATCCCCGTCAACGTTCCCTTCTTCCCATAACGAAAATCACCCCAATATTCCACGAGGAGGGATATCCCTGGAATCGCCCAGAAAGCCACACATGGGACCAGCTTACTGCTTGAACAACACAGACTTTAATGTTATAACACACAGCTTATATGTCATTTCCAAAACTGTTACAATGACAAATCTCCGCCCCCCTCACACTGGGGCTTCCATACAGATAAGTAAGTAGACACGACGGGGCCGATGCTGAAACACATTTTCTTTAGACAATGACATCAATGACGCTGAGCACTAGCTGTACTGAATACATCAACCAGACCGCTCGACCCCGCATATAGAGAGATAATTACCACAATGAAGCAATCAGAATAATTAACCCAAGCCACTTAAACCCAGCTCTCCTTCACACAACACAATAGATCAATTAACCTTTAGAAATAGTGAGGGGACATTAGCACATCAATAACCTGGCTAGCAGGGAGCAGTAAACTGAGACCTATAGGCAAATGTATCACACCTTCATATTTCTAACACAGCATGTACATACCAAGAGTTACACCCTAAAATACATTCTGCTGAGTAATGGGTACAAAAAAAAAGGATTACCTGTGTTTTTAGTAGTGCAATTGTCCACAGGAGGAGAGCCCTGATCCAGGCAGCAGGCAGGGACGTGGTCAGCGACAATGAATGGAATTGTCCAGGCAGCAATATTGTTCATAGTCGGTACATAGCCAGCAGTGCCAAAATATTGGTCCTGGTAGTAAGGCCAGGAAAGAATGGGGACAGGGGTAGAGGCTTCTCCCACCCAAATCTCTTTGAAGCCTCCGGGCAACCAGACCCTAATCTGGGAATGAGAAAACTAAAAAATTTGTTTTTTCATCCAGAAAAACAATTCTGGAGCCCCTCACATGTGTGAGACCCCTGTGTTCCCACTAGCATAGCAGGGTAAAAGATCAATCCAAGGGGCAGGCAAAAAACGTGGTCAAACAGTCCAGGGTCAATTCCAGAGCAGGCAGAGGTAGGTACAGTTAAGCGTTAGGCAGAAGTGTGGTCGTATAACAAGCCAGGGTCAGTTCCAGAGAAAGCAGAGGTATTTTTAGCATTAGGCAAAATCGTGGTCGTATAACAGTCCAGGGTCGGTTCCGGAGAAGGCAGAGGTATGTAGAGTGCAGTGGCATAAGGGGTGTGGAGGAAAATGACAGGGAATTTGAATTTTGTTTACCTAATAATTTTCAATAGTGTGGTAACGGCGGAAACATGCACCTAAACAGAGGCCTGGTTGGGAGGGACAATCGGGACAATAAACTGTTGTGTCTCTTCTGACTCCTCCTCTGGCGCACACCCGGCATTTCTTCTGACGGGCTGCACCTGTTCGACGGGGGGGGATTTTGTCAGGAAAGTGCCGTTCATGAAGTCTGCTCACGCAATCAGTGCGAAGAATGTCTGTTGGCATTTCAGGGAACAAAAGGGCGGTGATAACGTCTTCTTGGTAGAGTAGATATGGAACGGGATTCTGTGTTGCTTTTTTGTAGATAACATAAGAGTTATAGAAGGCCAAACTGAAAAAGTAAATGGACACTTTTTTATACCAGTGACGGGATTTTCGGGAGGGAAGATAGGGTTCAATCATCTGGTCATTGAAGTCTACGCCACCCATAAATAAATTGTAATCGTAGACACAAGATGGTTTCTGCACTGGGCCGCTTCTTTTGGGGACTTCCACGTAGGTGTCATTGTGAATGGTGGTGAGCATGTGGACATCTCGTCTGTCCCTCCACTTGACAGCCAATAGCTCCTGGTTCCGTAAGGACGTCGTCTCTCCTCGTCTCAGCTTCTGATTCAACAATTTTTGGGGGAAGCCCTTTCTGTTTATTCTCACTGTGCCACATGCTGGGGTGTCTCTCCGGTAAAGATTTCTAAACAGGGGCAAGCTGGTATAAAAATTGTCCACGTAAAGGTGGTATCCTTTTCCAAGTAGTGGATAGATGAGCTCCCAGACGACTTTTCCACTTGTTCCGATGTATTCGGGGCATTCGGGGGGATGTAGTTGGGAGTCCTTCCCTTCGTATACAATGAAGGAGTAGATGTACCCCGTGTCTCGGTCACACAGTTTGTACATCTTCACCCCATATCGGGCCCTTTTGCTGGGGATGAATTGTTTGATGCCCAGCCTGCCGTGGAATTTTACAAGGGACTAATCTATTGATATATTTTGTTGAGGGGTATATAACTGGGGGAATTTTTCAGAAAAAAAATTTAGAAGTGGCCGAATTTTAAATAATTTGTCAAAAGCAGGGTCATTTCGGGGAGGGCACTGGGTGTTGTCATTATAGTGGAGGAACCGTAGAATCATGAAGTATCGGGATCTGGGCATACGGGATGAGAAGACGGGCATGTGGTGGATGGCTTTGGTAGACCAATAGGCGTACCCTTTGTTTTTTTTTGAGAGACCCATATTGAAGGTCAGGCCTAAGAATATTTTAAACTCCTCTACGGTCAGGTCTCTCCAATGAAAGGGGCGGGCATAGCTGGAATCGGGGTTGCTTAGAATAAATTGCTGAGCGTAGAGGTTGCACTGGGCCACAATAGATGACAATAATTCTTCTGTAAAAACTAAATGAAAAAAATCAATCATGTCAAAATTATCGGTGTTCACCTGTACACCTGGTTGGGCGGTGAAAGGGGGGGATACTTGATGCTCCAGAATTCGAAGGCAGCCACAGGGGGTTTTGAAGGCCATAGGGAAGGCTGGCATGGCCCCTATCCCTTTGGGGCAGAGAGGACACCCTACTGGTGCCTGACCTTTGTTGCACTGCTTGCGGGGTGGACGGCACTGCTTGCGGGGTGGACGGCACTGCTCGCGGGGTGGACGGCACTGCTCGCGGGGTGGACGGCACTGCTCGCGGGGTGGACGGCACTGCTCGCGGGGTGGACGGCACTGCACTAGTAGTAGGCTGCTCCACGCCAGAACGCCTTCTTTTAACGGGCACAGGTTCCTCCTCTGAATCCGTATCAGACCCGCTTCCTGTTACGGGCTCATAGGCCGAATCGGAATCGGACAGAGACTCCTCGCAGCTGTCATCAGACGCCCATAGTTTCTGGAAGGCCTGCTCGGTGGTAAAACAATTTTTTTGCCATACTGGTGGCTAGTGAGGCTGGACTGCAGAACACTGGTGGGCACTAGTGGCACTGCAGTGGCGCAGGTGTAACTGATGGGCAAATGTGGCACTGGTGTGGCTCTGGTTGCACTGCTGTGGCTCTGGGGTCACTGATTAGCAGGCGGCACTGGTGGGCACAGGCGTCACTGCAGTGGTGCAGGTGGAACTGGTGTGGCACTGGTGGGCACAGATGGCACTGGTGGGGCACAGATGGCACTGGTGGGGCACAGATGGCACTGGTGGGGCACAGGCAGCACTGGTGGGGTGCAGATGAGCACTGGTGGGGTGCAGATGAGCACTGGTGGGGTGCAGATGAGCACTGGTGGGGTGCAGATGAGCACTGATGGGCACAGGTGGCACTGATGGGCACAGGCGGCACTGATGGGCACAGGTGGCACTGATGGGCACAGGCGGCACTGATGTGGCTCAGATGACACTGGTGTGGCTCAGATGACACTGGTGCGGCACTGGTTTGGTATAGGCGGCACTGGTTTGGTACAGGCGGCACTGGTGTGGCACTGATGGGCACAGGTGGCACTGATGGGAACAGGCGGCACTGATGTGGCAAAGATGACACTGGTGTGGCTCAGATGACACTGGTGCGGCACTGGTTTGGTACAGGCGGCACTGGTTTGGTACAGGCGGCACTGATGGGCACAGGCGGCACTGATGGGCACAGATGGCACTGATGGGCACAGGCGACACTGGTGTGGCTCAGATGACACTGGTGCGGCACTGGATTGGTACAGGCGGCACTGGTGTGGCACAGGCGGCACTGGTGTGGCACAGGCGGCACTCGTGGGCACAGGCGGCACTCGTGGGCACAGACGGCACTTATGGGCACAGGTGGCACTGATGTGGCAGTGTTGTGGCACTGATGTGGCAGTGTTGTGGCACTGATGTGGCAGTGTTGTGGCACTGTTGTGGCACTGGTGTGCACTGGTGTAGAACAGGTGGCACTGGTGGGGCACTTGTGGGGCACAGGTGGCACAGATGGCACTAGTGGGACACAGATGGCACTGCCTGGGGTACAGATGGCACTGCCTGGGGTACAGATGGCACTGCTGGGGAACAGATGGGGCACTGCTGGGGAACAGATGGGGCACTGCTGGCACTTACTTTTATTCAAAAAAATCTCTCTCCTCTTCTCTCACGCTGCAACGGTGTGAGGAGAGGAGAGAGATGACCTGCAGGTGACCCAGCCGGAGGGTTTGTTTACAATTGTGATCGCGCCGTCATTGGACGGCGCGATCACGTGGTAAGGAGCCGCTTCCATTGGCTCCTTACCGCGAGTGCTGTTGCTGCGGGTCCCGTAGACCCGGCGAGCACCGGCGATCGCGTGTGCGCGCCCACTCGGGCGCGCACAACTCACTCTCTGGGAGGACGTACATTGACGCCCTCCTAGAGTTAAGGAACCGCTCTGTAGCCGTATTTTGGCTATAGGGCGATTACCAACTGGTTAAAAGCCATCTCCAGGCAAACTTTTTTCCCCCCTGCAGTGGGGCTGTGCCTGTTTATTTAATTTACTCACCCAATCCTCAATCCAAACCCAGGAAAACGGCGCTCCCCCAAGTCTAGCAGTGGACTGGTCCTGTTCTATTCAGGTCTAGACGTGCTGATGTTGGGAACAGTCCGCTATAGGGTGGGGGTGCTGGACAGGTCTTGTGTTGGGAGGATTACGTATATATAGGCCACAGCCCCACTAAATGGGGAAAACATTTTTGCCCGGAGTTCAGGCTTAAAGTGGAGTTCCCCCCAATAGTGGAACTTCCGCTCATCTGAACAGGTATCCTTTCCCACTTCCGGGAGTCCGGCCACCAGGCCAGAAGGAGAGAGGAGTGGGCGTCGCACATGCGCAGTAGGGTTCCCGGTCAAAAGGCTACACTGTGAATAGGGTATTCTTCCCCCTTCTATCCAATACAATTTTTACACAAGCTTTAAATCAGCAGTTATAGCGGAGTTCCACCCAAAAGCGGATCTTCCGCTTTCAGCACTCCTCACCCCCTTACATGCCACATTTGGCATGTCATTTTGTTGGGGTGGGGGCTTTGGTAGGAGTGGGACTTCTTGTCCCACTACCTCCTTCCACCCAGGGACCGCCTCGGCGACTTCTCTTCTCACCTTAGGGCGGCCCCTCCCTCTAGGGCTAGGCGATCTCCAGGGACAAGTGACAGGTCCCAGGAGATCACCTGTCCATTTATAAAGCGCAGCGCGACTCGCACATGCGCAGTGAGTGCCCGACCGTGAAGCCAAAAGCTGTCACGGCCGGGTGCCCACACTGTGAATGGAGGCGCCGGCCGGAGAGAAGGGGGGGGGGGCAGAGGAGCGGAGCTCCGGGCAGCCGCGTCGCTGGAGCCATGGAGCAGGTAAGTGTCTGTTTATTAAAAGTCAGCAGCTACACTTTTTGTAGCTGCTGACTTTTAATAAACATAAAAAGGCTGGAACTCCGCTTTAAGTGGTTGTGAAGGCTCCATCTCCCCGTAATTATTACCTTCGCTGCATAGTTGTACAAACAGATAATTAATTGTAATTAATTCTACACGGAATTAAATATAACTCTTTTTTTTTTTTTTTGCTTCTAGGTCTCATTATTACCTGCAAAAGCAGAATGAAATATTTTCATGACACTTTTTCATTTATTCATATTCACAAAATTGAAGAGCACAATAAACACAAGCAAAAATACAAATAAATCCAAATACATTTAACTCAAGAAAGGTATTAAAATGTGCGAGGCAGTCGTATCCGCACAGTCTGGTGATGTGGGAGGATCTTCTGTTTATCCCTTTGTAATATAGGACATTAATTCTCAAACATGCCCACTGCAGACTCATCTCACTCACAGAGCAAGACGGATTTATCAAAATGTCAGTGTTAAGAAGTTTCAAATCTGACATGTGAGGCATTAATAGGATTCAAAAAAACATTGCAGGAGTTCTCTGAAATCTGTCTGTGGTGCAATACATTTTTTTTTTTTTAAATCATGTGGATTTTTCTGATTCAAGCACAACTGTGGTGTTTGCTGGATTATCAGTGCAGCCTCAACAGTGCCTAGCAGTGATACCAGTCAGAACTGCCTTTCAGTGCTCATCAGTGTCTGCTTATCAGTGCCCACAATCAGTGCTGCCTGTCAGTGGCCATCGGTGTCTGCTTATCAATGCCCACAATCAGTGCTGCCTGTCAGTGCCTGCTTATCAGTGCCCACAATCAGTGCTGCCTGTCAGTGCCCATCAGTGTCTGCTTATCAGTGCTCACAATCAGTGCTGCCTGTCAGTGCCCGTCAGTGTCTGCTTATCAGTGCTCACAATCAGTGCTGCCTGTCAGTGCCCATCAGTGTTGCATATTAGTGCCACCACCTATCAGTGCTGCATATTAGTGCCTCTGCATCAGTGCCGCCTCATCAGCGCACATCAGTGAAGAAGAAAAATTACTTATTTACAAATTTTTATAACAGAAGCTGAAAAAAATAAAATAAAAGCAAAAACTAAAAAAAAACAGCAGTGATTACCACCAAAGGAAAGCTCAATCTGTCCCAAAAAAACAATAAAAATCTCATTTGGGTACAGCGTTGCATGACCACGCAATTGTCAAAGTGTGACAGCGGCGAAAGCTGAAAATTGACCTGGACAAGAAGGGGGTAAACGTACCCAGCAGGCAAGTAGTTAACAACATTCCTACCGTAGGACGTCATTCTATGAGTGTGCGTAATTTTAAAGCATGAAAATTTAGGTATCTATTTACTCGGCGTAACATCTTTCACATTATACAAAAACATTGGGCTAACTTTACTGTTTTGTTATTTTTTAATTCATGGAACCGTTTTTTTGTTTTTTTTTAAAAAGGCGTTTGAAAAATTATTGCACAAATACTGTGCAAGATAAAAAGTTGCAATGATCGCTACTTTATTCCCTAGGGCGTCTGCTGAAAAAAATATATATATAATGTTTGGGGGTTCTGAGTAATTTTACTAGCAAAAAAAATTATGATTTTTACACGAAGGAGAGAAGTGCCAGAATAGGCGCGGTATGGAAGTGGTTAAAAAGCCCAACAGCTCTGCAATATTCTATGGTAATTTTTGGTAATCTTTTTTTATTTTTTTGCAAGGCAACCATGGAAATAGACTTTCTGTTGAATGTCCATGTGTAGAAAGTCCCACCTACGCCAACTGGTGGGGTTTCTATTTTTCTGGCTGCTGACTTCATGTTTGATCTCTTTCATTCATTCCGCATAAACGGCTAGTAATTAGCACACTGCACTCTATACTATATACTGTATTGATCACAGTTAAATTTACTTAGAAAAACTACAAACAGCTTTATTTGTTACCTTTCATGTCTCCTCGGTGTAGATCAGTGGCTCTCCCTGGAGGCCGGAAGCCTGTGTTTTTCAGAAAAGGAAAGCCGTGTTCCTTGCTCAGGCATGTAAAGCACACGTAGGGGGATACACAGCTGTTTCTTTTCGCCTTTTGTTGTACAGTATCTCTGAAACGCCAGATCTGTCACCTGCCATTCGGGCATTACTGGAATGCAAACTTCAATGTCAGCTCGTGAGGCTTTTAGCAAAATGTTTCAGATGAGCCTACAGATGTCTGTGACACCCCGTGGAACCAAGCGTAATTCTGCTTTGTTCACTAATGGATATCGGTGGATCACGAATCATCTTCACCTCCGTGTGTGGGCTATTCCTTCCATCAAACATCAAGTGAAAATCTAATTCTGTTCAGAAGAAATCATCCCAAGGTCAACTATTGGTATCAAAAGGATTATAGCAGCCCTCAAAAAATCCAATCGCCTGCTCGAGGGCTGCCTGGGAGTCGGGGGGGGGGGGGGGGCAAGCACCGCCGGCAGCCTGTGTAGAATGTGAGTCCTTTTCCCAGTGACCACGGAGGGGGAAGAGAGAGAGAGCCGCCCGAGGTGTTTAGAGCGCAGCGCGGGGAACACAGGATAACAGTTTTCATTTTAATTGCTGTGTTCCCCGCCGCTCGCTGTCAGATCCAGCCCCGCCTCCTGGTCCCGGAACTTTGATAGACCGATCACCTGTCCAATCCTGGTGACCTGTCAAAGTTCCCCCGGCCAGGGGCTGAATATGACGTTGAGCGGCGGAACCAGGTAGGCTTCATGGTGGACACAGGCTGAATGGTGGACACAGGCTGCATTTGGTAAACGCGGCCTGCATGCGGAAAACACTTGCTGCATTTGGTGAACAGGATCCCCTGATGAAGTTACGTGACTGTAACGAACATGTGCGGGAACACAGGGCACCGGAAGTGATATTGGACTCGTTTTTGATATGCCTGTCTTCACATTGCGAGTACCTGTTTTTATTACTGCCAGTGCGAAACGCGTCGGCCACACTGTATGTTGTTGGTTTGCAGTGACTGTATGTACAGTTGAAAACTAAAAAGACATCTCTTTTTTAAGTGATTTTGGAGTGCGGCTGTCCAGTCTTCGTTCTTTTCATTGTTGCTATTAATAGCATTGCCAGCACCTTGGTGGTTCAACAGCCCTTGATTGCTTACGGGGCTCACCTGGAGCGGTGAGAAAATGTGTCTGTTTTTATTATTGCTCTAATAAATGTTTTAAATACTACACTATCGAGCATCCCTCTTTACACCCCCCATGCCCCAATGTGAGGCTATCTGATACAGATACACCAGGGACACATAAAGGGGGCTTTGATGCCAAAGTAAAGGTACATACCAGCAGAGCCTGAGACATCAGGAGCCACCAGGAGATTGAAAGACACACGCATACGCTGTTACCTTACAGCGGTAAGATATGGGGACACCTATACCCTAAGTTGCATGGAGAACCAGCAACCACCTATCGGTAGCACTCCATACCAGAGATTGACTACTAGCACCTTCACCCTGATCACTGTGCACACACAGCCATCCATCCAGCTTGCATCTTATGGACATTATCTGCACTGCGTTTTTTTTAAATTTATTTTATTTTATGGAATTTTAGTGTGAATATATTTATTTATGGTTGCACATGTCACATGATGATGATTACATTTTAAAGATTTTATGAGTTTATTCTCACATCTATTTTGTGGTACACTTTTCACAGTATTTGGACACTTTATCAGTCCATTCTTTATATTGTCGCAGCAGATTATTTATATTTTATTGTTGCTATTTTGACCATTAAATTTATTGCCTTTTAAGTGTACCTGTCACGTTGGCACATTTGCACTTCATCACCTATTTATGCACAGCGCAGCACTCCTTCTACATTTATACTTACCTGGGTCTTGATACTACCTTCAGTTCTTGCTGCAGTACCCCACCTTTTAGACTTGGCCAGCGCGGGAATATCGTTTTATTACTTCATGGTGAACATGGGCTGCATTTGGTGGACACCGGCTGCATTTTGTGGACACGGGCTGCATTTGGTGGGCATGGATACAGTTGTTAAAGTGGAGGTTCACCCGGAAATGTTAATTTTTAACATTAGATTGAGGCTCATTTTGTTTAGTTTTTTTTTAAATCTAAGCAGTACTTACCGTTTTAGAGAGCGATCTTCTCCGCCGCTTCCGGGTATGGGCTGCGGGACTGGGCGTTCCTATTTGATTGACAGTCTTCCAACAGGCTTCCGACGGTCGCATCTATCGCGTCACGATTTTCCCGAAAGTAGCCGAACGTCGGTGTGCAGGAGCCGTATAGAGCTGCACCGACATTCGGCTTCTTTCGGCTACTCATGACGCGATAGATGCGACCGTCGGAAGCCTGTCAATCAAATAGGAACGCCCAGTCCCGAAGACCATACCCGGAAGCGGCGGAGAAGATCGCTCTCTAAAACGGTAAGTACAGCTTCGTTTAAAAAAACTACCTGATTCCCCTTGACAAAATGAGCATGAATCTAATGTTAAAAATTTTTTTTCGGGTGAACTCCCGCTTTAATATTTATTTTAGGGCTGTGGAAATTAACTATAAATTCTTTGATTAATCTTTTATTCTTTTGATCGATCAAAAAAATGAAAGATTAATCGATTAATGAATAAAAAAAACAACTAAACAGTTAAGGTAACCCCATTTTTTTTTGTATAATGTGAAAAACAATATTACACCGCGAGAATCGCGAGAAAATCGTGATCTTTATTTTAAGCAAAAAAATTGTGATTCTCCTTCTACCCAGAATCGTGCAGCTCTAACGTGTCCCTGTATATAAATATTTATCTGATTCTGTTCCAGAAATATTGCGACTGTCCATTATGAAAAAAAAAAATCCAAATCGGTGACAACAAATGGGGTTCTCTATTTACTACAATCACATAATCAATTCCGGAGCCGAAACCTTCAAACCCTGACAGTCTTAATTTGACTTCAATCCCTGAGCTGATTTTGTAAAGATGCAATGTGCCAATTACAAGATCAGGGGAAAGGATCCCAGGGAATTATTTCTTTGAACCAAACTATTCTTGCCATGTTTTCAAGGAAAGGCAAATTAGAATTGATTTTGACAGTTTCAGAAAATAGTGAATGGCTGTAGATTGAAACGTAAAAAAGGTCATTTTGACATTATCAAATTGAAGAAAACGACTTGTGTGACATTTGTTATTATCGGTTTCAACAAAAGTTTCCCTTTGAAAAAAATACATAGTGACACGCCAAACTACCCTCTTTGCTGGATATACTGTAACTAATAGAGTGAATTGCTTCGAGCACAAAAATAAAAAATAACTTTTATTCATATTAATTTCTCAACGGCAACAAAGGGTCCATTATCCTCATACGCCACCGGGGGGTCATCCATAAGTGGGACTTCTTGTTAGCGGCTTACAGGCCAGTGACGCCCGTCCTGGAATGTCGGGTGGCCAAGGTGCTCGTGGGATCTTTTGAAGGCTTTTAGAGTGTAACGGTCAGGGGTTAACACCGTTTACGATATTCCATTCAACCAACCCACGACAGCTCCTCGAAACTCCACAATCCAGCAGACAGGACCCATTGGATTTCCCACAGAAACGAGACACACACAGCTCTGTCTCTGGTTCCAAAACGAATGAACACTTTTAATGGTAAACTCAGCTGGTTATATACAGTTAGAAACCAAATCTGGACAATGACTCACTCCACCCAAAACATCACACAAAGGGGTGCAAACGAGTCCCCCTCAATCCACATCTTAGACAGACTTTCTGACTCCGCGATAAGCTATTCCCACCTGCTACATAAAACACATTCCTTTAGTAAACATAATTGATATGCTAATCCACTACACCTGAAAGGTCAGACATCTGACCTTTCAGACTGCCAACACATATCTATCATCAATAGAACTTTCACATAATACAGTGTCATTAGCATCCCACAATGAAAGGTTCTTGAGAGGCAGACTTAATTAGCACAATAGACAATAAAATACAATCACAGCAAGCTTTTATCATTACAGCCAGGTAGACTCAATTAGCACCTCAACAGTCTATGTGTCCCCACATGAATGAATATTGTCCTGTTGGGGTCAGAATAAACCACTTGTAATATTTCAAGATATCCTGCAATACATGAATCATCATTATTGTCCCATCTCATGTAATTCATGATATAATTTCTCAGTCATCCTATTGCCCCTATTGGACATAGGATGACCCTAGACCCAAGAGTCATTAGTGAAGCTGGCACAGGAGTACCCCGCATCCTTCAAAAGTCTCTGGGTATCACGGGCCATTCCGTTACATAGAGGAACTCTGTTTATGAGATTTCTTCCAATACATCATTCATTGGTAACTATGTGCCATGTTTTCTGCCGAAGTATCAATATTTGTTTTTAGTTAAAAACTTGAATTGTTAAATACAATCTCTTTACAGCAAACCAATCCTCTGAGGAAGACCCCGTTTGTACAGGTCGAAACGCGTCACAGACAGACATTTGTTGCTGTGTACAAATTTGTGTTTGCATCTTTGTATTGGAGTATATATCCTTTGTACCAGAGCTCATATTTTAACTGTCACTAATATACGTTCATTGTCAATAAAGAATCTATTTTTAATCATTACATTTTGATAATTATTCAATTTTTGCTGCCAAGAAAACCCCTTTTGGGGGAAATCTCCCATATTGCATCCATTATGATGGCACCAAATGTCTCTGCATCCTAGTTATTGCCTTGTAAATGTAGGAACTAGAAATTAGTCTGGATTGGGTCAGAACGAGGGGTTGACTGAGCCCGGAAGGAAGCTGCCACTCCCTTCCACTGCTGCCCAATCAATGTCATTGACCTAATATTGGACACATTTGGTCAGAGATGTCATGAGGAGCCCCTGGGTCCCTGCAGCTGCAGGGTGGAGAATGACTTGGCCACAGCTGATTGGGTGGTAGAGAATGCAAGTTTAGATCAAACCCAAGCTTATCCCTAGTGCTGTGCTGCAGCATCAAGAGCTGTGGGAGTGACCCAGCAGGCCTGCAGAAAACTACTGGAGGAGGCGGAGACGAGACCAGTCACCCTGCACATAGAGAGAAAGAGAGCGAGCAGAGCTGTGGGAGGAGCTCAGCAGGCTCCACCCACTACAGAAAACTACAGGAAGGGGCGGAGACAAGACCAGTCACCCTGCACAAAGAGCAGAGCTGTGGGAGGGACCCAGCAGGCCCCACTCACTACAAAAAACAACAGGAGGGGGCAGAGACAGGACCAGTCACCGTGCACATAGAGAGCGGAGCTTTGGGAGGAGCCCAGGAGGCTCCGCCCACTACAGAAAACGACAGGAGGGGCATAGACAAGACCAATCACCCTGCACAAAGAGCGAGTGCCGAGCTGTGGGAGGGGCCCAGTAGGCTCCACCCACTACAGAAAACGACAGGAGGGGGCTGGGACAAGACCAGTCACCGTGCACAGAGAGAGAGCAGAGCTGTGGGAGGGGCCCAGCAGGCTCCACCTACTACAGAAAACGACAGGAAGGGCATAGACAAGACCAAATCGCCCTGCATAAAGAGTGAGTGCCGAGCTGTGGGAGGGGCCCAGCAGGCTCCACCCACTACAGAAAACAGAAGGAGTCGGAGACAAGACCAGTCGCACTGCACAAGGAGAGAGAGCAGAGATGTGGGAGGAGTTTAGCAGGCTCAGTCTAAGTCAATACAGAAAATGCAGATAAGAGACCAGTGACCCTGCACAAAGAGAGAGAGCAGAGCTGTGGGAGGAGCCCAGCAGGCTCCACTTACTACAGAAAACTACAGGAGAGGTCAAAGACAAGACCAGTCCCCCTGCACAAGGAGACAGAGCAGCAGTGAGCGGTCATTATTACAGGAAGTCTCACACTGGATTACTGCACAAATCTAGAAGAAATGCACAAAGCTCACCAAGATTCCAGAAGAACACATTACCAATAGATTCAGACAATATTTGTTTAGTGCAGATTTTTTTATTTATTTCTATTGCTTCTTATAAATAAATACCCATGCAGCCTATTAGCTTCTGAATAAAATGAACACAAAACATGCTGCAAAACGGGAAGAAAATACAAGCCATTAAAACAAAAAGACAACGAACTAGCAGTGTCAAAAACACGAACAGCAATTAAAGGAGTTGTAAAGGCAGGAGGTTTTTTTGTATCTTAATGCACTGTATGCACCAAGATAAAAAAGCTTTCTGTGTGTAGCAGCCCCAACAACACCCCCCCTAATACTTTCCTGAGCCCCATCTCTAGTATCTACAAACTATGGTATATACTGAATACTAAGCAGCTATAGACGCTGTATTGTAATTGTAGTGATCAGCAACTTCTAGTGGGACTGTGATAGCGTGGCGAGCAATCTGGTGCCAACAGTCCAGTCTTTGTCCACTTACAAAGAAATTAAGGCCCAGATTCTCGTAGATGGGCGTTAAACTGCGGCGGCGTAACGTATGTCATTTACGTTACGCCGCCGCAAGTTTTACAGGCAAGTGCTTTATTCACAAAGTTGCCTGTAAAGTTGCGGCGGCGTAGCGTAAATCCCCCGGCGCAAGCCCGCCTAATTCAAATGAGCCGGGTAGGGGGCGTGGAGCATTTAAATTAGGCGCGTTCCCGCGCCAAACGTACTGCGCATGCGCCGTCCGGAAAATATCCCAGGGTGCATTGCTCCAAATGACGTCGCAAGGACGTCATTGGTTTCGACGTGAACGTAAATGGCGTCCAGCCCCATTCACGGACGACTTACGCAAACAACGTAAATTTTTAAATTTCGACACGGGAACGACAGCCATACTTAACATTGGTTGCCCCTCATATAGCAGGGGCAACTTTACGCGTCGCAAATCTAACGTAATCTGCCGGAAATGTGCGCATGCGCGGGGATCGTGCCTTTTACGCGCGCATTCGCGGGAGTGACGTCATCGCGGCGATACCTGGAAGTCACTACATTAAGGCTTACCTGTAGGTGCTTGCAATATCTCCTTAACCTACATGGTTATGGAGATATTAGCAGAAAAGTGGGCACCGATGCATACGGCACCTGCGCACCGTGGACAACGGCGCAGGCACACTGAGCGCGGCGGCTCTTGAATGGGAGCCTGCCGGAAATGTGGCATGCGCGGGGATCGTGCCTTTTACGCGCGCATGCGCGGGAGTGACGTCATCGCGGCGCCGGCTAGTGACAGCGCCGGAGCGGCGATACCTGGAAGTCACTCTGGGTATCATGACGGCGGCGGCGGACGACGTGTCCGAGGATCGCTGCGGGGGCTTCGATCTAAGGTAAGTAATTGATAATGAGCTAGTATGCTAGTCATACTAGCTCATTATGCCTCTCTGAACTGCAACTCAATTGAACACATTTGTATCATGTGTGTTTTTTATTCTGGATTTTTGGTTGATATTCTGTCTCTATCATATAAAATACACCTATGATAAAAATTATAGACCCTTCATTTTTTTGTAAGTGGGCAAACTTACAAAATCTTCAGGGGAGACGATCATTATTTTCCCCACTGTATATCTGCTGGTAGTTCATGATGAAGAACAAGGTTGGGGGGGGGGGGGGGGGAATGTGACAGGCCGCTGTTGTTTCAGACACTTTGTACCCCCCATCCATGGGTCGTGTTTATCAAATCAAATTCCAACGCTTTAGTCGATTTTTACGAACTGCGAACAAAGTTCAACTTTGCTCATCTCTACAAAACAGCAATTATTTTTCCTTCCATTGTGGCCGTTCTGCTGGTACAAACATTAAATTCAGAAAAGGTAAAATGCTCTTTTCTTCTCCATCGCAAACACATTAGCTGCATTCTAGTGCTAAACACGCAGTTTTAATGTCTCTTTTCTCCGGCGCAGTGCGCGGACACAATGCCATGGCAAGGTTGCACAAAGGACCGACGGTGAAAACCTACAAGTCTCCAATGATCTAATCAGTGGAACACATCCCTTCCATAACCTTTCATCCTAAATAAATTACATTGAAGTCACTGCATTCTTTTCGATACACGCTGACCTTTTCCCAACAACTCGCTGAGGGAAAGCGTGCCATGTTCTTACATAATATTAAAGCCGCGGCAGGGAAGGGAAGGCTCCGAAACTTCATTTATATTCATCCTGGTGTTTGTTTTGTGGCAATCAATTATTGTATATTGCGGCCCTTCTATGAGAAAGCTTGAACAAAGTTTTTTCTTCTTTTTTTACAGCCATCAGGTTAACATTGGAAGACATATTGCTTTAACCAATGTGTTATTTCTTTCATTTTGCTTGCTGCCTTGCTTATACAGTCAGGTCCATAAATATTGGGACATCGACACAATTCTAATCTTTTTGGATCTATAAACCACCACAATGTGTTTGAAATGAAACCAATAACTGCACACTGTCACCTTTAATTTGAGGGTTAGAAAAGAAGATGAAAAATATCCTCACATGTAGTGTACATGTGGATATTTAGGTGTGAAAGTGTGCCGCGTCCTAATATATATGATAAAGGAAGTAACTGGGAGCAAGTTGTTGGACTTTTCTATGCCCAGTGTCTACATTAATTGGATTATCACCTATGCTCCATACACTATCTGTGAGTATTTTTACCAGTTGTTTAGTCAATCAATTTTTGATTCAACTTTAATATCTCCTTATCTCCTTGCCTACATTATTATTATATATCCCTGCTCCCATTATACTTTTGAGTGAATGCTCTACGGTTGACTATACCTTCTCTTTCTTCTATTTTTTGCTCTCGCTTCCCCCCCCCCCCCTTTTCATTCTTCTTCTTTTTGTTCCCTCTGTTCCCATTCTCCCCCCCCTCTCCCTTTCACTATCCCCCCCCCCCTCTCACTTTTTCATTTTCCTTGCCTTCATCTTCTCCTCTTTTTCTCTGCTCTTCCTCTCTTCCCTTTTTCTCCCCCTTTCCTTTTCTCTTTTCCTTCCTTATTCACATTCATTTCTCCCCCGTTTTGTCCTTCCTTTTCTCCCTTTACCTCATTTTGGGCCTAGTGTTGTTCTTTGCTTGCTTATGTGTGTGTTTTTAGATAATATTCATTGTTGTCTAAATTAATTTACTTTTCGATTCTATTTGCTTCTTTTTTTGTTTTCTATGCGTTTGTCGAATGTTGTCCTACAGCTAACCATACCGAGACTCCACGAGGAAGCGCTGTAAGATAGCGTAAAACCGGTCGAGTCAACTAACCGTGCAAGTCATACCATCGCAGACATTCTCTGCCTGCACCTCCACAACTACACAGGACTATTATTTGTATCTATAGGTTGCCTTTCGTGTTTTGAAAGTCCCCAACCTTATTTTTTGATATATTGTTATCTGCTACTGGCTACTCTCCTACTATTCCTGTGACTTTGTTTAGAGAGGCTTGCTACGTTTTCAAGTTGGTTCACCAGATAGTCTTGCTGCGAATGGCAATCTCATTTTAATATGTATTATAATTTTTCTTTTTATGTCTTAATAAACCAAAAAACTTTTTAGAGAAAATTATTCTCTGTTTAATTTGAGGGTATTTACATCCAAATCAGGGGAACGGTGTAGGAATTACAACAGTTTGAATATGTGCCTCTCACTTTTTAAGGTACCAAAAGTAATGGGACAATTGGCTGCTCCGCTGTTCCATGGCCAGGTGTGTGCTATTCCCTCATTATCCCATTTACAAGGAGCAGATAAAAGGTCCAGAATTAATTTCAAGTGTGCTCAGGGCCGATCCTAGGCAGGGTGCACAGGGTGCATTGCACCCAGGCGCCTGTAGAGTTGGGGGCGCCGAACATCTAACAAATTCTCTAACAGAAGCCCTCTCTGTGTCGATCACAGAGGCTCCCCTCCAGGTCCCAATAAAGTACTTTGCTTCTCTTCCTGTATTTTGTTTATTGTTAAGAGATCATGTAAGGATCCCAGGGTAATGAAGACTTTGTGGGGGAGCAACTCTGTGGTTGAGTCATTGCCATAAAAACATTTGTAAAGGGCAGGAGATAGTAAAATGAAGACGCCCATGTGGGGGCGCCAGAAATATTTCTGCACCCCTAGGATCGGCCCTGAGTGTGCTATTTGCATTTGGAATCTGTTGCTGTCAACTCTCAATATGAGATCCAAAGAGCTGTCACTATCAGTTGAAGCAAGTCCATCATTAGGCTGAAAAAAACAAACCCATCAGAGAGATAGCAAAAGCATTAGGTGTGGCCGAATCAACTGTTTGGAACATCTTTAAAAAGAAAGAACGCACCGGTGAGCTCAGCAACACCAAAAGACCCGGAAGACCACTGAAAACAACTGTGGTGGATGACCAAATAATTATTTCCCTGGTGAAGAAAACACCCTTCACAACAGTTGGCCAGAAGAAGAACACTCTCCAGGAGGTAGGTGTATGTGTGTCAAACTCAACAATCAAGAGAAGACTTCACCAGAGCGAATACAGAGGGTTCATCAGAAGATGTAAAACCATTGGTGAGCCTTAAAAACAGTTAGGCCAGAGTTTGCCAAACACCATCTAAAAAAGCCTTCACAGTTCTGGAACAACATCCTATGGACAGACAAGACCAAGATCAACTTGTGCCAGAGTGATGGGAAGAGAAGAGTATGGAGAAGGAAAGGAGCTGCTCGCCGATCCAAAGCATACCACCTCATCAGTGAAGCATGGTGGTGGTAGTGTCATGGCGTGGGCATGTATGGCTGCCCATGAAACTGGTTCTCTTGTATTTATTGATGATGTGACTGCTGACAAAAGCAGCAGGATGAATTCTGAAGTGTTTCGGGCAATATTATTATGGGCTCATTTTCAGTCAAATGCTTCAGAACTCATTGGATGGCGCTTCACAGTGCAGATGGACAATGACCCGAAGCATACTGCGAACGCAACCAAAGAGTTTAAGGGAAAGAAGTGGAATGTTATGCAATGGCCAAGTCAATCACCTGACCTGAGTCTGATTGAGCATTTCACTTGCTGAAGACAAAACTGAGGGGAAAATGGCCCAATAACAAGCAGGAACTGAAGACAGTTGCAGTAGAGGCCTGGCAGAGCCTCACCAGGGATGAAACCCAGCGTCTGGTGATGTCATCGCGTTCCAGACTTCAGGCTGTAATTGACTGCAAAGGATTTGCAACCAAGTATTAAAAAGTGAAAGTTTGATTTATGATTGTTAATCTGTGCCATTACTTTTGGTCCTTTAAAAAGTGGGAGGCGCGTATACAAACTGTTGTAATTCCTACGCCGTTCACCTGATTTGGATGTAAATTCCCTCAAAATTAAAGCTGAAAGTCTGCAGCTAAAGCAAATCTTGTTTGTTTCATTTCAAATCAAATTGTGGTGGTGGAAAGAGACAAAAATATTAGAATTGTGTCGATGTCCCAATATTTATGGACATGACCATACCCTGTTTCCCCGAAAATAAGACCTACCCCGAAAATAAGACCTAGTGTTATTTTCCAGGAGGGCTGCAATATAAGCCCTACCCCGAAAATAAGCCCTAGTTTAAAATGTTTGTAACATCCTATAATCCACTCTATTACAGTAGTATATAATGTTGAATGTGTGTGTTTCTGTAATATAATTGCGGGGAAGAGAGCTCCCAGAAGCGCTATAATGAAGGTATTTGGCACAATTATATTACAGAAACACACACATTGTACATTATATACAACTGTAATAGAGTGTATTATAGGATTTTACAAGCATTTTAACTCAGTTTACACTGGGGATTCCTGTCAGGCAGAGAGAGAGAGGGGGAGAGAAGACAGCACATTACATGGTAAGACCTACCCCGAAAATAAGCCCAACTGTGTCCTTTGTTGCCAAAATTAATATAAGACCCAGGCTTATTTTCGGGGAAACACGGTATATGTCTTCCAACTGCTGCAGATTTGTGGTTGGTAGCAATTGATGCAATTTGAGAGCCAGCAAGAACGAGGAGCAAGCAAAGCAACCCAATCCCAGTACAATGAAGACGACTCAATGTGTCTCGGCTCTACCACGTGACAATAGCATAGCAGAGAAGTCTTTAAGACTTGCATTCCAAGGAAAAATTTGGATGAACACATTTTAATAAAGACGCTCCTTCCTACCTTTAATTAAATATAGATGGAAGCCACTTCAAGGAACAGAAAAAGAAGCTGCAGATCTCAAAGATAGTGCCGAGGTTCGCAAACGGCATCGAGCTGAACCTAAAGGAATGTTTTATCTGGCAGAGACTAATTAACAAATATGCAGCAATAAAAAAAAAAGTGATAAATACGTTCTTTGAAGGTTTTTTTTTTTTTTTTTTTTTCTTAAATCCAAAACAATTTAATTTGCCTTTGATCTGAAAATAAAATTTAAAGGCTTTTAATTTTTTTTTTCCAATGAAGGAAGAATTGGGGAAATGCAGTTGGTCCACCAAAAGAGTGCTTTTTGTTTTCACTCAATAAAGAAATAATCCAAACAGGTTACAGGGTTTGGGGATGCTACAAAAAGGCAATTGTTTTTTTTTGTTTAACCACTTGACCACTGGGCACGTAAACCCACTTAATAACCAGACCAATTTTCAGCTTTCGGTGCTCTCACAATTTGAATGACAATTACTCAGTCATACAACATTGTACCCAAATGAAATTTTCGTCCTTTTTTTCACACATATAGAGCTTTCCTTTGGTGGTATTTAATCACCGTTGGGTTTTTTATTTTTTGCGCTATAAGAGAAAAAAAGACTGAAAATTTTGTAAAAAAAATGAATTTTCTTTGTTTCTGTTATAAAATTGAGCAAATTTAGTATTTTTTCTTCATTCTTTTGCATAAATGTGAAAGATAAAGTTACGCCGAGTAAATAGATACCCAACATGTCACCCTTCAAAATTGCACACGCTCGTGGAATGGCGCCAAACTTCGCTACTTAAAAATCCCCATAGGCGACGTTGCAGGGTATTGCAGAGTATTGTGGGGTATTGCAGAGTATTTTGGTGTATTGCAGAGTATTTTGGTGTATTGCAGAGTATTTTGTGGTATTGCAGAGTTGGGGCATGGGATGGATGGATGGCTGGATCTGTGACTGCATTTGTCACAGATCCAGCCCACAGCAGCTGCTGCATCCGCTCCCTCCTCTCACACTGTACCGTTCGGTACAGAGAGGAGAGGGAGGAACCGGCGTCATCACATGACGCCGGTTTGTTTACAAGTGATCGCTCTGTCATTGGACGGAGCGATCACGTGGTAAACCGCCGTTATCAGCGGCGATTTACCGTGATCCGCTAGGTCCGGAGGACCCGGCGATGACGAACATTCCCGTGTGCGCGCCCCAGAGGGCGCGCGGGAGCGCGATTCTGGGAGGACGTCCATGGACGTCCTCCCAGAGTTAAGCAACCACCTTGTAGACTTATTTAGTCTATAGGGCGGTTGTTAACTGGTTAAATCACATTACCCCATAAGCCAAAGTCTTATGGAGAGAAGTTGAAAGAATTCTGTGTAAGCAACACTCAAGTTTCAGTTAAAGTATGTAGGCAGCTGCTAGTGATAGTACAGCCTAGTTGCCTGTATACGCAAGTGGTTGAGTAATCGCATGTATTCACGCTCAGTCGTGTTGTTATGTTTATGTATGTACTTGGGTTTAACATCACTACCTTTATTGTCTCCAAACACCATTTTGGAGGAGCCTGGTGTCCTGAGAGGACACACAAGATCTCGTGAGATCTGGGCGGCCATTTTGGGGGTGGTTTTCTTCGTATAGGGAGCTCTGGCACGTGTGGGGGGGTCCCGGATGTAGGCAGAGAGAGAGAGAGGGATACCCTGCTGTGTGGGATAGTTCAGAGCTCCTCCGGAGTCCCGCGGTGTTAACCCTGGTCGGGTGTAAGACGCCCAGCTGTACCGACCGTGCCGGTGTTTCGTTGCGAGTGCGGATAAAGAACGCTGGGATATAGAGAATGCCTGTAAGTGAGAAGTGCCTCTGAAGCTCAGGAATCTACATTGTTTAGAACAACGGGATCTGTACTGCATAGTTGTCTCTCCAGGCCTGGAGAGGAATCATTTGCTGTTCGATTGTATTGACTGTTAATACTACCTCCCCCCGGCAATAAACGTTGTTTTGTTCAGAGAACCGACGCGTGTCTCCCTCTGTGAATCGCCACACCTTTACCCCGCTTACAAGTACATCTGACCCAATCACTAAAATCTTTTAGACGGTATATGGCCAAGCATTTGTGGACACCAGACATCACACCATCCTATTCTAAAACCATGCAAATTAATACGGAGTTGGCTGCCCTCCCTTGCGTCTACAACAGATTCCACTCATCTAGGAAGGTTTCCCACAAGATTTTTGAGGGTGTCTGTGGATGCAACAGAACATTTGCGAGGTCAGGTACCAATGTTGGTTGTTTTTAGCGGCGCTTTACCGTCAAGTTTTACCCCCTGCTAGCGACCAAGAAAGGGTTAAAAACCACTGCGCTTTGCCGGCGGTATAGCCGCGGTGCCCCATTGATTTTAGGAGGAGTGGTATACACAATGCTCCTTCACTGCTTCAAAGGACTTTTTTTTACCGTCCTGCTAGCGCACTGCTCCAGTGTGAAAGCCCTCGGGCCTATCACACTGGAGAGACAGCAGCGGCTGTTTCAGGTCGGTTTGCAGGCGCTATTTTTAGCGTTATAGCACCTGCAAATCGTCCCAGTGTGAAAGGGGTCTTAGTACCGATGTTGGACAAGAAAACTTGGCCTACAGTTAACCTTTTCAATTTATTCCAAAGATGTTCAGTAAGTAGGGTTGAGGTCTGGGTTCTGTGCAGGACACTCGACTTCCATACCAAGCTGGTGAATATCTTTATGGAGCTGACTTTGTGCACAGGGGCACAAACCTGCTAAACACCTTTCCCAAATTGCTGCCTCAAGGCTGGATGTGCACAATGTCTACAATACAGCGAATGGCTACTTTATTTAATACAAGGCTTCAGAGAGGCTTTGTTAAAGCTCTCTGAACGCCAGTCAAAGCTCCTGTCACTAAATAAAATGGTTAGCTTACAGTCCTGTTTACACCTTGCTTTTGCTTGGTGACTTGATGAGGCTTTGGTGGAGCTTCGATGAGCCTTTGTGGAGCTGCGATGAGGCTCCGGTGTAACTTCAAGCAAGCTTTTCCATAGACTTCTATGGAGGCTTTGAAGATGGTTTGAAGCACCACTATAGCTACAGTATAATTTTTGAAGCCAAATCCTGTAAACAGGATTAACCAATTTATTTAGTGACGGGGCTTTGACTAGCATTCAGAGAGCTTTAACAAAGCGTGTCCGAAGCAATGTTTTGAAGCAAATGTAAACTAGCCGTTAATATGAGTTGAAGCAGAAGTGCAAATGAGTCCTTAATGGTTAGCGCTCCTAGTTGCACTAGGCTCCTTGGTTCAAATCTCAATTTGGCCATTACTTGTGTAGCGCCCCTTTACTTTCAGAAAGGACGCTACCGTATTTTCCGGCGTATAAGACGACTCGGCGTATAAGACTACCCCCTAATTTTCCAGGAAAAATTGTGGTTTTGGGATATACTCGCCGTATAAGACTACCCCCTTTTTTTCCAAGCCCCACTGTGCCATTACATGCCCCCACTGTGCCATTAAATGCCCCCACTGTGCCATTACATGCCCCCACTGTGCCATTACATGCCCCCACTGTGCCATTACTTGCCCCCACTGTGCCATTACATGCCCCCACAGTGCCATCACATTACATGCCCCCATAGTGCCATCACATTAAATGCCACCACAGTGCCATCACATTAAATTCCCCCACAGTGCCATCACATTGCATGCCCCCACAGTGCCATCACATTGCATGCCCCCACAGTGCCATCACATTGCATGCCCCCACAGTCCCATCACATTGCATGCCCCCACAGTGCCATCACATTACATGTCCCCACTTTCCCCCCCACTGTGCCATCACTCACGTTTTGCAGGCCGGTGACAGTCTCCGTCTGCTGCGAGCGTCCATGATTTCAAAGCCGCGCGCCGTCTTCTCAGCGTGTCCTGTGATTGGCAGAACACAAATTTTCCCAGTAGCGCCTCTGTTCTATGTTCCGCCGAGGCGGAAAACAGAACAGAGGCACTGCTGGGAAGATTTCTGTTCCGCCTATCACAGGACAGCGAGGACGCACTGAGAAGACGGCGCGCAGCTTTGAAATTATGACGATCGCAGCTGCACGGAGCCCGTACCCGGCGTATAAGACGACCCCCGACTTTGGATGCATTTTTTTGCATCCAAAAAGTCGTCTTATACGCCAGAAAATACGGTATGTTAAATTTAGTGGGGGAATGAGAAGAGTTATGTTGCTCTCATTCTAGATTTTGTCTGGATTGTTCATGTGCGTCAGTCTGCATTCCAGGGATGCAGTTCCATCTCTGGGCGGCAGGTGGCTCCAGAGGGGTCCAGGCAGAGACGCTTTTTCCCAGCAGCCAATTGGAGGAGTTTTCCCTCGCGGGGCATGCTGGGGAGGGGTATTTCTGTGGCGGCGGCCTTGGCTCGGGGTTCTTCGCGGGTTCCGGGTGCGGCACCCACCTTTAGGGTGTGCGCACATCACGGGCCCCACCACTATGGCCTTCCTGGCCTGGGGTCGCGTGCTACGCGGAGTTCCAGGCCTCCTGGCCTGGAGCAACTGATGCTACCAAGGGGCCCCAGTGACTTACTGGGTCCCCACCTTTATTGAGAAGATCCCAGGCTGTATGCTGTTCGGTGGGGGATCGGCTTGAGGAGAACCCGGAGGCAGGTTATCCAAAAGGGCTTGAACGAACCATCGGGGATCTGGTGACCGGCCATTGACAGGTACACTCACACTGTCAACCGGTGACCCTGACGTGATTTACTGGGAGGATTCGCTCTATCATTCAGCTTAACCTTGCACTAGGCCCGTGGCAGAGGTCTCAACATTTAATCAGAGCCAAGTCTGTGGCAGAGACTTGTTCCTCCCAGCAACCTTAAGTGACGCTCTGGCTGTCAGGCAGAGGTCTGTCCAGGGGCACTTTACCCACTCTGGCTGGAGTGGCGACGTACTAATACAATTGCGGAAGGCAGGACTGTTTTCCTTATCCAAAGCCTGACACTGCGAATTTACTATATTTTCATCAACCTTTTCTGTCCACCTCAAGTTGATGTTGGTCGTGTTGGGCCAGGAAAATAAAGCATTCAAAACCTTTAACTACAGATTGGACATTCGATTACTGCTCTGCTCACTGCCTTCACCCCTAGACACTACATAGAGGTAACTTAATACGCCGATCCCAAATCTACTCAGCGGCTCCTTCGGGGGTAGCGCTACACTTGCATTGGGCCTGTATGTCCTCCCTGTTTTTGCTTGGGTCTGCTCACACACACCAAGGACATGCTGGTTGATTAATTGGCTCTAGAATGTGCATGTGAGATAGTGACCTTAGATTGCAATTATGCTCCTTGAGGACAGGAATTGATGTGAATGTACAATAAGTAAAGCACTGCATATTGTTGGTGCTATATAGATACCTGTAATAAACAAATATTGCCATATGCTGTAAAATTATTAGCACCCTTCACCGGAAACACCTGAGTCCACATACAGGAGTACCTGATGATCCTGCCATGAAGGTCCTTATTTAAGTGCCTCTTGTTATTGGATGAAAACAGTTGTGATATTGTGGGTTCACCATATTGCAAAATAAAATAGACCGTGTCAACACACATTGCACAGGCTTGGCCCACTGTTGTCGACAGTGGAGTAAGGAAACACTAAGGGCCAGATTCACAGCCAGGCGGCGCAGCGTAACGTAACCGATTTAGGTTACACCGCCGCAAATTTTCTGGCTAAGTGCCCGATCCACAAAGCACTTACCTGGAAATTTGCGGCGGTGTATCCTAAATCCGTCCGGTGCAAGGCGGGCCAATTCTAATGGGGCGCGCTACTCTAAGGCTGGGTTTTCCCCACATCCAATTTGCATAGCAGGAGATTGTGACCGGCTCTCCATTGAGCCGGTTCACATATCTTCGCAGCGGCTCCAGTGCGAATTGCACAGGAGCCCTGTGCGTCTTTTGGCGAGTTTCAGGTCCGAATTCAGCCCAAAATTTGAGCCTGAAAACAGACCTGAAACGGTCAATAGAGCCTGACCGGACCCCTGCTGTGAGCCGTTGCCTGTTCCAGTGTGAATCCAGCCTAAAACTAAACTTTCTTCTTCCTCCTCCTCCTTTCTGAATTCAAGATCATGTCTTGCACACCAGGAGCCCTCTGGGATATGCACCTCATATCGCAAGAGGCATCAGCTCCCAATCATGAAAGGAATAGTGGGGAGTGTGCAGTCTACTTTCTCCACTGCAGGTGGCGCTCCACCGCAGCAGCATTGCAGGGGGAGAGGAAGTCAAGAACAACATGGTTCTTCTATGGTTTCCTAGGTCACTGGCAGAGCTATCCAGTTGGATGCTGCCACCCCATGTGACTCTGGTGGCCAGGCAGAGTCTATTTAAGACCCTGGTTCCCGGGATGATGTGCATTTTGCATGTGGGCAGTGTAGGGATAGATCCCCCACCTGACAGGAACAGTAATTAGTGGCATGGAGAGGTTCCACGTGAGTAGGTAAAAGATGTGGATACGTCATCCTTCTGGAGTCCTCCCCATTTGGTTACGGACTGAACAGGCCTTCTCCGCTACACACTGCGGCTATATACTGTGAGTGTTCCCAGTCGGGTGCTTTCCCGCCGGGTTATTGTGAGTTAAACTATAAGTTCTGTTTTCTGCAACTGGACTCTCGAGTGTTTAGCCTTCAGGCTTCACAGCCGGTTTGTGAGGAAATTTCAAAAAGGGATGGATAGCCGCACTCCAAAGGAACTTCAAAAGTTGTCTATTATAAAATAAATAAAAATGCATCACAGAATACAGCCAAAGGATCGGGAAAAGGAGCAGCCGACGCGTTTCACACTAATTAGTGCTTAGTCATGGCTCAAGCCAATTTCCTCATTTGCCTAGTGCACTGCCAGCACCCTTGGTTTCCTGAGAAGTTCCTGATTGCTTGTTGGACCCACCTGGAGCGGTGAATCCCTTCCCCTTCACAGCCGGTTTCCTACTGTACATGCGCGAGTCCTGCAGCGCTTTGTGAATGGCCAGCTTGTCTTCAGGAACACAAACAGGTCCCAAAAGACAGCGGGGTGAAGGAAGAGGGCTCGCCGCAGAAGAGGACATGACGTCCTGCGCCATGGCCGAGATAGAACGGAAGTACACGTAGTACTTCAAAAATGGTAGGAAAGAAAAAAAAATCTCCAATAATAAGGGGTGGTTTTACGTTTAAGTCCCCCTTGTAAAGGTGGGTGGAACTACGCTTTAAGATTTACTTTAAGCTCAACAGTAGTTCATTGTAAAAGTGACATTGCCATTCATCACAGTGCTTGCATCTAGTGACCCAAAGATGGCCAACCCGTCCCTTCATTTGAAGGAGAGGAAGTGTAAAACATATTTTTATTCATGGGTTTGTTTCTTGCTTACAGAAGGAAAACTTGATTAGTAAAGAAAAAAAAAAAAACCCCGACATCAAAATTAATTTTAAGTTGTGCGCAGCTGAGATTTCTTATTTCGCTTTGAACATCAGAAGCACCTGTGATAAGCATTTAAAAACAATTCCTAACAAATACCTAGAGACATCCAGTCAGCAACACTCGGGAGAGGTGGGAGGAGATGCTGCTAAATTCAGTTACGCTGCACTCAATGGCTAGCTGTCTAGGAAGGTGACGCCACAGAAGGGTTTTGTTGCAAATACAGGATTCATTTTTTTGTTAACAATTCTCTCTCTGCCAGAAACCAGTTCAAAAATGTTCATAAGTGAAGTCTTAAAGGGGTTGTAAAGGTACCATTTTTTTTCCCTAAATAGCTTCCTTTACCTTAGTGCAGTCCTCCTTCACTTACCTCATCCTTCCATTTTGCTTTTAAATGTCCTTATTTCTTCTGAGAAATCCTCACTTCCTGTTCTTCTGTCTGTAACTACACACAGTAATGTGAGGCTTTCTCCCTGGTGTGGAGTGTCGCTGGGACTGAGGATGGAGATTTGTCTTCCAACAAGACAATGATCCAAAACATAAAGCAAAATCTACAATGGAATGGTTCACAAATAAACATATCCAGGTGTTAGAATGGCCAAGTCAAAGTCCAGACCTGAATCCAATCGAGAATCTGTGGAAAGCGCTGAAAACTGCTGTTCACAAACGCTCTCCATCCAACCTCACTGAGCTCGAGCGGTTTTGCATGGAGGAATGGGCAAAAATTTCAGTCTCTCGATGTGCAAAACTGATAGAGACATACCTCAAGCGACTTACAGCTGTAATCGCAGCAAAAGGTGGCGCTACAAAGTATTAACTTAAGGGGGCTGAATAATTTTGCACTCCCAATTTTTCACTTTTTTATTTGTTAAAAAAGTTTGAAATATGCAATAAATTTCGTTCCACTTCATGATTGTGTCCCACTTGTTGATTGTTCAAAAAAAATTACAGTTTTATATCTTTATGTTTGAAGCCTGAAATGTGGCAAAAGGTCGCAAAGTTCAAGGGGGCCGAATACTTTCGCAAGGCACTGTATCTCTCTGAATATACTGTATATCTATCTCTCTGAATATACTGTATATTTATCTCTCTGAATATACTGTATATCCCTCATCTCTCTGAATATACTGTATAGCTCTGTATGGTAGCTACAGTAAAGGTAATAGACAGACCATGTAAACAGCCACAGACAAGAGTCGGCTTGTCAAAGTCCATAGTGGCTTTACTAATATTTTGGCCACCAGCGGGGAAAACATTGCAGAGACAGAAAGTCTTAGAAGAGGAATGCTACTGAAAAACTCCTCCTCCACCCCCTGGTGACATATTCTGGTATGACGGGCTGACAAGTTTCTGGGGGTGGAGCCTTCTTCAGGCCGATTGCACCAGTGACAGATGATTAACCCTAATTAGTATTCCATATAACAAAAGCAATGCAACTAATAATGTAATGACAAAAGAAATAAACCACGACCATGTTGTGAATAACAAACGGATAAAAAAGATGGTATGGTCAATTTATTGGTTTATTCTCTTCGCAGTTTTTTTTTACGTAGGATGAAATTTATAGGCATTACAAATGTACCACCCAGGAAAGTGCCACCGCAGAGCCTTCTTAAGAGACTGCTTTTGCAAACTGTCCTTAATGCTCATCCAGTGAAAGAGTCAGCAGCTTCACCCCGCTGGCTGAGCAATTAGCAGGATTAGTGAGTCGTGTATTGGACACTCTCTGTATCTCCACAGTCTACCGTCATTTACTTGCCAGCCTCTCAAACAGCTGACAGGGGAATAAAAAAAAGAAAAAAGAAAAAAGGAATTTATAAACCGAATAAGAATGTTCTAAATTCCACTGAACAGCAATGTTGGAGCCAAGTTTAAAGACATTGTAGAACAAAACTAAACATGCATTTCTAAATTCGATCGGAATATGAAAGAGAAACTTTCTGCAACTGTAGCTGAGCAAAATGATGGCGATTATACGGAATTGTCCTCAATTTTTATAGAAAAGATTTTTTTTGGTTACTGAGATTCCTTTTAGCATTCCTTCAAGTCAAAACTGTATAGTGAAGAAGATTGTTAAAGCCCATCTACAGCTTTTCCACCAACTCACCCCGACAGTACCCCCCCTACCCCACCCAAAACTTTCCTGTATGAATACTAATGGTGCACCGAAATGAAAATTCTAGACTGAACCTGGAAAATTCAGGATGCACGCGGCCAAAAAGACGAAACCGAAATGGACAGTTTTTAAAAATATACCGTGTTTCCCCAAAAATAAGCCCGGGTCTTATATTAATTATGCCAACAAAAGACACAGTAGGGCTTATTTTCGGGGTAGGTCTTACTATGTAATGTGATGTCTTCTCTTCCCCTTTCCCTCCATGCTTGTCAGGAATCCGCAGTGTGAACTGAGTTAAAAGGCTTGTAAAATCCTACAATTACAGTATTATATAATGTACAATGTGTGTGTTTCTGTAATATAATTGTGCCAAATACCTTTGTTATAGAGCCGCTCTGTGCTTCTGTTACCCGCCGGAGCTCTCTTCCCCTACAATTATATTACAGAAACACAAACATTGTACATTATATACTACTGTAATAGAGTTGATTATAGGATTTTACAAGCATTTTTTAACTAGGGCTTATTTTCAGGGTAGGGCTTATATTGCAGCCCTCCTGGAAAATAACGCTAGGTCTTATTTTCAGGGTAGGTCTTATTTTTGGGGAAACAGGGTATATACCGTATATACTCGAGTATAGGCTGAACCGAATATAAGCCGAGGCACCTAATTTTACCACAAAAAACTGGTAAAACGTATTAACTAGAGTATAAGCCTAGGGTAGGAAATGCAGCAGCTACTGGAAAAGAGGGTCAACAATGCCCATTTACAGCTTCACTGTGCCCATTTGCAGCCTCACTGTGTCCATTGCATGTCTAACTGTGCCGATCTGCATACCTGTCATGCAGTCAGTCGGCTGCCATCCAGTATAACAAAGCCCCCCTCTCCTCCTTGTTTTTGTCCGTGATACCGTGTTTCTCCGAAAATAAGCCCGGGTCTTATAGTACATGGTACATAGTTAGTCAGGTTGAAAAAAGACACAAGTCCATCCAGTTCAACCACAAAAAAATAAACAAAAAAAATAAAAAACACAGTACAATCCCATACACCCAACTCCATACATAACATATATTAATTTTGGCAACAAAATTCACAGTAGGGCTTATTTTCAGGGTAGGTCTTACCATGTAAAGTGCTGTCTTCACTCCCCCTCTCTCTCCCTGCCTGTCAGGAATCCTCAGTGTGATCCAAGTTAAAATGCTTGGGAGCTGTGGTGGCTCAACGCAATTTGCACTGCGCTGACAAGCCATTCACCTCTGCAGCTATGGGTTCGGATCCCGGTCTCTGCTACATGTGAATTGAGTTTGGTGGTCTCAGCCCGACTCCCGGTGGGTGTGCTATGAGAGGTAAGCCTGCACTTAGCACGCCCACCCCCCTCCCACAAAAACCACCACACTTACACACGCACTCAAAATTGGGTTAACATGCACGCACTTTGACCACGCGGTCTCTAAAAAAGAGAGGCGAAGGACTAACGGGGCTGGTTGAGCGGGCTAATCCTCTCACTCCCTTATAGGGAGTCTCTCTGCCCCGTTGGGCTTCAAAGCGGAGCAGGTAGGGCGGGCTGTGTGGGAGGACCCCCTCACACACCCGCCATTGCCACCCGGGGCATGGAGAAAGGTGGCAGATTGCCTCTGGGGGAGGCCTGCCTACTCCCAACTCCTGCAGTCCGGCTCCTCTCTCGAGTACACGCACAAAATACACTTTAAAAAAAAACTGCTTGTAAAATCCTATAATCCACTCTATTACAGTATTATATAATGTACGATGTGTGTGTTTCTGTAATATAATTGTGACAAATGCCTTCGTTATAGCGCCGCTTCCGCTGACAGCTGGGAGAAGAGGAGGAGATCAGCGGGAGGTCAGCTGAGCGCCGCTGTACCGAAGGTATTTGGCACAATTACAGAAACAGAAAAAGTATTATAAACTAGAGCTTATTTTCAGGGTAGGGCTTATATTGCAGCCCTCCTGGAAAATAACGCTAGGTCTTATTTTCGGGGTAGGTAGGTGGAACACTGTTTCCCAGCAGCGAGTCAGTGTTCAGTGTTCCGCCTAACACGGACGAGGCCAGGTAGGAGAGAGAAATGCGGGAAAGCTTTGGGGGGGGGGGGGGGGGGATTGCACACTTTGCATAGTGCACCTCTGAACTCTGCACTTGGCACACTCCTGAACTCTGCACTTGGCACACTCCTGAACTCTGCACTTGGCACACTCCTGAACTCTGCACTTGGCACACTCCTGATACAACTGGCCCTTTGAGGGAAATCATACTGCTTATGTGGCCCTTTGATGAAATTGAGTTTGACACCCCTGACCTACAGCATTTGGGGAGCAGCTTAATTAGCACACACAATAGTCATTGGCGCAAGGTTTTTCACTTTTCCAAATGGAATCTTACTTCAATAAAGGTCAGGGGACAGTCCAAATAGTAGTTACTGCGTTTTGTTGGGGTCAAAAAACTGTGGCTCAGCCAATCAGGGGGAAGGGAGGCAGCCGAGGCACTTGTGCACATCGCCGGAGAGAGATGGGACTCAGGTAAGTAATTAGGGGGGTGCTGGGGCTGCTGCTGCACACAGAAGGTTTTTTATCCTAATGCATAGAATGCATCAAAGGGTTTGTAAACCTTCGTGCTTTGTCACCTTAATGCATCCTATGCATTTAGGTGAAAAAACACCTTGCAGTGTCCCCCCCCCCTGTTTTATTTACCCCCCTCTTCCCTAGGGCTAGAACTGCATCCCGGCAGCTACCAGCGCACGCTTCCTAGGAGTAGGACGTGTGGCCCACGGGATGTAGATAGGTAGGGCCCCATCCCCCCCCTTCGTCGCCCCGACCGAGTGGCCCCCCGCTCCTCCCCTCCAGATACCAGCCTGCTACCCCCTTGTAATTGGGTCACCTACCACCATCTCCTGACTCAATAACTACCAGTTGGCAATCATCCCCCCGCCCCCCCCCCTCGAGGTCACCACCTTGGCTCTTTGCAGCCGGAGTGGTGGTCAGCTTGCAACACCCTAGCCCCACTCCCCCTTTCTCAAATACCATTTGTACTTGATCCAGGGTTCGCCCGATCGCCTCTCAAGGGGTCAGGAAGGAATTTTTTTCCCTGTCGTAGCATATTGGCATAGCACGACCAGGGTTTTTTTTGCCTTCCTCTGGACCAAGTCAGGACCGAGGATTAAGTTAATCCTCGACAATCCCCCCTCCCTCCTCCCCTGGGTGTTTGGCGACTATGGTTAATCTGCAATATTCTGCAGAAACCATTGGGGATTTGAGGCAATTTGCCACAATACTACCAACCATCACTAAAAAAGCCCTAAGAACTGAGCGACTTGAGAATCGATCGACGATCAAAAATCTCAGCCGTTTACCCCAGCCTAAGCATATATCATGTGCTTTGATCAACACAAGATCGGCAGTAAAACACCGACTGGAAATCCATGATTTCATTCTACAATACGATTTAGACTGCCTCTTTATTACAGAGAGCTGGCTTACAGCCGACTGCAACACCATTCTAGGAGAACTGGTGCCAGAAAACTATCGTATCATAACTGAAAACAGAATAGGGCAAAAAGGAGGAGGACTGGCGGTGATCCATAAGACTCATCTTGCAATCACTAAACCTGTCCTTCAAAACCCTCTTCCATTCATGGAAACCCTTACCCTGCAACTACAAACAAACTCCCAGGAGACCGTCCGGATTCTACTCTGCTATAGGCCACCTGGCCCAAAATCGCAGTTTCTCCCATCATTGACGGACTTTATCTCCACCCATACCCTTAACAGCAAACACCTTTTGCTGCTCGGGGACTTCAATCTCTGGGCCAACTCCCCGCAAGACCCAGTTGCCGACGCCTGCATTGATCACCTCGAAGGATTAGGGCTACAACAACTAGTATGTGGGCCCACACATGTTTCAGGTCACACACTCGATCTTATTTTCAGACAAGATCTGGAAATAAAAATCTTGGATAATGAACCATTGCCATGGACAGATCACCATGCAATCAAATTCATTATTTCCGATTTCCCACCCTTAACTAAAACATCAAATCCAGTGATAACACACTGGACTAGATGTCAGAAGAAGCTCCACTCGGAACTCTTCAAAGCCACGTTAAGGAAAAAAATAAATACAATTCAGCCGCATCAAACGGCTGAAGAAACACTGGATTCCATAAACACAGCCCTATTACAGTCAGCCGACTTAATAGCGCTGAAACGTAAAACCCGCATCCGGAAAAATAACTCCAGCTGGTTCAACAAACAACTGGCATTACTGAAGAGCGCAGAAGGGCGGAAGCTGCCTGGAAAAGAAGCTCTTCAGATGAGAACCTCACCATCTACAAAGCAACAACAAGAAAATACCACAAAGAAATCTTCAAAGCCAAGAAAAACTATTTTTCCGAGGCTATCAACAGCGCCCTGAATCGCCCACGCGAACTCTTCAAGTTGGTCACTCAGACCATGAATCCAGGATGCCTTGAAGCCCCCAATTCGGACTCACAAGAATTTTGCAGTGAATTGTCGGATTACTTTATTAATAAAATCGAGGGGATCCGACAAAGCATTCAGCAAAATAATTCCCCCCTCAACCCTCCCCGTAATGATTTACACAATACCTGCAGTAATTCACCACAACCAGGTAAGTTCACGCTGGAACCTATCTCTATCCATGCCACAAAAAATATCATTGGTACTCTGCGTAACAGCACCGCGCCGAATGATATCATCCCCACTAAACTGCTGAAGGAATGCGCCGACATCCTGGCACCTCCTATCACGCAGCTTATCAACCAATCCTTCAGGGAAGGCATAGTGCCCTCCCAGTTGAAGGAGGGTATAATTCGACCCATCTTGAAGAAACCCAACCTGGACCCCAAGGACCCACTCCACCGTCGTCCAATAACAGGCCTAAATGTACTCTCAAAGGTAATGGAAAAAGTAGTGGTACAACAGCTGCAACAGCATCTAGATACCCACAGCCTACTTGATCCATTTCAATCGGGATTCCGGCCTGGACACGGGACAGAAACCGCATTGCTCAAAATATGGGACAACGCTCTCGAGGCCGCAGACGAAGGAGAATCTTGTCTTCTGGTTCTGTTGGACCTAAGCGCAGCCTTCGACACAGTAGACCACAAGCTTTTATTGACTCGGCTAGCTGAAGTAGCCAGAGTCGCAGAAGGCGATTTATCTTGGTTCTCCTCTTTTTTGGAAAACCGATCGCAAATAGTGAAGTTAGGACCTTTCACTTCTGAGAAACGCACATTATCGTGCGGAGTCCCTCAAGGATCCCCCCTGTCGCCGGTGTTATTCAACATCTATCTTCGCCCTCTTTTTGAGATTATTAGCAGTCAAAAACTGCTCTACCACTCATATGCAGACGACACGCAACTATATTTCCGCATTTGCAATAAAAAGGATCATCACCTCAATCTAGAGACATGCCTCTCTTTGATAGAGGACTGGATGACAAAGAGTTATCTTAAACTCAACGGAGCGAAAACAGAACTTCTCCTGTTTCACGCCAAACGTATGAATAGTCCTGCAACAACTTGGACCCCCCCGCCCATTCTGGGCAAAATCATCACCCCTAGCGCCAAAGTCAAAAGTCTTGGGGTCATCTTTGACTCCTACATGACAATGGATGCACAAATAGGGTCAGTAGTCAGCGGATCTCACCATCTGCTTCGCCTACTACGCAGACTTACTCCTTTTATTCCCAAGGAAGACATATCGGTCGTGGTGGGAGCTATTGTAAACTCAAGATTGGATTATGCAAATGCCCTTTACCTCGGACTCCCCAAGTACCAAATCGCTCGTCTACAAGTCGTTCAAAATACGGCCGCTAGACTTGTGACTGGGAAAAAACCTTGGGAATCAATCTCACCTTCACTGAGAACCCTTCACTGGTTACCAGTAAAAGACAGAATCACTTTTAAAGCACTCTGTCTAACGCATAGATGTATCTATGGGAATGCTCCCCATTATCTATGCGAAAAAATAAAAGCTCATAATCCCAATCGCGTTCTGCGATCCACCAATCAAAATCTCCTTCAGATAGCGAAAGCCAACTACAAGTCCAAAGGAGAAAGGAGATTCGCGGTCCAAGGGCCTAGACTATGGAACGCTTTACCAACCAGCATTCGGTTGGAGGAGAACCACTTGGCGTTCAGGAGAAAGATCAAAACTCATCTCTTTTGATACCAAAGGAGACAGGAACAACAAGCGCCCAGAGGCGATTAAGTTCGCATGTGTTGCGCTATATAAGTTTTCATTCATTCATTCATTTACCTAAACCTCAAATTTCTGTGGGCGCGATCCCACGTCGCTCTCTCCCAGGCTTTTCATTGGATAGATTGATAGCAGCCATTGGCTCCTGCTGCTGTCAATCAAATCCAATGATGCAAACACCGGGGGGCTGGGCCGAGTCCTACACTCGGCAGTTATGGACGCCGACTGTATGACACTGGAGTGCGCTCGCAAGGTAATCCCCTCGGGAGAGAGCTTCCCAAAGAGGGTTATCTATTGCGGGGGGGAGCCAAGAGAGCCGCCGTGGGACCCCAGAAGAGGACGATCGGGGCCACTGTGCAAAACTAACTGCACAGTGGAGGTTAGTATGACATGTTTGTTTTGGTTTTTTAAACAGGAACCTTTACATTCACTTTAAGATATAAAAAACCTTCAGACTTTACAACCCCTTTAATATAAAATAGACCTTTAAAAAAATCAACAGGTTAACATAATCATTAGAAGTGGTTTTCCTTTGATATAACTTGCAATTTTATATAATGACTTAGAGTTAAAAATTCTGTATTGCATGCATGCACCCAACTAAGCACACTTCTAAATACAACCAATTTAGTAAAAAAAAAAAAAATGAAAAATTACAATGTTAAAACATACTATTCCATCATGTGACCTTTAACAAAAGGACATGAAAATGGGTGGTAATAAGAAAAAGGTAAGTGCAGCGAAAGTAATTATTACCATTGTAGAACAGAGACTCAATTAGGAAGGTCATCCACGCTGAGCGCCCTGTCAGTTTCCGAATCACGGGCGCTTTTATTACAAAGCGAATTGTGATGATCCAGTCTGAATCCAGCTAGGCATATGGACGAAGCTCCATTTTCTGGAATGACAGGTCAAAAAACACAACGCTTGCTGGGCTCTGCCATTTAAATTCCCTGCATTAAATTTATGGGTGGATGGAACAGAAGCCTATAACTTCTGGATGGATTAACGTGCCACTTTTGAAGCAATATTACAATAGGAGAGATTTACTAATAAGCATGTAATGTGCTCAGTTTAAGAGTCTCTACAAAGCACAATGGGCTAGATTCAGTAAGAAGTTACGTCGGCGTATCTGTTGATACGCCGCGTAACTTCTAGGATGCGCCGGCGTATCTTTTTTTTGTATTCAGAAAGCAAGATACGCCGGAATTTTGCTAAGATACGACCGACTTACAGCAAGTCTCTTACGCCGTCGTATCTTAAGGTGCATATTTACGGTGGCCGCTAGGTGGCGCTTCCGTTGATTTTGGCGTAGAATATGCAAATGAGCTGGATACGCCGATTCAGAAACGCACGTGCGCCCGGCAGATTTTTTTTACGTCGTTTACGTAAGGCTTTTTACGACGGCGCACATTTGCACTTACGTCGGCGTAACTTGTTATACGTCGGCGTAAGTGCTTTGTGATTCCGGGCCTATGACTTAAACTAAATGAAAATTTGAAGTAAAAATTAACACTGGTGGCAGAACTCCGCGTTAACATGGACAGCCTGCAACGGATTCACAAATAATGATTTGCTTAAAGCGGGGGTTCACCCTATCGACGGGAAAAAAAATATTTTTTTTTCTTTTACATTTAAATCAGGCATTGTAGCGCGAGCTACAGTATGCCTGTCCCGAATTTTTTCCCCCCATACTCACCTTGTAGTCGTCCATCGAAGATACCGGGGAATGGGCGTGCCTCTGGAGACGGAGGATGATTGACGGCCGGCTCTGGCGCGTCACGCTTCTCCGGAAATAGCCGAAATAGGCTTGGTCTTCACGACGCGTGCGCATAGCCTGTGCGCACGCGCCGTGAAGAGCCGAGACCTACTCCGGCTGTCTTCGGGGAGAGTGACGTGCCAGGGCCGGCCGTCAATCATCCTCCCTCTCCATAGGCACGCCCATTCCCCGCGGGAGCCGGAATCTACGATGGACGACTACGAGGTGAGTACGGGGTTAAAAAAATCGGGACAGGCATACTGTAGCTCGCGCTACAATGCCTGTCTCGATGGTAAAATCAACTATGAGAGGGTGAACTACCGCTTTAAGAGAAATGTATACAATGAGACATGATGCCAAACACATGGAAAAATTGATTTAGGGTTTATTTATATACACTGTAAGCCTCTCATTTTTAATGGCTGCGATAGGTTACTGTATGTCACTGTTCTGCAGTATCGACTTTGAGGTAGTGTTCTAACAAGACAATAGACAGTCACCAGCTGGACGTCGTATCCTTTCTGTCATATTTTTCTGCAGCTTAAAGCTCCGTCAGGCATTAAATCAACTTTCTGTATCACAGTGAAAAAGGACATTTATTAGCTATCCAATAATGGCAAAACACCCGTGCGGAACACGTTTAATTGAATTATGAATATCGCATTTTACTGAGCCATAATCACCCTTCTAAGGGAGAGAAACAGCCATGAAAAATAAAAATTCAGAAATGCTTTAAGCTCAGACTGTTACATTGTTTGTACATCTGAAAAAGTAATGTGTGTGTGTGTGTGTGTGTGTGTGTGTGTGTGTGTGTGTATATATATATATATATATAGGAACTGGTCTGTAGAGGCAGAAAATATTCCTACAAAGTCAGAATACAAGGTCTTTTTTTTTTTTTTAATACATGTAGCACCCTCTAGTGTGTTACTAGTGTGAGAGTAGGGAAATTTATACCCCGACTCATGTTTAAACCAGTGAGTCTGTAATTGGGTCAGGGTTATTAGAGTTCAGGGCAGCATGACTCATACAGACAGCTCTCTGGTGCCTCCTCCTGGTTCTGGAAAGTTGAAGAACATTCTGGAAACTAGAGGGCGGAGGCTAGGAGGGCTGTTTTGCATATTTAGGGGTACTTGGCCAATCCCCAGGAGATGGGCCTGGCAGGGGACTGAGTGACCCCTAAATAGGAATGAGCAGAGGTTTTTTTCTTAGAAAATAGGTGCAGGAACTCAACCACGACCCCGTTCAGATTTCAAAAACAGTAGACGGGTCTTAAAGGGGCATTAAATACCAGGATTGCATTACATACAGAGTGCAGAGTTCAGGGGGTTACACACAGAGTGCAGAGCTGTCACTTGTAAACACAGAAACCAGACTTCTGTGTTTACAAGTGATTGTGGTGATCAGGCACCAAAGGGTCTGAGCCAAAGGTGGTGGAACGGAGTTCCCCCAAGTTCCCCCTGAAAAAAAGCCCTGGGAATGAGTCATGCTGGGGTGTCGGGTGGAAGATGGAGAGGGCGTGCGGAGGGGGCTACTGGTGATCCTTGAGGCAAACCCCCTAGTCTATAGGGGGGGGGGGTTCTCTGCCTCGGGCCGAGGCTCAGGAGCTGGCCTGAGAGAATCCTGATAACAGAAAAAGTTCTAAAGGAGACTTCTCAGAGGCAGCAGGAGCAAGGTGGACAGTGCGAGTACTACAGCACGGTGCAGGGACTTGCAGGGGAGAGACTGCCACATATAGCAGGTCCCTCTGGAAGATAGCAGTGTGATTAAATATTCCCTACCTTGCCCTGGGAGATCTCCAGAGAGCCAGTCGGGCAGACTGGTGAAGAGAGCCAGTCGGGCAGACTGGTGAAGAGAGCCAGTCGGGCAGACTGGTGAAGAGAGCCAGTCGGGCAGACTGGTGAAGAGAGCCAGTCGGGCAGACTGGTGAAGAGAGCCAGTCGGGCAGACTGGTGAAGAGAGCCAGTCGGGCTAGACTGGTGAAGAAGCAGCCATTTTCCTGCAGTAGTAGAGCTGGGACGGGTGTCTGCAGGGGAGTTATAGATACTCCAGGATGCAGTTCAAAGCACATTGTGTTACTTTATAAAAGGGACAGAGTTCCTAGCCTGAAAGGGGCTGTTACTGATCTAACAGAGAATGCTAGCGTGTAGAGCGGATTCATTCAACTGAAGTCGTATGGAGGAATCAATTAGAGCTGTATATATGGAGGAAGTTGTCTCTGGTTTTGTCACTTTCAAGTTGGGCATCCCATAGTTTCTATTCCCATCCAAGTTAAGACCCCCTAATAAAAAAAAACAACACACAAAACAGCTCAAGGACTGTTGACTGTGTTTGGATGAAAGCTTAAAATGTTGTTATATGCCTGGCGGTGCAGCAGTGAGGAACCCAGTCATCTGCAACCTCTACGAAGGTAGTGCTACATACAGGTGGAACATTTTTTTTAAAAAGAATATAGCAAAGTACAAACAATGCTCAACATTTATACATCAATTACCATACTGGCATTTGATCAATGGTGATTTTGCTAACTGCTCTAAGCTCAAGATTGGTATACCTCCATATATTTAGAGAACTTGTAGCAGAATATAAACATAATACCAGTTCCCATTTTTTTTTAATCAATTTTAACTATGTTCATAACTGTGCTACCCTAGAGAAAGGAATTTGAATACTCCAATCAGATTGAAAGGGAAGTTGAATAGTTTTTTTTATTAAAACAAGCAAATATAGTTAAAGAGGAGTTCCGCCGAAAAAAATATACTAAAAGTCAGCAGCTTCAAATACTGCAGCTGCTGACTTTTAATATATGGACACTTACCTGTCCAGAGTGCCTGCGATTTCGGCAGCCGAAGCCGATCTGTCCGTCGGACGCTGCCACCACCATCTTCAGTAAGAGAATCGAAGATGGCGGTGGGCGTTCCCACTGGTCCCTGCGGTCTTCTGGGACGTGTGTCTCCCAGAAGACAGCAAGGGGAGGGGGGGACAGAGTAGGCGCGGGACGTGGCGTAGGTCACCACAATCACCGCAGTAATCTATGTCCGGAAGTGGGAGAAAATACCTGTATTACACAGGTATCTGCTCCCTCCTCCCCCTGAAAGGTGCCAAATGTGACACTAGAGGTGGGGGAGGATTCCAAAGAGCAGACGTTCCATTTTTGGGTGGAACTCCGTTTTAAGCAACTGAAGAGTAAAGAGAAGAAGGATCCCATGTTGGCAGAACCAAACATATGGAAACCGTGTATCAGCTGCACTGCATCACTACAGTTGGGGGCTCGTCCGGGATGGCATAACAGATGGGGCCAAATCTGGTATAGGACTATAACATCACTGCAACTATTAGGCTTTTGACTGCATGAAATGATTTACACATCATTAAACACATATAGCGTTTGTTAAATAAAATAAAAAAAAATGCACATTTAAAACAAATGACTAGAACACACTATTCAAAACTGAATTCTAAGCAGCACAAATTAGGCAAGCCTTATGATAAGATTTTGGCTCAATGCAATCTGATCTTCCTGCACTCAAAACTCACCTCATGTGTCCAACAACCACACAACTATGCTTTTCTAATGAAGTCAAAATGACAGTCAAAGTACAACTGATGTGCAATATCTGTGAGCACCCTTGTTTATTTTACACTGCAACTGTGCTATAGTCATTTACCTGAATTTAACTTAAAGCGGGGGTTCACCCTAAAAAAAAAAATGTAATATTACATTGAGCTCACTTCAGAGATTGACCGTATGCTGATCTTTTTTTTTTTTTTGTACATACCGTAGAATCGCTATTCCCCCCCCCCCCCCCCGGCTTCCGGGTGGTGAATCCTGCGGGACTGGGCGTTCCTATCCAGCAGGCAAGTGATTGACGTGATGATGAACACTACCCCCGTCGCATACGGAGCGTCACGAGTTGCCGAAAGAAGCCGAACGGCGAGTCGGTGCTATACGGCGCCTGCACACCGACATTCGGCTTCTTTCGGCAACTCGTGACGCTCCATATGCGACGGGGGTAGTGTTAGTCATCACGTCAATCACTTGCCTACTGGATAGGAATGCCCAGTCCCGCCGGATTCACCACCCGGAAGCCGGGGGGAAAATAGCGATTCTACGGTATGTACGAAAAAAAAAAAAAAAAGATCAGCATACGGTCAATCTCTGAAGTGAGCTCAATGTAATATTAATTTTTTTTTTTTTTTAAGGTGAACCCACGCTTTAAAGGGGTTGTAAAGGTTCAGCTATTTTTTTTTTTTTTTTCAAAAAGAAACATGTCATACATCCTCTTCTGGGGTCCCCAGTGGCTCCTGCGGGGGAGGAGCCGCGAGAGCTGCCATGGGACCCCAATGGGAAGCTCTCTCCCGAGGGGGTCAGCTTTCGGGCGCGCTCCCATGCCATACAATTGGCGTCCATAGCCGCCGATTGTATGACTCGCTCCCACCCCCGGCCGCGTCATTGGATTTGATTGACAGCAGCGCGAGCCAATGGCTGCGCTGCTATCAATCTATCCAATGAAGAGCCGACAAGACCTGGGGAAAGCAACGCGGGATCTCGCCCACTGAGATTCGGGGCTCAGGTACGTTAAATGGGGGATATGGGGGGGGGCGGCGACTGCAAGGTGTTTTTCACCTTAATGCATAGGATGCATTAGGCTGCATTCACACCTGAGCGTAGCGTTTTTGATCGTTTTGTCGCACGTATTTGCGCGTTTGCATACAGCGTTGTCCAACGTTTTTGAACTTCGTCGTTTTTTATTTTAGCCAATAGGAAAAATGATCATCTCTTTCATCATTTGTTGCTATGTTTGTAGATTTTTTTTATCTTCTTCCTGGGTGAATATTCCATTTCACAGAACAGATTAAAGCGACAAAACGCCCGTAGAAACGCTCGTTGTCGCGCTAGACGCGTTTCCATTAGTTTCTATGGGAATACAAACGTTCAAAAACGCCCAAATCAGCCCAATTCGCACAAAAAAAGGTCCAGAACTTGTTTGAGCTTCAGGCGTTTTGGAGTGGAGATGTGAACCATCTCCATTGAGAATAATGGATTTTTTCCCCTCTAGCGTTTTATAGCTTCAGGCTACAAAACGCTCAGGTGTGAATGGGCCCTTAAGGTGGAAAAATGCGAAGGTTTACAACCCCTTTAATTCAAGTTTATGCAATTTTCTGAGGAAAGTCTCTGCATGCTTTAACAGGAGTGTTTGGGTGGGGCTGTAGCCCCTTCTGTGCAACCTCCATCCCTCTCTGAGAAAGAAAGGGACCTACAATAGCTGGAACAGAGTGTAGAATACCTGGGTCTACAGATTGATACGATTCCGGGACTGGTGTGCTCAGAAAGCCGAAAAAAAAATTCAATAATTGGGAGGCCACAACTATGGCAGGATGGAAAACTGAACTCTTGGACAAGTAACTGTGTATTGATTTACCATACCTCACTTTTTTTCCACCAGTACATTTGCATCTAGTTTAAAAAAAATATGATATAAAAAAGACAGCAACATTATCAGAGATAATCTAGGCCAGTGGTTCTCAACCTGGGGGTCGGGACCCCCTTGGGGGTCAAATGAGGATTTGCCAGGGGTCCCCAAAACCTGGGCTGTTCCTGAAGCCTGCAGCCGCCCACTCAGCCTCTTCACAGCCACCCATTCACTTCACGGCATAGCTAGGGGGCAGGGACTAGAGGTCAGCTGACTAGGGGTGCAACGGATCGTCACCGATCCGTGATCCGAACGGGTCACCCCGTTCGGATCGGCACACCACGATCCGCGGAGCGCTCCGGAGCCTCGACTGTAGGAAAGTCCCCGGCTTAGGCCTAGCTCCGGAGCGGCGGCCATCTTGCTCCACCCCCGTGTGCTTGTCAGAGCACAGCGTGACACGCCTCCCCGCGCTCACTACAGACCCGGAACTGCTTGCAGACATGTGGAGACAGCATCGGTGAGCTCTGCACCTGCAGGTAGGAGCTACACCATCACCTGGGGAGCATGTCTGTACACCAGGGTGGAGGGGGGTGGATAGTGATTAGGTGGGTGTAACAAGATTTGTTTTTTTTTTTTTGCTGACCCGAAAATGATCCGATCCGTGACTCCGGATCCGAGGATCGATCCGATCCGTGATTTTTTTGATCCGTTGCACCCCTACAGCTGACTGGTGAGGAATGTGAAGTGGGAGGGGCTGGAGGAGACCTGCCGATTTCAGCATAGGTGTCACTGCTACGAGAAACCACAAAGTCGGAGACACATTGAGTAACACTACCTGTGATTAGAGTTGCCTTTAAAAGTCCTCACTACAGTTCTCAGATCAACAGATGACCTTGATCAAGAGCACCTAAGTTGGCTGATCCCAAACTCCCCACCAGCACTGCCACTGATCCCAACTCCCCGCCAGCACTGCCACTGATCCCAACTCCCCGCCAGCACTGCCACTGATCCCAACTCCCCGCCAGCACTGCCACTGATCCCATACTCCTCACCAGGGAGTAAGAGAAGGAAAAAAAATAGAGTATACATGGAAGGAAGAGGAAAACAGGGGGAGGAACAAAGAAAAAGGGAGAGAAAGAATAAGAGAAATAACAAGAAAGACATCTAGAGAGGGATGGGGATAACAAACAAGAAATTAGGATAGAGAGAGAGAAAAGGGGGAAAAAAGGAGAACAAAGAGAAAGAGTGGTACATCCTTAAATGTACTATCAAAGGTTTTAATATTGTACGAGTGGAAGAGACTCAGGGCACGCTAAATGTCCGTGGGTTAGGGGCGCAAATTACTTGTCTTGCCTTGGGTGCCAAAAACCCACGATAGGAAAATAATTTTACCGTCAGGGGTCCCCAAAACTTGGGAAATTTTATCAAGGGGTCACAGCACTAGACAGGTTGAGAACCACTGATCTAGGCAAAAAAATAAATAAAAATAGCTTCACAAAATGAGCAAACTTTTCTTAAAAATAGATTACTCTTAGATTATTTTTTTTTAACATAGAAGTGAAAATGAGCAGTGAAACAGCCTCAAGCACTTGGGAAACTACTGTAAATTGCACCCATAAAAAAATCTGCAAAATGCATAATTTAAGCTGCTGCTGTTGTGTAATTTACAGTTCCTGGCATTTTACCTTCTCGTCATATGCCGAATAACTAAGGTCCTGATGAAAGCAACATGATAGGGCTGCAACTAACGATTATTTTCATAATCGATTAGTTGGCCGATTATTGTTTTGATTAATCGGATAATAGCCTTAAAAAAATAAAAAAAAATGGCATTTCTAATTATTTTTGGCCCAATTTGTTGTTGGGCAGATTAAAAAACACAAATTGCCGCAAAAACACATTTCATGCTTTTCTGCAGCTTCTCCATTGAAGTATATTGAACCAAAAAAAACAAAATAGCACCGTTTTTTGCGTTAAAAAGTCCTTGCCCTTTCCAAATACGCAGCAGCTGAAAAAAAATCGTGGATGTGAACGTGTCCCATAGGAAAACATGTAAATGAACTGTAGTGTGTTTCTGCAAAAAGCACCAAAAAACAGAGGTGTGAACCCAGGCCTGAGACGTTTAGTAACATAATTGGGTTAAAAAACTAAGCGAAGTACAAAAAGAGCAAATAATCGCTACTGTAAGGGGTTCATTTTTTTTACTGTGGGACAGTGAAAGTAATATTTACAGTAGCATTTGCTTTTTTGTACTATAAAGGGATAATTTTATTTTTTCTAACCCCATTATGTTACTGGCCGATTAATCGATTATGAAAATTGTAATCAATTAATTTCATAATCGATTAGTTGTTTCGGCCCTAAACATGATTGACATCATATTTGTAAGATGTTTTTTATGATGGGGTTTGGTTAAATTCTTTTCACTCATATGCTCAAAATAAAACCCTGGCCCTGGTTACACCCGATAAAACAAACACTGAATAAATAAAAATACAACCACATTTGCACGTTTAGGACCCTGGAGCAGCAGAGATTAGAGAAATGCTGATTTGAGGTTTTTACATTTTATCTGTGTCACTCGTTTTACAAAATAAAATGCTCAAACAAATTAAGAAGGAAAAACTGACAGGAAATCAATGAGATATGACAGACCCAGGTCCACGGTTGTTCCTCAGGGGATGATATAGCTTAAGAGTCCATGAGGAGATAGAACAGACATTATTTGAGGATTAGGAGCCGATTTGCTAGCTGGTGGTAGAATTTGGTCATCAGAAATTAGTCTATATAGAAAACAAGGGAAGAATTTGAGATGCACAGAAGGAGGTCTTCTCTTCTTCTGATATATTAGGGATACAGACAACCCAGCACCAAAGCGGTTCTTCCGTCACTAGCACACTTAGGCTGCTTTCACATTGGGCAGTGGAGGTGCGGTGACGGTATAGCCGCGATACCGTCGTATTTACCGCGATATTCGGGCGCTAGCGGTGTGGTTTTACCCCCCCGCTAGCGGCCGAAAAAGGGTTAATACTGCCCGCAATGCGCCTCTGCAGAGGCGTATTGCGGGCGGTATTACCGCGGTTTCCCATTGATTTTAATGGGAAGGCGCGGTATAGGAGCGGTAAACACCCCGCTCCTATACCGCTCCAAAGATGCGGCTAGCAGGACTTTTGGAGTGGTCCTGCTACCGCACCGCTTCAGTGTGAAAGCCTTCCGGTTTTCACATTGAAGCCTGCAGGGCACGATTTTTTCATGCGGTATAGCAGCGCTACTTTTAGCGCTGTACCGCATGAAAAACGCCTCAATGTGAAAGGGGCCTTATTGTACGCTGATACTGGGCAGCACCACCCATACCCCTCAGTATCTATATTTCGCAGAAGAGGTGAAGCTGTTATAGCTACACATGGTGGGCCAACTCAATATAGAACCCTACAACAGGGTTTGACAAGTTTTCTTGGAATCTAGGAGCCAGCTAAAAAAGTTAGGAGCCAGAAAACGCGCCCCGTCCCGGTGAGCTTGCGCGCTACGTGAGTAGCGCCCGGCATATGTACACGGTATTCAAACCACACATGTGAGGTACCGCCACGATCGTTCGAGCGAGAGCAATAATTCTAGCTCTAGACCTTCTCTATAACTCAAAACATGCAACCTGTAGAATTTTTTAAACGTCGTCTATGGAGATTTTAAAGGTTAAAGGTTTGTCGGCATTCCACAAGCGTGACATGTTGGGTATCAATTTACTCGGCGTAACATTATCTTTCACAATATAAAAACAAATTGGGCTAACTTTACTGTTGTCTTATTTTTAGTTAAAAAAAGTGTATTTTTTCCCCAAAAAAGTGCGCTTGTAAGGCCACTGCGCAAATACGGCGTGAAAAGTATTGCAACATTTTATTCTCTAGTCTGTTAGAATAAAAAATATATATAATGTTTGGGGGTTCTAATTAGAGGGAAGGAGATGGCAGTGAAAATTACATATTAGAACTGCTGTTTTACTTGTAAACGGCCACCACCAGATGGCGCAGGTCACAGAAGGAAGCTTGGCACTTCACTAGGCCGCAAAGCCGCGGCCTCAATTACCGGCGGGCGCGAGGTCACAATTTCTTGTCGCAATTTAAGTATCCCATTTGTCTGCCGTAATATTGCAGTCCTGTTATAAGTCTCTGATCGCTAGTATAAAAAAAATGTAAATAAAATAAAATTCCAGTTTATATCCCATAGTTGGTAGACACTATGGGGCCGATCCACAGAGATCTGCATGGGCGCAGCGTATGGAAGATACGCTACACCGCTGTAACTTACATTTTTAAACTTCGAATCCTCAAAGAATTTGCGCCGTAAGTTACGGCAGCGTAGTCTATCTCTCGCGGCGTAAGGGCGCCCAATTCAAATCGGCGAGTAGGGGGCGTGTTTCATTTAAATGAAGCGCATCCCCGCGCCGAATGAACTGCACATGCGCCGTCCCTAAATTTCGCGCCGTGCATTGCGTGAAATTACGTCGCAAGGACGTCATTTTTTAAACTTAGACGTGACTTACGTCAATCCCGATTCACGGACGACTTACGCAAAAAAAAAGAAAAAAATCTAATTTCGACACGGGAACGACGGCCATACTCAACATGGCAAATCTAACTATACTCCGCAAAAAAGCAGCTTTAACTATACGCCGGAAAAAGCCGACTAGAGACGACGTAAGAGAATGCGACGGCCGCGCGTATGTTCGTGGATAGTCGGAAATAGCTAATTTGCACACCCGACGCGGAAAACGACGTAAACGCCACCCAGCGGACAACAAAGTATTGCATCTTAGATCCGAAAGGCGTACGAGGACGTATACCTGTCGGATCTAACCCAGATGCCGCCGTATCTTGGTTTGAGAATTCAAACTAAAGATACGACGTGGGTAATTTGAAAAGTACGCCGGCGTATCAGTAGATACGCCGGCATACTCTGTCTGTGGATCTGCCCCTATAACTTTTGCAAAAATCAAATATACACTGATTGGGATTTTGTTTTTACCAGAAATATGTAGCAGAATACATATTGGCCTAAATTTATGAAGAAATTACATTTTTAACGTTTTTTTTTTATTGGATATGTTTTATAGCAGAAAGTAAACAAATATATATATATTTTTTTAATTGTTGGTGTATTTTTGTTTACAGCGCAAAAATAAAGAACGCAGTGGTGATCAAATGCCACAGAAAGAAAGCTCTATTTGTAGGAAAAAATTGAAATACATTGTATTTGGGTACATTGTTGCATGACCATGCAATTGTCAGTTAAAGTAACGCAGTGCCATATCACAAAAAATGGCCTGTTATGAAGGGGGGTAAATCTTCCTTGAGGTCAAGGGGGTAAAATAGTTCATGTTGATTGAGAGCGCTTAGTTCCACTTTAATACTGGAAGCCTTTGGTGTGTAGAAGAAGAAATGCTGCATTCCTATTCTGTGTTTGAATTCCCTACTGCACAGATCTGTGGAATGCGGTATAAAGAAGTTACAGAATCTTTTCAACTTTTACCAGCCAGGACCTTTGGGCAACAACTACTCACACATACATTTTACAAATATTCCATGTTGAATTTCATGAAATCATATATGGCAGACCCTGAAACTGAGCTGCAGCACGGTGGCCATGACCATACAGCGGTATAACAGGACGGGTTCCCCTCAGAACAGGCCTTGTCATGGTCCACCAAAAAAGTTGAGGTCACATGCTCAGCGTCATATGCAGAGGTTGCCTTTGGGAAATAGATGTAGGAGTGCTGCTAGCATTGCTGCAGAGGTTGAAGGGGTGGGGGTCAGCCTGTCAGTGCTCAGACCATACGCTGCATCAAATTGGTCTACGTGGCTGTCATCCCAGAAGGAAGCCTCCTCTAAAGATAACACACAACAAAGCCTAAAAACAGTTTGCTGAAGACAAGCAGACTAAGGACATGGATTACTGGAACCGAGTCCTGTGGTCTGATGAGACCAAGATAAACGTATTTGGTGTCAGATGGTGTCAGGCGTGTGTGGGGGGGACCAGGTGAGGAGGACAAAGACAAGTGTGTCTTGTCTACATTTAGGCATGGTGGTGGGAGGGTCATGGTCTGGGGCTGCATGAGTGCTGCCGGCACTGGAGGGAGCTACAGATCATTGAGGGAACCATGAATGCCGACATGTACTGTGACATACTGAAGCAGAGCATGATCTTCTCCCTTCAGAGACTGGGCCGCAGGGTAGTATTCCAACATGAAAACGACCCCAAACACACCTCCAAGACGACCACTGCCTTGATAAAGAAGCAGAGGGCAAAGGTGATGGACTGACCAAGCATGTCTACAGACCTAAACCCTATTGATCATCTGTGGGACGTCCTCAAACAGAGCGCAAGGTCTCCAACATCCACCAGCTCATGGAGGAGGGGAAGAGGACTCCAGTGACAACCTGTGAAGCTCTGGTGAACTCCATGTCCAAGAGGGTTAAAGGAGTTGCAAACCAGGAAGTGAATGAGAGAACAGAAACTAGAATGCCGTAGGTGATATAGATGAAGGAATTTAATAGGCATTTACTCGTTTTTTAACAGAATCATTACACTATTCTGTCTGTCTACCTTGCAGACATTAATTTTAGGCAAATTTTTTTTTTCCTTTGGTGACCCTTTAAGGGTGTCCTCATATTTGCTGCCAGCGGTTTAGACATTAATGGCTGTGTGTTGAGTTATTTTGAGGGGACAGCAAATTTACACCGTTATACAAGCTGTACACTCACTACACAACATTGTAGCAAAGTGTCATTTCCTCAGTGTTGTCACATGAAAAGATAGAAGAAAATATTTACAAAAATGTGAGGGGTGTACTCACTTTTGTAAGATGTACAGACACACACTGTATAAAATAAATATTCTATACAGTAAGGAGGAGATAGAGATATATATATTCTAACTATTTTTACAAATTTTGCTGCGTAGAAGCATATAATTACTTCAGAAAGGTCAAACATCTCTTGGATTTGTTTGACGCTCTTGAATTCCACATCCTTTCTGTATCCCTGAGCTACAAAGTAATTATATCTTATTAAACCACAACAGGTTCCTAATGTATGGGCATAGCTTTAGTCATGCATGAACATTTCTCGTCAGCCGAAATGTTGCCAGTGGATATTTTTTTTTTTCTTGAATGTTTAGTTATTGAGGGAGGGACATAATGCAAAAATGAAAATAGAATCCCGAAACCATGTGGTGAAATCAAGAAGCTCGCTGGCCGTATTGAAGGGGTTTCTACTGGGAGAGTTGAATAACTTCCAGGATAATTAAAAAGAAACAAACAAAAAACAGGACATTGTTTTAAAATTAGAAGCCGTTATAATCATTAAATACAGGCAGTTCACGCTTTTAGAGCTCGGGCGTGCGTGATATTTTAAAGAGATATTTAAAGATATTTTAAAGGTCATGAATGGGCTCAGTGGAGAATGTCAAATCTTGGAATAATAGAAGGTGTGAAGTCCTATTTAGTAATATTTCCTTTTCCATTTCTCCCCTATAGCACTTCTTAGAAGTAAACCTGCGTAAGTACAATACATTAAAGCAGATGTAAACTCCAACCAGATGACTTTTAGTTTGCTAAAGCACTTTATCAATCATAAACAGTTGCCATGTTTTAATGTTGAACTTCAAGGAAAAGGGCAATCCTCTCTTGCAGTGTGTGTGGGGGGGGGGGGGGGGCGTCTATCACACTGTAAAAGGGTTAAAGTGGAACTACGCTGTATCTGAGCACCACAAACCAAAAAACACTATTTAATTTAATATTATACAAAGCAAACTCACCCATCCATCCATGTCTCCATGCTTTATTTTGCTGAGAAATCACTTTAACCACTTCCTGCCCGGTCAACAGTCAATTGACGTCCGGGAAGTGGTTCTGTAATCCTGACTGGACGTCAGCTATTGACATCCTGCAGGATTACATGCTGAAAGCGGGGATCGAGCAGGGAGGACGCCGCAGAAGGACGCCGGACCCGACGAAGAGGACACCCGAAGCCGCAGACGGACGCCGGACCCGACGAGGCCGCCGCGCAAGACACCAAAACTGGAAGTACAAAAATATTTTTTCCACAGGAATGCGGGTTCACTTTAGGGGTGCGTGCTATACGCTATACGCGCACAATACCCCGATAAATACCGTATGCCCATGCTGAGAGAAATAACTTGAGATGAGAACTTTGCGGAAAAAATTATAATTTCATTTCTTAATTTAAAAAAAAATTGTGACAAAAATAACCGCCCCCCTGATAATTGTGATTCAGCACAACTTGTCAGAAGTGACTTATGTAGATATCGGAGGAAGGAAGCAGCAGACAGAAATCACACTTGGTGCTTGGGATTGAGGTAAGTATACACTATAGAACAGGAGTGGGCAACTGTGGCCCTATATGCCCCCGTCTTTGGAAGCAACTGTCAGTCTTCCCATCATGCTTACGTCTCTGGGAGTCATGCTTGTAATGGTCACCTTGCAATGCCTCATGAGACATGCAGTTCCACAACAGTTGGAGAGCTACTATTGCTCTCCTCTTCTAAAGAGGGATATGCTTTGTTCATTTTTTATGTAAGAGGTTTACAACCAGTTTAAAAGTCCCTAGACATGTTTCCTAAGTCATTTTCTTATGCTGAAAAAGACAATCAGAAAAAGGTCCTGTTTTTTCTAATTATTTTGTATAATATATATATATTACAGGCACTAAACCTCGTAGAGTGTTTTTTTCTTATGACATTGGGGTTGCACCAAGTTATGCGACCAGCTGAGATAAAAATAGGCTGTAGCTGTGCCCTTTAACCACTTAAGGACCCCTTCACGCCGATATATGTCGGCAGAATGGCACGGCTGGGCACATCCACATACCCGTACGTGGCTCTTTAAGCCCAGCCGTGGGGTCGCCATCGGCGCGTGCACGCGACCCGGTCCGAAGCTCCGTGGTCGCGGGACTCACGGACCCGATCGCCGCTGGAGTCCCGCGATCGGTCCCCGGAGCTGAAGAACAGGGAGAGCTGTGTGTAAACACAGCCTCCCCGTTCTTCACTGTGGCGCTGTCATCGATCGTGTGTGTTCCCTTTTATAGGAAAACACAATCAATGACATCACACCTACAGCCACACCCCCCTACAGTTAGAAACACAGATGAGGTCACACTTAACCCCTTCAGCGCCCCCTTGTGGTTAACTCCCAAACTGCAATTGTCATTTTCACAGTAAACAATGCATTTTTAATGCATCTTTTGCTGTGAAAATGACAATGGTCCCAAAAATGTGTCAAAATTGTCCGAAGTGTCCACCATAATGTCTCAGTCACAAAAAAAAAAAAAAAAAATCGCTGATCCATTAGTAGTAAAAAAACAAAAATGCAATAAAACTATCCCCTATTGTGTAACCGCTATAAATTTTGCGCAAACCAATCGATAAATGCATATGGCGATTTTTTTTTTTACCAAAAATAGGTAGAAGAATACGTATCGGCCTAAACTGAGGAAATTTTTTTTTATATATTTTCGGGGGATATTTATTATAGCAAAAAGTATTGATTTTTTTTTCAAAATTGACGCTCTGTTTTTGTTTATAGCGCAAAAAATAAAAACCGCAGAGGTGATCAAATACCACCAAAAGGGAGCTGCGGTGGCTCAAAGCGATTGGCACTGCGCTGACAAGCCATTCAACTCTGCAGCTAGGGGTTCGGATCCTGGTCTCGGCTACATGTGAATTGAGTTTGGTGGTCTCAGCCCGGCTCCCGGTGGGTGTGCTATGCGAGGTAAGCCTGCGCTTAGTACGCCCACCCCCCGCCCCCACAAAAAAACCCACCACATTTACACACACACTCGAAATTGGGTTAACATGCACGCACTTAGACCACGCGGTCTCTAAAAAGAGAGGCAAAGGACTAACGGGGCTGGTTGAGCGGGCTAGATCCTCTCACTCCCTTATAGGGAGTCCCTCTGCCCCGTTGGGCTTCAAAACGGAGCAGGTAGGGCAGGCTGTGTGGGAGGACCCCCTCACACACCCGCCATTGCCACCCGGGGCATAGAGAAAGAAGGGGGCAGATTGCCTCTGGGGGAGGCCTGCCTACTTACAACTCCTGCAGTCCGACTCCTCTCTCGAGTACACGCACAAAAAAAATACACTTAAAAAAAAAAAAAAAAAAAACACCAAAAGAAAGCTCTATTTGTGGGAAAAAAAGGACGTCAATTTTGTTTGGGAGCCACGTCGCACGACCGCGCAATTTTTCAGTTAAATCGACGCAGTGCCAAATCGCAAAAAGTGGCCAGGTCCTTTAGCTGCCTAAAGGTCCGGGTCTTAAGTGGTTAAGCGTCCCTCCATGAGGAGGCCATCGTACATCACAAAGCGCCGGCTCCACTTTGGCGAACACATCACTCATTACCAGGCTCGCGAGTCTGGTCTCATCGAAAGGAGTCATTTTCTCAAGAGTCATCTGCTAGAATTAAATCACTCGATGTGGCCATTTCCACTCCACAGCAATAATTAGAAATAATAAGTAATTCAGTGACAAACAATATGCAAAGCAGGAGAGAGGGAGCCCTCCTCCGCCAGCGCCAGTGATTACAGTACATTGCGAGTAAAAGGAGGAGAACTAGGCAGAATGGTAATGCCTCTAACCGACGTGTCTGTGTGCTAATTGTGCTCCACTCCACATCTATTTATTGATATGCTGTATACCCGGGCTGTGTAATCTGCCTCTTTACAGCTCTCATTGAAATGCATTATCACAAACATGGAAAGAGGTTCTGTACATACCAAAAGGAACACCTGCGAGTATGAGCAGCCGGCAGTACCGAGACCAAACAACCTCTATTCAGAATTATCATGCACATCAGAAAACAGAAACGCACACTAAAGTTGGCCAAAGAAGGTCGGAGTCTCAGCCGGGTTCAGCAGGGGCCGGCCCGAGAGTCGACCCATCTATGGGCAGGCTGATTGTACCCAAGTCAATTCAGCAACCGACTTGGGTACAACCAGCATGTTGGATTACTAGTGTGACAGACCTAGCTGCGACAGAGGCTTTTGGAGAGGACTGAATGCGAGCCTCTTGCCTTCCGATTATGGGCCAGGGCCTCAAAACAGGAAGGCGGATCGGTTATCCCGGCAGACAGACCTGGAACCTTAAGACTACTTTTCCAACATCCTCGAGTTGCCCCGTTCGGGGTCCCACTGTGGCTGTTGGACTGTTTCCCAGGGGGGTGTATTGTCATGGACTTTGGAATGCTGAAGTGTATCTCCTTGAAATCTGTTACACAGTGGGGGGGATCTTCTGCCCTGTCTTAAGGCTAACCCTCCCCCTCCTCCAGACGTCTCCATGGTCTGGAGGAAAAGCATTGTTCTGTGTCTGGCTGTTTGTGTACATTAATTGCCCCCTGGGGCTTCTGTCTCATTACACATAGCAGTCCTTCTATTCAAGCTATCGGACCAATCCCTGCTGACCTTGTTTTAAGTCTTCATTTGCATGGCTAAGAGGACCTAATTGAGAACTACAATGTACTTTACAATTGACCAATAGGAAAGCAGTTGTTGGGGGTGGGGTGTTCGAACTGCTGTATAAAAGTGTGTTGTGTGCATCCAATAAAAGAGTTTCCTGTTTGAACTTACATACAGCCTGCCTGGTGTTTGTTCTGATGGATTTCGAACGGCACATAGCTGTAATTCGAATCCCGGAGCCTTGGATGACCGAACCATCAGATGTTGCGATCTGCAATCTGGTCCAATAGTAGCAGAGGAGTGTCGGGAGAGCGGAACCGAGCGAGCAAGGGTCTTGTTACAACTAGCATGTGATTATTGCCAGAGGCTATAGCTGCCCGAAATAATCACTGTGTTCTCCCGGCAGAGATGGCTCACCGTGATCTCCCCCCCCGCCCACGCCTGCCGGGAGAACACAATAGCTCCATGGGAGGGATTCCCTATGGCCTGCCAAAGATACCTGCAGCCAGCAAGCATCCTTCTCTTCCCACCCCATCACAAATGGACAAGGAAGCAACTGACTTGAAGGATACGTAGACCCTGCAACAAATTCTTTATCTGATAGAGCAGTGGTTCTCAACCTTCTAGTGCTGTGACCCTTTCATAAAATTTCCCAAGTTGTGGGGACCCCCAACAGTAAAATAATTTTCTTAGCGTTTTTTTTTTTTAGCACCCAAGGCAAGACCAGTAATTTGCACCCCTAACCCACAGGCATTTAGTGCTACCCGAGTCCTTTTAATGGCAACTATAATCACAGGTAGTGTTACTCATTGTGTCTCCGGCTTCACTGTGTCTCTGGCTTTGTGGTGTCTCGTAGCAATCAGGAGATAGGGTCTCCTCCAGCCCCTCCCACTTCACATTCCTCACCAGTCAGCTGACCTCTAGTCTTTGCCCCCCAGCCATGGCGCAAACTGAATGGGCAGCTGCAAAGAGGCTGAGTGGGCAGATGCGCGCTCCAGGAACAGCCCAGCTGGGTGGCCACAGGCTCCAGGTATAGCCCTGCTGGGCGGCCACAAAAAGGCTGGGAGAGAGGTGCGGGCTTCAGGAACAGCCCAGGATTCTGTAACCTCTGGAAAATCATGATTCGACCCCCGAGGGGGTCCCGACCCCCAGGTTGAGAACCACTGTGAGAGGATATTACAAGAAGACACTAAAACAATTTCATCAATAGATTACAGGGTCATTAAACAGTGGATGTGTGTGGATTATTTTTGGAGAATAAGGATATCATCTAGTGTCACTTTAACGGCTTACCGACCACATAACCTAGTTATAAAGCGGCAGAGAAGGTCTCCTGTGCCAGATCACGTACCTAGTATGTTATCCGGTGTTCTATCGATTTGTCCCCTCCATCTAAAAGTGCCCGCGCATGCGCAGAATGGAAGGGCACTCCAGCTGATTTGCCGATCAGCTGGAGTGATGCCACCATAGCGCCTGCGCACATCGTAGGATTTTTTTTTTGACAGGAGATACCATTTCACGGGCACAATTCAAAGCTATGCAAAGAGGGGTAGATGTCAGATTGTGCCTCTCTGTAAACCTGCGGGGCAACAGCGAGGCACAATATGACAAATACAGTGTCCCCCCTCTGTTTGCATATGTGCCCAAGAAATGGCATCTCTCATCAAAAAAAGGCTCCTACGATGTGCGCATGCGCTATGGTGACATCATTCCAGCTGATCGGGAAATCAGCGGGAGTGCCGTTCCGTTCTGGGCATGCGTGCGCACTTTTCAACGGCGGGCACATATCGACAGAACACCGGCACTTCTTGGTAGTTCTGTGACTAGACACAGCATAAGTCGATCAGCGGATGCCCGCTGGCACCCACCGATTAGCATGGAGACACACAGAACAGAGCTCTGCCTATGTAAACAAGGCAGAGCTCTGTTCTGTCAGCAAGGATGTGATGGATTTTCTTTCCCTGTAAAGCAGGGGGAAAAAAATCCATCACATCTCTTAGTAAAAACAGCACACATAGTACACACAAACATTGGTTAAGCACAAATGTAACCCTTTGTCCGCTGGCACTCGTTAATCGTCAAGGACACACACAGAATAGAGCTCTGCCTATGTAAACAAGGCAGAGCTCTGCTCTGTTAGCAAGGATGTGATGGATTTAAAATCCATCACATACCTTAGGAAAAACAGCACTCCTAGTACACACAGACACTGGTTAGGCACACATTTAACCCTTTGACCGCTCCTGATGTTAACCCCTTCCCAGCCAGTGTCATTAGTACAGTGACCGTGCATATTTTTTTAAGCACTGATCACTGTATTAGCCTAGGTTCACACTGATGCGGGTTTGAAAACGTGCAAGTTCACTGGTTCCCACAAAGTGTCAAAAGTGTCAGAATATCCTCCACAGTATGGCAGTCCCGCTATAAGTCGCTGACTGCCACCTTTACTAATATAAAAGAAAAAAAAATTCCAGTATACATCCCATAGTTTGTAGACGCTATACTGTAACTTGTTGCAGATTTTTTTTCTTCCGCTCCTTCCCCCTCCGAATAAATGTTTCTCATATCCTTTTTTTTTTTCTCCTCAGTTTGGATGTCATTTCACATTAAGCAGAAAGGACAAATTGATATATAATATCATGATGACAATTTCACAAGTCATCCTTTTTAAATGTTAACTAGGCAGGTAAAACCTGGCAGAGACTTTGATATCTGACAATAAAATTAAAAATATATAACCCCGACATGATACAAAAAAAAAAGGCTGAAGGGAAAAAAAGAGACTCTAATTTCAGATGTCAGCCCAAGGCAAAATACATAAATGATTAACAAGACAGTGTTTATGATAATTATATTGAGGAATCACAATCAGGTTGTCAGGCCTTTGCTGGGAGATTAGGTAACCTCGGCTTGACACTTGCTCCGCTACGGTTTCTTCTATAGATATACAGAGGGGTTGATTTACTAAAGGCAAATCTACTTTGCACTTACAAGTTACATAGAGTTACATAGTAGGTGAGGTTGAAATAAAAAAAGACACAAGTCCAACCTATGTGTGTGATTATATGTCAGTATTACCTTGTATATCCCTGTATGTTGTGGTCGTTAAGGTGATTAATAGTTTCTTGAAACCATCAATGCCCCCGCTGAGACCATCGCCTGTGGAAGGGAATTCCACTTCCTTGCCGCTCTTACAGTAAAGAACCCTCTACGCAGTTTAAGGTTAAACCTTTTTTCGTCTAATTTTAATGAGTGGCCACGTGTCTTGTTAAACTCCCTTCCGCAAAACAGTTTTAGGCTGCTTTCACACTGAGGCGCTTTGCAGGCGCTATTGCGCTAAAAATAGCGGCTGCAATGCTCCCTGAAAGAGCCGCTCCTTTCTATCCAGTGTGAAGGCCTGAGGGCTTTCACACTGGAGCGTTGCTCTGGCGGGATGCTAAAAAAAGTCCTGCCAGCCGCATCTTTGAGGCACGGTAAAAATACCGCTCCTGTAGCGCCCCTGCCCATTGAAATCAATGGGGTAGCGCCTCCAAACCGCCCGCAAAAACGCCGCTTTGATTTAACCCTTTTTTAACCACTAGCGGAGGTTAAAATCTCCCCTGCTAGCGCCCGCAAATCGTGGCAAACACAACAGTAAAACGCTGCTTAAAATAGCGGGGGTTTACCGCCAGCACACCAAGCGCCTCAGTGTGCGCCTCCAGCAAGAGACAGCCCCTATCCAGCAAGAGGAGACAGCCCCTATCCAGCAAGAGGAGACAGCCCCTATCCAGCAAGAGGAGACAGCCCCTATCCAGCAAGAGGAGACAGCCCCTATCCAGCAAGAGGAGACAGCCCCTATCCAGCAAGAGGAGACAGCCCCTATCCAGCAAGAGGAGACAGCCCCTATCCAGCAAGAGGAGACAGCCCCTATCCAGCAAGAGGAGACAGCCCCTATCCAGCAAGAGGAGACAGCCCCTATCCAGCAAGAGACAGCCCCTATCCAGCAAGAGACAGCCCCTATCCAGCAAGAGACAGTCCATATGCGTAGGGTTGGGACTGCAGGGACCATCCACCTTGTTACCGGAGACTACTGTGAGTAAGCTGAGGAAAGTACCTGAACAGTCTTATCACCTGTGAAGAAGTGGAAAGCATCAGCAAATACCAAGCCAGTGACCCAGCAGGACAGCAGGGATGACACTTGAGGAGTATACAGCGGGTTAGCTGTGGAAGATCTCAGGGGATCCAGTAATGACTGGGATCTGGAATTCTAGTGAGAGACTGGGAACTCAGTGAGGGAAGATCTACAGTGGGATACTGCGAGATAAGTAAAGGACTGTTCTGTGTTACCAAGAGTTACGTACAATTACCTTTAGTGACTGTTACAAGATTAGTTGCCATAGAAGACAGCGGTCCTACCTATACAGAAGTGATATGCGGCTGGAGGCATTTCCCTGTATAGCTGTCTACCTATAGAAGTCTTGGAGTCTGCCAATTATCATTGCATCTACTCAAGGGTGTCCTGGCCCTAACCCTCTCCCCCTCAGGTATGTTCTCTTGTTGGCATTCAAAAAAAGTGACTGGTGCCCATCATTTCTTCTTGCATCAAACCCACCATGCCTGGTAACCCACTCTACAAGGAAGGATGTCCTTGAGACATTGACCTTGAGGTCACCATTAAGCCTCTGGGGCCCCCCGGGACCTTGTTACACGTATGTAGGGAGATTTGTTTCATCGCCGTGTATCATCTGAGGCTGTTCACTTCCAGGGCTGTGGAGTCGGAGCGGAGTCGTCGGAGGAAATTTTGGGTACCTGGAGTCGGCAAACAATGCACCGACTCCGACTCCTACTAAATTTAGATTGTCGGAACATTTAGGAGTCAAAGGGCCAGATTCTCGTAGTTTTGCGTAAAACTATGCGGCCGTAACGTATCTCGTTTACGTTACGCGGCCGCAAGTTTTACGGGCAAGTGCTTGATTCACAAAGCACTTGCCTGTAAAGTTGCGGCGGCGTAGCGTAAATTCTCCGGCGCAAGCACGCCTAATTCAAATGATCCAGGTAGGGGGCGTGGATCATTTAAATTAGGCGCGTTCCCGCGCCGATCGTACTGCGCATGCGCCGTCCCTAAAATTTCCCGACGTGCATTGCGCTAAATGACGTCGCATGGACGTCATTGGTTTCGACGTTAACGTAAATGGCGTCCAGCTCCATTCACGGACGACTTACGAAAACGACGTACTTTTTTTAAATTTCGACGCGGGAACGACGGCCATACTTAACATTGGCTGCGCCTCATAGACCCAGGGGCAACTTTACGCGTCACATATGCTACGGAAACGTCGTAAATTCACTGCGTCGACCGCGCGTACGTTCGGGAATCTTGCGTAAATAGCTAATTTGCATAGACGACGGGGAAAACGACGATGCGACACCTAGCGGCGGGAAAAAAAAATTGCATTTAAGATCTGACAGCGTAAGAGCCTTACGCCTGTCAGATCTAATGGGTATCTATGCGTAACTGATTCTAAGAATCAGTCGCATAGATACCCGGGGCCAGATTAGGACTTACGACGGTGCAAATGGTGTTGCGCCTCTTCACTTTTTTGAGAATCTGGCCCAAAACATTTATCTACCAACTCCACAGCCCTGTTCACTTCACTGGGTCAATGTGAGGGGGTTTTTCATCCACTTTAAGCTTATTGGTCTTCACTAGATACAATTTTTCAAAAAAAAGGAGACTGGCATCAAACTTGCAAACAAGTTTTGTAATTGCAACTTTAACTTTGAATCCCCTCTTGCACCAAATATCAATTTCTAACCCAAAAAGTCAGTTAAACAACAGAGCGGTACATCTTGTAGTAATGAACAAGGGGTCAGAGGATTTGCATACATTGCAGCAGCAGCAATATTCCACAGTAGACTAAACCCCACCAGCTACATCCCAAAGCAAAAAAACGTGTTCATATGATTAATACATCAACATAGAAACATATCAAGCAGACTTTTATTTTTTTGTATTGATTTAGATTAAAAGAAGTAAGCATGAATAACTCTAGAGAATTTCTTGTACTCCTTTTTAAGGTAAAGCTCCATAATTGCAAATAAAACATTGGTACAAGAGGAGTTTGGGATGTACGTGCAGAAAAATCATTTTCCGAAGTACAAGTAATAGGAGCGCCATGCGGCAAGAGAACAGCTTGGCCAAAACGCAATCACAAGGAGCAACAAACTGTACAAAGGAATGATCAGAACTGAAATTAAGTTTCAATTTGTGAACTAAAATTTCACTGGGGTAAACCAGAGTCTCAACATTTACAGAGGAGGAGAGAAAAAAAAAACACAATAACAAAATAACAACAAAAGTTATATAACAAACGGCTTGATTTGTTTTGCAATAAACAACCAAATTCAGTTTGCTACCCGTCTATTGTGCTCATATGGGCAGCACAGTGGTGTAGTGAGTAGCACTTTCGCCTAGCAGCAAAAGGGTCGCTGGTTCGAATCCCGACCATGACACCATCTGCTTGGAGTTTGCATGTTCTCCCTGTGCCTGCGTGGGTTTCCTCCGGGTACTCCGGTTTCCTCCCACACTCCAAAGACATGCTGGTAGGTAAATTGGATCCTGTCCAAAAAATTGGCCCAGTATATATATGTGTATGACTGTGTGTCCCATGCGTGTCGAGATCCTACGGGGTAAAATGACCGCACCAGCCAAGCAGACACTGGCTGGAAAAAGCGCCCAGAGGCGATTCAGTTCGCATGTGTAGCGCTATACAAGTCATTCATTCATTCATATGTACTTTAGAGTTACAAGTAGTATTTTAACTCAACAAAAATGTGCTTTGAAGCAAAAGACCCAAGCTAAAAAAGTTAGTTTTTCTTTAACCACTTGCTTACTGGGCACATATACCCCCCTCCTGCCCAGGTGAAATTTCAGCTTTCGGCACTGCGTCGCTTTAACTAACAATTGCGCGGTCGTGCGACGTGGCTCCCAAACAAAATTCTTTTTTTTCTTTTTTTCCCCTACAAATAGAGCTTTCTTTTGGTGGTATTTGATCACCTCTGCCGTTTTTAGTTTCTGGGCTTGAAACAAAAATAAAGCGACAATTTTGAAAAAAATTAATATTTTTTTACTTTTTGCTATAATAAATATCCCCCAAAAATATATAAAAAACATATTTTTTCCTCAGTTTAGGCCGATACGTATTCTTCTACATATATTTCGTAAAAAAAAAAAAAATCGCAATAAGCGTTTATTGATTGGTTTGCGCAAAAGTTATAGCGTCTACAAAATAGGGGGTGGTTTTATGGCATTTTTATTAATATTTTTTTTTATAGTAGTAGCTGTGCTGACTCTCTGTGTTTGTGCAGTCGGCTCCACAGCTGTTGCAAGATCAGTGTCACGGAGCTTACAGAGCTCTTTACTGCCACCTCTGGCCGCTTCCTGTATGTGCGCCCTCATGTTTGCTTTGCTGCCTGTAATGTATTTTTAAAGAGACATGAGGAAACAGGACTCGGGAGAAAGAAGACCACCGTGACCTTACAAGTGGGGGCTGTGAGTACAAGTGAAGGGAGGAGGCTTGTGTACAGGGGGGGGGGGCTGACATATATACAGATGAGGGGGGCAGCCGAGTGCATACAGGTATGATCAGTGAAGGGGGGTGCCAGATATAGGAAAGATCATATCAGCTGTCCTGTATACAGCTATATACACCCATCTTCCTTCCTGTATTCCTCCATCATCACTGACTGCAGATATACATCATCTGTCCTGTATATAGAGATGTATATACCCACTTTCCTTCCTCTATATACCAATACCATCCACCCCTTCTATATACACATACTGTACACCCTCTGTACATTTGATCAGCACAGTGAGGCTGCATATCATGGGCACATGCCTGCGCTTTATGGGATAATGACTAAGCCAAGCCCCTCCCCTCCCCTTCATGACATTGTCAAAGAAGCAGAGCGTAGGTGACCGTAAAATTTTGCCCCCCCCCTGGAAAAAGTTCTGCGGACGCCCATGCTGCAGAGTAGGGGGTCTTTCTTTAGGTGCCATGGGCCATCGGTGGAACCTGAAGTCCCTAGTGTCATTAGTCCAAATGGGCAACAACAAGACGGGTCATGGTGAGTTTAAAGCTAAAGTCTGGCAGCTAGCGGGTCCAGAACTAGAGAGAAATTACAAAACTACCGGATGGGTGACCTAGTTTTCTAGTCTGAATCATTTCGGCAGTTTGTCTGAAGAGCGGGCTGGCACAAAATCTGCAACGAGGGTCCCTGAAACCTTTTTCTTACATGTGGAAATTTTACTTTTAAAGTATTGATAAAATATGTAAGTTGCCACCGCTGACCTCTCTCCTTCTGAAAATGACTGGCTTTCATGGTGATCCAATGGCTTCAATAATGTTTTAGTCATTAAAGGCGAAAAAGGAGGTCAGCAACAGCAGCCGTAATACATCTCTCGGGACGAACGTCTGCAGTATTCTAGCTGTAAGTTGGAAGATATCTCCTCGCACTTTACCACATTTATTATATACATATGTGCAGGTTAATGAAAAAGCAACGCAGTTAAATGATGTAATTTCCGTACAAAGTTGGTGGTGGATGTAATGTATGTGCGACATGTGAATTATTTCTGCTGTTGACATTCTTTTATAATATGTATGTTAACCACTTGCCGCCCGCCAATGACAGATTGACAGCGGCAAAGTGGTTGTAGAATCCTGACTGGATGTCATATGACGTCCTCAGGATTCTGAGCCGCTGCGCGCCCCCGGGGGCGCGCATCGCGGCGATCGTTGTTGCAGGGTGTCAGTCTGACACCCCCGAAACACCGATCTAGGTAAAGTGTCTCATGGAGACACTTTACCACGTGATCAGCCGTGTCCAATCACGGCTGATCACGATGTAAACAGCAAAAGCCGGTAATCGGCTTTTCCTCACTCGCGTCTGTCAGACGCGAGTAGAGGAGAGCCGATCGGCTGCTCCTCTGACAGGGGGGGTTTGTGCTGATCGATTATCAGCACAGCCCCCCCCTGAGGATGCCCACTGGACCACCAGGGATGCCCACTGGACCACCAGGGATTCCACTAGATCACCAGGGATTTAAATCAAAGGTATGCCACCCTAGACCACCAGGGATGGCACATAATGGATGCCAATCAGTGCCACAATGGATGCCAATCAGTGCCCACAATGGGCATCACTGATTGGCAGGCATTGTTTGGCACCGATTGGCATCCATTAGTACAACACATTAGTTAGTGCCCATCCATGCCGCCTATCAGTGCCCATCCATGCCACCTATCAGTGCCCATACGCGTCGCCTATCCCTGCCCATCTGTGCCGCCCATCCCTGCCCATCGGTGCCGCCCATCAGTGCCCATCCGTGCCGCCCATCAGTGCCGCATATTGGTGCCCATCAATGCCACCACATCAGTGCCACCTCATCGGTGCCCATCAGTGCCACCTTATCAGTGCCAGTCAGTGCAGTACCATCAGTGCCTATTAGTGAAGGAGAAAACGTACTTATTTACAATGTTTTATAAGGGAAACAAAAAAAAAAAAAAAATCGAAATTTTCGGTCATTTTTTTTTTTGCAGAAAATAAAAATCCCAGAGGTGATCAAATACCACCAAAAGAAAGCTCTATTTGTGGGTACAAAATGATAAAAATTTAGTTTGGGTACAGTGTAGCATGAACGCGCAATTGTAATTTAAAGTGCAACAGCGCTGAAAGCTGAAAATTGGTCTGGGCGGGAAGGTGTATAAGTGCCTCCCGGTATGGAAGTGGTTAAAGAGGAAAAGTGGAACCTCCACATACCTGCTTCCTCCCCCCTTTCAGTGCCATATTTGGCACCTTTCAGGGGGGAACCGGTACCTGTTTTTGACAGGTAAACTTCCCCACTTCTGGGAGACAGAGCCACGCTGCTGTCCCTAGGAAGTTCAGTCCCCCTTCCTCCACTGCCGGCCCAGTTAGAATGCGCAGCGCACTTCATAGTAGGCAACCGGTAATGAAGCCAAAAGGCTTCACTGCCGGGTTTCCCTTACCACGAATGGCGGCGGCAGCACCCGAGAGCCGATCCGACATCGTGGGAACCCTGAAAAGGTAGAGAGTGTCCTGATATTAAAAATTAGCAGCTACAGTATTTGTAGCTGCTGACTTTTCGTTTTTTCGTGAGGGGGGGGGGGGACTCCTTTTTAATCTTATAAATGTTTAATCAAAATATTATTTTAACTACATATTTTATAAGGCGGATGTTATACCTGAAGGGTTCCACATGAACTGGCACTTTAAGGCTGGCTCCACACAGCAGTGATGACAAGGGTCAAGGGGCATAGTAGCCACATTGGGGAAAGCACATGTAGGAAGCAGATAAGATGAACTGTCCTGAGATGCATGTTGCAGTGTACAGATGACCTGAAATAAACATCCATTGTTCCAGACCAGAGTCTTGTGTCTCTCACAACACAGAGAATATAACAGCGGATACCTATAAAAATCTGCTTTATGGTTTAGGCCCCTTTCACGCTACTGCGACTTCAAAGTCGCAAGATTTTACTGCGATTTTGCCGCGATATGCGGCCGTGATTTCGCCGCAATTTCAGGGAATGACTGTGTAACTCGCATCAAAGTAGGACCAAAAGTAGTGCAGGGACTACTTTGAAGTCGGCATGACTTGAAGTCGTACTAATATGAATGGTTGTCATTGGAAATCATGGGGAAACGACTTATCATGCTACTTTGCAGTCACAAATCGCGGGACAAGTCGCACAAGTGTGAAAGGGTCTTCCTCTGATTTCACTGCACACTGCGCAATAAAACTCGCAGCACATCAGATAGAACCCACCTCAACCTGGCTGGATGACATTCGGCATCATCTAACTTTTCATCCCAGCATGGCCTTCCAAAATGATATCCACCCATCAAGGCATCTTGATGTTTGAAAAACTCCTCCCAAACGCCAGCCCAAGACGGAGGACTTTCCAGAGGAATGCTGAGGCAGGGTGCTGCAATGTTTTCAGACAGTACCTTTCCCACCAGCCATGATTTGGCTGCATTGCATACAGGAGAACAAACACCCAGTGATGACATCGTTAGGTCTAAAATGAGGTACGGTAAGTAAGGAAAAGAATGTTGTGAAGGTTTTATTTACAAATGTCATGAGCATGTTGATGACGGGCAGTGCCGGCCCAAGACATTGTGCTGCCTGGGACCAAGAATGAAACGTTGCCCCCCCCCCCCCCCCCCCAGAAAAATAATCACGCCAACCAAAAGGCCCCCAGATTCATTATTTTATATCATGATAACTAAAGGGGACCCGTCATGGCTCTATACATGTATAAAGAGGACCTGTCATTGCTCTATACATGTATAAAGAGGACCTGTCATTGCTCTATACATGTATAAAGAGGACCTGTCATTGCTCTATACATGTATAGGAGTATAAAGAGGACCTGTCATGGCTCTATACATGTATATAGAGGACCTGTCATTACTCTTTACATGTAAAGGAATATCAAGAGTACCTGTCATGGCTCTATAAATGTATATAGGAGTATACCCGTCATGGCTCTATACATGTATAAAGGAGTATAACAAGGGCCTGTCATGGCTCTATAGATGTATAAAAGGACCTGTTATGGCTCTATACATGTATAAAGAAGTATAAAGGGACCTGTGAATTGCCGGCAGCCACAATGTCTTTTGCGCAAACTAATCAATGTACGTTAATTGTGTTTTTTGTTTTTGGTACCAAAAATATGTAGAAGAATATATATTGGCCTAAACTGAAGAAAATAGTTAATTTTTCTAAATTTTGGGGATATTTATTATAGCAAAAAGTTAAAAAATATATATATTTATAGCACAAAAAATAAAAACCGCAGAGGTGATCAAATATCACCAAAAGAAAGCTCTATTTGTGGGAAAAAAAAAGGTCATCAATTTTATTTGGGTAGCGGAGCTGGCGGAACGGGCTGGTGGGCATCAGTATGCTGCCCCTCTAAAAGTGCTGCCTGGTACCCATGGTACCACCCGGTCCCATCATAGGGCCGGCCCTGATGACGGGGGAGGGAGGAACCAGGGAAGGCAAAATCTAGGAACTCAAGCTTCAGTATATCGGAAGCCAAAACCTATATGTAATCTGTGTTTAATCGGGAAGATCTGTCTTCACCTTCTGTTTAGTAGACACATCAGAAAGTGAAGGAATTCATCCCTTAGACCAGTGTTTCTCAACTCATGTCCTCAAGGCGCACCAACAGGTCATGTTTTCAGGATTTCCCTCAGATGAAACGGCTGTGGTAATTACTAAGGCAGTGAAACTGATTAATTCCCCTGTGCAAAATAATGGAAAGCCTGAAAACATGACCTGCTGGGGCGCCTTGAGGACTGGAGTTGAGAAACACTGCCTTAGACCAGCATTTTTCAATGAGGGTGCCCAGGCAAAATGCCTAAAAATGACCCAAAAATCGTATATAAGCAGACTTGGACGGGTGACCTGTCAAAGTGCCCAGGCAAGAGGGAGGGGCTATACATGACGGCGTGGAGGGGGAACACACAGCTATTCAAATGACAGCTGTTGTGTTCCCCCAGCGCATAGTAACTAGATGTCGGCAGCGGCGGGGGGAGGGGGGGGATTGACTTGGCTTTGTCTAAGGCGGCAGCAGCTCTCCTCTCCCCCATACGAGGACTGCTCTGCTCTCCGCCCCCTCTCCACCCGCACTCGGGAAAAAACAAGTATTCTACCAGGCATCGGGAGTATTTGCGCGAGTACAAGTACTAGTGCAAATACTCGGTATCGGTCCCGATACCGATACTAGTATCGGTATCGGGACAACCCTAATACATTGTATTGTGACTTGGAAGTACGAAAGGTGAGAGTACCCAATACTGACATCAGGAGCCAATGCGACAGAAGAATCTAAATATTTCCACGAAACGCGTCGATACCCATTTTGATGCCACAGTATTATTATTTTCCTAACTATGTACCCAGCCATTAATCATGTCTGAGGCTGTTATTTTTTTCAATCATTGTCAACCATTTGGATTCTCTATGTGAACTTTGATGTCAGTATTGGGTACTCACCTTTCGTACCTCCATGCCACAATACCATGTATATATATATTAATTTACCCTATTTACTTAAGTACATACACAATGCAAGTATAAAATATACTTATCTGTATTGTTATATGAAATAAATCCTTTACAGACACACAGTGCATGTTTGCCTCCTTTTTGCATGCTTCATTCAAAGTCCCAAAGCCCCCCCCCCCCCATTTTCTCTATCAGCATTAGGGATGGAGGCAATGGACCCATGTGTCCTTTGCCTCATTTAAAGTCCCAATCCCCCTTTCTCTTCCTTTCAAATAGAAATTGGATGTGTCTGTTTAACCTGCAGGTGAGAACAGAGCTCTCTGTAAGTTTCATGAAATTAAATAAACATCTATTTCAGCAGAAGATGCTGTAAGTGTTCTCCAGAACAGCAGAGGTGCCGAGCATTCTCCTCAATGTCCCTCAAAAGTCTACTAGAAAAGGAGCAGTCAACTGGAGCAGATTTTGTGAATTTATATCAGTTAATATCATTACCCCCCCCCCCCCCCCCCCTTCTCTCTACCTGAGCAGCTGCTCACAGGAGAAAACCATTTGAATAATGTAGCCGACAGCCCAAAACACTTCACCCTAAACTCTACAAGGAAGCCATAAAAATGCACAGCTTCAAAAATATTCGTGGCTTAAAGGGGTAACTGTAATCTTTTTAAAAACACATTTTATTTTAGGGTATGCACGTGAATGTGGCAGATTTAATGTTAATGATCTTATAAATGTGTGTTAATGCAAACATGTGGTTGTAGGCTCATTGCATTACATCTTCATCTGGCTAAGTACGTCTAAACCTGTCGCTACTCTGAAAAGCGATCTACTTTCGCATTGTCAGGCAGTGAGGAGGTGAGGTGATGCCTTCGTCACAGACTGTTTTAACCACTTGCCGACCGGCTCACGCCGATATACGTCGGCAGAATGGTACGGCAGCGCAAAGCAACGTACCTGTACGCTACTTTGAATTTGGTGCGCGCCCGCCGCGTGCTCCGTGAGCATGCCCACGGACTCAATGTCCGCCGGGTGCCCGTAAACGTCTCACGGAGAGGCAGAACGGCAAGGCATTTCCCTGTTCTGCCTATTGACATGACAGGGAGCTACTGTTCCCTGTGATCGGGAGCAGCGATTGCCGTCATGTTCAAGGTAGCCCACCCCCCCCCCCACAGTTAGAATCACTCCCTAGGACACACTTAACCCCTTCATCGCCCCCTAGTGTTTAACCCCTTCCCTGCCAGTGTCATTTACACAGTTATCAGTGCATTTTTATAGCACTGCTCGCTGTATAAATGACAATGGTGCCAAAACGGCGTCAAAAGCGTCCGATGTGTCCGCCATAATGTCGCAGTCACAATAAAAATCGCAGATCGCCGCCATTACCAATACATTTTTTTTTATAGACGCTGTAGACGCTAAAAGTTTTGCGCAAACCAATCAATATAAACTTATTGCGATTTTTTTTTAACAAATATATGTAGAATGATACATATCGGCCTAAACTGAGAAACAAATATGTGTTTTTATATATATTTTTGGCGGATATTTATTATAGCAAAAAGTTAAAAATATTGCTTTTTTTTTCAAAATTGTCGCTTTTTTTTGTTTATAGCGCAAAAAAAAAAGACCTGCAGAGCCAATCAAATATCACCAAAAGAAAGCTCCATTTGTGGGGGAAAAAGGACGTCAATTTTGTTTGGGTACAAACGTCGCACGACTGCACAATTGTCAGTTAAAGCGACGCAGTGCTGTATTGCAAAAGTGCTCTGGTCAAGAAGGGGGTAAATTTTTCCGGGGTTGAAAAGGTTAAACCCATCTTTGCCCAACAAACGCATGCAGTGCACATGGTTGCGGAGGGTTTTCTGGCCTTCCCCCTTTTGCTTAAAGTGGTTGTAAACCCCATTCATGAAATCTGACCTAGGAACATATATTTCTGTAGTGTTTGTTTATCTCTCTCCAAAGCTCTAAAGGCCCCTTCCACACAAGGCGGATCCATTGCAGCAGAGTCCGCCAGCTCAGCGGGAGAGCTCTCTGTTGATCTCTTGATCTGGTCCATTATGACTGCAGCTCTGCATGTTTCTTTCTTCCTCTGCCTATGTGGAGGGGGGGGGGGGGGGGAGTGCCCTTTTCCTCCAATCAGCTCTCACACAGTGTAAGCCCAGACTCCACACCCACTGCTGAAAGAGGAAACAAGATTTTTAAAAACGGTCTGCACTTTATAAAGAGTGTAGAAAGCCGAAGACAGCAGATATACAAGTAAAACTTACTTAGGAGGGGTTGTTTAATTTCTGTGTATCATCTAATACACAGAAATGGCTTTTCACTTTACTGTGGTATATGTGAAGGTTTACATACATACACTTTAAAAAAGAAGTATGTTATTTTTTTGGAATCATACTTATTTAGGTGGAAGCAGCATCGCTCCGATACTGCATCTGTCCCCCGGCGCCTCCAACACTGAGAACCGAGCGATCGAACAACGCAGATCGCTCGGGTTTCACAGCTCCAGAGCAGAGAGCTGCTGACTGTCAGTCATCTCTGCTCTGCCCCCCTCTCTCACTGGAGTGCTGGGCTGTGGAGGGGACGGGAGCGGTCTCAGCGATGTGATGGAAAAAAAAGTTAAGTAAAAAAAATATATATATATATATATTTCTCTGCAAAAAATAAAGTTACACCCAGGCACATAAAATCCTACCCCCCCTAAAAAAAAAAATGAAGGGCCCCTCGCCCCCACATATACACAAATACGAATGCCAACGAATTTAAACACATATGTTAGGGGGACCTAAGCGTGAAATGATTGCGATACACATGCTACATATCACCAAGCACGCCGGAGTGAGAGCAATAATTCTAGGATAAGACCTCCTCTGTAACACTAAACTTACGACCTACAGGCAGGCCCGTCGCTACAGGACAGGCAAAACAAACAATTGCTTGGGGCCCCCCGAGCTGCCCTGGGGCCCCCAACTTCCCCTTGGCTGTAGCTTGGCCGAGCTTCTCCTCCTGTCTCCTGGAGTCCTGTCATTCCGGCCAGGTACCACGCATGGTACAGGAGATTCAGTTTCCTGTTCCCGGCCGGACAAACAGGAAGTGCACACTGAGTGCTTACTTCCTTTCAGTCCAGCCGGGAACACAGGAAACTGAATCTCCTGTACCGCATGCTACCCGGCCCGGGCACTATCTGATAGGGGACCCATAATGATAGAACACCGGACTGACAGGAGGAAGAGGAGCTCGGCCACGCTACAGCGGCAGCCTACAGGGAAGAAGGGGAGGTGAGAAGAGAGAAACACAAGACTGGGGGGGAGTAAGAACATGGGTGTAAAAAAATGTGTGAAGCGCCAACATAGGCTTTGCGTGCGGGAGGGGGTGCTTGGGGGGCCCCCCATTTCGCTTGGGGCCCCCAAATTCCTTCAAACGGCCCTGACTACAGGGAGCGTTGCCCTTAGAAAATATAGGGTACTGCATAGCTCCCAACTGTCCATGATTTAATGGACTGTCCCTGATTTGGAGCAATGTCCCTCTGTCCATCTTCCCCCCTCATTTTGGTCTGATCCATATAGTTGTATATAAAATGCACTTTTTATCTTTCAAAAGGCATTTCCCAGTGCTAAACTTTTCATCCAAAATCTAAAATTGCTGCATTTGTACATTTTAAAATCCAATATAAAGGAATAGTAGTGGTAAAAAAAAAAAGTCCTTGTGGATTTAATTAACTTTTTTGGGTTAATTCTCCTTTAAGGGGGTGTGGCAGGGGCGTGTCATATGCCTACATACGTTTGTTAGTAGGTGTCCCTCATTCCCATCTCAAGATGTTGGGAGGTATGGGTACTGAAGCACAGAGATTTAAAGTTTGACATGTTGGGTAGCACAACACGTTAAGACAGTTATGGACGTTCTATAGAAACTGTTTCTGAAGACATGTTGGGAAGCGCAACACATTAAGACAGTTATGGGCTTTTCCATAGGAGCCGTGTCTGAAGAAGGGTGATATGCGCCCTTTAGGCGCAAAGCGGCATATGTTGGAAGGCAACGTGATTTGATATCATATTTCTGGAGTTTCTTTCTGGTTGATACAACCAAGTTGGAATGTAACCCGTTACATTCAAAGCTTTGTAGCATATCAGAATCTGCATAACAAAGTCCTGGCTCCGGGCCGACTGGTGTGCAAGCAAGCTTCAAAAGAGAGCCATGGCTGCCAGGAGGATTGATGACGGTGGGTTACAAAGATCAAAGGATCAACAGGCATGGACAATGCTGCCCCTAGAGTCCAATATGGCAGGACGGACAGTAATATAATATATTGAAAGGACTGCCTCTTGGCAATATCTGATTGGACAGTAGACTCTTGGGGGTGGTTACGAGTGGGTCTGAATGTATGTGTAAAAGGTGCACACAGAAGGGAAGTTGTTCCTTTTCTCTCCTGGCTCTTGCCTGAGGCTCATGGCTTTTTCTGATACCATCTTGAGCCCAGCTGATGAGACCATGTCTAGGGGATGTGATAAGTATCTTTTATGTTCTGTTATATGCTCTGTATATTTTACGTTAATGTTTTCATGATAGCAGTTCCCTATTTTCTTGGGAAATAAATTAGATATTGTTTTACTAAAGCAGTGTATTTGTTTTCATAGCTAACCTTATATCATTGTGCTTATCAGAGTTTTAATAGACTACCGTATTTTCCGGGCCTATAAGACGACTTTTCAACGCCTGAAATTCTTCTTAAAGTGGAGGTTCACCCAAAAAATAAATTTGTAACATTAGATTGAGGCCAATTACGGGAAGCAGAATCGGGTGTTTTTTTTTTTAAATCAATGCAGTACTTACCGTTTTAGAGATAGATGTTCTCCGTGGCTTCCGGGTATGGGCTGCGGGACTGGGCGTTCCTATTTGATTGACAGCCTTCCGACAGTCGCATACAGCGCGTCACGAGTTTCCGAAAGTAGCCGAACGTCGGTGCACAGGCGCCGTATAGAGCCGCACCGACATTCGGCAACTCATGACGCGCTGTATGCGACGGTCGGAAGGCCGTTAATCAAATAGAAACGCCCAGTCCCGAAGAAAATACCCGGAAGCGACGGCAAACATCTCTCTCTAAAACGGTAAGTACTGCATTGATTTAAAAAAAAAAAACACCCGATTCTGCTTCCCGTAATTAGCCTCAATCTAATGTTAAAAAAAAATTTCGGGGTGAACTCCCGCTTTAAAAGTCGGGGGTCGTCTTATACGCCGGTAACCTAACATGCAGACCGCGGCCGTCCATTTTTCAAAAGCCGCGCCTCCTCTTCCTGCTGTTCCGTGATAGGCGGAACACTCAGCTTACCAGTAGAGCCTCTGTTCAGTGTTCCGCCTATCACGGATGCCCTCTCGTCCTCGGTCTCGAACGAGAGGGCATCCATGATAGGCAGAACACTGAACACAGCGTCTCCTAGGAAGCAGAGTGTTCCGCCTATCACGGAACAGCACGAGGAGGCGGCGCGGCTTTTGAAAAATTGGACGGCCGCGGTCTGACAGATTCTGCATGTCAGGGATAAGATAAGGGATCGTCGAGACGTGCAATGGCACAGTGAGGTATGCAGTGACACAGTGAGGCGTGTAATGGTGGCACAGTGAGTCATGTAATGGAGGCACAGTGAGTCATGTAATGGAGGCACAGTGAGTCATGTAATGGAGGCACAGTGAGGCATGTAATGGAGGCACAGTGAGGCATGTAATGGAGGCACAGTGAGGCATGTAATGGAGGCACAGTGAGGCATGTAATGGTGGCACAGTGAGGCATGTAATGGTGGCACAGTGAGGCATGTAATGGTGGCACAGTGAGGCGTGTAATGGAGGCACAGTGAGGCGTGTAATGGAGGCACAGTGAGGCGTGTAATGGAGGCACAGTGAGGCGTGTAATGGTGGCACAGTGAGGCGTGTAATGGTGGCACAGTGAGGCGTGTAATGGTGGCACAGTGAGGCGTGTAATGGTGGCACAGTGAGGCGTGTAATGGTGGCACAGTGAGGCGTGTAATGGTGGCACAGTGAGGCGTGTAATGGTGGCACAGTGAGGCGTGTAATGGTGGCACAGTGAGGCGTGTAATGGTGGCACAGTGAGGCGTGTAATGGTGGCACAGTGAGGCGTGTAATGGTGGCACAGTGAGGCGTGTAATGGTGGCACAGTGAGGCATGTAACGGTGGCACAGTCTGGCATGTAACGGTGGCACAGTCTGGCATGAAACGGTGGCACAGTGAGGCATGTAACGGTGGCACAGTCTGGCATGTAACGGTGGCACAGTCTGGCATGTAACGGTGGCACAGTCTGGCATGTAACGGTGGCACAGTCAAGCATGTAATGGTGGCACAGTGAGGCATGTAATGGTGGCACAGTGAGGCATGTAATGGTGGCACAGTAAGGCATGTAATGGTGGCACAGTGAGGCATGTAATGGTGGCACAGTAAGGCATGTAATGGTGGCACAGTAAGGCATGTAATGGTGGCACAGTAAGGCATGTAATGGTGGCACAGTAAGGCATGTAATGGTGGCACAGTAAGGCATGTAATGGTGGCACAGTGAGGCATATAATGGTGGCACAGTGAGGCATGTAATGGTGGCACAGTGAGGCATGTAATGGTGGCACAGTAAGGCATGTAATGGTGGCACAGTGAGGCATGTAATGGTGGCACAGTGAGGCATGACTAGAAGGAAGGGGGTCGTCTTATAAGGCGAGAATATCCCAAAACCAACATTTTAGCTGGAAAATTAGGGGGTCATCTTATACACCCAGTCTTATACGCCGGCAAATACAGTAGCCAACTATGGGAATAGACAAGTTAATATATGCAATAGAGGGAATCCATAACCACCTTTGGAATAATATTTAATGTAGCAATTACTTCATTGGGTATTTATTTCCTTGGTGCAACCTCATCTTTTATATTTTACCAAAAGTGTAGGTAGTTTACTGCGTTTCTTTGCCCTAAAATTCCTCGTAGTGTATTTTTTTCCTTTGCGGTAATAACGTGTGACATCCAAAAATTGGAACTACCACTATTTTATTGTTTGTGTGTCCGCTTTCAGAAAATATATAATGTTTGGGGGTTTGGTGTAATCTTCAGGCCTAAAATTATCTTTTAGACATGTGCACAAAAACGCTCTGGCAGCGCAAGGATGGATAGATGGATGGATGGAGCTGGACATAAAGCAAGCTTGCAAATTTGACTGCTTTTCATGCAAATGAGGCGCATTGTTGTTTACAGGTGCGGTATTTCCTCTAACCTTATCTTCTGCCACTCGGCTGTTAAGCTAGTAATAAAACTTAAATAAAAATTTGCCAAACTGCGCTCGTTTCCGAACTCATTAGGCTGGGAAATCGCTCTTGAAAAACTTAATGAAAACTCCAAGCTCTGAAGGAGATATTAGCAGTCAGAAATATGCAAATGAGAGACGCCGTAAATGAAAGGTAACAAATAACAGCCGGCGAGTTTAGGAAGAAGAGGGATGACGCAAGAGGCGTACTTTTCATCGTGGTTAAAAAGGAAAAAAAAAAAAAAAGAATGACTTAAATTAAATTACGAGCACAAAAACCCTCACAGTTACTTACCCCATATTCTGCTTTCAAAGGACAACTCTACTCATAGTTAATAATGCTCTTCAGTTCACTTCAATGTATTCGGTGACAAGTCACAAGCCATTTTTTTATTATTATTATTATTATTATTATTTAAAGCGGAATTCAGCGATGTCGACACCCCAGCCGATGTTTCCATCACCACCATTGCCTGTAAGGCAGTGGTTCTCAACCTGGGGGTCGAATGACGTTTCGCCAGGGGTCCCCAAATCCTGTACTGTTCCTGAAGCCCGCACTGCCCTCCCAGCCTTTTTGGTGGCCACCCAGCAGGGCTGTCCCTGGAGCGATGAGGGGGGGGGAAATTAGGATAGAGAGAGATAAAAGGGAAAGAAGGCAGAACAAAGAAAGAGTGGTACATCCCAAAATGTACCATAAGGGGTTTTAATACTGTACAAGTGAAAGCGACTCAGGGATCGCTAAATGTCCGTGGGTTAGGGGCACAAATTACTCGTCGTGCCTTGGGTGCTGACAACCCACGCTACAAAAATTATTTTTGGTTAGGGGTCCCCACAACTTGGGAAATTTTATCAAGTGGTTACGGCACTAGGAAGGTTGAGAACCACTGCTGTAAGGGAAACAGGCAGTGAAGCCTTGCGGCTTCAGAGCCGATTCCCTACTGCGCATGCGTGAAGGGAACTGCGCTTAAAGCGGGAGTTCACCCGTTTATTTAATTTTTTTACCTTTTCCCCTTAGATTCCTGCTCGTTTTGTCTAGGGGAATCGGCTAGTTGTTTTAAAATATGAGCAGTACTTACCCGTTTTCGAGATGCATCTTCTCCGTCGCTTCCGGGTATGGGTCTTCGGGAGTGGGCGTTCCTTCTTGATTGACAGTCTTCCGAGAGGCTTCCGACGGTCGCATCCATCGCGTCACTAGTAGCCGAAAGAAGCCGAACGTCGGTGCGGCTCTATACTGCGCCTGCGCACCGACGTTCGGCTTCTTTCGGAAAATCGTGACGCGATGGATGCGACCGTCGGAAGCCTCTTGGAAGACTGTCAATCAAAATAGGAACGCCCAGTCCCGCAGCCCATACCCGGAAGTGGCGGAGAAGATGCATCTCGTAAACGGTAAGTACGGATCATATTTTAAAACAACTAGCCGATTCCCCTAGACAAAACGAGCATCCATCTAAGGGGAAATAGTGTCCTGTGCGGGTGAACCTCCGCTTTAAGGAATGGCCCGGCAGCGGGGGAAAGAGGAGGGGACAACAAAAGAGAGATGCCCTAGGGAGACCCCAAGAAGGGAGGAATCCCAAGAGCAAAAAGGGGCTACTATAGGTAAAGAAACGGGCTATACTCATGGACCAAATGTATACAAAATATGCAATTTATTGGATGAAAAAAGGTCGCTACAAAATCTCGATTAATTGGCAGTAAAAAGTGCAAATGCAACTAATGAGACAAACAATTGATCCAAGTGAATGAGCAGCATGCACCAGTATAGATTACTATGTGCTAAAAAACACGCAAACATACATAAAAGACAGTAACGAACATGAAACAAGTATAAACAAACAGTCCGGACGTTCAAATGACCACCTCTGCTGTATTTTCCACTCGGTATAACCGTAGTGAATATGTATATCCTAATGAGAAAAATTTCCATATATGTGAAAAATATGATATGAATGTTGTGGAACAAAACAGCAGAGGTGACCCCGCGGGGGGCTGGAAAAAAAATGTATGATACCACTGAATGCAGCAAAAGAAAAAAAGCCTGTGCATATAAGGAATCAATAGGGTGAGAGAGCCCGCCCCTCAGGGTGAATTATGCTCTCAAATCTATGATAAGGTCTCAGTCCTGTTGAAGGTGGCTAAATATGACCTGGTAGAGCAGTGGTTCTCAACCTTCTAGTGCCGTGACCCCTTGATAACATTTCCCAAGTTGTGGGGACCCCTAACAGTAAAATTATTTCCGTTGTGTGGGTTGTCAGCACCCAAGGCAAGACAAGGATTTTCCGCCCCTAACCCACGGATATTTAGCGCTCCCTGAGTCCCTTCCACTTATACAGTATATAAAAACCTTATGGTACATTTTAGGATGTACCACTCTCCCTTTGCTCTCTTTACTTTCCCTTTTTATCTCTCTCACCTATGCCAAAATCTGAGGTCTCCTCCTGCCCCTCCCACTTCACATCCCTCACCAGTTAGCTGACCTCTAGTCTGTGTCCCCCAACCATGCTGTGAACTGAATGGGCGGCTGCGAAGAGGCTGAGTGGGCGGCCGCGGGCTCCAGCAACAGCCCAGCTAGGTGGCCACAGGCTCCAGGGACAGCCCGGCTGGGTGGTTGCAAAAAAGCTGGGAGAGTGGTGTGGGTTTTAGGAACAGCCCAGGATTTGGTGACCCCTGGCAAATCATCATTTGACCCCCGGAGGGGTCCCGACCCCCGGGTTGAGAACCACTGTGGTAGAGGCTAAATATGACACGGCTGTGGATATGAGTTCATCAAAATGGATGTATCAATAAGGATAATTATTTCCAGAAAGTAGGTAATCTGGCAAGTCCATTAAATATCACTAACGGCCGCGGCCCTGGATAATTATAAACAATCAGTTTCCATGGGATTGAGTTGAATCAAATATCCTCTTCATGAGAATGCACATGCAGAGCCATACAGGGGAGTGGGCGTCAAAACATCAGGTCAGGTTATATGTTTTATAGTCTTACCAGCTCCTTGGTTAAGGTCACAGCTGCGTGAGTGTTCACCTAGTATGGCGAGTATAAGGTAAGAACCTGATGTCCGGGTGTCCTCCTGAAGTGGGGAGGATGACAGCCCTCTGATCCTCAAACCGGATCTGCCGTTGGTGTGTAGACGTGCAGGCGTACGCTCTGTATTGCGATCGTTCAGTGGTTATAGCAGCAGATTCGATGCCGATTCGAAAAATGGGGGGCTGCGCCGTGTTGTCATGTCTTTCCAGCCCAGAATGGCGGGGGGTGTGAGAGACGTCCTGAGGTTGTGACGTCAACGCGTTTCGCAACGGAGTCACAAAGCTTCGTCTGGACGTTCAAAGAGGAAAGAGGAGGGGGGCTGAATTTCCAATTGATCTCGCCGCAGCAAGAGCTCTCAGAAGTGGGGACAGATGCCTGTCAAAAACAGATTCCCTCCCGAAAGGTGCCAAATGTGGGAAGGAGGAGGCAGGTAAGTGGAACTTCCACTTTTGAAACAAATCCTCCTACATAAGTTGTACCTGTTTATTTGCAGATCTCATCACTACAGCCTTCTAGGAAGGGAAGAAGGGAGATCTGGTTTCACACACTGCACAACACAAAGCAGAGAGCCGAGTGTAATCAGAGACCTGAGTGGAGGGAAAGAACCCCCCCATCTACACAGTCTGAAAGGGAAAAACATTCACTGTTGAGCCTATCAATCAACCTCACGTGCTGTGTGCTGGAGTCGGGAGGGGGGGGGGGGCTGGTTAGCGTCTGACAGAAATCGCACTAGGTGCTTTGGATTGTAGCAAGTACAGTTGTGCTTATAAGTTTACATACCCCGGCAGAATTTATGATTTTTTTTGGCCATTTTTCAAAGAATAAGAATGATAACACAAAAACATTTCTTTCACTCATGGTTAGTGTTCGGCTGAAACCAATTTATTATGAATCAATTGTGTTTACTCTTTTTATATCATAAGGTCAACAGAAACTACCCAAAATGAGCCTGATCAAAAGTTTACATACCCTGGTGATTTTGGCCTGATAACATGCACACAAGTTGACACAAAGGGGTTTGAATGGCTATTAAAAGGTAACCATCCTCACCTGTGATCGGTTTGCTTGTAATTAGTGTGTGTGTATAAAAGGTCAATACGTTTTTGGACTCCTGACAGACCCTTGCATCTTTCATCCAGTGCTGCACTGACGTTTCTGGATTCTGAGTCATGAGGAAAGCAAAAGAATTGTCAAAGAATCTGTGGGAAAGGGGAGTTGAATTGTATAAAACAGGAAAGGGATAAAAAAAAAAAAAAAAAAAAGATATCCAAGGAATTGAGAATGCCAATCAACAGTGTTCAATCTCTAATCAAGAAGTGGAAAATTAGGGGTTCTGGTGAAACCAAACCACGGTCAGGAAGACTAAAATTTCAGCCACAACTGCCAGGAAAGTTGTTCGGGATACAAAGAAAAACCCACAAATAACTTCAGATCAAATACAGGACTCTCTAAAAACTTGTGGTGTGGTTGTTTCAAGATGCACAATAAGGAGGCACTTGAAGAAAAATGGGCTGCATGGCCGAGTCGCCAGAAGAAAGCCATTACTACGCAAACACCACAAAGTATCCCGCTTAATTACGCCAAACAGCACAGAGACGAGACTCAAACCTTCTGGCACAAAGTCATTTGGAGTGATGAGATGAAAATTTAGCTTTTTGGCCACAACCATAAACGCTACATTTGAAGAGGAGACAACAAGGCCTATGATGAAAGGTCCACCATCCCTACGGTGAAACACGGAGGTGAATCGCTGATGTTTTGGGGATGTGTGAGCTACAAAGGCACAGGAAATTTGGTCAAAATTGATGGCAAGATGAATGCAGAATGTTATCAAAAAAATATTGGAGGAACATTCCATTCATCAGTCAGGCTGCGCATGGGACGTACTTGAATATTCCGACATGACAATGATGCAAAACACAAGGCCAAGTCCACCTGTCATTGGCTACAGCAGAATAAAGTGAAGGTTCTGGAGTGGCCATCTCAGTCTCCTGACCTCAATATCATTGAGTCCCTCTGGGGATATCTCAAACATGCCGTTCATGCGAGAGAGCCCAAGAATTTACAGGAACTGGAGGCTTTTTGCCAAGAGGAATGGGCAGCTTTACCATCTGAGAAGATACAGAGCCTCATCCACAAATACCACAAAACACTTCAAGCCATCATTGATGGTAAAGGGGGCAATACACAGTATTAAGAACAGGAGTATGTATACTTTTGATCAGGGTAATTTGGGTAGTTTCTGTTGCCATTACGATTTAACCACTTCAGTCCCCGGACCATATTGCTGGTCAATGACCGGGCCACTTTTTGCGATTCGGCACTGCGTCGCTTTAACTGACAATTGCGCGGTCGTACGACGTGGCTTCCAAACAAAATTGGCGTCCTTTTTTCCCCACAAATAGAGATTTCTTTTGGTGGCATTTGATCACCTCTGCGGTTTTTAGTTTTTGCGCTATAAACAAAAATAGAGCGACAATTTTGAAAAAAAAATAATATTTTTTACTTTTTGCTATAATAAATATCCCCCAAAAATATATAAATTTTTTTTAATTTTCCTCAGTTTAGGCCGATACGTATTCTTTTACATATTTTTCATAAAAAAAAAATCGCAATAAGCGTTTATTGATTGGTTTGCGCAAAAGTTATAGCGTTTACAAAATAGGGGATAGTTGTATGGCATTTTTATTAATATTTTTTTTTTACTAGTAATGGCGGCGATCAGCGATTTTTATCGGTACTGCCACATTATGGCGGACACTTCAGACACACTTTTGGGACTATTGCCATTTTTAATAGCGATCAGTGCTATAAAAATGCCACTGGCAGGGAAAAGGTTAACACTAGGGGGCGAGGAAGGGGTTAATCATGTTCCCCATGTATACATACATATATATATATATATATATATGTATGTATGTATGTATTCATCAGTTTAGGCCGATTATATATTCTTCTACATATTTTTGGTTACAAAAGTCGCAATAGGCGTATATTGGTTTGTGCAAAAACTATGGGATAGATTTAGGGACTTTTTATTTATTTATATTTATATTTATATTTATATATATATTTATATATATATATATATATATATATATATATATATATATATATATATATATATATATATATATATATATATATATATATATATATATATATATATATATATATATATATATATATATATATATATATATATATATATATATATATATATATATATATATCAAAATTGTCGCCCACTTTTTCCGTTTATAGCGCAAAAAAAATAAAAACCAGGAAGATTATCCTATACCACCAAAAGAAAGCTCTATTTGTGGGAAAAAAAGGATGTCAATTTTGTTTGTGTACACCATTGCATGACCGCGCAGTTGTCAGTTAAAGCGACAGTGCCGTATTGCAAAAAAATGGCCTGGTCATTAAGGGGGTAAATTCTTCTGGTCCTTAAGTGGTTAAACATTGATTAAATAGGGTTTTTGGTGCTGAGATGCAGTGACGATCCAATTTAAATCTAGTAATTATGGTCAGATGATCTTGTGAGCTACACTGACAAGGCAGGCAGGTAACGGTATAATTTCTTGGTTTGGCTGCTCCGCTCTCCAGCTTGTTCTCTGGTTAAAGGGGAGTTCCACCCACAATTTCACTTTTTAAATATAAATACCCCTGTAATACACAAGCTTAATGTATTCTAGTAAAGTTAGTCTGTAAACTAAGGTCCGTTTTGTTAGGTTGTTAGAGCATTTAGATAGTTTATAATCTAGAAATAGACCGTGGCCATCTTAAGTGTGGGCATCATGAAGCCAGACTGTATGACTTCCTGGATTTCAGCTTTGCATATCTCGCACATGCTCAGTGCACAAGAAATGTAATAGGTTTCAGTCAGGTTTGCAAGGACTACTGGGAAACATGATGCCTATCCCAGAAACCCTTGCAAATAGCCTAGGCTAATAAGGAGGAGGAAGTAATGAAGGACTACAAAATAAAGGTATTTACAAGCAACAAATTAAATAAAAATTGTCCATTCTGAACACTATGAGATTAGAGCATGCAGCACAGACAAACATAAAAAAATGGGTGGAACTCCACTTTAAAGAATCCACATCATCGCCTCTGTCCAAGGTGCTGATTCAGAAAAAAGTTCTGCTAAATCCAGACCTAGCAGTGCGAGTGATATGAGTAGTAGAGATGTGTGAAAAACAGAAATCGGTTGAACTTACAAACACTTTGACAGTTAAACCATGATTTGCCCCCTTAACTACCAAGCCATTTTTTGCAATACTGCCACTGTGTCGCTTTAATAGCGTGGACGTTTGGCGCTGCACCCAAACGAAATTTACATATATTTTTACCCACAAATTGAGCTTTCTTTTGGTGGTATTTGATCATCTCTGTGGATTTAATTTTTTGCGCTATAAACAAAAAAAGACCGACAATTTAAAAAAAAAAAAAAATTTTTTTTTTTTTTTTACTTTCTGCTATAATACATATCCAAAAGAAATTATAAAAAAAAATCATCAGTTTGGGCCAATATATAATCTTCTACAAATTTTGGGTAAAAAATAACATAAAAATCGAAATAGGCCTAATATATAGTCCCACTAAAAATTGCAGACCCGCCATTGCCAGTAAAAACAATAAAAAAGAAGTCCCTAAATCTTTCCCGTAGTTTGTAGACACAATAACTTTTGCGCAAACCAATCAATATGATTGGTTTGCGCAAAAGTTATTGTGTCTACAAACTACGGGAAAGATTTAGGGACTTTTTTTTTTATTGTTTTTACTGGCAATGGCGGGTCTGCAATTTTTAGTGGGACTGTGACAGTGCAGCAGACAAATCTGTGACATTATTACATTGATCTGTGCTATAAAAATGCTTTGATCACTGTAAAAATTACACTGGCATCGAAGGGGTTAACACCATTGGGCGATCGAGGGCTTAAGTGTGCTCCTTGGGTGTGTTCTAACTGTAGGCGGGATGGGCTTACTGGAACATGACAGAGATTAATGTTCCCGATCACTGGGAACAGAAGATCTCTGTCATGTCTCCTATCAGAATGGAGAATCACCTTGTTTACATAGGCAGTTCCCCGTTCTGCCTCTCCTCACCGCGATTGTGGGTCTCCACGCTATCCTCCTTGCACGGAACGACGTACAGGTATGATGGTTCGTGCAGGAGCTCCGACCTGCTGCAGTATATCTGCGTGAGCTGGCCAGCAAGTGGTTAAAGAAAATGTATCATTATAAATATGCTATCGCATAGGGGGCTGTTGGTCCCTTATGTGACAATGAAGTTGAAGTGTCACTAAACCCACATCATTAAAAGCCATCAATTAATGGTATATTCCATGCCGTTTATACTCACTCAGTCACTGAGATTTTTTTTCTGTATTCTGCAAAAAACGTGGTTGATCCCGCTCCTCTCTATCTCCCCCTTCTGTCCATGTCCCCGCTGCAGTTGGGGCTTTTGCTCAGTTTTCAGTGAGTTTCTATGCTGAAAATTTCCTCCCTATCACATCTGAACAGCCCATGTGACTATAGAGCAGCCCCTTTTTCAACCAGGGTACATTGAGACTTCTTCAGGGGTGCCTTGGCAAAATGCCTAAAAAATGTATCAAAACTTGTATACAAGCCAGCAGGTGGATGAAGCCTGCCTTTTGGATACATAAAGCCACAGGTTTTCATCATGCCCCATAACAACTTTCTAGACACTGGCATCCCAACAACCAATGATGTCATCAGTTGATTAGCAGGATGTCTGTTACCTCCACACATCCTTGTATGACCCACTGACTCTCTCCCTTCAGCACTGGGGTCACATTAGCTGATTGATGGAGAGAAATTAAAGTGGATGTAAACCCAATTTTTTTTTTTATGTCACAATGTAGAGTATAAGAATTTCCTATCATCTGTGCCCAGTCTTGCCACGCAGAGTTAATCCAGCTCTGAGCAATCCTCTTTTATTGTTCAGTGAAAATTAACAGACTTCCAGTCGTGTGTATGCTCCCTAGCAGTTTGAGACGAAAAAACTGCCCGCAAAAAAATGTAAACTCTTTTTTTCTCGTCGTGTTTCCCGTCAGTCTTTTTCTCGTCGCGAAAAACGGTCGCGTGTATGCTTTTTCAAGGGCAAAAAAAAACGTGCATGCTCAGAATCAAGTATGCAGCCCAAAGGGTGGCGCCATTTGAAAGGAACTTCCCCTTTAGAGTCCCGTTGTACATCACCGCACTTTGGTCGGACATTTTTTTGCATGAACGTGCGTATGCAAGTCAGGCTGGAGAGGAATCACGTTGGGAAAGGCCTCGTACACACGACCAGTTTTCTCAGCAAAAACCAGCAAGAAAACTGCTGGTAGAGCTTTCTTGCTGAGGAAACCGTTCGTGTGTATGAGGCTTTTAGGTTTCTCGTCAGGAAATCTGGCCAGAATCTCGACGAGAAAAATAGAGAACCTGCGCTCAATTTTCTCGTCGGCCTGTTGATGAGAAACCCGAGAGAGTGTGTATACTTATCTGTTGCAGTAGAAACTCGCGCATGCTCGAAATGACTTTGACGCATGCACGGTAGCTTCCACGGCATAGGTAGGGTGAAGCAAGATGGCGGCGACGGCATCGAATGTGACGAGCGCATGCTCATCGTACGCGATGATGTCACCGTGTTCTTGCCTTTCAAGAGAACCGCGTTCTTTTGAAAAGGTTAGTGTGTACACTCGGGTGGCAAGAGATTCTTGCCAGGAATCTCGTCTGGAAAAACTACGTTTTTTTCCTGACGAGATTCTTGCCCGTGTGTACGAGGCCATAGACTGTTTTTTTTCCTGCCGGGAAAAATGGTCGTGTGTACGAGGCATTCGAGTCCAAAACTGAAGACAAGAGGAGAGAAGGAAGGAGAGAGGGGGGATAATGATAGCTAGAATGAAAGAGATGGGAGCTGAAGAAAAAGGCAGGGAAGGGGGTCAAAGACAACGTAGCTGCCTCTGTCATTATCCAGTAGACTCGCATTCGAATGTATTAAAACAAACAAAAGCATACAGCAACAACCATATATCTCCCAATCAATACAGAGTACAAGGACGCACATTCCTGCAATCACTAGATCAATATGTCAATGCCTTTGCTTCTTACAGCCCCATCTCAACCAAGACCAATTTTCTCCCTATATACCCTGGTCAATAAGTCTTCAATGCTGCATTCACCGGGAGCCATTGTTTTCTTTAGAGCGGCAGTAAATTTGTTCATCGCTTCATCTGGTCACAGTGCCGCTTCTAAACATCTTTCTATATTACTTTCAGGCTTTTCCTTTCCAGGTACTGCCAGCACAACATCTGCAGCCTGTAGTTCAGTCATTGCCTGTTTTTTCACGATCCTGTAGACCAGGGGTCTCCAAACTTTTCAAACAAAGGGCCACTTTATTATTGCCCTTCAGACTTTAGGAGGGCCGGATTGGGGCCAGCAAGGGAAGAAAATGTCACGGGCCCGGCATCAGTGAGAACAAATATAGCCTCAGGATTGGTGGTCAATAGGAAGAGGAGTATTCCCCCTATTAGTAGGAGGAATAGTATCCCATCATTGGTATCAGTGGATAATATAGTGCCCCATTGTTGGTGTCAATGGGAGGAATAGTGCCTCATATCAGTGGGGGGGAATTGTGCGCCAAGGGCCGGATAAAGGCTAGGAAAGGGCCACATCTGGCCCTCGGGCCGCAGTTTGGAGACCCCTGCTGTAGACAGTCTGGTTAAAAAGTCACCATCCATAAAGGGAAGCACTAAACCCAAATATAAAAAAAATGGTAGATATTGCATCTTGCCAGTCCTTAGATGTGGCAGAGACTGCATTTGTTTTCTTTTTTCCTTGCTATCATTTATCTTTACCTTACACAGGAACCCCCACCCTTATCCTGCTGACCTGCATGGCGGTGATCGCCTGTTCTGAGCCCCAGTATATCACAGCTCCGGGGCTTAGACATCCCAAGAGCTTAATCTCCTAAACGTACCCCGTCAGGAGTACGTTTAGGAGATTTAAAGGGTTGCAAAGCTTTGTGTTTTTTCACCCTTAATGCATCCTATGCATTAAGGTGAAAAAACACCTTGCAGTCACCGCCCCCCCCCCCCCCCCAAGCCTCTGTTTTACTTACCTGAGCCCCGAATCTCTGTGGGTGTAATCCTGCCTTGTTGGCTCTTCATTGGATTGATAGCAGCGCAGCCATTGGCTCCTGCTGCTGTCAATCAAATCAATGACGTGGCGCGCCGGGGGGCATGGTCAAGTGATACACTCTGCGGCTATGGATCACCCCCTCGGGAGAGTGCTTCCCAGAGGGGGCCAGCTCTTGTGGGGAGGAGCCGCGAGAGCCACCGTGGGACCCCAGAAGAGGACGTTCGGGACCACTCTGTGCAAAACGAACTGCACAGTGGAGTTAAGTATGACATGTTTGTTATTTTTTTTTTAAAAACCCTGAACCTTTAGTGTCCCTTTAAGCTCTGGGCATCAGAACGGGCGATCACCGCCATGCAGGTCAGCGGGAAGGGACAGGACAGGGGGTACCGAGGTGGGGGTCCTGTGTAACTTCACCTTACAGATTTTTCTGTAAAGTTGAACTTACCCTATAAAGTAAAACTAGAGGCAAAACTTTTTCTTTCGTTTTGGACAGAGTTTTGCTGTCTGTGCATCCTATAGAGAGAGTCCCCCTCTCTATTAGTTCTGTTTACCACCATCATTGAAAGTGAAAGAAATCCCAAATTTTGGTTTGCCACTGAAAAACTATTTGAGGGATAATCCAATGGGGACACTGGGGGGGTCCCCAAGTTATTCCTTTAATTTGCAGGGATTTGCTCTCACTTCCTGTTTGGCTATGGGACAGGAAGTGAAGGAAAATCTCCACAATGGGACAAAAATCTGACAGACGTTATAACCCTCCCTTACTTATCGCAAATGAAAAAAAAAAAAGCTTTGCCTAGTTCTATTTTAAGGTCATTCTACCATTTTACAGGCGTAGGCAACCTCGGCCCTCCAGATGTGATAAAACTACAAGCCCCATGAGACTTTGCAAGACCCTGACAATCACAGGCATGATGGGATTTGAACTTTCACCACAGCTGGAGTGCCGAGGTTGCCTACCTCTGACTTAGGATCTCCTCTGCAAGGGGCACTAAATATTACCCTGTCTATTTATGTCCTATTCAGAGAGGTTGTCTCTATGGAGGCATTTGTAAAACCAAAATTAAGCCATATATCTCAGGCCTTGGAAAATTTCTTGGCGTAATCCCAAGAAGCAGATGTAAATTTGTAGAGTAAGACGGCCGAGTTGACTAGGTTTTTCCAATAGTTATGGGTAGGGGCCACTGGAGATTTCCATTTCAGTACAATGGCTTTTCCCAGCTCAAAATAAGAAGAGTTCTAACAGGACTTTTAAAGGCCCCAACAGGAGCCAAATGACTGGACTAGGCCCAGATAACAAATATCAATGCTCAAGGGTGTTGGGATAGTCAACTTAAAAATGAAATATGAGAGTTCAGCCCAAAGTGTTTGAATCAAGTGATAAAAAATGTGGGTAAAATCTGCTGGGTCCGTCACGCATCTCCAACATCCTGATGAGACAACGGGGTAAATGCTATGCAACTGTTGGAGGGGTAAAATATATCCTGTGAAGGATTTTAAATGGAAATAAACACCCTAGTGGAAACCAGATGTGACATAAGATAGCCCCATACGTCTACCCAATCCTTCCCGTCCATTTCCGGAATCTTCCAGTTATAGCGTCTACAAACTATGGGAAAGAATTATGGCATTTTTTTATTTTTTTTGCTAGTAATGGCGGTGATCTGTGATTTTTAGTTGTACTGTGACATTGCGGCGGACAGATCGGACACTTTAAGACCATTGACTTTCTTACAGTGATCAGTGCTATAAAAATGCACTGATTACTGTGTAAATGTCACTGGTAGGGAAGGGGTTAAAACCAGGGGGGGCGATCAAGGGGTTGAATGTGTTCCCTAGTTAGTGTTTCTTACTGTGTGGGGGTGTGACTGACTGGGGGAGGAAACATATCGCTGTTCCTACTTACTACGACCAAACGATCTGTCTCCTCTCCCCTGACAGAACAGGGATTTGTTTCCCTGATGAGACAAAGGGGTAAACAGAGCTGTCTTAATGAGAGGGCACAACTGGGCACGGCCCAGGGGCCCCAGCTGCATGGGGGGCCGCTGCACTTTCCCCAAAACAGTGTGTAGAGGGGTCAGAGTTCTGGGGGGATATATGGTGTCTAGAGAGGTTAGAGTGCCGAGGGGGATATCTGGGGTGTAGAGGGGTCAGAGTGCTGGGGGGATATCTGGGGTGTAGAGGGGTCAAAGTGCTGGGGGCATATCTGGGGTGTAGAGGGGTCCGAGTGCTGGGGGGATATCTGGGGTGTAGAGGGGTCAAAGTGCTGGGGGCATATCTGGGGTGTAGAGGGATCGGAGTGCAGGGGTGATATCTGGGACTGAGAGGGATAAGATTGCTGGGGGGGGGGATATCTGGGGTGTAGAGGGGTCAGAGTGCTGGGGGGGATATCTGGGGTGTAGAGGGGTCAGAGTGCTGGGGGGATATCTGGGGTGTAGAGGGATCCGAGTGCAGGGGTGATATCTGGGATTGAGAGGGATCAGATTGCTGGGGGAGATATCTGGGGTGTAGAGGGGTCAGAGTGCTGGGGGGATATCTAGGGTGTAGAGGGGTCAGAGTGCTGGGGGGATATCTGGTCTGTTTACCTGCGCTGTCTCCATTGTAGGGATTCCAGAGCATTACTTTGCCCAGGGGACCATGATGCTATTAAGACGGCCCTGGGGGTAAATGCAATGTAACTGAAGGATTCTAAAATGAAATGAACAATCTCTAGTGGAAACCAGCTGTGACATAAGATAGCCCCCCTTACGTCTATCCAATCCTCCCCATCCATTTCCGGAATCTTCGCCTGCCATTTGGATTTGAGGGTATCAAGTCCCTTGTGGATGGTAGGCAGTAAGGCCTTGTAAACACTCTTATTTTTGTACCCTTTCCAGCTCTATCACGAAGTATTGCCAAATTTATACCTCATATTCAAGTGATTCATCCAAAGGTAATACTCAATTTGCATCACATATTTTTATCTACTATAATAAACAGTTCCTTTAAACAAAATTTAAGTACTCGCTCCCTATACATTAGAGCCTCTTTTTTTTTTTATGTGAAATTCTAAAATAAATTTTGCATCTGTTACCATCGTATCCGCGAGGTGCTTTAAATTCCACCGAGAAACCAGCTCAATGTAAGTGCACATATAATTATGTAAATGGGAGCTGCAGTCATGAGAGTATTATTGATTGAAGAAGAGCCCACCTGTCTCCCACAACCGAAATGAGACGTACAAAAGGATCGACTTGCGCAGGAACCTGCAGCTTTGTAAGGAAATGCCCTCATTATGAAACATATGCATGCATGCATCATCTGGATGATCCAACACACGGCCCCCGCCTTGTATCAATCAACTGGTCCTCACAGAGACCATCAGATAATCCGAGACATGGAACAATAATAACCGCATTGCTAACACATGTTCGAGTTGTGCGTCTATTTAACAATAGCTCTGCATTACTAAAAGGGAGAACAGTGTTTTAAAACAAAGAACTAATGAAACATTGTACCCAGCCAATTAAGATTTTTTCTTTTAAAGCATATCATTTTATTATCATCAAGAAAAAAAAAAAAGCTAACAATACAATTCGCAGCCGCAAAAGACGTCTAAAACACAGCTTACAAGGTTTGTAAATGCTATAGAGAGGGACACCTAAGATTTAGTGGCCATTATAGGTCAGCAGGTGGCCTGGTTCTTTCATGGAGTAGAGCAGGGATATACAGAGGGTGCGTTTTAAAATTCTAACACTTGTTTTTAAAGCGTTTTACGGGCTAGGACCCGCCTATCTATGTGAGAAATTGAATAGACATGTTACTGGCCGCTCCCTTAGATGGAGCTGCCAATTCCGTTTGGAACAGCCAAAGAGTCGGCTGAAAAAATGGGGGGGCAGGGCTTTTTCTGTCCTTGGCCCGAGAGAATGGAATCTACTTCCCCTAAGTCTTAGACAGAGTCCTGACCTACCCACATTCAGGAGGGATCTAAAAACCTATCTGTGGGCAGAGGCAGATTGATAGGAATAGTGAGGTTAGGGTCATTCTGGCGGGAAGCACTGCTAGATCTGTTGGGAATTGTGTGTTGTCTCTCTTTTGGTCTTATGTGATTTCTATGGTTTTGTACTGTATTGGTTTTATGGTGTTATATTGTTGTTTTATTATTTGATTTTAATTGTGGTACATATTTTATATTGTTACTATGTTAATTTATGCCTGTAACACTCGGTCCTGTTGTGAATTGTTAAGGTCTGGAAGTGTTTCGATACCTTCGGGTGATTCTACGCTATACAAGAAATAAACAATAAACAATACAATTAGCGGACCTCCAGCTGTTGCAAAACTACACGTCCCATCATGCCTCTACCTCTGGGTGTCATGCTTGTGGCGGTCAGAGTCTTGCTATGCCTCATGGGACTTGTAGTTCTGCAACAGCTGGAGGTCCGCTAATTGCATATCCCTGGAGTAGAGTATAGCACAGGAGGAAAGCCTGAAAAACGAACAAAAGTAGAAAAAGAATGAGAGCAGGATGGCATAAGAAGAAAAGAAGCGGCTCAAGAGTCCAGGCCCATTCAAGAGAAGCCCGGCGCAAGACGCAGGCTTAGGCGCAGGGCTGGCATGACAGGGTAGCAGGGCAAGCAGCAGTTATAGGGGTTAATTTTGGGAGTGTACCTGGTCAGGGGAGTGGGGGTGGCCTAAGTAAGTTTATGCATGGGGTAGGAGGGGGTCTGTGTCCGGTGGTCAGTCGCAGGTCACCGGACGAAGAGGGAGCCCCCACTCTCCCACCCTAATTTTGTATGGAATGGCATAACAGGGCATAATTTATTTGTGCCCATGCACATGGGTTTGTGCCCCCCCTCCCCTATTGCATTGTCTTCTCCCGAGGAATACTTTAAAAAAAAAATTGTGTGCATTCACTTATGTGTTATATATTGGAGCGCTGCCCCTTTAAGTTTTTACAGGTACCAGGACAAAGGTGTTTCCTGACTGGCCCAGGTTAAAAGGGAGTTCCAGCCAATATTTATGTTTTTTAAAAGTCAGCAGCTACAAAAAGTGTAGCTGCTGGCTTTTAATAAACAGACACTTACCTGCTCCAGCGTTCCAGCGACACGCTGGCCGTGGGCCCCGCTCCTCTCCCCCCCTCCCCGGCCGGCGTCTTCATTGTCACTGTGGGCACCCGGCCGTGACAGCTTTCGGCTTCACGGCCGGGCACCCACTGCGCATGCGCGAGCGGCACTGCGCATGCGCACCCGGTGCTGCGCTGTTTGATTGGACAGGCGATCGCCTAGGACCTGTCACATGTCCTAGGCGATCGCCTACAGGGAGGGGCTGCCAAAAGGCGATTAAGCTTAATCGCCTTTGCAGCCCCTCGGCGGAAGGAGGAAGTGGGACAGGAAGTCCCCTTCTCCTGAAGCCCCCACTCCCCCCCCCAAAAAAATTACATGCCAAATGTGGCATGTAAGGGGGTGAGGAGTGGGATAAGCGGAAGTTCCATTTTTGGGTGGAACTCCGCTTTAAGCAGGTGACCAGTGGAGGGTTCTGGAACTCACCTGGACTCTATTTAAGGCTGCAGAGAACGCCGCTTCTGGCTGGGTACTGGACTTTTCTCCACCTGCCCCCCCCCCCTGTCATTGGCACATTATGTGGTTTGTCACCCCTGGATCAGGGGGGACTTTACAGTTTACAAGTGATATTAGTTGCTCGAGTCCTGAGACTGAGCAGGGAAAATGTTGTGTATTACAAGTTATCAGTATTTGGTGGTTACGTGAATTTAAAGATAAAATGGTTATATTCAGAATTATACCAATAAAGTGCCACATCCATTATTCAAGCCATATGGTGGTAGATGTGTTTTTATTTCATTTTTTTTTTTAATGTGGTTCGGGGGTAGGGGGGTTAGAGTGGCCTGCGATCCCATGTATATATGTCGGTTCTTGGGACAGGGTGTAGCGCACAGGTGTCAAACCAGGCCATTCCATGTGGCCCTCGCACCTCTCCTGCAGCAGAGCTCCAGCCCTCCTCTGGTCCTACTCCAGACCCCAACTTTCAAGCAATGCATCAAGCTTCTTCCCAGCAGCAGCATAAGGAAAGGGGGGTGCACTGTGATGGGGGACTCAACTGCTGATGTTGGGGGGCTCTTGACATTAATGTAAGGGGAGGGGATGCGCTGGACATCTAATCTTACAGATACAACCGGCCCTTTCGAGAACAATCATAATCCTGATGCGGCCCACAATGAAATTGAGTTTGACACCCCTGGTGTAGCGGTTGGGGATCTTTGGAGGCATTCAAAATTAAGACCAATATGGCACCATTATGGTGGGGAATCATGGTATGGGATCCTTGGTTAGATGCCAGTTAACTGAAATTTAACTGGCATTTGAAGATGGGTATCAAAATTAAGATCAATATGGCACCATTATGGTGGGGAATCATGGTATGGGATCCTTGGTTAGATGCCAGTTAACTGAAATTTAACTGGCATTTGAAGATGGGTATCAAAATTAAGACCAATATGGCACCATTATGGTGGGGAATCATGGTATGGGATCCTTGGTTAGATGCCAGTTAACTGAAGTTTAACTGGCATTGGGAGATGGGCATCAGCGTTGGAAGGCGCAGAGTGGTATTGCCCTTGAGTCGCCGTGCTGCGACTGGGGATCTTGTGTGGACACGCTGATATGAAGAAAATTTGGGCAGTGCCTTCAATGATCCACAACATGGTTACAATGTATCTGGGAGAGTATTGTTTGTAAATAAATGTTATGGTTAAATGTTAATAAAATGCCAGATGTGGCCAATTTTCTCCAAAATGCTTTTAAGAGCCGGTTCACACTGGGGCGACTTGCGATCCGACTTCATGTCGCCTCAAGTCGTCCCAAGTCGCGCTGTAGAGAAAAACAATGGAAGTGAATGGGAGCGGTGTTAATACACACGACTCAAGGCCATCCGACTTCAGAAAAGGTTTCTGTACTACTTCAATCCGACTTGTAGGCGATTTGTACCCATTGATTTCAATGGAAGTCGCCTCAGAAGTCGGATCACTGTCTTAACTGAAGCGACTTTCCAGGAAGATAACATACATTTCTCAGGCAAACCTCTCCCTCCCCCTCCCCTAGAGCGGATTGTTTTTTTATTGGCCACTGGAAAGTCTCCTGTCCTAGAGAAGACTTCAAGTTGTGTTGTAAATCGCCCCAGATCGCCCTGTGGTTCATGTTCAAGTCGTGTCGGAGTCGCCTCTGAAAGTCACGCTGGAAGTCGTGTCGCCCTAGTGAAAAGCGCAGCTAAAACAACTAAACTATCATTTCTTTCTTGTGTAGTCCTCACCTAAGAATTTTGAACTACTGGAGATCGTAGAAGAGCTAGAAGTAGACACCAGGACAACTGGTATTTGAAACTTGTTTGACTTGCCTGGATATGTAAAAGGAACTAAAGTGTTTTAAATGTGCATTTTGGTTTTCCAGAATAACTTACATAAAAATGATAGAGAAGACTTACATCCAGAATGTAATCTCACCCTCTAAAGCAGAGGCTCATTAGACTGCGTTTGCTGAGAACATGGATGCAACCATCAGCATGCCATTACCAGTTCAGAAAAGCAATAAATTTGGAATTATGGTTTACTAGCAAACAACACAAAGCTATTCTCCCAAGGTAACAATACTTATGGAAGTCATTGTGAGTCATCACATAGGATAGAACACCAACAAAACAAGTTATATCATGTTACAAACGTGGCTGGATTCTGCTGGTCAGGCTTTTCCCCACATATAACAATATCAACTTCAATATTGCCTCTAACATTACGGTACCCAAGAGGTCCAATAAAGAAACATTCTTTATTAAAGAACTCAAGGTAGAAGAGTAGATGTAAACACTGAACGCTGCCCTGTTTATCATAAACCATTGCCTTTTTTTTTTAAAGGGTAACTCCTTTTGTTGAGAAAAAAACATTCCTCTCTGGGTGATCTCGGTACATTGCAAAGATTATAACAACCAAACTGTGGACAGTGCGTTTTGAAAATGCATTGCTGTCATTGAGCGTAAACAGCGCCCCATCACTGGTTTTAGTGGAAGTAATAGTGCCCTGTTGTTGGCATCAGTGGAAGTAATAGTGCCCTGTTGGCATCAGTGGAAGTAATAGTGCCCTGTTGTTGGCATCAGTGGAAGTAATAGTGCCCTGTTGTTGGCATCAGTGGAAGTAATAGTGCCCTGTTGTTGGCATCAGTGGAAGTAATAGTGCCCTGTTGTTGGTATTCAAGGTAGGAATGAATCCCCCATCCTTGGTGTCTGTGGGAACAATGAATCCCCCATCCTTGGTGTCTGTGGGAACAATGAATCCCCCATCCTTGGTGTCTGTGGGAACAATGAATCCCCCATCCTTGGTGTCTGTGGGAACAATGAATCCCCCATCCTTGGTGTCTGTGGGAACAATGAATCCCCCATCCTTGGTGTCTGTGGGAACAATGAATCCCCCATCCTTGGTGTCAGTGGGAACAATGAATCCCCCATCCTTGGTGTCAGTGGGAACAATGAATCCCCCATCCTTGGTGTCAGTGGGAACAATGAATCCCCCATCCTTGGTGTCAGTGGGAACAATGAATCCCCCATCCTTGGTGTCTGTGGGAAGAATGAATCCCCCATCCTTGGTGTCGGTGGGAAGAATGGTCCCCCATCGTCGGTGTCGGTGGGAAGAATGGTCCCCCATCGTCGGTGTCGGTGGGAACAATGAATCCCCCATCCTTTGTGTCAGTGGGAACAATGAATCCCCCATCCTTGGTGTCAGTGGGAACAATGAATCCCCCATCCTTGGTGTCAGTGGGAACAATAATTCCCCCATCCTTGGTGTCTGTGGGAACAATGAATCCCCCATCCTTGGTGTCTGTGGGAAGAATGGTCCCCCATCGTCGGTGTCTGTGGGAAGAATGGTCCCCCATCGTCGGTGTCTGTGGGAAGAATGGTCCCCCATCGTCGGTGTCTGTGGGAAGAATGGTCCCCCATCGTCGGTGTCGGTGGGAAGAATGGTCCCCCATCGTCGGTGTCTGTGGGAAGAATGGTCCCCCATCGTCGGTGTCTGTGGGAAGAATGGTCCCCCATCGTCGGTGTCTGTGGGAAGAATGGTCCCCCATCGTCGGTGTCTGTGGGAAGAATGATTTCCCATCGTTGGTGTCCGTGGGAAGAATGATTTCCCATCGTTGGTGTCCGTGGAAGAAATGGTTTCCCAACGTTGGTGTCTGTGGGAAGAATGATGCCCCAAGGGCCGGATAAAGGCAAGCAAAGGGACACATACTGCCCACAAGCCACAGTTTGGAAACCACTGCCCTAGGACACAAAAAAAATGTTTTAAGTGAAAGTATTTCAAGAGAGAATCCAAAAATGTGCAATAAAACACTGAAGCGTTGGTTACAACAACCTGGAATGCAAAACCCCATCTTTTCAGTTGAGTTATCCATCTTGTTTTGGCATCTTTTTATCCGAAAATAACGCGCCTGCCCTTTAAAGTTTGTGACAACCTTTAGTTAAATCACTGCACAAGGTGGCGGTATTTTTTCATAAGAAAAAAAAATACAAAGAGAAAGAGAGAGAAAAAAAAAAGAAGAAAATTCTCAGATCTTAAGAAAAGCAGAAAAAGTTAATGTGATATTTTATCTTCGCCGCTCCTTCATCTGCATTCACATATTTCCATTCAGTGCTCGCATTTTTCCATCTCCTGTCAAAAATTGAACTGCTGTCTGAATAAGAGTGAATTTGCGGGCGTTAATGCGCTGCTATGTAACCCAGCGTGATAACACAAAAAGCCTCTGACAAGCCAACAGTGAATGTTCATTTAGTTCTGGATAATCCAAGAGCAACGCCACGTGATTGGCACAAAAAAGCAGCTTTTCCTAAAAAAAGCTTTGCCAACTTCTCCCGGCTCGGATAAGTGAGTTTACTTAGCTGCTCTTAAGAGGACAAGAACCATTTTCCCTAAATTGCCATCGCGTTTGTCTTTTAATATCTGATCAAAGAAAAAAAAAGAAAAGAAAAAACAATTCTGCCTGTAATGTTTGCATTGAAAAGAAAAAGCAGTTTAGCATTTCATAGCCTGAAACATCAAGGCGCCATCTGAACACCACCTCAGGGGAGAGACCAACGCATGGCACATTATTACATGTACTTCAATGCGACATGCCAACCGCTTGGTACACATGCTTAATGCATTGTTATCTCGGAGTGGCGGCAATGGCTCAGGGGAAGACATGTTAAAGGCCTCTATGTAAAGGAAAGGCGTGTTTGTTTTTGTCAGTTATCATTCAGAAGTGGCTATTATTCATTCCATAATTACAAGGGGGGGGAGCGGGAATATTTCATAAAGCATCAAGTCTGACTAATATGCCATGCACAAAAAAAACGATTCAACGTAATAATTTGCTGCTTTGCCAAAAATATAAAAAAGATGCACTTGAGCAGTGGCAGCATTAGGGGCCCCCCCACTAGTCCATGCACCCAGCCCCTAATCTACATGCAGGGCGTCGGACGCATGACTCCAATGTTTTCTTTTTCTTTTTTGAAGCACATCATTAGAGTCTGAAGCTCTAATTGGCTTAAAAAAGGGGTGGGCTCAGGGCGCAGAGCACTGTGCCCTGAGTCTACCGAGTTATGTGACAATAGCAAATTAATATTCCAATATTCCAGATTTTATATTCTGCATCGGCACCAACACAAACCGTAACCACAGGGGTGGGGGCGCATTGGTCAAACCCCCCCCTTGCTGGGGCACCAACTGCCACTGGAGCAGAGTCACTGAAATCGTTTTATGGGGAAGAGAGGTCATAATAGATTTCAGTAAATTTTGCAAACAAATTACATTTAAAGCCCAATTCCACACAAAACATTTAATTTGCTTTGGATAGAGCAGGGAAGAGTTATGCCGCATACACACGATCGGAATTTCCACCAAGAAAAAAAAATTGAGAGCTGGTTCTCCATTTTCAGATGGGAAAAGTTCTTATCGGAAATTCTGATCGTCTGTATGCAATTCCGACGGAGAAAAATCCTACGCATGCTCGGAATCAAGTCGACGCATACCCGGAAGCATTGAACATTTTTCTCCTCTCGTCCTAGTGTTGTACGTCACCGCGTTCTTGACGGTCGGAATTTGGTGTGACCTTGTGTATTCAAGACAAGTTTGAGACTAAATTCAGTCGGGAAAAAAATACACGGATTTGTCGGATTTTCCGATCGTGTGTACGCCGAAAGTCTCTGTCAGGTATTAACATCTGTTGCCCTATTGGTGGGATTTACACCGCATTTCTTGCCAGAACAGGAAGTGATGGGGAATCTCTCCAATGGGGATGCAAACAAAACCAAAACACATTTTTAGTAGAGTGGATAAGGGTTGGAACTTCTGGCAATGGTCTTATTGCTGTCTGTGCCCTACTGTCCTGGTGGTAAATACTCCTATTTCATGTCCCAATGTAGAAAAAAAAAACAGGAAGTGAGGGGAAATCTCCCCAACAGCGGTCACACAAAGAAATAAAAACCTGAAAGAAATTTTAAGTCTTCCCTACTATGTCCAAAACTTTAAAAAAGCATCCAGTTAGGCCTCTATCACCGATGTACTTAACCACTTAACCCCCGGACCACATTGCTGGTCAAAGACCAGAGCACTTTTTGCGATTCGGCACTGCGTTGCTTTTACTGACAATTGCGCGGTCGTGCGACGTGGCTCCCAAACAAAATTGGCGTCCTTTTTTCCCCACAAATAGAACTTTCTTTTGGTGATATTCGATCACCTCTGCGGATTTTAGTTTTTGCGCTATAAACAAAAATAGAGCGACAATTTTGAAAAAAATAAATATTTTATACTTTTTTTCTATATTAACCACTTGCCCACCAGGTAAATTCTGGCACTTCTCTCCTTCATGTGAAAATCACAATTTTTTTGCTAGAAAATTAATCAGAACCCCCAAACATTATATATTTTTTTTTTGGCAGACATCCTAGGGAATAGAATGGCAGTCATTGCAATACTTTTTGTCACACCGTATTTGCGCAGCGGTCTTACAAGCGCACTTTTTTTGGATAAAAATCACTTTTTTGAATTAAAAAATAAGACAACAATACATTTTGCCCAATTTTTTTATATATTGTGAAAGATAATGTTACGCCGAGTAAAATGATACCCAACATGTCACGCTTAAAAATTGCGCCCGCTCGTGGCATGGCGTCAAACTTTTACCCTTAAAAATCTCGATAGGCGACGTTTAAAAAATTCTACAGGTTGCATTTTTTGAGTTGCAGAGTAGGTCTAGGGCTAGAATTATTGCTCTCACTCTAACGATCGCGGCGATACCTCACTTGTGTGGTTTGAATACAGTTTTCATATGCGGGTGCTACTCGCGTATGCGTTTGCTTCTGCGCGCGAGCTCGTCGGGACGGGGCGCTTTAAAAAATTTTTTTTGGTTTTCTTATTTATTTTTATTTAGTTTTATAATTTTTTACACTGAAAAAAAAAAAAAAAAAAAAAATTGATCACTTTTATTCCTATTACAAGGAATGTAAACATCCCTTGTAATAGAAAAAAGCATGACAGGTCCTCTTAAATATGAGATCTGGGGTCAAAAAGACCTCAGATCTCATAATTAGACTTAAATGCAAAAAAAAAAAAGTCATTTTTTCAAATGACAAAAAAAAAAATGTTTCTTTAAGAGGCTGGGCAGGACTGACGTTTTGACGTCACTTCCGCCCAGCAGAGCTATGAGGATGGGCGAAGGAGATTTTTCCTTCAGTCTCGTCCCCGCTCAGCTGCCGGACACATCCGATCCCCTCCGCCGCTACCGACGGCTCCGGTAAGCGGCGGAGGGCGCGGGAGAGCGGCGGGAGGGGGGGGCCCCTCTCCCGCCACCGATAACGGCGATCTCGCGGCGAATCCGCCGCGGAGACCGCCGTTATCGTGTACACCACCGCCCCCTGAAAAGATGAATATCTCGGTTGTGGCAGCAGCTGCTGCCGTTATCGAGATATTCAACTTTAAAAAGAGGACGTCTTTTTGACATGGGGCGGTGGTCAAGAGGATAAATATCCCCCAAAAATATATAAAAAAACAATTTTTTTCCACAGTTTAGGCCGATACGTATTCTACATATTTTTAATTAAAAAATCCCAATTAACGTTTATTGATTTGTTTGCGCAAAAGTTATAGGGTTTACAAAATAGGGGGTAGTTTTATGGCATTTTTTTTTTTTTTTTTTTACTAGTAATGGCGGCGATCAGCGATTTTTTTTCGGTACTGCGACATTATGGCGGACACTTCGGACACTTTTGACACATTTTTGGGACCATTGGCATTTTTATAGCGATCAGTGCTATAAAAATGCATTGGATTACTATTAAAATGCCACTGGCAGGGAAGGGGTTAACACTAGGGGGCGGGGAAGGGGTTAAGTATGTTCCCTGGGTGTGTTCTAACTGTAGGGGGGGTGGCCTATATGACTGAGTGCTGTTCATACATTGTGTGAACAGAGGATCAGCATTTCTCCCCTGACAGGACCGGGAGCTGTGTGTTTACACACACAGCTCCCGGTCCTCGCTCTGTAACGAGCGATCGTGGGTGCCCGGCGGCGATCGCCCCCGCACGGGAGTCAGGGACGAGCGCCCTAGTGGCCGCTTAGAGAGCCGACGTATAGCTACAAGCTCTCACGCAGGGGAGCCAACCTGCCGCCGTATAACTGCGGCAGCTGGTCGGCAAGTAGTTAAATGTGTGCCTGTGCAAGGGCCGCGTCTGTCCGCATGGAGATGCACAGGTGTTCTGTCTTCTCTCACACATGTCTATTGGATGCATGGACACAGCCGCTACTCCCAATTGGACAGCTGTGTGGGTGCACATGGGTGGGGGTCCCCCAAAAGTAGACAGTGTGCGTCCTGGCACCTGCACCCGCTGTGAAGTCAAAATGGGAGCAAAGGTTATGTCTGTGTGGCCCCTGCATCCCTATTGACATGAATTGGCCTACCTGCACAGGGATGCCCCCAACACCCCCATCCCCGTGCAGACAAACGCGGCCCTAGCTTGTGATTGTATCTGAAAATGAAAGGCAGTAGAACGCCAGAAGCCAATAGTGATTATATGGGATGGCAGTAATAAAAAAAATGATTTCAACTGGCTTCTCTACACAGCAATTTACAGTTTTTTTTGCTGAAAAGCTAAAGAGAATATCTCAGAATGAACAGGCTACAGGTCTCTGCCACTCTCTGTGGGTCAATTCTCTCCAGAGACAGGCCTGACTTAAAGTGGATAGGGAAAGCGTATCTATATACACTTTATTAGGTATACCTGTTCAATTGGCTGATAACACAATTTGCTAATCAGCCAATCACATGGCAGCAACTCAATACATTTAGGCCTCCAGATGTGGTGAAGGCGACTTGCTGAAGTTCAAACCGAGTGTCAGAATGAGGAAGAAATTGGATTTAAGTGACTTTGAATGTGGCATGGTTGTTGGTGGCAGACGGGACTTGGATTTTCACACACAACCATCTCTCGGGTTTACAGAGAATGGTGGGGGGGGAAAAGAGAAAATATCCAGTGAGCGGCAGCTGATGGAGGAAAATGCCTTGTTGATGTCAGAGGAGAATGGGCAGACTGGTTCCAGATGATAGAAAGGCAACAGTAACTCAAATAACCACTCATTACATCCAAGGTTTGCAGAATACCATCTCTGAACCCACAACACATCCAACCTTGAAGCAAATGGGCTACAGCAGCAGAAAACCACACCGGGTGTCACTCCTGTCAGCGAAGAACAGGAAACTGAGGCTACAATTGGCACAGCAATAACCAAAATTGGACGATAGAAGATTCGAAAAACGTTGCCTGGTCTGACGAGTCTGGATTTCAGCTGTGACATTCAGATGGTGGGGTCAGCATTTGGAGCATGGATCCATCCTGCCTTGTATCACCGGTTCAGGCTGGTGGTGGTGTAATGGTGGGGGGGGGTATTTTCTTAGCACACTTTGGGCCCCTTAGTACCAATTGGGCATGTTTTAAAAGCCACGGCCTACCTGAGTGTTGTTGCTGACCATGTCCATCCCTTTATGACTACAGTGTCCCCATCTTCTGATGGCTCCTTCCAGCAGGATAATGTCACCATGTTACAGACCTACAATCATCTCACCACTGGACAATGAGGTCCCTGTCCTCCAATGGCCTCCACACCCCCCACATCTCATCCAATAGAGACCCTTTGGAATGTGGTGGAAGGGGAGATTCCCATCATAGCGCTGCAGAGAACCACTTTAAAATATCAATCAAAAATGTGCCCATACGAGAACGTTAAAAAAAAAAAAACACTTTTATTAACTTTTCTGTCTGCACCTACAAGCTAAAGAAACACAAGCCATCAATTATTTCAGTCTACCTGAAGGTAGTTGCAGCGAGATCTCAACAACTTGACAAATGGACCAATTTGAGGCACCAAAACTAAAGTTAACCCATCTCAGCTCAAATACATACCCCGTAGAGACTGGTGGCATGGTATTTTAAGAGAAACTTTAACCACTTAACCCCCGGACCATATTGCTGGTCAAAGACCAGAGCACTTTTTGCGATTCAGCGCTGCGTCGCTTTAACAGACAATTGCGCGGTCGTGCGACGTGGCTCCCAAACAAAATTGGCGTCCTTTTTTTCCCACAAATAGAGCTTTCTTTTGGTGGTATTTGATCACCTCTGTGGTTTTTATTTTTTGCGCTATTAAACAAAAATAGAGCAACAATTTTGAAAAAAAATGAATATTTACTTATAATAAATATCCCCCAAAAATATATTTAAAAAAAAACATTTTTTTTCCTCAGCTTAGGCCGATACGTATTCTTCTACATATTTTTCGTAAAAAAAACGCAATAAGCGTTTGATTGGTTTGTGCAAAAGTTATAGCGTACAAAATAGGGGGTAGGTTTTTACTATTTTTTTACTAGTAATGGCGGCGATCAGCGATTTTTTTCGGTACTGCGACATTATGGCGGACACTTCGAACACTTGACACATTTTTGGGACCATTGGCATTTTTATAGCGATCAGTGCTATAAAAATGCATTGGCAGGGAAAGGGTTAAGTATGTTCCCTGGGTGTGTTCTAACTGTAGGGGAAATGACTGATCGCTGTTCATTCATTGTATGAACAGACGGTCAGGCATTTCTCTACTGACAGGACCGGGGAGCTGTGTGTTTACACACACAGCTCCCGGTTCTCGCTCTGTAACGAGCGATCGCGGGTGCCCGGCGGTTATGCGACCGCCGGGCACGCACGCGGGAGTCGCACGCCCCTAGTGGCCGATTCGCGAGGCGATGTAGAGCTACGGGCTCTCGCGCAGGAGAGCCAACCTGCCGCCGTAGAACTGCGGTGGCTGGTCGGCATGTAGTTAATGGTTTTACGTCAATTTTATTTTCTTTAAAAAAAGTTTAGATGAAATTAGCTAAATACGTTCCATAAAACAAAATCTGTAGTCTTGAGGGTTTTTTTCTTCTTAGAAAGCAGCCACAGCCTTAGGAGAAAAGCTTGTTCCCTGACAGCATGCTGCAAAGAAGGACTCTGGAGGAGAAAGGTCTGATCTTTCACTGCAAAGCGCTCCTTTAACACCATTACTCTGGAGGAGGCCTGTAAGGTCTTCTTAAGATGGTATTGGGTCCTGGCCCGTATAGAAAATTTGAACCTATCCTATCGTGACAGGTGCTTCAGGGGATGCAGCCAACGAGGAAATGTTTTACACATCTGGTGGTCCTGTCTCTCCTTAACGGGGTTCTGGGCCAGGGTTTTTGGGCTCCTTCATACTGTTTCAATTGCCCATCGGCAAAGATGCCAAACTGGCCTTGATACATTGACGGATCCTGGGCCTATTTTCTTATCAACAATAGCTGGCGACCTATTTGTTTATTGCAGCCAAAAGCGCAATTGCCAGGGCCTGGAAGAAGCCTTGGGTTTTGATTGCAGTGAAGAGCATTTTGACCGATGCGGGGAGGAGTCGTGAGTGCCGTTGGGGGATGGATCGGGGCCACTTTGTGCAAAACGAACTGCACAGTGGAGGCAAGTATGATATGTTTGTTATTAAAAAAAAATAAAAAAACTCTTCCGATACCAGTCCCTTTTGTCTTCCTCCGGCAGAAACAGTCCCTAATATATAAATTTATCTGGACTAAAGGTGGCTACCGGGTGGCCCGTTCTACCCTATACAGGTCCAAATGGCGAGGGGGGCTGGGAGTCCCACATTTTTTGAGATATTAGGGCGGCACAACTGTTTCAATTATATCAAATTTTTGCTGAAGGATACAGACCCGATTGGGTCCAATTAGAGGCGCAAGCCATTCAGACCATTCCACTGGATCTTCTAATATGGCTACCCACGAAGGAGCATCGGGGATTGTTGAGCCCATCTTTATCCCACTCTTTGCATCTGTGAGACACAGCATGCAGGATACATCCTTTAAAATCCCCCCATTTACCAGCAGCCCCACTTCTCAATAACCCTCATTTCCTACCAGGACAACAGACCACTCAATTTACGTGGTGGATTAACAAGGGCCTTTACAGAATTGCTCACTTTATAGATAATGGGGGGGGATCAGGCGACCCAACTATTACCTTACAAATGCCCCCACAGAGACTTAACACCTGTACCAAATTACCCATTTCTTCAATACCTTGTTGAAAAATCAGGTGGATATAACTACCAGAGCCCTTTTTGAAAACCGCTGTATACAAGGTTCTGATTCACGGTGTGGGATAACAGAGTTGTATACCCTATTCAATAATCAGGGTAACAAACCCTTGGGAATCGGACCTAGGGGAAATAGTGGAAGAAGAAGAAGTGTGGACAAAATGGTCAACCATGGTGCACAAAGGCATACTCAACATCTCACTGGTGGAATAGTTAGGACTTGAGGGGCCCCAAGGACCAAGGAGAAAGGGGGGCAAGAGGACTATATCGGTACTGTATAGAAATCTCACTGGTGGAGGCAAACTATAAGCTGCTAGCGCGTTGGTACCTTGTCCCAACAAGGTTAGCTAAACTTTCCCCCTGGCACCTCACCCCTCTTTTTCAGGGGGTGCGGACAGGAAGGAGATATGTATCATGTCTGGTGGTCTTGCCCGAAGGTCCGACATTTTTGGATCAAAATATTCAACCTGATCTATTCCGTGACAGGACAAAATATACCCAGAAAGCCCAAAACAGGGTTGTTTAAGGACTTGTCGGAGGAGATTCCCAGACATCTACGATCTCTCATATTTTTTTTTCTCCTAGCAGCTAAAATAACTATAGCCCATGCATGGAAATTGCCTGTAATCAATGTTACCTTGGTGAAACACAAGGTGTCCTGGATCATGATCAACAAAAACTGGCCTGTATAAAGCCTTGTACACACGAACGGACTTCGAACAAACTTTTCCGTGGATTTTTGTCCGAAGGGAGTTGGCCGGGCACACCCATAGCATACACACGGCAAGACTTTTCTGCGAACTTTCCCAAAACTTTCCCAACATCAAGTGGTTTTTCTGCTCTTTTGTGCCCTTTACCGCCACCCTTTGGTCAACTTCTGCTATTGTTGGTTGATTTTAACATTGGTTCTGGGCATGCGTGTTTGTACTTTGGACAAAAGTCTGATGGATTTCTGTACACACGGTCGGACTTTGCACCATCGGACTTTTGTTGCCAAAAAGTTTGTCCGTTAGCAGAACAAACTTTTGTCCGATGAAAACAGAAAAGGTTTGTCCGATGGAGTGTACACGGTCGGATTTTTTAGAAAATGTGCTAATTTTGAAGTTTGTTGGCAAAAAGTCTGACCGTGTGTATGGGCCTATAGACAGGATAGGCAAGCTAGGTTTGCGAGGGTCTGGAAGCCCTGGATTTCTCATCTCCAAGCTCCCTGAGAGCTGTGTTTGTGCTAAGGGGCCGGGACCCGGGGGACCCACCCCACTCTGTTCTACTCTAATTCCTCACTTCTTCCGCCCCTTTTTTGTTTTATTTATTTTGTTTTTTTCCTCTTGGTTTTATTTTGTGTTTTGGTATTGTTAATGTTTTTGGTCTCTCCACGCCATCAGCTTTTAGATGATGGTTCGGCTACACAATGATGGAGAGAGGGGAGACAATTTGATTTGAAGGATGCTATCAGGAGACAAGGAAACATCTCTGGCCATAATATAACCTTTCTATGTTATTAAGTATGTGATAAGAGCCAAGGAGCACAATGTATATTGCATCCCTGTTTTAACAATTTTATGATAAATGTTTTTTGCATAATGTAGTGTATGCTATTTTGGAAAATAAATACTATTGGAAAAAAAAAAAAAAAAGGGTTTAGTAACCCTTTAAGTCCCCCTTGCAGACCCACGGCCTGTACTGTGAGGTCATAATATTGGCTCTTACCCTTGAAACTTAAGTTATGCGTGTGACAACCTATGTCATTATTTTCTGCTTTCTCACTATACCCGCCCTGCATGGGTGACCAGTTTTTCTGTACCGCAAATTCTTTAATAAAAAATATCAGAAAGAAGGACTCTACCTAAAGTCAAATGTAGGTATTAACACGGCTTAAACATGCTGTCACAATCAGGCGTCAGGCTCAGAGGCCAATAGCTATAGCAGTGGCAGGACAGGTATACTGGCAGTCACTTCTGGCAGATAATACAGGCTCCCCTGAGGTGCGGAGTCAAAGTGTACTAGCTGGTTTTCCCCAGAGCTCCTGATGGTGAAGATGGATTTAGCTGCAAGCTAGTACCAGGTCGCGGCCCTCAAGTTTGCCCCACCAGGGTGTGAGCAAGCCGGTGTACAGTAGCGGACGAGCAGACAAGGATGAAACAGCAGCGTGGTCAGTAAACAAGCCAAGGGATCAATCACAAGTGGCTGCAGGTTGGGATCAGGCAGAAGAGTAGTCCAAGAACAGTCCGAGGGTCAAACACGGGTGGTTGCAGATTGGGATCAGGCAGAAGAGTAGTCCAGGAACAGGCAGAGGGTAAAACACGGGTGGTTGCAGGTACAAATGGCAGCAGAGCAGACAAATTGCAAGGCACTGGCTGGGAAGGCACAATAACCTGGCAAAGAGGAAGTGCTGAGATAAGGCTTATATAGGAAGTTCATGGGAGGAGCAAGGGGTTCAAGGTTCAAGGCAATCACCAAGCAGAGTAGTCTAATGGATCAGATAGGTTTATCCAGCAGATCAGGCAGGGAACTGTCCAGCATCTCAGATAGCTCAGTGGTAAAAGACAATGCCAGACAGAGAAGAGGTCCCAGGTTCAAGCCCAGGTCCTGACACATGCATTTAATGTTGTATTTAGTAGAGGGGCACCGAATGGAAAGTAGAGGGGTGCCAAAACCGAAAATGCAGGCTGCACTTGGCCGAAACCGAAAATGACAGTTTTATAAAAAAAAAAAAAACATTCATATATAATGGTATTCTATTCAACTTTTTATTAATATCATCAGTTTACTTTACATGAATATGAATTTATTGTCGGCCATTATTAGCACCTTTAGCAAAATCACCACGAATTTGCGTGCGTTTTCGGCACCATTATCTGCGCCCTTTTCTCTTAACTGGAAAATGGCAACAACACCATTTTCACCCCCTATACGTTTCGCAGTCGAAATTTTGGTGCATCTTTAGTATTTAAGCATGTCACTGGAGAACAAGTCTCATCTCAGATGGTCGAAAGTACTGCCAAGCAGGCAGAACCTCTGTACCAGGAGGACTGCTACTACAGGACCACTGGAGATAGCCATAAATCTGTGTTCTGATTTTCCACCCCTAGCTCTCTAGGCCTTATGTGCAGCTGAGAACAGAGGTCATGTGAACACAAAAAAAAAAAAAAAGATATTTATAATAAGATTGTATAATAAGATATATTATATACACACACACATATAAGTGTGGGGTCAGGGATGCACCACAGGGTAGGGAAACCTATGACCGACTGCTGCGATAAGAGGAAGTGTGAACCCAAGATCGCCCAGGGCGTGGAGTCTAAGACCCAGCTTTGTGTTCACCAGAGCCTCTAGTGGCGAGGATGGCGTTCACCGCAGCTTTATCCAGGTCGCGACCCCTGGGATCCCCTAGGTCACGCTCTGCAGGGAGAGAGGGGAAGCAGCAAGCAGACAAGCGGTAGTGATGGGTAAGCCAAGGTCGGGGCAACAGGCAGACAGGGGTAACCGAGGGACAGGCAAAAGGTCAAGATCACAGGCAAACAGGAGAAGTCAGGGACGAGCCAAAAACGGTACACAGGAAGATAATCGTAGCACACTGCAGACAGGAACTAAAGCAAACAACACTGTTGAACAGCACTGCAGGCCTGTAGTGCAACAGTTAATATAGACTTCCTGGGATGGCCTGGGTGGGGCCATACAGGAAGGAGAGGACATAAGAAGGTAACCAGAACAGAGTCAGGCCTCTTAATGGACAGATGGAAACAGGTAAGCTGCCAGACTATTGCATATCCATTACACATATATACATACACACACACACACATAGCCTTTTATTTTACATATTACAAAATGCTGGAAGTGCTGGAGGTCTCTTATAACTATATAAAATACTTAGACATTGCTGGACACTAGAATTGACAGCACCCTTTGTATCCAAGCAAGCTTGCCAAAAGAAGCAGCTGGACAGCGCAGGGGTAAGCAGCACAATGAATGACTTGCGTTCGGGAGATTGATCTGATCAGATTATACTTTGATTATACAGGTATTTTTGTCCAGGAAAAGACAGCACATATAAAGGCGAGAAGAGGTTTAAACATTGGTTTAAACTGAGCTAAGGTCATTTTCAAGTGGCACATCGCCCAGGAAGCTTTGGAGCGAAGCCCAACAAAGAATAACTGAGTGTATGTACTGGGCAACTTCAGATAGACGAGCAGAGATGCTCAAAAAAAGAATCACAGCCGACCCAGGGACAAAGTATGGAGTCAGTCTGCTAAAGTGCACAAAGTATATTAACTGCTTTCACTATATCACATCATTTTCTTATAAAAAATATTTAACTTGCATACGGATCACACAGGTATGGTAATTGTAAGTATTTTCACAAGACATAGTTATCCTTTGCAATACGTATATGTGCATGCGGCGGTGGGGAAGCGGTTAAGCAAATATTACATTGCGTGGGGGGTGGGTGTCAGTCTAGAGGAGTGGGTGTTCCTGGGCAGGCTGTACTTGCATGCGGACCACCCTAGGTAATGCCCGCATGTAATGCCAAGCCTCCATTACTGAAATCCAATGAATGAAAGGGCTGGTCTGGAGTCAATGGGGTTGATTTACTAAAGGTAAATACCGTATTTTCCGGCGTATAAGACGACTTTCTGGATGCAAACAAATGCATCCAAAGTCGGGGGTCGTCTTATACGCCGGGGACGGTCTCTGTGCTGCGAGAGCGTCAATGATTTCAAAGCCGCTCCTTCTCCTCCTAGTGTTCTGTGATAGGCGGAACACAAATCTTCCCAGCAGCGCCTCTGTTCTGTGTTCCTCCTATCACAGATGCCTTCTCATCCTCGGACGAGATGAGAAGACGTCCGTGATAGGTGGAACACAGAACAGAGGCGCTGCTGGGAAAATTTGTGTTCCGCCCATCACAGGACAGTCTGAGGAGAAGGCGCGGCTTTTAAATCATTGACGCGCACAGCACGGAGACTGTCACCGCCTGCAAGTCTATTCAGAAAAAAAGTGAGTGATTGCACGGTTTGCAGCGATTGCACTGGGGGGCAAGTTCAGGCACAGAGAGGGGCAAGTGATGGCACAGTGAGGGGCAAGTGATGGCACAGTGAGGGGCAAGTGATGGCACAGTGAGGGGCAAGTGATGGCACAGTGAGGGGCAAGTGATGGCACAGTGAGGGGCAAGTGATGGCACAGTGAGGGGCAAGTGATGGCACAGTGAGGGGCAAGTGATGGCACAGTGAGGGGCAAGTGATGGCACAGTGAGGGGCAAGTGATGGGCAAGTGATGGCACAGTGAGGGGCAAGTGATGGCACAGTGAGGGGCAAGTGATGGCACAGTGAGGGGCAAGTGATGGCACAGTGAGGGGCAAGTGATGGCACAGTGAGGGGCAAGTGATGGCACAGTGAGGAATGTAATGTAATGGCACAGTGAGATTTGAAAAAGCCTGTTTCTGTCAGCGGTTCTGGCTACCCCTCAGCTTCCAGAAAGACTAGAAGGAAGGGGGTCGTCTTATACAGTGAGTATATCCCAAAACCAACATTTTTCCTGAAAAATTAGGGGGTCGTTTTATACGCCGGAAAATACGGTAGACAAATATCTGCAAGTGCATTTGCTCCAGAGCTTAGTAAATTAGGTAAATCTTCACTATGCAAAGGGTACCCAATCACCTGCACGGAAAAAAAACAAAAGAAAAAAACTTGCAAACTTCCAAAGTGCACAGCTTATTTGCCTTTAGTAAATCAGCTCCAATGAGCCTAGGGATGAAAGGACTACATGATGCTGGATGTCCTCTGATGAGGCGGGCTCTATCAGACTAGCTGTAGGTACACTGTAAGAAGCCCTTACCGTGCAGTAAAAGCAATGCCAGTATAGAAGAGGCCCTGTGTAACTATGCAAGACTGAGGGGAAGGCAAGTATTCAGATTTAGTAGCCAAGTGGGATAGCATGATGGTCTAAAAATAAATAAAAATTGCACAAATATTTATGGCGTCTATATTTTCAGTAATAAAATAGGCCTTCTATTTGTAAAGTGCACTAAACATAATACGATCTGGAAATGTTACCCTAAATATGAAAGATGATAGTCTGTGGATCAAGTACTATATCAAGCACCAGATACTATATCAAGGCTCAAAATTGCTTATGCATGTGAAATGGAAAAAAACTATACATTAAAAAAACATGCGTGCATAGGTTTGTGTGAAGGGGGGGGGGGGGGCGTTTCCATCTTTTTTTTTTTCTTTAGAAATTCTATCACATTTTTAACCACTTCAGCCCCGGAAGAATTTACCCCCTTCCTGACCAGAGCATTTCTTGCAATTCGGCACTGCGTCGCTTTAGCTGACAATTGCGCGGTCGTGCAACATTGTACCCAAACAAAATTGCCGTCTTTTTTCCCCCCACAAATAGAGCTTTTTTTTGTGGTATTTGATCACCTCTGCGGTTTTTATTTTTGGCACTATAAACAAAAAAATGTTGACAATTTTGAAAAAAAAAAACAATATTTTTGACTTTTTGTTATAATATATATCTAGATATATATCTATATATCTATATCTAAAATTCTCAGTTTAGGCCGATACATATTCTTTATGGTAAAAAAAAAAAAAATCACAATAAGCATGTATTGATTGGTTTGCGCAAAAGTTATAGAGTCTACAAAATAGGCCATTTTTATTCTTTTTACTAGTAATGGCGGTGATCTGTGATTTTTATCGGGACTGCGACATTATGGCGGACACATCGGACACTTTTGACACTATTTTGGGACCATTCACATTCATACCGATATGTATTCTACATATTTTTGTTAAAAAAAAAAAAAAAAAAAAAATCGCAATTAGAGTATATTGATTGGCTTGCGCAAAAGTTAGAGCGTCTACAAAATAGGGGATAGATTTATGATATTTTTTTATTATTAGTAATGGCGGCGATCTGTGATTTTTATCGGGACTGCGACATTATGGCGGACACATCGGACACGCTTGACGCTATTTTGGGACCAATGTCATTTATACAGCGATCAGTGCTATAAATAGCCACTGCTTACTGTATAAATGACACTGGCAGGGAAGGGGTTAAACACTAGGGGGGGATCAAGGGGTTAACTGTGTCCTAGGGGTGATTCTAAGTGTGGGGGGGGGGCTGGGCTACCACTGACATGACAGCAATCATTGCTCCCGTTGACATCGAGCAGTAGATCCCTGTCACGTCACTAGGCTGAACAGGGAAATGCCTTGTTTACATAGGAACTCACAATCTGTCTCTCCGAACAGAACAGGGTTTTGTGTGTTTACACACACACACACACACACACGTCTCTGATCTGCCACTTGTGCCCACGATCGCTCGTGACCGGGAGGTCATCGCGCCTGTTATCCCGCTTAAAGGGACTGACGTACAGCTACGACGGTTCGCGGGAACTTGCTGACCTGCCGTAGTATAATGACGGCGGATGGTCGGCAAGTGGTTAAAGGGTAACTCCACTTTTGTGGGAAAAAATAAAAGAGGGGCAGATCCACAAAGATCTGCCCCGGCGCAGCGTATCTGAGATACACCTACGCCGCCGTAACTTACTTTTTTTGGTTCGAATCCCCAAAGAATTTGCGCCGTAAGTTACGGTGGCGTAGTGTATCTCAAGCGGCGTAACGGCGCGGAATTCAAATCGCCAATTAGGGGGCGTGTTTCATTAAAATGAAGCGCGTCCCCACGCCGAATGAACTGCGCATGCTCCGTTTCTAAATTTCCCGCCGTGCATTGCGCTAAATGACGTCGCAACAACGTCATTTTTTTTACTTAGACATGAATTACGTCCATCCCGATTCACGGACGACCTACGCAAAAAAAAATAAAAAAAATTCGACGCGGGAACGACGGCCATACTTAACATGGCAAGTCTAACTATACGCGACGAAATAGCAGCTTTAACTGTACGCCGGAAAAAGCCGACTACAGACGACGTTAGAAAATGCGACGGCCGCGCGTATGTTCGTGGATCGTCGGAAATAGCCAATTTGCATACCCGACGCGGAAAACTACGTGAACGCCACCAAGCGGACGCCAAAGAATTGCATCTTAGATCCAAAGGCGTACACCTGTCGGATCTAACCTAGAAGCCGTCGTATCTTGTTTTGACGATTCAAAACAACGATACGACGCGGGAAATTTGAAAGTAGGCCGGAGTATCAGTAGATACGCCGCTGTACTTGCTCTGTGGATCTGGCAATAAGAGCATATACAAGTGCGACACGGGTCATACTGTAATTGAATAATATTAAAACATTACCTTTCCTTTTCAATCTGCAGCTCTCTAATTTTGCAATGCAACAAAACGTGTACAGAACATTCTCCCAGAAACATAATTTCTTGCTTGTGTGATTGGCTCGTTGATTTTCCCTGAAGTCTACACTAAGATACACGTCAGATTTTAGGCATCCCCTGCAAACAAAACATTTCATTTTTGGTGAGATACTCCAAATAGGAACACGTCTAAAGGGATACAGACCCTGTCACATTCCTCAGAGCCCTGCAGGTGCAGCAGCTGGTTGATAAATTATGAAAACCACTCCCATTAGATTCACTGACCACGTGGACACAGACAAACACAGGAATTTCTTCAAAACAACAAAAAGGTAGGAATCTGCAATAAAGTTTGGTAAAATACTTGAAATTTACATAGATCACCCAGAGGTGAATGTTTTTTTTTTTTTATCAACAAAAGTGGAGTTACTCTTTAACCACTTAAGACCCGGACCTTTAGGCGGCTAAAGTACCCGGCCAGTTTTTGCGATTCGGCACTGCGTCGCTTTAACTGACAATTGCGCGGTCGTGCAACGTGGCTCCCAAACAAAATTGGCGTCCTTTTTTTCCCACAAATAGAGCTTTCTTTTGGTGGTATTTGATCACCTCTGCGGTTTTTATTTTTTGCGCTATAAACAAAAATAGAGCGACAATTTTGAAAAAAATTCAATATTTTTTACTTTTTGCTATAATAAATATCCCCCAAAAATATATAAAAAATAATAATTTTCCTCAGTTTAGGCCGATACGTATTCTTCTACATATTTTTGGTAAAAAAAAGAAAATCGCAATAAGCGTTTATCGTTTTGTTTGCGCAAAATTTATAGCGTTTACAAAATAGGAGATAGTTTTATTGCATTTTTATAAATATTTTTTTTTTACTACTAATGGCGGCGATCAGCGATTTTTTTCGCAAATGCGACATTATGGCGGACACATCGGACAATTTTGACATTTTTGGGACCATTGTAATTTTCACAGCAAAAAATGCATTTAAAAATGCATGGTTTACTGTGAAAATGACAATTACAGTTTGGGAGTTAACCACAAGGGGGCGCTGAAGGGGTTATGTATGACCTCATCTGTGTTTCTAACTGTAGGGGGGTGTGGCTGTAGGTGTGACGTCATCGATTGTGATTCCCTATATAAGGGAACACACGATCGATGATGGCGCCACAGTGAAGAACGGGGAAGCCGTGTTTACACACAGCTCTCCCCGTTCTTCAGCTCCGGGGACCGATCGCGGGACTCCAGCGGCGATCGGGTTCGCGAGTCCCGTGGCCACGGAGCTTCGGACCGACCCCACGGCTGGGCTTAAAGGGCAACGTACAGGTACGTTGATGTGCCCAGTCATGCCATTCTGCCGACGTATATCGGCGTGATGGGGTCCTTAAGTGGTTAAACTTGAAACATATTTTCACACTCTGCAGAGTCTAACAGATTTTGTATTTTTTACACACATATAATAATTGGCGACGTAGAAAAGCTTGCACTCATTCACTTGCACCCATTCCCCCACTGTGGGTTATGATTAGCCGACGTCATTGTCTGTGTTGATAACAGAGCTCTGTGCTAGGCTGTCCTCCTACATACCCGCAGAAGAGATTAACAACGCATTCAAGAGTGAAAGACGCCCAAGTTACACCTTTATTGGAGGGAGGTGGTGGACACAATTAACCGCGTATTTCTGGTTCAGCTGGAGATGCACCCGAAATCGTGCTTACTGGGTATTTTAGACACCGTCCCCGGGGGAAGAGCCTGCTAGGATAGGGATATCGAGGGCTCTCTTCTAGGCTCGGAAACTTATTCTGAGGCACTGGAAGTCAGAGGAACCCCCTACGGTGCGGGAATGGATTAAAGGGGCTGTAAAGGTTCGTCTTTTATTTTATAAATTGGTTCCTTTAAACTAGTGCATTGTTGGTTCACTTACCTTTTCCTTTGATTTCCCTTCTAAGGCTTCATTTCCATGGACGTTTTTAAAAACGGCTCTCCATGTTAGTCTATGGCCTCATGCCCACCATGACGTTTTTGAGCTGTAGATGGCTGAGCCGTTTTTAATCTGCAAAAAAAAAAAAAACAGGACCAGTGCGTTCTGAAGCTCCAGTGTTAGAGCTGTAAAAACGCCAGACGTTAAGAACACGCAAAAACGCTGCTGCAGCGTTTTTGAGCTCCAGCTAAAAAAATAAAAACATGGACAGGCGTTAAGCTGTAAAAAAGGCTAAAAAAATTGGCTATAAAAAACGTCCATGGAAATGAAGCCTTAGGCCCCGTACACACGGTCGGACCAAACCGATGAGAATGAACCGAAGTTCAATTTCATCGATCCAAACCGACCGTGTGTATAGGTCATCGGTCTGTTTTCCTTCGGTCCAAAATTTTGAAACATGCTTCAAAACCGAACCGATGGACCGCTGCCCCATCGGACCAAACCGATTTTTAGTACAGAAAAGCATCGGTTCAAAACCCGCGCATGCTCAGAATCAAGTCGACGCATGCTTGGAAGCATTGAACTTTGTTTTATTCAGCACGTCGTGTGTTTGACGTCACCGCGTTCTGACCCGATCGGATTTTGGACTGACGGTGTGTACACGTATCAGGCCGTATGGCCACTTCAGAGGTGAACCGATGAAACCGGTCCGACGGACCAGTCACATCGGTTTGGTCCGACCGTGTGTACAAGGCCTTAATGTTTGAATTTCTCACTTCCTGTTTCTCCTCAGTAAGCTTTCCACCATCATCTGAGTGGTGGAATGTCATTTAGAACACTTTACTGAACACCTTACTGAGGAGGAACAGGAAGTGAGAAATTCAGACAAAGAAAGCAAAGAAAAAAAAACATTTAGAAGGGAAAATTGAAGGAAAAGGGTAAGTGAACCAACAATGCACAAGCTTAAAGTATACTATTTAGAAAATAAAAAACGAACCTTTACAACCCCTTTAACCAAATGGGTGATACTATTAGATTGGAGAAATACATCTATCAGCACAGGGGGAGTGTGAAGAAATTTGAAAGTATTTGGGCATGCTGGTTGAATGTCCCCTGGGTTAGCTCTGGTTGATCTAATCATGGACTGCCTGTTCCTATAAAGAGGAGGGAGGAGGAAGTGGGGACCAGGGGGGCAGTAGTGGTGCTGGTCGCAGGTCAGAGACCGGTGGTGGAGTGGGCATTGTACTTTCTGGGGTGATGGCTAGTTGTATCCCTAAAATGTGGGCCGCACTGTTGGGCATGTCCTTTGGAATGCTACATGAGATGGTCTAGTAGTGAAGTGTCTGCTATGTATTTATGATTTGCTCTTGAAAGATCGAATTGTAACTTGCCTGGGTGTACTGTACTGCATTTATTCATGTTATTTTTGTTATCTTCCTTTGTTTTTTGTTGTTCTTCAATAAAACCCTATTTGATTTAAAGAGTAAAAGACGCAAGGCCCATTCTTAGGAGGATGATGAAGCATAATGGCAATTTCCTGTCAAAGCAGCCAAAGTAACTAGTAGCATGCAGAACTGTCTGCTTCTCCCATGCTTAAAGTGCACCTGTCACTTTGCCCTGGTCCCTAGATAGCTTTTCACCTCCTTCTGATATTTTTCTTCACTGCAATCCCCCAAAGCGCCACTCGCCTGTCAGAGGCCTTGGAAATTCACAGGATTTTCGGGTATGGGGGGAGCATTTCAAATAGATGCTGTATTAAATCAACGGCAATACAAAGAGATACAGAAAAGTAAGTCTGTCCAAAATACCCTCCAAAGCTGCTTTGCTATATATACAGTACATGCTGATATACAATGCAGTACTACCTTAGATTACAAGTATAATTTGTTCCGGAAGCATGCTTGCAATCCAAAGCGCTCGTATATCAAAGTAAGTTCCCCCATAGGAATCAAACTCCGATAATACATTCCAGTGCCACTTCTGGTGTATGCAGTACTGCATTTGGCCAGAAATGCGGGGGGGGGGGTGCCGGAGACACTCGGAAACACATTTCCAGAGCGTCTCCGAGTAACTCTAATGCCTCGTACACACGACGGGGGAAAAAAAAAAAGCTATGAAAGCTTTTCGTCGGGAATCCCGGCCGTGTGTATGCTCAATTACAGTTTTTCTGACGGGAAAACTGGCAGACAAAAAAAAGAGCAGGATGTCTCCAGTCGTCAATATCTCAAAGGCTGGACGGAGAATCGGCACTCATTCAACCCCGTCTGCCCTCCCTCCACACTCGCCCTTGGCTTATTTCCAGTTTTTGTATGTGAGTAGTTTGTGTTATGACACAATAAATTTTATATTGGTTAAACAGTGAGCACTTGGATCTCCTTTTTCTGTTTTGGTCCGATATTTCTGCTGAGTTCCGAAGAATCTGAAAGGAACATAGGATACCTGGTATAGCCTGTGACATTGATTTCTGCTTGCATGACTGCCTGGTAACACAGGAGTCCATGCCTTAAGGCAGGGGTGCCCAACCTTTTGAAGAGCGAGGGTCACTTAAGCAACTTGGTAATCAGTCGCGGGCCACAAAGAGCGGAGCGGACGGGTGATGGGTCACGGCTACTCTATAGGCCCTCCGATCCGCCCAGATGGAAGGCGACAAATGTTTTTCGGATTGGAGGTAGGCGGGCGTAAACGGACATCTGTCGTTTTGTAGAGGTGAATTGAGGGTCCCATTTGGTCGGGCTGATCGTGTGAAAAGGGCCTAAGACTGCTTTCACACTGATGTGCTGCAGTTTACCCATACCGCGAGTGCAGCCGTGTCTATCCTGCGGGTTAGCTGAACTTTGTAATAGACTCCGCCTGTGGCAAAAGCCAGCGCTGTAGAGGAAGCATTGGCTTATGGGGCTCTGCTCCGCAGCCGGTTTCTTCCTCTACCACCAGCTTCACATCACAACACTGATGCTGTGGTATGGCAGGTTGGCAACCTGCGATCTTTGCTTGCCAACCCCCCATTCCAGAGCAGGAGGTCGCGGGCCACATGTGGCCCCCGGGCCACTGGTTGGCCACCCCTGCCTTAAGGTGAGAGTAGCCATGTTGTTCACACATTCTTTGGATTTTATTTCACCTTTGCATCATTTGGACTTTTGTTCACAAAATTTTGGATTTTGCATCATTTGGACTGTTGTCTATTTATTCATTTATATAATTTATTTAATTGCTTTTACGCTGCACTTGCACCCTTTTTTATATACTTTATATTGGATTTTTGTGAATTTCCTTCGGTGTTCAGCTTGCATTAGTGGGGGGGTCATTATTATTATTATTTTCAAAGTTCTTTTTGCGCTGATTGCACCTCTGGCTTTTATATAGGGATTGTGAATATGACTGTGCAGTGAAATAGCAGAGTTACATCCAGTGCACACTCAACAACATACCTGGCCTGACATAGCCCTTCGCTCCTTTTGCAGTACAACTCTGAGAGTACAACTGTGGTGACAGATGTGACTGCATCTGTCCCACCATCAATCACTGAACCGGGAGGATAGGTAGCAGCATTTTTTTTTTTTTTATTGATTTTTAGGACATTTCCAAGCAAAAACATCAGTCACAAATCATACCATAAGGGGGTTCAGGATTATAATCCTGCTAAAGGAGTGAGATAAAACGGTGTGAAACTTCAATTGGGCTTTCAAGTATAGGGCCCAGTGGATACTTCAATACCCCATACAAGAGGGAACCAGATAAGACTTCAGCTTTTAACTATTATATATATATGTGGAATTGGGCTTTAAAATAGTAGAGTTCATTGAGGGGATTCAAAGCAAAAGTTTGCTTTTGTACCTTTTTATTTTGTAAACACTGCAATAAACATATACATTGGTTAAAATAGATAGACTTGTGTCTTTTTTTCAACCAAACTACAGTATGTAACTATCATTTGAATTTTGTCAACAAAATCATGTGTCATATTTTTAGTGATGAAAACGAAATGAAAAATCACCCCACATTTTTGTCAATTGCCGAAAACGATGACAAAAATGTATTTCATTTTCGTCAACGAACGGAAATGTGAGTAAGGAACGTTTACCCACTTAAACCTCTGGTTTCCTCGAAGGTCTGCATGTAAAGCCTGTGAGTGTTTCCCCCCCCCCCCCCCCAGCAAGGAAGCGCCCATAGTGTGCTTAGTGGTGTGGTGTGCTTAGCACTGTGCAGCATTACAGGCCTCTGCAGATGACTGTCCAGAGCACTGTGTGCATTACAGGCTTCCTCAGACCATCGTCCAGAGCACTGTGTGCATTACAGGCTTCCTCAGACCATCGTCCAGAGCACTGTGTGCATTACAGGCCTCCTCAGACCATCGTCCAGAGCACTGTGTGCATTGCAGGCCTCCTCAGACCATCGTCCAGAGCACTGTGTGCATTGCAGGCCTCCTCAGACCATCGTCCAGAGCACTGTGTGCATTGCAGGCCTCCTCAGACCATCGTCCAGAGCACTGTGTGCATTGCAGGCCTCCTCAGACCATCGTCCAGAGCACTGTGTGCATTGCAGGCCTCCTCAGCCCATCGTCCAGAGCACTGTGTGCATTGCAGGCCTCCTCAGACCATCGTCCAGAGCACTGTGTGCATTGCAGGCCTCCTCAGACCATCGTCCAGAGCACTGTGTGCATTGCAGGCCTCCTCAGCCCATCGTCCAGAGCACTGTGTGCATTGCAGGCCTCCTCAGCCCATCGTCCAGAGCACCGTGTGCATTATAGGCCTCCTCAGACCATCGTCCAGAGCACCGTGTGCATTACAGGCCTCCTCAGACCATCGTCCAGAGCACCGTGTGCATTACAGGCCTCCCCAGAACGTCCAGAGCATGTAGTTTGTTCAACCCTTAATACTATAAATAACATATTTGATTTTTTCTTTACTCCAGGGGTATATAATGAGTTGGAAAATGCTAAAAAATAAATAAATATTACATTACAATTTACTTAAAACCATTAGATTTTAGTCAACAAAAATGATCTTTGTGAACTAAAATGTACTGGAGATTTTAGTCGACTAAATACGACTGAAACAATTACAGATGATTAAAATGCGACTAAAAGGCTATGACTAAAACTAAATCGAAACGTGATGACAAAAATTAACACTGGTAAACTGGTAACAACAATATATATATATATATATAATTTATTTATTTTATTTTCGCAAGTTTTTTTTACCCTATACACATCACACCAGTGTCAAAAGGGTGCCAAACTCTACTGGGCAGAACCAGTGGAAAAATATAGAACAATTTCCATGCAGACAAACAAGTTCTATCAAACTAAAGCAGAGTAACAATCCATCCTCTGCAAAACTCATTTTGTAGACTCGCAAACAACATCAAACGGTTTACAGTAATAAAAAAAAAAAAAAAAAAAAAAGAAGAAGATCAGGGGAAGGGAGAAGACCGTCAAGATAGAAGTTCAAAAGACCAGCAAAACAGAGGAGTTACTTTGTTCACTGAATGAATCACACAGTCACTACACCATGCAGAATGTATTCCAGAATTATACACATTTTTTCCAAGCCTGGCTGCCAGCGATAATGGGTCGGCTAAAACTAAAACAGTTTTGTAATTATTGGGGTAAGTACTTGGAGTAGATCTCTCTTCTACTGACAGCTATTTACATCTCTAAATATAAAAAGGAGCTATTCATTGTTTTTAGCAGGTTCAAAATCTGAAAGAGTTTTTAAAAATACGAGAGTAACTTCCACCCACACTGGCTGTTCTGCAGCCTCACAGCCTAGGGATGCTGGTTTATAACAGGACAGGTTCAACAGTGTGTTGAGTCCTTGCTGGTGGAGGGTACCGCATATTCCTGAGGAGAATCTCTGCAATAAGGGTGCAGATTTAGATGCAACGGGATGAGAATATCATCACGATGTTATGGGTGGCGGGGTCAGTTTCCTTCTTCTAGTACAGTGGTTCTCAACCGTGCTAGTGCCGTGACCCCTTGATAACATTTCCCAAGTTGTGGGGACCCCTAACAGTAAAAAAAAAAATTGTATCGTGGGTTGTCAGCACCCAAGGCAAAACAAGTAACCCTTACATTTGTGAAGTATTAAAACCCCTTATGGTACATTTTAGTATGTACCACTCTTTGTTCTCCTTTTTCCCTTTTATCTCTCTATCCTAATTTCTATTTTATTTTTTTACTCATCCCTCAATCTAGCCATCTTTCTTGCTCTCTCTCTTAATCTTAATCTTCTCTCCCTTTTTATTTGTTGTTCCCCCTTTTTTGCTTTCCTTTCCACGTAATCTCTATTTTTATGCCTTCCCTTACTCCTTGGGGGTGGGGAGTTGGAATGAGTGGCAGTGGGGGTGGGAGAGTCGGGGTGAGTGGCAGTGGGGGTGAGTGGCAGTGGGGGTGAGAGAGTTGGGGTGAGTGGCAGTGGGGGTGGGAGAGTTGGGGTGAGTGGCAGTGCTGGTGGGAGAGTTGGGATGTGCGGCAGTGGGGGTGGGAGAGTTGGGGTGAGTGGCAGTGCTGGTGGGAGAGTTGGGGTGAGTGGCAGTGGGGGTGGGAGAGTTGGGGTGAGTGGCAGTGGGGGTGGGAGAGTTGGGGTGAGTGGCAGTGGGGGTGGGAGAGTTGGGGTGAGTGGCAGTGGGGGTGGGAGAGTTGGGGTGAGTGGCAGTGGGGGTGGGAGAGTTGGGGTGAGTGGCAGTGGGGGTGGGAGAGTTGGGGTGGGTGGCAGTGGGGGTGGGAGAGTTGGGAGGAGTGGCAGTTGGAGAGTTGGGGTGAGTGGCAGTGGGGGTGGGAGAGTTGGGGTGAGTGGCAGTGGGGGTGGGAGAGTTGGGGTGAGTGGCAGTGGGGGTGGGAGAGTTGGGGTGAGTGGCAGTGGGGGTGGGAGAGTTGGGGTGAGTGGCAGTGGGGGTGGGAGAGTTGGGGTGAGTGGCAGTGGGGGTGGGAGAGTTGGGGTGAGTGGCAGTGGGGGTGGGAGAGTTGGGGTGAGTGGCAGTGGGGGTGGGAGAGTTGGGGTGAGTGGCAGTGGGGGTGGGAGAGTTGGGATGAGTGGCAGTGCTGGTGGGAGAGTTGGGATGAGTGGCAGTGCTGGTGGGAGAGTTGGGATGAGTGGCAGTGCTGGTGGGAGAGTTGGGATGAGTGGCAGTGCTGGTGGGAGAGTTGGGATGAGTGGCAGTGCTGGTGGGAGAGTTGGGATGTGCGGCAGTGGGGGTGGGAGAGTTGGGGTGAGTGGCAGTGGGGGTGGGAGAGTTGGGGTGAGTGGCAGTGGGGGTGGGAGAGTTTCGGGTGAGTGGCAGTGGGGGTGGGAGAGTTTCGGGTGAGTGGCAGTGGGGGTGGGAGAGTTGGGGTGAGTGGCAGTGGGGGTGGGAGAGTTGGGGTGAGTGGCAGTGGGGGTGGGAGAGTTGGGGTGGGTGGCAGTGGGGGTGGGAGAGTTGGGAGGAGTGGCAGTGGGGGTGGGAGAGTTGGGGTGAGTGGCAGTGGGGGTGGGAGAGTTGGGGTGAGTGGCAGTGGGGGTGGGAGAGTTGGGGTGAGTGGCAGTGGGGGTGGGAGAGTTGGGGTGAGTGGCAGTGGGGGTGGGAGAGTTGGGGTGAGTGGCAGTGCTGGTGGGAGAGTTGGGATGTGCGGCAGTGGGGGTGGGAGAGTTGGGGTGAGTGGCAGTGCTGGTGGGAGAGTTGGGGTGAGTGGCAGTGGGGGTGGGAGAGTTGGGGTGAGTGGCAGTGGGGGTGGGAGAGTTGGGGTGAGTGGCAGTGGGGGTGGGAGAGTTGGGGTGAGTGGCAGTGGGGGTGGGAGAGTTGGGGTGAGTGGCAGTGGGGGTGGGAGAGTTGGGGTGAGTGGCAGTGGGGGTGGGAGAGTTGGGGTGGGTGGCAGTGGGGGTGGGAGAGTTGGGAGGAGTGGCAGTTGGAGAGTTGGGGTGAGTGGCAGTGGGGGTGGGAGAGTTGGGGTGAGTGGCAGTGGGGGGGGGAGAGTTGGGGTGAGTGGCAGTGGGGGTGGGAGAGTTGGGGTGAGTGGCAGTGGGGGTGGGAGAGTTGGGGTGAGTGGCAGTGGGGGTGGGAGAGTTGGGGTGAGTGGCAGGGGGGGTGGGAGAGTTGGGGTGAGTGGCAGTGGGGGTGGGAGAGTTGGGGTGAGTGGCAGTGGGGGTGGGAGAGTTGGGGTGAGTGGCAGTGGGGGTGGGAGAGTTGGGATGAGTGGCAGTGCTGGTGGGAGAGTTGGGATGAGTGGCAGTGCTGGTGGGAGAGTTGGGATGAGCGGAAGTGCTGGTGGGAGAGTTCTAATCAGCCAACAAGGTAACTTGCTGATCTGAGAATTGTAGTGGGGACTTTTAATGGGAACTATAATCACAGGTAGTGTTACTCGCTATGTCTCCCACTTCACATTCCTCACCAGTCAGCTGACCTAAAGTCTCTGCCCCCCGCCCAGCCATGTTGTGAACTGAATGGGTGGCTGCAAAGAAGCTGAGTGGGCGGTTGTGGGCATCAGGGACAGCCCTGCTGGGTGGCTGCAAAAAAGGTGCGGGCTTCAGGAACAGCCCAGAATTTGGTGACCCCTGGCAAATCATCATTTGACCCCCGAGGGGGTCCTGACCCCCAGGTTGAGAACCACTGTTCTAGTAGAATACTGTATAGGCAGTTTTGGTCAACTGGAGAATTATAGAGGGCCTCAAGTGCAGCCCCCGACACTTCTCAGAGGGCCGCACATTAAACCGTGCATTGTTACACCTCAATGAAATTTTGGTTCTGCTGAATTTTTTGCAATGTATAGCAGTACACACTGAAAAAGGAGGAGTACAATAACCCCCAGTATTGGTGTCAGTGGACACAATATTGACCCCCAATATTGGTGTCCATGGATGCAAAAATAACCCCCAAAATTGGTGTCAGTAGACACAATAATAACCCCCAACATTGGTGTTAGTGGACACAAAATGTTTTCCCAACACTGTGTTAGAGTGGAAATAGACACATGTGTAAAAAACTATTAGTGTCTTCTTTCTAGGCGTTTCGTCCCAAAATTCAAGAGCCAGGCTATCTTCAACAACGTGTGAATTTATTCTTCAGAAAGACAAGACTTACATAATGACAGCTGATGACATATGGTAAGATGGTAGCTTTCAGAAGGAGGAAGGAGAATTCGGATGGTACATTTCTCCTGTAGGGTCCCTCCAACCCCAACTTCCCAAATCATGTTCAACTGTGAGGCATTCTTATATTGTTTGAAAAGCTACATTTAGTATCGCTCCAAGGAAGGTGATGATGCTACCGTCACAGAAGTAACACCCACTTGTGTATATTAAGTAACATAACTCCACCCATTGTCCTGACATCATACCTCAAAAATAAATGTTACATACACAGCAAATGACCTTTCTCTTGTCCTCAGCAACCTTCAAAATTAACATGTTTCAATAAAGATTTCAGAAACTTTTATCACTTAAAATAGTAATAACCTCAAAATCTAACACACTGGTGTCAGTGGACACAATAATAACCCCCAACGTTGTCAGTGGACACAATAATAACCCCCAACGTTGTCAGTGGACACAATAATAACCTCTAACATTGGTGTCAGCGGAAGCAAAAATAACCCCCAACATTGCTGTCAGTGGACACAATAATAATCGCTAACATTGGTTCAGTGGACAATAATAATCCCCAACATTGGTATCAGTGGATGCAATAATAACCCCCAACATTGTTGTCAGTTAACACAATACTAAACCCCAACATTGGTGTCAGTGGACACAATAATAACCTTTAACATTGTTGTCAGTGGACACAACAATAACCCCCAACATTGCTGTCAGTGGACACAACAATAACCCCCAACATTGCTGTCAGTGGACGCAATAATAATTCCCAACACTGGTATCAGTGGACACAATAATAACCTCCAACATTGGTGTTAGTGGACACAAAAATAACCCCCAACCTTGGTGTCAGTTGACACAATAACCCCCAACATTGCTGTCAGTGGACGCGATAATAACCCCCAAAATTGGTGTCAGTGGACACAATAATAACCCCCAACATTGGGGTCAGTGGACACAATAATAACCCCCAACATTGGTGTCAGTGGACACAATAATAACCCCCAACATTGGTGTCAGTGGACACAATAACAACCCCCAACATTGTGGTGTCAGTGGATGCAATAATAACTCCCAACATTGGTGTCAACGGTCACAATAATAACCCCCAACATTGGCATCAGTGAAAGCAACAATAACCCCCAACATTGGCATCAGTGAAAGCAATAATAACCCCCAACATTGGTGTCAATGGTCACAATAATAACCCCCAACATTGGCATCAGTGAAAGCAATAATAATCCCCAACATTGGTATCAGAGATGATTCACGATGGGCAGAAAAGCTACTACTGCTGGTTTTGATATGCTTAAGGCTGGCTTCACACTGAAGCGTCAGCCGCGGTGACGGTATAGCCGCGCTATTTGTAGCGCGGCTATACCATAGTTTTTACCGCGATATTCGGCCGCTAGCGGTGAGGTTTTAACCCCCGCTAGCGGCCGAAAAAGGGTTAATACCGCCCGCGTTGCGGCGGTATTACCGCGGTATTACAGCGGTATTACCGCGCTTTCCCATTGATTTCAATGGGAAGGCGCGGTATAGGAGCGGTGTGTTCACCGCTCCTATACCGCGGTAAAGAAGCGGCTAGCAGGACTTTTGGAGCGTTCCTGCTAGCGCGCCGCTTCAGTGTGAAAGCCTTCGGGCTTTCACATTGAAGAGTACAGGGCATGATTTTTCATGCGGTATAGCAGCGCTATTTTTAGCGCTGTACCGCATGAAAAACGTCCCAATGTGAAAGGGGCCTTAGAGAAAACAAGGCCAACAAAACTGGAGTTTCCTTAATGGGATTTAGTGAGTTTGCAGCTAGGCTGATTATGACCCCTGTTTAATTTTTGTTTGAACTGTACTGGTTCTACTAAGAGCTCAGTGTGTTTATTGCTTCTGCCTGTTAAGTAGGTTCCAGTAGTTAGTGTGGGAGTGGGGTGTGAATATTTGCCCGACTCAACCAATCCCTGAGGTCTTTGTTCATGGGTATGGCTTGGGGAAAAGATAAATGCCTGAAAAACCTTTCCAGAGTCTTTTTCACTTCCAGGGCTTCAGCCTGGAGAGGATGTCCGCCTAAAGTGTTCTTTATTTGAATTTTGTCTTATCTGCTGGAGGAACATGGCTGCCCTGCTAAAATGTATAATGGGAGTGAGTTGGGAACATATATGGCTGCCTGGAAGGGACATCTGTAAGAAGACTTCTTGTTTAGGAGCGTTGCAGAGGAGCTAGATTGATGCTGCCGCTGGACATTGGAGAAAGGTTCATTGCTCACAGATGAATGCGTCTTTGACTGCCATCACAGGGTCAAGAGCCAGATTCAATACAGTCTTTTATATTTATATTGCAAAAAAATCTATCAAATACCACCAAAATAAATCTATTTGTGTGGAAAAAAAAATTATAAGAAAAAGTAATTTGGATACAGTGTTGCATGACCGCTCAATTGCCAGTTAAAGTAGCTGAATAGCAAAAAAATGGTCACGAAGGGGGTAAAACCTCCCAGAGCTGATTAAAAACAAGTTTTTGCTCAAATTAATAACCGTTCAAGCAATGAAAAAGGTCAGTTCTAATTTATTGGCCATAATTACTCATCCCTCAATCTAGCCATCTTTCTTGCTCTCTCTCTTAATCTTAATCTTCTCTCCCTTTTTATTTGTTGTTCCCCCTTTTTTGCTTTCCTTTCCACGTAATCTCTATTTTTATGCCTTCCCTTACTCCTTGGGGGTGGGGAGTTGGAATGAGTGGCAGTGGGGGTGGGAGAGTCGGGGTGAGTGGCAGTGGGGGTGAGTGGCAGTGGGGGTGAGAGAGTTGGGGTGAGTGGCAGTGGGGGTGGGAGAGTTGGGGTGAGTGGCAGTGCTGGTGGGAGAGTTGGGATGTGCGGCAGTGGGGGTGGGAGAGTTGGGGTGAGTGGCAGTGCTGGTGGGAGAGTTGGGGTGAGTGGCAGTGGGGGTGGGAGAGTTGGGGTGAGTGGCAGTGGGGGTGGGAGAGTTGGGGTGAGTGGCAGTGGGGGTGGGAGAGTTGGGGTGAGTGGCAGTGGGGGTGGGAGAGTTGGGGTGAGTGGCAGTGGGGGTGGGAGAGTTGGGGTGAGTGGCAGTGGGGGTGGGAGAGTTGGGGTGGGTGGCAGTGGGGGTGGGAGAGTTGGGAGGAGTGGCAGTTGGAGAGTTGGGGTGAGTGGCAGTGGGGGTGGGAGAGTTGGGGTGAGTGGCAGTGGGGGTGGGAGAGTTGGGGTGAGTGGCAGTGGGGGTGGGAGAGTTGGGATGAGTGGCAGTGGGGGTGGGAGAGTTGGGGTGAGTGGCAGTGGGGGTGGGAGAGTTGGGGTGAGTGGCAGTGGGGGTGGGAGAGTTGGGGTGAGTGGCAGTGGGGGTGGGAGAGTTGGGGTGAGTGGCAGTGGGGGTGGGAGAGTTGGGGTGAGTGGCAGTGGGGGTGGGAGAGTTGGGATGAGTGGCAGTGCTGGTGGGAGAGTTGGGATGAGTGGCAGTGCTGGTGGGAGAGTTGGGATGAGTGGCAGTGCTGGTGGGAGAGTTGGGATGAGTGGCAGTGCTGGTGGGAGAGTTGGGATGAGTGGCAGTGCTGGTGGGAGAGTTGGGATGTGCGGCAGTGGGGGTGGGAGAGTTGGGGTGAGTGGCAGTGGGGGTGGGAGAGTTGGGGTGAGTGGCAGTGGGGGTGGGAGAGTTTCGGGTGAGTGGCAGTGGGGGTGGGAGAGTTTCGGGTGAGTGGCAGTGGGGGTGGGAGAGTTGGGGTGAGTGGCAGTGGGGGTGGGAGAGTTGGGGTGAGTGGCAGTGGGGGTGGGAGAGTTGGGGTGGGTGGCAGTGGGGGTGGGAGAGTTGGGAGGAGTGGCAGTGGGGGTGGGAGAGTTGGGGTGAGTGGCAGTGGGGGTGGGAGAGTTGGGGTGAGTGGCAGTGGGGGTGGGAGAGTTGGGGTGAGTGGCAGTGGGGGTGGGAGAGTTGGGGTGAGTGGCAGTGGGGGTGGGAGAGTTGGGGTGAGTGGCAGTGGGGGTGGGAGAGTTGGGGTGAGTGGCAGTGGGGGTGGGAGAGTTGGGATGAGTGGCAGTGCTGGTGGGAGAGTTGGGATGAGTGGCAGTGCTGGTGGGAGAGTTGGGATGAGCGGAAGTGCTGGTGGGAGAGTTCTAATCAGCCAACAAGGTAACTTGCTGATCTGAGAATTGTAGTGGGGACTTTTAATGGGAACTATAATCACAGGTAGTGTTACTCGCTATGTCTCCCACTTCACATTCCTCACCAGTCAGCTGACCTAAAGTCTCTGCCCCCCGCCCAGCCATGTTGTGAACTGAATGGGTGGCTGCAAAGAAGCTGAGTGGGCGGTTGTGGGCATCAGGGACAGCCCTGCTGGGTGGCTGCAAAAAAGGTGCGGGCTTCAGGAACAGCCCAGAATTTGGTGACCCCTGGCAAATCATCATTTGACCCCCGAGGGGGTCCTGACCCCCAGGTTGAGAACCACTGTTCTAGTAGAATACTGTATAGGCAGTTTTGGTCAACTGGAGAATTATAGAGGGCCTCAAGTGCAGCCCCCGACACTTCTCAGAGGGCCGCACATTAAACCGTGCATTGTTACACCTCAATGAAATTTTGGTTCTGCTGAATTTTTTGCAATGTATAGCAGTACACACTGAAAAAGGAGGAGTACAATAACCCCCAGTATTGGTGTCAGTGGACACAATATTGACCCCCAATATTGGTGTCCATGGATGCAAAAATAACCCCCAAAATTGGTGTCAGTAGACACAATAATAACCCCCAACATTGGTGTTAGTGGACACAAAATGTTTTCCCAACACTGTGTTAGAGTGGAAATAGACACATGTGTAAAAAACTATTAGTGTCTTCTTTCTAGGCGTTTCGTCCCAAAATTCAAGAGCCAGGCTATCTTCAACAACGTGTGAATTTATTCTTCAGAAAGACAAGACTTACATAATGACAGCTGATGACATATGGTAAGATGGTAGCTTTCAGAAGGAGGAAGGAGAATTCGGATGGTACATTTCTCCTGTAGGGTCCCTCCAACCCCAACTTCCCAAATCATGTTCAACTGTGAGGCATTCTTATATTGTTTGAAAAGCTACATTTAGTATCGCTCCAAGGAAGGTGATGATGCTACCGTCACAGAAGTAACACCCACTTGTGTATATTAAGTAACATAACTCCACCCATTGTCCTGACATCATACCTCAAAAATAAATGTTACATACACAGCAAATGACCTTTCTCTTGTCCTCAGCAACCTTCAAAATTAACATGTTTCAATAAAGATTTCAGAAACTTTTATCACTTAAAATAGTAATAACCTCAAAATCTAACACACTGGTGTCAGTGGACACAATAATAACCCCCAACGTTGTCAGTGGACACAATAATAACCCCCAACGTTGTCAGTGGACACAATAATAACCTCTAACATTGGTGTCAGCGGAAGCAAAAATAACCCCCAACATTGCTGTCAGTGGACACAATAATAATCGCTAACATTGGTTCAGTGGACAATAATAATCCCCAACATTGGTATCAGTGGATGCAATAATAACCCCCAACATTGTTGTCAGTTAACACAATACTAAACCCCAACATTGGTGTCAGTGGACACAATAATAACCTTTAACATTGTTGTCAGTGGACACAACAATAACCCCCAACATTGCTGTCAGTGGACACAACAATAACCCCCAACATTGCTGTCAGTGGACGCAATAATAATTCCCAACACTGGTATCAGTGGACACAATAATAACCTCCAACATTGGTGTTAGTGGACACAAAAATAACCCCCAACCTTGGTGTCAGTTGACACAATAACCCCCAACATTGCTGTCAGTGGCCAGAATAATAACCCCCAGTATTGGTGTCAGTGGACACAATAATAACCCCCAACATTGGTGTCAGTGGACACAATAATAACCCCCAACATTGGTGTCAGTGGACAGAATAATAACCCCCAACATTGGTGTCAGTGGGCAGAATAATAACCCCCAACATTGTGGTGTCAGTGGATGCAATAATAACTCCCAACATTGGTGTCAACGGTCACAATAATAACCCCCAACATTGGCATCAGTGAAAGCAACAATAACCCCCAACATTGGCATCAGTGAAAGCAATAATAACCCCCAACATTGGTGTCAATGGTCACAATAATAACCCCCAACATTGGCATCAGTGAAAGCAATAATAATCCCCAACATTGGTATCAGAGATGATTCACGATGGGCAGAAAAGCTACTACTGCTGGTTTTGATATGCTTAAGGCTGGCTTCACACTGAAGCGTCAGCCGCGGTGACGGTATAGCCGCGCTATTTGTAGCGCGGCTATACCATAGTTTTTACCGCGATATTCGGCCGCTAGTGGTGAGGTTTTAACCCCCGCTAGCGGCCGAAAAAGGGTTAATACCGCCCGCGTTGCGGCGGTATTACCGCGGTATTACAGCGGTATTACCGCGCTTTCCCATTGATTTCAATGGGAAGGCGCGGTATAGGAGCGGTGAACACACCGCTCCTATACCGCGGTAAAGAAGCGGCTAGCAGGACTTTTAGAGCGTTCCTGCTAGCGCGCCGCTTCAGTGTGAAAGCCTTCGGGCTTTCACATTGAAGAGTACAGGGCATGATTTTTCATGCGGTATAGCAGCGCTATTTTTAGCGCTGTACCGCATGAAAAACGTCCCAATGTGAAAGGGGCCTTAGAGAAAACAAGGCCAACAAAACTGGAGTTTCCTTAATGGGATTTAGTGAGTTTGCAGCTAGGCTGATTATGACCCCTGTTTAATTTTTGTTTGAACTGTACTGGTTCTACTAAGAGCTCAGTGTGTTTATTGCTTCTGCCTGTTAAGTAGGTTCCAGTAGTTAGTGTGGGAGTGGGGTGTGAATATTTGCCCGACTCAACCAATCCCTGAGGTCTTTGTTCATGGGTATGGCTTGGGGAAAAGATAAATGCCTGAAAAACCTTTCCAGAGTCTTTTTCACTTCCAGGGCTTCAGCCTGGAGAGGATGTCCGCCTAAAGTGTTCTTTATTTGAATTTTGTCTTATCTGCTGGAGGAACATGGCTGCCCTGCTAAAATGTATAATGGGAGTGAGTTGGGAACATATATGGCTGCCTGGAAGGGACATCTGTAAGAAGACTTCTTGTTTAGGAGCGTTGCAGAGGAGCTAGATTGATGCTGCCGCTGGACATTGGAGAAAGGTTCATTGCTCACAGATGAATGCGTCTTTGACTGCCATCACAGGGTCAAGAGCCAGATTCAATACAGTCTTTTATATTTATATTGCAAAAAAATCTATCAAATACCACCAAAATAAATCTATTTGTGTGGAAAAAAAAATTATAAGAAAAAGTAATTTGGATACAGTGTTGCATGACCGCTCAATTGCCAGTTAAAGTAGCTGAATAGCAAAAAAATGGTCACGAAGGGGGTAAAACCTCCCAGAGCTGATTAAAAACAAGTTTTTGCTCAAATTAATAACCGTTCAAGCAATGAAAAAGGTCAGTTCTAATTTATTGGCCATAATTTTCAGCCAAAATCCTTACTGCTTGAAAGCCCGTCTTCTGGAAAGATGGTGCGGCTTATGTTCAATAAAGATTACACCACAATCTCCGCCAAGTTGCTTTTTATTGCTACTAAGCCTCAGCGCTGGAGTTCTGAAGTCACAACAATCTCGGGTTCTAAATTTCAGGAATCTGTCATGTTCATTTATTTGAACAAGAAGCTTAAAATTTGAAAAAGCAATCCCAGTTTGCAATTTTAGCTAATAAACTGTCTGTTTAACAATTAACCGCTTTCCAAAATTCAAGATTGCTGATGCAGCAAAGGGAGGTGCAAGAAAAACATTATATGGCACATAAAATCCTAGTATACTAGTAATCTAATCTTTCCCTTATATCAACACGCTATGCTTTTTGGCACAGCCTATTGCACTAGGGCAGGGGTCTCCAAACTTTACAAACAAAGGGCCACTTTATTGCCCTTCAGACTTTAGGAGGGCCGGATTGGGGCCAGCAAGGGAAGAAAAAGTCACGGGCCCGGCATCAGTGAGAACATATATGGCCTTAGGGTTAGTGGTCAATAGGAAGAGGAGTATTCCCCTATTAGTAGGAGGAATAGTATCCCATCATTGGTATCAGTGGATAATATAGTGCCCCATTGTTGGTGTCAATTGGAGGAATTGTGCCCCAAGGGCCGGATAAGGGCTAGCAAAGGGCCACATCTGGCCCTCGGGCCGCAGTTTGGACACCTCTGCATTAGGGTGTGCACCTCAAAGCTCAAACACATTTTTAAGGAGCCCCGTTAAGGGGGCTTTGGTGAAATATCAGGGGTTTAAATAGGGAGAATCTTCAGCATACAGGGTGATTAGGGTGTGCCCAGGCAGTTTTTGCGATTCGGCACTGCGTCGCTTTAACTGACAATTGCGCGGTCGTGCGACGTGGCTTCCAAACAAAATTGGCGTCCTTTTTTTCCCCACAAATAGAGCTTTCTTTTGGTGGTATTTGATCACCTCTGCGGTTTTTATTTTCTGCGCTATAAACAAAAATAGAGCGACAATTTTGAAAAAAATTCAATATTTTTTCCTTTTTGCTATAATAAATATCCCCCAAAAAAGATATAAAAAAAACGTTATTTTTCCTCAGTTTAGGCCGATACGTATTCAACTTATTTGTGGTAAAAAAAAAAAAAATGCAATAAGCGTTTATCGATTGGTTTGCGCAACATTTATAGCGTTTACAAAATAGGGGATAGTTTTATTGCATTTTTATTAAAACATTTTTTACTACTGATGGCGGCGATCAGCGATTTCTTTCGTGACCGCGACATTATGGCGGACACATCGGATAATTTTTACACATTTTTGGGACAATTGTCATTTTCACAGCAAAAAATGCTATAAAAATGCATGGTTTACTGTGAAAATGACAATTGCAGTTTGGGAGTTAACCACTAGTGGGCGCTGAAGGGGTTAAGTGTGACCTCATATGTGTTTCTGTAGGGGAGCGGGGCTGGAAGTGTGACATAAAATTGATCGTGTCTCCCTATATCAGGGAACACACGATCAATGACAGCGCCACTGTGAAGAGCGGGGAAGCTGTGTTTACACACGGCTCTCCTCGTTCTTCAGCTCCGGGGACCGATCGCGGGACTCCGGCGGCGATCGGGTCCCGTGGCCACGAAGCTTCGGACCGGGTTTGCGGGCGAGCCATCGACCCACGGCTGGGCACTTAAAGGGGACGTACAGGTACGTGCTTGTGCCCAGCCGTGCCATTCTGCCGACGTATATGTGCAGGAGGCGGTCCTTAAGTGGTTAATGTTATTGGGGTGATTGTGTTTGTGATCACTGTTTGGTTTTTGCTCATCACAAAGAATGCCCATGCCAGGATGTCAAGTACCTTCCCTACTAATTTGACTTTTCCTAAAGCGGTTGTAAACCTAGTTGCACCATTTTTATCTACAGGTAAGCCTATAATAAGTCTTACCTGTAGTTACTGTAAATATCTCCTAATTCTGCACGATTTAGTAGATATTTACCATATACGCTTGCGCCTATGCCATAGACACATACGTACTGAAGAAAGGGTACGATCGTGCCATTTCTAAGGGGCTCGTGCTGTGACTGGCGGCTCCCATGCGCATGAGTGACGTGGAAAAAGGGGGGAAAAGTGGACTTTTGTTTTTAAAGAGGAAGAAAACACTGATGGGTTTTACTTGCTCTCCAACCGCTTGCCGACCACTGCATGACAATATACGCTGGCAGAATGGCACGGCTGCACAAAGAAACGTACCTGTACGTCTCCTTTCAATTGCGTCATCGTGGGCGCGCACCCCTCCCGCGTGTCCCGGAGCTGCAGAACGGGGAGATGCCTATGTAAACAAGGCATTTCCCTGTTCTGCCTAGTGACAGGACACCGATCGTCTGCTCCCTGTCATCGGGAGCAGTGATCACTGTTGCGTCACTTGTAGCCCATCCCCCCCACAGTTATGCCGCGTACACACGACCGTTTTTCATGACAATTTTTTTCATTGGTCATTAAAAAAACGATGGTGTGTAGGCTCCAGAGCATCTTTCGCGATGTGAAAAATAGGCCATCAACATAAAAAAATGGTCGTGTGTAGGCTTTAACGATGGGGGGGGGGGGGGGGGGGGGTGCTCAGAAGCAAGTTATGAGACGGGGAAATTTGCATAATCAAGCCCAAAGGGTGGCGCCATTCGAATGGAACTTCCCCTTTATAGTGCCGTCGTTCGTGTTGTACGTCACCGCGCTTTGCGCAAGCATTTTTTTTCCTGATCGCGTGTATGCGGCTTGACAAGAATCACGTTGAGAAAAACGTCGTTTTTTTTCCATGACATTAAAAACGGTCGTGTGTACGTGGCATTCGAATCACTCCCTAGGACACACTTTACCCCTTCATCGCACCCTAACCCTGCCAGTGTCATTTACATAATAATAATCAGTGCATTTTATAGCACTGATCGCTGTTATAAATGACAATGGTCCCAAAATAGCATCAAACGTGTCACGATAAAAATCGCAGATCGCCGCCATTACTAATAAAATAAATATAAAAAAAAATGCCATAAATCTATCCCCTAATTTGTAGACGCTATAACTTTTGCGCAAACCAATAAATATACTCTTATTGTGATTTGTTTTTACCATAAATATGTAGAATGCAAATCAGCCTAAACTAAGGAAAAAAATGTTTTTATATATTTTTGGGGGATATTTATTATAGCAAAAAGTTAAAAATATTGCTTTTTTTTCAAAATTGTCGCCCTTTTTATTTTTATATCGCAAAAAATAAAAACCGCAGAGATGATCAAATACCACCAAAAGAAAGCTCTAGTTGTGGCAAAAAAAAAAAAGGACCTAAATTTTATCTGGGTGCCGGGTAGCACGACCGTGCAATTGTCAGAGCAACAAATATTGCATTTTTTTTTACGTTTCAATGGTTTTTATTAAAGAATTTTCAAGTGTACAAGATCATACTTTACATTCACAAAATGTGTTTAACAAAATGACAGTAATCCCGCAGGAGCAGCATACTGCGGCCCAAGTGGCAGAAACAAACATTATAAGGCACATCCTCAGGGCAGGCCCAACAATAAACAAACTTGAGCGGTTCGAATTAGTGTCCCCCAGGGTCAGATATCACCCGGGACAAGCACCGCCCCTGCAGGCCCCCCCCCCCCACCCAGATGAGTAGGGGAGAGGAGCAAATTCCCCAGGCCGAGCAGGCCCGGAGCCCGCCAGTCTAAGCTAACAGCAAACCATTCTAACATTACCCACTAGTTTAGTAGGTAGGAAAAAGAGTAGATGGACAGGCAAGAAACAAAAGAAAAGTCAAGAAGAAGATAATAGAGTATCTGAGAGAAAGGGAAGGGGGGGGGGGGGGGGGGGGGGGGGGAACAAGGGGGTCTCGGTCCTGCACCCGTAAGGCTGACTAGGAATATATTAAGGTGTGAGCCTGTTGGGGTCATTAGTAAGGTACGAAATCCATGGGTCCCACACTTTATTGAATAATTCCATCTTGTCTTGCGACAGCGCTGACAACTGTTCATTTAGCATCAACCAGGTAAGTTTACGCTTGAATTGGTCAAATGGGGGGGGCTGCGGTCTTCCAATTCCTAGCTATTGTTATCCTTGCGGCAATAAATATGAAGGAGATTAGTTGTCTAGTGGGTTTTGAAGTATCAGCCACTCTGCTCCCCAGTACAGCTTGTTGTTCCGCTTTCCGCAGTATAACCTGCGTGAGCGAGTGAAGAAAGTTATAGATCCTGATCCAGAATCGTTTAACCTTTGTGCACGTCCACTAAATATGATGGGCAGTGCCTCTCTGGCCACATCCCCTAAAGCACTGGGGGGATGCACCCGATACAAAGGTAGCCAGCCTAGTAGGCACCATATACCACCGGAAGAGGACTTTATAATTTGCCTCTATTATGGAGGTGTTGATGAGAGATCGAGATGCTGTTGTGGCAATTGAGTGCCATTCTGTCCTTTGGAAATTTTTAAGATCAGAGTGGTTCAATGTTATCGGTAATGTACGAAACAGGTATAATAGCCTTGGTAGTATATTCATTTTAACAGAGTGGAGTCTGCCGAACCACGATGGAGGGTGTATCTGCCACTTAGCCATGTCATCAGTCAACCGTCTAAAAAGGGCTGGGTAATTGGCCTTATATAGTGTCCCATAAGATGAGGTCACGTTGATTCCTAAATAAGAGAGAGCTACCGACTCCCAACCAAAACTGAACGACTGTTCCTGCATTTTTTTTTTTAATTGTCACTTTTTTTTTAACGAAAAATATGTACAGGAATACGTATCGGCCCAAACTGAGGAACATTTTTTTTTTTTATATTTTTTTGGGGGATATTTATTATAGAAAAAAGTAAAAAAATATTCTTAAAAAAAAAAACAAAAAAAAACGACCGTTCAATTGTCAGTTAGAGCGACAAATATTGCATTTTTTTTTAAATTGTCGCTCTATTTTTGTTTATAGCGCAAAAAAAAAAAAACGCAGAGATGATTAAATACCACCAAAAGAAAGCTCCATTTGTGGGAAAAAAAGGACGGCAATTTTGTTTGAGAGCCACGTCGCACGACCGCGCAATTGTCAGTTAAAGCGACGCAGTGCCGAATCGCAAAAAGGTCCTTTACCTGCATATTGGTCTTAAGTGGTTAAGAACATGGTTGTGTTAATCTCTGTGCTACTTTTCTGACTTTTCTTTTTTTGAAATTCTGCCAGAAAAACTATTCAGATTTAGGGAAAATGAGCCTTCCCCCTGTTGTTTGCACTCCTTGTGCACAATTATCATTGTTAATATTCCAATAAAGCTTCTTAAAGTTCCGGAATTGCGGTGGGGTGTGAATTTCCCGCAGATCCAAAACGCAGGCACTGTGTCAGTGTGTGAAGGGTAGCGGGTCATTTCATCTCTAAGTGCAGATAAAAAGTCATATTTCTACCACAATCCATCATGCAGATGAGGAAATTGCTTTCTGTACTACCCCATTGAGCTAGCAGCGTGGATCGCGAGGGTATGGAGAAGAAGAGGCGAGAAGACTGCTGCGCAATTCGGATGCGCCGAAAAAGACGGAATGTTTGTTATCAACCTGTGTGGGGGTTTTACCACCTCTTTTCATCATCCAACAACTAATACACAGTAATCTAATCTGCATGTGTGGATCTGTTTCTACCACCCGGTAAGGCAATAATATGGACAGAAGACCAAACAGGTAATTTGTAATGTGTGTTTCAGGTTCTATGTAGCCAAAACAACAATGCAAACATGTATCTCAATTATTGTATTTATTTTGATGCGTCCTAAAGCAGCCTGTAAAGGAAGATATATGGGAGCTGTTTTGGTTCTGAAGGTGCAAGATCCAGGGCTGGTATCCCTACTTTCAGTCAATGTCCCATGTCAAGTTTGCAGCCAAAGAAGTGTAATCTTCAGACCCACGTGCATGGTATTGGTCGTCAGTACATCAAGAATGAAGTCGACAGTCCAAACACTTTCTCCTTCAAAGACAAGGTGGCTGTAGCAGCTTCCACATTTCTCCAACCAACAGGTTCTTATGTATGTATATATATCGCCGGAGTCACAGAAGATGCTTTACCATGGTTCTCCTCTTTTCTCGGAAACCGATCACAAACAGTGAAACTGGGATCTTTCACGTCAGAAAAACGCACGGTGCCATGTGGGGTCCCCCAAGGATCCCCCCTTTCACCGGTGCTGTTTAATATCTATCTTCGTCCTCTCTTTGATATTATCAGTAGCCAAGAACTACTCTATCACTCTTATGCAGACGACACGCAACTGTATTTTCGCATCTGCCACAAAAAGGATCATCATCTCAGATTAGAGAAATGTCTCTCTTCAATAGAAAACTGGATGACTAAGAGTTATCTTAAACTCAATAGCGCTAAAACAGAACTCTTTATGTTTGATGCCAGTCGGAAGAGTCAACTGGCAACAAACTGGACACCATCGCCCATTCTGGGACAAATCATCTCCCCTAGCTCCAAAGTCAAAAGTCTAGGAGTCACGTTTGACACCTTCATGACAATGGACGCACAAATAGGGTCAGTAGTCAGCGGGTCGCACCATCTGATGCGCCTACTACGCAGACTTATTCCATTTATCCCCAAAGAAGACGTAGCAGTCGTGGTAGGAACAATCGTGAATTCCAGACTGGACTATGCAAATGTCCTTTACCTCGGGCTCCCCAAGTACCAAATCGCTCGTCTACAAGTCGTACAGAATACGGCCGCCAGACTGGTGACTGGGAAAAAATCTTGGGAATCAATCTCACCTTCACTGAGATCCCTTCACTGGTTGCCAGTGAAAGACAGAATTGCATTCAAAGCACTCTGCCTGACACATAAGTGCATCCATGGGAAGGCTCCAAGATATCTATGCGACAAGATCAAACCGCACAATTGCAACCGCATTCTGCGATCCACCGACCAAAATCTGGTCAAGGTTCCAAAAACCAAATACAAGTCCAAAGGAGAAAGAAGGTTTGCGTTCCAAGGCCCCAGGCTTTGGAATGCTTTACCAACCAGCATTCGGTTGGAGCAAAACCACCTGTCCTTCAGAAAGCAGATCAAAACCCTGCTTTTCTGATGGCATGAGACACAAACAACCAGCGCCCAGAGGCGATTCAGTTTGCATGTGCCGCGCTATATAAGTTTTTCATTCATATATATATATATATATATATATATATATATATATATATATATATATATATATATATATATATATATATATATATATATATATATATATATTTTATTAGGGATGCCCCGATATATTGGCCGAAAACAGCTGTTTTAGGGACATGCCGAAACAGCTTAAAAATTGCAGATAATGACTGCTCGCACGATCACCGCTGACTGTCCCGTGTCCTCCTCCAGCCCCCCTCTGTTTTGCTGCAGTCTCTCTCCCTCCGTGTCCCCCTCAGTTTTTCCTTCTCCCCCTTGTTTTTCTCTCCCTCCGTGTATCCCGTCGTGTTTCTCTCTCCCTCCGTGTATCCCGCCGTGTTTTTCTCTCCCTCCGTGTATCCCGTCGTGTTTCTCTCTCCCTCCCTCCGTGTATCCCCCCGTGTTTCTCTCTCCCTCCCTCCGTGTATCCCCCCGTGTTTCTCTCTCCCTCCGTGTATCCCGCCGTGTTTCTCTCCCCCTCCGTGTATCCCGCCGTGTTTCTCTCCCCCTCCATGTATCCCGCCGTGTTTCTCTCTCCCTCTGTGTATCCCGCCGTGTTTCTCTCTCCCTCCATGTATCCCTGCCGTGTTTCTCTCTCCCTCCGTGTATCCCGCCGTGTTTCTCTATCCCTCAGTGTCCCCCCCGTGTTTCTCTATCCCTCCGTGTATCCCGCCGTGTTTCTCTCTCCCTCCGTGTCCCTGCCGTGTTTCTCTCTCCCTCCGTGTATCCCGCCGTGTTTCTCTCTCCCACCGTGTATCCCGCCGTGTTTCTCTCTCCCACCGTGTATCCCGCCGTGTTTCTCTCTCCCTCCGTGTATCGCGCCGTGTTTCTCTCTCCCTCCGTGTATCCCGCCGTGTTTCTCTCTCCGTGTATCCCGCCGGGTTTCTCTCTCCCTCCGTGTATCCCGCCGTGTTTCTCTCTCCCTCCGTGTATCCCGCCGTGTATCTCTCTTCCTCCGTGTCCCCCCCGTGTTTCTCTCTCCCTCCGTGTATCCCTCCGTGTCCCCCCCCGTGGAGAGCGGGGTAGGAGCCTGTAAATCATCTGGCGTGACGTCAACACAGTGGATGCGAACATCGTCTGAGGCATTATCCGACGCTATGCAAACAGCGCAGGGAGAAAGTACTTGTCAGATTCTGCCTCGCTGTTGCAGGGTAAGTTGTGCCTGTATTGAACGCTGTGTTTTCTGTCTGTTGCATGGCGGATCAGTGTGATGAATGGCGTGTTTTGGCTGTGTCTAAGGGCGGGTTAAAACACACACACAAACCCCGCCCTTCAAGACACCCACAACTCGCCCCGCAATAGCGAGGCAGAATCTGACAATTACATTTTCCCTCTGTGCTAAGCAGATCATCGAATACCGCATCCGACAATCTACGCATGTGCCGTGTTGACGTCACTCCAGCTGATCAAAATATCAGCTGGAGTGGCGTTGGTTACTGCGCATGCGAATACCCAGAGGCATTTTTTTCGATAGAACACTGGCTTTGGTTCCTCAGGAAGCTCCAGCAAGCTCTGGTATCTAAGATGGGGGTGTGGGGGACCCACAGCGGTAAGAACTGGCTAAAGCAGAGCTCGACAAAATCCGGGTGCCCGCTCGCAATTGCGACTAGAATTAGTGACCTGGCGCCTGTGGAAGCTTAGGCCTGTAGAAGCGATAGCGCGGAGGGGGCGCACGGAGACACTGGATACCCCATCTTGTGTCTCCGTGCGCACCGGTCAGTAATTGAGGCAGCGGCTTTGCGGCCTTCTGCAGGCCTAAGCTTCCTTCTGTGATCTGGCGCCATCTTGTGGTGGACGTTGGCATGACAAGTAATCCAGCAATTCGTCTGCTCGTGGAATGGCGACAAACTTTTCTACATCGCGGTGATATCTCACATGTGTGGTTTGAATACCGTTTACATATGCGGGCACAACTCACGTATGTGTTTGCTTCTGCGCGCGAGCTCGGCGGGATGGGGCGCGTTTTCAGGCTCCTAGATTTCAAGCAAATTTGTCAAACCCTGGGCTAAAGGAACACAGCGCTGGACCCCAAGCACTGGTAAGTACATATAGGTAGATTCAGGTACGGCCGTGCAATGTTAAGACGGCGTAGCCTAGCGTGTTTACACTACGCCGCCTTAAGTAAGAGAGGCAAGTACACTATTCTCAAAGCACTTACCTCCTTACTTAGGGCGGCGTAGTGTAATCGCGGCGGGCGTAAGGGCGCCTAATTGGTTGGAGGGGGGGTGTTGTATGGTAATGAGGCTTGACCTCACGTTTTTTTGACGTTTTATGCTACTGCGCATGCGCCGGGCGCCTACATTTCCCAGTGTGCATTGTGGCTAAGTACGCCGTACGGGCCTATTGATTTCGACGTGGACGACGTAAAAAATTCGAACTTCGCGGCGGGAACGGCGGCCATACTTTAACATTGTTATTCCACCTCATAGGTGGAATAACTTTAGGCCGCCTAAGGCCTTACGCAAACAACGCAATTCGACTGCGGCGGCCGGGCGTACGTTTGTGAATCGGCGTACAAGCTCATTTACATAATCTACGCCGGCCGCAATAGAAGCGCCACCGAAAAAAATTGCAATCTAAGATAGGACGGCGCAAGCTGGCCTATCTTAGATATGTTTAAGCGTATCTCTGTTTAAGCATACGCTTAAACATAAGGCGGCGTAGACTCGGAGTTAGGTCGGCTTATCTACTGATAAGCCGGCCTAACTCTTTCTGAATCTACCTACTGGTTTTTAAAAGTCAGCAACCACAGTATGTGTAGCTGTTTAAAAAAAAAAAAAAAAAAATGTTTCTTTAACTTTTCACCACCAAACCCTGATGAATGTGTGAACTGACCCTGTATGCCAGGGTTGGGGGGGGGGGGGGGGGGAATAACGCTTCAGACAAAGGAAATTTGGGGTTTAACAGGAAAGAGCAAACCCTGTAAAAAAGTTGGACTCCACAATAATATTCTAGATATACTGGCTGCTGGTGATTAGTCCAGCTCTGGACTGAGGTCCATTTTTAGCAGCACTAACAGTGAAACACTTTTCATAAATCTTGCCCAAGATTTGGAAATGAGCATTGAGCAGCGTCCCGGAAATATCCAAGCTTGCTCTTGATTAACAGCTCTCAGCTAGCGTGTTCCTGTTTGTTTGGCTCATAGGAGATGCAGTGCCCAAGGCTACGGCACTTTCTCTCCAGACAGGCTCCAACTATGAAATACAGCGGACCGTGTTCGCAGTTTATATCCGCTGGGGTGATTAATAACACAAGATATCAGCAGAAGAGAGGGCACCATGCACATTCAGCATTTCCCAGTGCTGGCGTGCCATCTTCTGACTGGTCCTTTATTTCTCAGATAAAAATAATGTTAACCTTTAACCACTTAAGACCCGGACCTTTAGGCAGCTAAAAGGACCCGGACAGTTTTTGCGATTCGGCACTACGTCGCTTTAACTGACAATTGCGCGGTCGTGCAACGTGGCTCCCAAACAAAATTGGCGTCTTTTTTTCCCCACAAATAGTGCTTTCCTTTGGTGGTATTTGATCACCTCTGCGGTTATTTTTTGCGCTATAAACAAAAATATAGCGACAATTTTGAAAAAAATGCAATATTTTTTACTTTTTGCTACAATAAATATCCCCCAAAAATTTATAAAAAACATTTTTTCCCTCAGTTTAGGTTGATACGTATTCTAAAGTGATTATCGGTTGGTTTGCGCAAAATGTATAGTGCTTACAAAATAGGGGATAGTTTTATTGCATTTTCATAAAAAACATTTTTTACTACTAATGGCGGCGATCAGCGATTTTTTTCATGACCGCGACATTATGGCGGACACATCAGACACATTTTTGGGACCATTGTCATTTTCACAGCAAAAAATGCATTTAAAATGCATGGTTTACTGTGAAAATGACAGTTGCAGTTTGGGAGTTAACCACAAGGGGGCGCTGATGGGGTTATGTATGACCTCATCTGTGTTTCTAACTGTAGGGGGGTGTGGCTGTAGGTGTGACGTCATCGATTGTGATTCCCTATATCAGGGAACACACGATCGATGACGGAGCCACAGTGAAGAACGGGGAAGCTGTGTTTACACACAGCTCTCCCTGTTCTTCAGCTCTGGGGACCGATCGCGGGACTCCAGCGGCGAACGGGTCCGCGAGTCCCGTGGCCGGTCACGGAGCTTCGGACCAGGTCGCGTGCCCGCGGCGCGTGCGCGACCCCACAGCTGGGCTTAAAGGGCAACGTACAGGTACGTTGATGTGCCCAGTCGTGCCATTCTACCGACGTATATCGGCGTGAAGGGGTCCTTAAGTGGTTAAAGCTGAACTCCAGACACAAAAACGTATATATTTCTAAAAAAAAAAATACACGGGTAGATTATAAACCAGGGGTCAAACTCAATTTGATCGTGGGCCGAATCCTTATTATGATTATCCTCAAAAGGGCCGGTTGTATCTGTAAGATTAGATGTCCAGCGCATCCCCTCCCCTTACATTAAATGTCAAGAGCCACCCCACCATCGCCCACTCTCTGAGTCCCCCACTCCCCCTTAGATCACAGTGCACCCCCCTTTCCTTATGCTGCTGCTGGAAAGAAGCTGGATGCATTGCTTGAAAGCAGAAAAGTAGGGGTCTGGAGGAGGACCAGAGGAGGGCTGGAGCTCTCCTGCAGCTACAGGAGAGGTGGGAGGGCCACATGAAATGGCCTGGAGGGCCACATGAAATGGCCTGGAGGGCCGGATTCGGCCCGCGGGCCTTGTGTTTGACACCTGTGTTATAAACCCATTTTGTGTGCACCAAATGTCTTTTCAAACTCAGATACAGTAAAACCTTGGATTGCGAGCATAATTAGTTCCAGAAACATGCTTGTAATCCAAAGCACTTGTATATCAAAGCAAATTTCCCCATAAGAAATAATGGGAACTCAAAGGATTCGTTCCACAACCTTTTATTCATAAGTCCTTCACTTTATATTCCATATAAAAAGATTATAGCAGCAATGTGATTGGTTGTGTAACCATAAAATATATCTATTGGACATAGAATGACCCTAGACCATTAATGAAGCTGGCACAGGAGTACCCCGCATCCTTCAAAAGTCTCTGGGTATCGCGGGCCATTCCGTTACAATGGGTTTGGAGTTTTTCCCCCTCATTATACTTACCTAGGTGGCTGCAGCATCAGTCCAATGCTGCATCTGCCTCCCCGGCATCTCTGTAACTGAGAACAGAGAGATCGAACATCGTCGATGGCTCGGTTCTCTCGGCTCCCCGAGCAGAGAGCTGCCGACTGTCAATCAGCATCTCTCCGCTCTGCTTCCCCACACTCACTGGAACGCTGAGCTGTAGAGGGGGGGGGGGGGGTAGAGAAGCCATCTCAGCCTCTCAGCAGGGAGCTCCCGTGCGTGTGCCCGGCGGGCGCGATCGCCGCCGGGCACACGCGAACGCTCGGTACAGAGCGGGGACCGGGAGCTGTGTGTGTAAACACACAGCTCCCGGTCCTGTCAGCAGGGGAAATGCTGATCTTCAGTTCATACAATGTATGAACCGAGGATCAGTGTTTCCCCTAGTGAGGCCACCCCCCCTACAGTTAGAACACACCCAGGCATACTTAACCCCTTCCTTGCCCCCTAGTGTTAACCCCTTCACTGCCAGTGGCATTTTTATAGTAATCCAATGCATTTTTATAGCACTGATCGCTATAAAAATGCCAATGGTCCCAAAAATGTGTCAAAAGTGTCCGAAGTGTCCGCCATAATGTCGCAGTACCGAAAAAAAAAAAAAAAATAAAAAAATAAAAAAAATCGCTGATCGCCGCCATTACTAGTAAAAAAAATATCATAAAAATGACATAAAAATACCCCCTATTTTGTAAACGCTATAACTTTTGCGCAAACCAATCAATAAACGCTTATTGCAATTTTTTTTTACGAAAAATATGTAGAAGAAAACGTATCGGCCTAAACTGAGGAAAAAAAATGTTTTTTTATATATTTTTGGGGGATATTTATTATAGCAAAAAGTAAAAAATATTCATTTTTTTCAAAATTGTCGCTCTATTTTTGTTTATAGCGCAAAAACTAAAAACCGCAGAGGTGATCAAATACCAGCAAAAGAAAGCTCTATTTGTGGGAAAAAAAGGACGCCAATTTTGTTTGGGAGCCACGTCGCACGACCGCGCAATTGTCTGTTAAAGCGACGCAGTCCCGAATCGCAAAAAGTACTCTGGTCTTTGGGCAGCAATATGGTCCGGGGGGTAAGTGGTTAATGATGGCAATGTATAAAAGTAAAAAAAAAAAAAAATTGGGCTTTAGAACCACTTTAAGCCAATAATCAGATATTTTGCCAATATTTAGAGATGTGCAATTAGAGTTTTTATGATCCGTTGCATAAGATTATCTCCGTTATTTGAACTGCGCATCCTTGCAAAAGTGGACTTTGTTCCAAGAAACGTGTTGGATGAAAGCCGTCTTGTGCAAAATAATCTGTGATGTTTGGCAAGCAACTATGAGATTGTAAAACACGTCTTTCTCTTTTGGTTTTAAATTGGGGAACATATGAATGTTCTCCCTTTTTTTTTATATTTGTAAACAAAACAACGAGATACGTTTCATTTATGTGCCATTGATTGGTCTGTGCGTTTGCTAAAATAAAAAAAATTTCTTTATACTTTGAATAGCAAAAAGAAAAGTTAGACGTGAGCAGAAACATTCATAGAACATTACAATATTTCCATAGCACACTCACCAGCTAGTCAGCACCCAAAAAAAAAGAAAAAGAATGAAGCCCCCAATCTCATGGTCACCTCTGAAGCGGAATAAGTTTGCTCTGGATCTCTCCGCTGATACCTGCTGAGCAGGCAGCTGACAGGTCCGTGTCCGCTTCACTATGCAGAGTGGACATGGACACAGTCCCGCTCTCCTCTATGGAGCAATCAGATGGAATGCCTCTCAGTTTCCATCAGATCCGATACACCAGACGGATGGGGAATAGGACCACCATGTTTGTTTTTTTTTGGACAGGATCGGATTTAAATGGTGGCGGGTGTCAGCGAACATGTGTCCATAGAAGAGACTTGAAGGTCTGGTCTGCCTGAAAAACAGGTGGACCTGATCGGACAAGCCTGTGTGAAAAGGGGCCTTGGTCAGTAACAACCAGAGCTGCACGATAAATCTTAAAAAATCGTGATCTCTATTCAACCCCCCCCTCGCGATCTCCATGCAGAATTTCCTGATTGATTCATGTAACAAGTGTAGAGAGTTCTCTGCTCATCAGTTGTCAAAAAAAAAAATGGGCAGCCAAGTTTTTTTACAACATTGTCTGCACTGGTAGTGAACTATACATTGTAACTTTTCCTTCTTAGATCAAAAGGAATCTGTTCTGTAAATGAGCGAAGTTTAACCTAAATGTCCTCTCCAAGGTAATGGAGAAAGTTGTGGTACAACAGCTGCAACAGCATCTAGACACCCATAATTTGCTCGATCCACTTCAATCGGGTTTCCGTCCCGGACACGGGACAGAAACAGCACTACTCAAAATATGGGATGACGTCCTCGAGGCCGCAGACGAAGGAGAATCTTGTCTTCTAGTACTGTTGGACCTCAGCGCAGCTTTTGACACGGTAGACCACAAACTACTACTGACTCGGCTAGCTGAAGTAGCCAGAGTCGCGGAATGTGATCTATCCTGGTTCTCCTTTTTGGAAAACCGATCACAAATAGTGAAATTGGGACCTTTCACTTCAGAAAAAACGCACGGTATTATGCGGAGTCCCCCAGGGATCCCCTCTGTCACCGGTGCTGTTCAATATCTATCTCCGCCCTCTCTTTGAAATCATCAGCAGCCAAAAGTTACTTTATCACTCGTATGCAGACGACACACAACTGTATTTTCGCATCTGCAACAAAAAGGATCATTATCTTGGACTAGAGAAATGCCTCTCTGATAGAAAACTGGATGACAAAGAGTTATCTTAAACTCAACGGTTCGAAAACAGAACTTCTCCTGTTTCACGCCAATCGAACAAATCAACAACTTGGGACACCCCCGCCCATTCTGGGCGAAATCATCACCCCTAGCACCAAAGTCAAAAGTCTCGGGGTCATCTTCGACACCAACATGACAATGGATGCACAAATAGGGTCAGTAGTCAGCGAATCCCACCATCTGCTGCGCCTACTACGCAGACTTATTCCATTTATTCCTAAAGAGGACATTGCAGTCGTGGTGGGAACAATTGTGAACTCCAGACTTGACTATGCAAATGCCCTCTACCTTGGACTCCCAAAATACCAAATCACTCGCATGCAAGTCGTTCAAAACATGGCCGCTAGACTTGTGACTGGGAAAAAACCCTGGGAATCAATCTCACCTTCGCTGAGATCCCTTCATTGGTTGCCAGTAAAAGACTATGGGCCAGATTCAGGTAGATCAGCGGATCTTTAGATCCGCGTGATCTATCCGATTTAAGATACCCTGCCGCAAGTTTGAGAGGCAAGTGGGTAATTCACAAACCACTTACCTCCAAACTTGCGGCGGCGTATCGCAAATCCCCCGGCGGAATTCAAATTCCGCGGCTAGGGGGAGTGTACTATTTAAATCAGGCGCGTCCCCGCGCCGATTTAAATGAGCATGCGCAGTCTGTGAATTTTCCCGGCGTGCATTGCTCCCACTGACGTCACTAGGACGTCAGTGGTTTTGACGCTTACGTAAACAACGTCCATCCGTATTACAGAACGATTTACGCAAACGACGTAAAAAAATTCAAAATCGACGCGGGAACGAAGGCTATACTTAACATTGGCTGCGCCTCATAGAAGCAGGGGTAAGTATACGCCGGGAAAGCCGCTACGGAAACGTCGTAAACACTGCGTCAGGTCCGCGTACGTTCGTGAATTTGCGTATCTCGCTGATTTACATATTATTCAAAGTAAATTAGCGGGAACGCCCCCCGCGCCATTTTTAAATTACAAATAAGATCCGACGGTGTAAGACAGTTACACCCGTCGGATCTTAGCCATATCTATGCATAACTGATTCTATGAATCAGGCGCATAGATAAGACCAGTGTAAGTCAGAGATATGACGGCGTATCAGGAGATACACCGTCGTATCTCTGTGAATCTGGCCCAGTATCACTTTTAAGGCACTCTGTCGAACGCATAAGTGTATTCTGGGAAATGCCCCCCAATATCTATGCGAAAAACTAAAAGCTCACAACCCCAATCACGTTCTGCGATCCTCCAACCAAAATCTACTCCAGATACCCAAAGGGATGCTCTACCAACCAGCATTCGGTTGGAGGAGAATCACTTGGCCTTTAGGAGAACGATCAAAACCCATCTCTTCTGAGGACAAAGGGACAACGAGCGCCCAGAGAGAGAGAGTATATATATACAGTGAGGAAAATAAGTATTTGAACACCCTGCTATTTTGCAAGTTCTCCCACTTGGAAATCATGGAGGGGTCTGAAATTGTCATCGTAGGTGCATGTCCACTGTGAGAGACATAATAAAAAAAAAAAATTCCAGAAATCACAATTTATGATTTTTTAACTATTTATTTGTATGATACAGCTGCAAATAAGTATTTGAACACCTGTCTATCAGCTAGAATTCTGACCCTCAAAGACCTGTTAGTCTGCCTTTAAAATGTCCACCTCCACTCCATTTATTATCCTAAATTAGATGCACCTGTTTGAGGTCATTAGCTGCATAAAGACACCTGTCCACCCCATACAATCAGTAAGAATCCAACTACTAACATGGCCAAGACCAAAGAGCTGTCCAAAGACACTAGAGACAAAATTGTACACCTCCACAAGGCTGGAAAGGGCTACGGGGAAATTGCCAAGCAGCTTGGTGAAAAAAGGCCCACTGTTGGAGCAATCATTAGAAAATGGAAGAAGCTAAACATGACTGTCAATCTCCCTCGGACTGGGGCTCCATGCAAAATCTCACCTCGTGGGGTCTCAATGATCCTAAGAAAGGTGAGAAATCAGCCCAGGACTACACGGGAGGAGCTGGTCAATGACCTGAAAAGAGCTGGGACCACCGTTTCCAAGGTTACTGTTGGTAATACACTAAGGCGTCATGGTTTGAAATCATGCATGGCACGGAAGGTTCCCCTGCTTAAACCAGCACATGTCAAGGCCCGTCTTAAGTTTGCCAATGACCATTTGGATGATCCAGAGGAGTCATGGGAGAAAGTCATGTGGTCAGATGAGACCAAAATAGAACTTTTTGGTCATAATTCCACTAACCGTGTTTGGAGGAAGAAGAATGATGAGTACCATCCCTAGAACACCATCCCTACTGTGAAGCATGGGGGTGGTAGCATCATGCTTTGGGGGTGTTTTTCTGCACATGGGACAGGGCGACTGCACTGTATTAAGGAGAGGATGACCGGGGCCATGTATTGCGAGATTTTGGGCAACAACCTCCTTCCCTCAGTTAGAGCTTTGAAGATGGGTCGAGGCTGGGTCTTCCAACATGACAATGACCCAAAGCACACAGCCAGGATAACCAAGGAGTGGCTCTGTAAGAAGCATATCAAGGTTCTGGCGTGGCCTAGCCAGTCTCCAGACCTAAACCCAATAGAGAATCTTTGGAGGGAGCTCAAACTCCGTGTTTCTCAGCGACAGCCCAGAAACCTGACTGATGTAGAGAAGATCTGTGTGGAGGAGTGGGCCAAAATCCCTCCTCCAGTGTGTGCAAAGCTGGTGAAAAACTACAAGAAACGTTTGACCTCTGTAATTGCAAACAAAGGCTACAGTACCAAATATTAACATTGATTTTCTCAGGTGTTCAAATACTTATTTGCAGCTGTATCATACAAATAAATAGTTAAAAAATCATAAATTGTGATTTCTGGAATTTTTTTTTTTGATTATGTCTCTCACAGTGGACATGCACCTGCGATAACAATTTCAGACCCCTCCATGATTTCCAAGTGGGAGAACTTGCAAAATAGCAGGGTGTTCAAATACTTATTTTTATATATATATATATATATATATATATATATATATATATATATATATATATATATATATATATATATATATATATATATATATATATATATATATATATATATATATATATATATATATATATATATATATATATATATATATATATATATATATATATATAATGTATTGTGAGGGGTTAGCCTGGCAGCGGGTGTGTGGGACCCCCTGGAAGGGTTCAGCACACAAAAACATTAGGCACAGCAGACAGTGCTAGGAGGAAAACAAAAAGGTGCGGTTTGAAAAATATAGCAGCAAACAAAAGAAATACAAAAATAAATCCTGGTTAACTTGTCCTGCTTGCTATAAACGTTGGTGTCCCTAACTAACAACTGGGTACAGCCTTGTGCTGCCCCACTCCCTGCTGTTTAAATCGTTTAGCAATAGCCACACAGGCTTGGTCTCACCGCACAGACATCACACTCTCCAGACTATCCACACAGATCTGGTTCCAGGTTGGAGCATATCTCTCTGCCTGCTGGGAGTTTTTGTAGAGGACCCAATGAGCCCGCCTAATTCAGCTGGGCTCATCAAGTCTTCCCAGCAGGACTCCCAGCACTCCCTCTAGAGGTATAAACTGGCATAAAGCCTGAACCTAGGGGATATATACACTGCATCCAACCAGGGAATTTAACCTGCCTGCTGCCTGTATATTATATATATATATTTAGTGTAAGGGGTTAGCTCGGTAGTGGGGTGTGTGATCCCCTGGATGGGTTCACTACACACTGAATTTATACAGACAGGCAGTCGAAGACGTTTGAAAACAAAGATTTTGGTTTATTCTTCCATCTTGGTGGAAACAAGTGCAAGCATCTAAACAGCATAAACAAAATCAAACATAAAATAAACCCTGGCCACTTGGGGCGTCTACCTTCCACACAGGAACCTATCTATGGGATCTGGCACAGCCTACTGCTGGGCAAACACTGCTGGTCATACAGCAGAAAAACAATAGTCTTGATTTTTATCACACAGAAAAATCAATCCTCTCCTCACCTCCTCAGAAGACTTTCAGTACACTGCTCTCCTTTCTCACAAAGCCTCAGGATGCAGCAATTCAGTGGTAATCCTCTGGATTACTTATAGAGGCCTTAATTGCCTCATTCTGAACAGCTGATGTTTTCCAACGGCCTTAGACCTTTTCTGGCTACTTCTCGCAGCCGACGCCTAATAACAATTGGTGTATTGTCTAAACAAGGCAGAAATGTATGTCCCGTCTGTGACAACACCCACAGATTTACTGGACTTCCTGTCACAGTATAATTATATATATATATATATATATATATATATATATATATATATATATATATATATATATATATATATATATATATATATATATATATATATATATATATATATATATATATATATATATATATATATATATATATATATATATATATATATATATATATATATATATACTTTTTAGCAGAGACCCCAGAGAATAAAATGGTGGTTGTTGCAATATGTTGGTGTATAACTAATAGACACCTAAATATGTAATTTTATGTACTCCATAATGCACTGCCTCATCTATATATAATCCATACAGGCTTTTTTTTGTCCGCCATGTTTATTTAGCAAGGTTTACCGATGCACAATAGTATTAAGCACAGAAAGCATCATTTTCTCTGTTTCCAGGTACTTTACTCAAATTACTGTAGGGCACCAGAAAGCGCGGTCCCCATAGACAAAGGCAGAAAGAGGAGAGAGCTCTGAGATGCTATGTAAATGAATTACGCTAGCAATTACAATGTAATTTCCTCCTGCAAAGTGACACTTAGGGGTATATCCATCAAACCACGATATTATCTAACACGAGTTGAAGGGAATGTATCATTTAGAAAGAGAAAAGTATAGCTTGTTTATTTAGACTTCCTAAGTACATGTTGGCAAGGCAGTTAGCTTAATTTTCGTTGGAGGCTGTTCAAAATACACATTTAGAAAAAAAAAAAACACACGGTCATCGTCCATTTTCTCCATGCTACTTCCAACACTTAATGTGGCATTCCGACCAACCCTCCAAAACAGGAGCTGTTGTCGTGTTTACCCACTTCAAGAGACTGACAATTCATGTTTTATTTCCAGCGGTTTGGCTTCTTAGGTTTTAGAAAAGGATTGCAGTAAAGCCTCATACACACGACCGCTTTTCCCGTCGGGAAAACTGCCATGAGAGCTTTTGGCCGGGAAAACCGTCCGTGTGTACGCTTCATCGCAGTTTTCCTGACAGGAAAACTACCCAAAAAAAAAAAGGAGGCAACCAGCTCTCTTTTTTCCCACCGGGATTCCCAGCGGTTTTTAACCCGGAAGATTTCCTATGGGAAACACTGCGATGGAGCACATACATGGCTGGGATTCCCGACCAGAGCTCTCATGTGTGTAGGGGGGAAAAAGTTACCAAGCAGGTTCTCGGTTTTCCCGGTGGACTTTTTACTGCCGGGAATCCCGTACGGGTGTACAAGGCTTTAGAACTAGTTGGGTTATCCTACAGAACTATACATTAACTAGATAGATAGATAGATAGATAGATAGATAGGAGCGCCTGTAAAGCACCTGAAAGAAGCCTCATCTGTAATCCCAATGTGAAAGCCCGAGTGCTCTCAGAGCTGGTAAAGCTCCGCTAAGACCCCTTTCACACTGGGGTGTTTTTCAGGCGCCTTGGCGTTAAAAAAAGCGGCTCAATGGGAAGGTGCGCTTTAGGAGCCGTGTATATTTTTTATTCTAACACCCTAGAGAATAAAATGGCGGTCATTGCAATACTTTGTCACACCGTATTTGCGCAGCGGCCTTACAAGCGCACTTTTTTTGGGGACAAAATACACCTAAAAAAAATAAAAAATGAGACAAGTTAGCCCAATTTTTTTTTATATTGTGAAAGATAATGTTACGCCGAGTAAATTGATACCCAACATGTTACGCTTCAAAGTTGCGTCCGCTCGTGGAATGGCGACAAAAATCTCCATAGGCGACGTTTAAAAAATTCTACAGGTTGCAAGTTTTGAGTTACAGAGGAGATCCAGGGCTAGAATTATTGCTCTCGCTCCAACGATCATGTGTGGTTTGAATACCGTTTACATATGAGGGCGCTACTCACATATGTGTTTGCTTCTGCGCACGAGCTTGGCCCGGGGCGCGTTTTCTGGCTCCTAACTTTTTTAGCTGGCTCCTAGATTCCAAGCAAATTTGTCAAACCCTGCCTGGACTGAGAAGATGGCTCAGAAATGACACCATCAAGTAAACAGTGGTGCTTGTGCAGGAGATTGCGCAATCGTTAATGTTTTTTTGCCACTAAATACCGGTCATACACGTAAGAACAAGACTGTTTGATATATAAAACATTTTGATAAAAAAATAAATGGCTTTCAGAAATCAAGTGTACTAAATGAATGTTGAAATCAATAAAAAGAACACTCAGCCGTAGAAGAAAATCTAAAACACAATCGATCTTTTCTTTGTTGGTTTGAACAACTGTTTTTTCCCCAAATGTATCCAATCTTTTGGTTGATCGTTTTATCTGTATGTGTATGGGCAGGAATGGACTGTGAAAATTGTGGCCAGTTTAACATGCATGTCAAAGTTTGCCACCTCAAATTGTAAACCAGGGGTTTGATAAATTTGCTTGGAATCTAGGAGCCAGCTAAAAAAGTTAGGAGCCAGAAAACGCGCCCCGTCCAAATTACAATGCATTTTTATAGCCTGTTTTGCTGTGAAAATGACAATTGTCCCAAAAATTTGTCAAAATTGTCCGATGTGTCCGCCACAATGTCGCAGTCACGAAAAAAAATCGCTGATTGCCGCCATTAGTAGTAAAAAAAAAAAAATTATAAATAAAAATGCAATAAAACTATCCCCTATTTTGTAAACACTATAAATTTTGCGCAAACCAAATCAAACTTTAAAAATATATATATTTTTTTCCCTCCAATATGTGCCGTCAATTACTGTACTCTGATCTGATACACACAGAAAACGTAGAAATAGGGCATCACAAATCTCGTATTCACATATCCAATGACAACTCCACATGCATGGGTGGGTCTTTTAAATAATCAAAATAAAAGCAGCCAAGATAGACTCCTAATGCAGCGATAATGTGTTGTAATCGGGGTGAGATTTCACCATCACTGCTGAGTGTAGACATTTATAAAAAAATAAAGAATAAAGTATATGGATGACATTACAAGCTTAGGTGACTGTGTGGCTTTGAAGCTCATTTACAACCACAGTGACTGCAATGCTCAGCCGAGTTCAGAAGCTGCAGGAACTGTCCAGCACCTCACCTGCTGAAATCTATCAGATCAGCTCCACCGTCAGGTCACAGGAATAATCCTCTCTGCATTTAGTCCTTATTGCCTGGGTCTGTTCAGTGACAGAGTAGTAAAGATCCCAGGCAGAGCACAAAATAAAGGAGTAAACGCATTAAGGCTGGGTTCACACCATTGCGACTTTTGACCGGCTCTCTATGGAGTCAGTTCAAATATCGCCGCTGCCGCTCTGGTGCGAATTTGCACAGGAGCCCTGTGCGTCTTTTGTTCCATTTCAGATCCGAAATCAGCCAAAAATTCAGGCGGAAAGCGGACCTGAAAACGGTGAACCAGGATGCACTGGACCCCTGCTGGGAGCCGCATGCGGCGATGGTGTGAGCCCAGCCTAAATGTTTGGCTATTTAACTACTTGCCAAACAGCCGCCGCAGTTATACGGCGGCAGGTCCGCTCCCCTGCGCGAGAGCCCGTAGCGCAGCGGAGGCGTCGCACACACGCCCCCCCACTCGTCCCCGACTCCCGTGCGCGTGCCCGGCGAGCGCGATCGCCGCCGGGCACCCACGATTGCTCGTTACAGAGCGAGGACCGGGAGCTGTGTGTGTAAACACACAGCTCCCGGTCCTGTGAGGGGAGAAATGCCTGACCGTACAATGTATGAACAGCGATCAGTCATTTCCCCTAGTGAAGCCACCCCCCCCCTACAGTTAGAACACACCCAGAATACTTAACCCCTTCCCAGCCCCCTAGTGTTAACCCCTTCCCTGCCAGTGGCATTTTTATAGTAATCCAATGCATTTTTATAGCACTGATCGCTATAAAAATGCCAATGGTCCCAAAAATGTGTCAAAAGTGTCCGCCATAATGTCGCAGTACCGAAAAAAAAAAAAAAAAAAAAAAACGCTGATCGCCGCCATCACTAGTAAAAAGAAAATATTAATAAAAATGCCATAAAACTACCCCCTATTTTGTAAACGCTATAACTTTTTCGCAAACCAATCAATGAACGTTTGTGATTTTTTTTTTTACGAAAAATATGTAGAAGAATACGTATCGGCCTAAACTGAGGAAAAAAACTGTTTTTTATATATTTTTGGGGGATATTTATTATAGCAAAAAGTAAAAAAGTAAAAAATATATTTTTTTTTCAAAATTGTCGCTCTATTTTTGTTTATAGCGCAAAAACTAAAAACCGCAGAGGTGATCAAATACCACCAAAAGAAAGCTCTATTTGTGGGGGAAAAAAGGACGCCAATTTTGTTTGGGAGCCACGTCGCAAGACAGCGCAATTGTCAGTTAAAGCGACGCAGTGCCGAATCGCAAAAAGTGCTCTGGTCTTTGACCAGCAATATGGTCCAGGGGTTAAGTGGTTAAAGTGGACTTTCAGTAATTTTTTCAACTTTCCATCTATTAAATCTTCTGCCCTTGTTGTTTTATCTTTGGATAGTAAAAAAAAAAATTCTGCCAGTAAATACCTTACATAGCCCACTACCCGTTTCTTGTCTGGTAAATCGTGTCCCCTATATTGCAGAGAAAACGTAGACAGAATCTCAGTTTTTTACTGCCGTGTCCCCTATATGGGGAAAAAGCATACAGTAGGTGCCGCCGATTTTGTGTTTCCAGCGCGATGGGATCCCCCACAAGATGCAGTGCATCCATAGTAATCTATTGGGGGCGGTGAGCGGGAGGAGCGTCAGAGCTCGGCGCTGGTTTCCGCGACGGGGGGCCACATCGCCGCGGGAATATACAATGTCACGGTCAGGTACTGTAGATCGAATTTCTCTGGTTTTTATTGCTGTGGCCCCTATAAGGACAATGTCCCACAGCTTAGAGATCTTAGAGCAGGGGTTGACAAATTTGCTTGGAATCTAGGAGCCAGGTAAAAAAGTTAGGAGCCAGAAAAGGCGCCCCGTCCCGACGAGCTTGCGCGCAGAAAGCGAACACATACGTGAGCAGCGCCCGCATATGTAAACGGTGTTCAAACCACACATGTGAGGTATCCCCGCGATTGGTAGAGCGAGAGCAATAATTCTAGCCCTAGACCTCCTCTGTAACTCAAAACATGCAACCTGTAGATTTTTTTTAAACGCTGCCTATGAAGATTTTAAAGGGTAAAAGTTTGTCGGCATTCCACGAGCGGACGCAATTTTGAAACGTGACATGTTGGGTATGAATTTACTCGGCGTAACATTATCTTTCATAATATAAAAAAAAAAAAATGGGGATAACTTTACTATTGTCTTATTTTTTAATTAAAAAAAGTGTAATTTTTTCACCAAAAAAGTGCGCTTGTAAGACCGCTGCGCAAATACGGCATGACAGAAAGTATTGCAACGTTTGCCATTTTATTCTCTAGGGTGTTAGGATAAAAAATATATATAATGTTTGGGGGTTCTAATTAGAGGGAAGAATATGGCAGTGAAAATAGTGAAAAACAACATTAGAATTGCTGTTTAACTTGTAATGCTTAACTTGTAATACCAACGGCCACCACCAGATGGCGCCAGCTCACATCTGGTGGTAATAACTTGTAATACCAACGGCTACCCACCAGATGCCCCCCCCTTCCAAGCCAAGTCGCCAGGGCCCTATTTCTAGTCGCCATGGCGACCTGGCGCCCGGGATTTGTCGAGCCCTGTCTTAGAGACCCCCAACAGACTGTACCACAGGAATAAGGTATTACCATATCTGACACTAATAGTTAGCTGCAATTGATTATGATTTTGGCATAACAGACAGTTGAGAGGTATCTTGATATAGCGTGGTCCTACCCCGAAGGGTTCCGATGCGATTGGGCCAATTTAGACAGGATCCGATTAACCTACCAGCATGTCTTTAGAGTGTGGGAGGAAACCCCGGAGGAAACCCACACAGGCACAGGGAGAACATGCAAACTCCAGGCAGATGATGTTGTGGTCAGGATTTGAACCAGCGACCCTTTTGCTGCTAGGTGAAAGTGCCAACCACTACACCACTGGTGTTCCATAAAGTGGAACTAAACTGCATTTACATTTTTTTGTAATCAAAGAAAACCCACCCATCCATTCATGTATCCATGCTTTATTTTGTTGTTAAATCATTTGAAAAACATCCCTCTAGGATTTCTAGCTGCGGCCATCTTGAGTAACGGCAAATAATTTATGTAGTATTTATTTCCTGGAACCCATCTGCCTTTAGCTTCCATCATGCAGGCAGGATAGTGTGTTTAGCTGAGAAAGCCACTCCTCTCATGAAGACTCCTAGGATATATGGGCCCAGATTCACAGAGAGCAAGGCGCACATTACGCCGCCGTAGAGCAAACACGCAAACGTAGCGCGGAGAGGCAAGCATTGCATTCAGCAAGCCAGTGCTCCCAACGCTGCGCCATGCAAATGATGGGCAAATGATGGGCCGAGCGCCCGACAGGTATGTATAAACGAACTGCGCATTTGCCGTGACGTGGACGCATGCACAGCACCCCCCTGCGCCTGCTCACAACCACGCCGGCACAACTGCCTAAGCTACGCCGGATCACCGCGTACGCCGTGAACATAACGTACGCCCAGCCAGACACACGTCCAAGGCACAATACGCCGGCTTGTGTTCCCTGGTGCAGACCTGAGCATGTCTGTTGCCGGGTTGCACCTCATCTATGGGGAATAACTTTACGCCGGACGTACAACTTACGCGCATCTCTCGTAGCAAGTAAAACGGGGGTTCAGGGGGGGGGGGGGCGGTACCGTCAAAAGTTTTTTCACCTTAATGCATAGGATGCATCAAGGTGAAAAAACATTTACCGGCGTATACCGCGCACTTTTTTGCCCTGAAATTCAGGGAAAAATCGTGGGTGCGCGATATACGCCGATACCCGAGTTTGAACTACTGCGCCGGCATATACCGAGCGCAGTACACTCATGTATAGTCGGGCAGGCTCGGGTTCTCTCGCAGTCACGTCCTGGACTACAGGACGTGACCGCGAGAGGAGCCGAGCCGTACTGCGCTCGGTATATGCCGGCGCAGTAGTTCAAACTCAGCGCGGGAAGCGGTGATCGAGCAGCGAGGACACCGCAGAAGGACGCCAGACCTGACGAGGAGGACACCGAAGTCGCAGACGGACGCCGGACCCGACGAGGCCGCAGACGGACGCCGCGCAAGACACCAAAACTGTAAGTACTAAAAAATAATTTTTTACAGGAATGCGGGTCCAATTTAGGGGTGCGCGCTATACGCCGGAGCGCGCAATACCCCGATAAATACGGTACCTTTACAACCCCATTAACCTTGCTGGTGTATGCCGAACTAAATAAAAATAAAAAATAAATACTGTTGCAGTGTGACTGCATTAGCACACAGCAAAATATGTAAAACCCCCGCCTTGTCTGTGTATTTATGACCTTTGAATAAAAACCTCAATCCAGAAAAAAAGACATGGCAGAAAAAAAAAAGAAAAAAAGACGCAATGCACCACAAAGAAAACATTCAAACGCTTAAAAAAAAAAAAATTATATAAACGTATCAGTGTACTACAAATCACCGGATGAAGGCACATAAATAAAAATAAATATGTGCACTTTTTTTTTTTCTAAAACACATTTGAATGAATGAGCTGTTAAGTGTTGCATGCTAACTGCTCATTATTTCTTAGACTTCGTGAATTATGGGCAACAGCAGGAAGAAAGTTCCCCGTTTTGTATTTGTTGCGCTACACACCAGCGGAACACGTGCGATAACATCCCGAGGCAAAGAGCGCGAACCGCGATCGCTACCACGAGGTGCGGAGAGAGAGTGTGAATGAAGCAGAAGTTTATAATTGTTTGCTTCAAGGAATTTTTTTAAAAACACGCACAACAATTACACTGAATTTTTTTCCCCAGGTACAGATCTCCTACCTACACAAGCTGAAAATAGGATTCTGGATGCCAAGGAGACAAAATTACTTATATGCAAATTAGATAGGAAATCACACCAAATTACACTTGCACTGAAAAACGATATGTTTCCTATCCCCTGACAGAACAGGGAGGATTTGTGGGCTTACACCCACTAATCCCCATGCTGGCTTTCGTGCCTGCGATCACGGCCGCCGGTCACGCACATCAGGACCCCCGCTGTGCAGCTGCCCCCTTGCGGCTCATAAAGGGAACAATGTAGACATATGGGCTGGTCGGCAAGTAGTTAACCACTTAAGCCCTGGACCAAAATGCAGGTAAATGACCGGGCCCCTTTTTTGCGATTCGGCACTGCGTCGCTTTAACTGACAATTGCGCGGCCATGCGACATGGCTCCCAAACAAAATTAGCGTCATTTTTTTCCCACAAATAGAGCTTTCTTTTGGTGGTATTTGATCACCTCTGCGGTTTTTAGTTTTTGCGTTATAAACAAAAATAGAGCCACAATTTTGAAAAAAATTCAATATTTTTTACTTTTTGCTATAATAAATATCCCCCAAAAATATATAAAAAAAAAATGTTTTCCTCAGTTTAGGCCGATACGTATTCTTCTACCTATTTTTGGTAAAAAAAAAAAAAAAAATCGCAATAAGCGTTTATCGGTTGGTTTGCGCAAAATTTTTAGCGTTTACAAAATAGGGGATAGTTTTATTGCATTTTTATTAATTATTATTTTTTTACTACTAATGGCGGCGATCAGCTATTTTTTTCGTGACTGCGACATTATGGCGGACACTTCGGACAATTTTGAAACATTTTTGCGACCATTGTCATTTTCACAGCAAAAAATGCATTTAAAATGCATTGTTTATTGTGGAAATGACAGTTGCAATTTGGGAGTTAACCACAGGGGGCGCAGAAGGGGTTATGTTTCACCTAGTGTGTGTTTACAACTGTAGAGGGGTGTGGCTGTAGGAGTGACGTCATCGATTGTGTCTCCCTATAAAGGGGATGACACGATCGATGCAGCCGCCACAGTGAAGCACGGGGAAGCTGTGTTTACACGCGGCTCTCCCCGTTCTTCAGTTCCGGGGACTGATCACGGGACCCCAGCGGCGATCTGGTCCGAGAGGGGCCGCGGTCCCGGATCGTCGGACCGGGTCACGGGCGCGCACCCACGACCCACGGCTGGGTAGATGTACAGGACATGCCGGTACGTCCATCTGCCCAGCCGTGCCATTCTGCCGACGTACATTTACAGGAGGCGGTCCTTAAGTGATTGAAAAAGAGGTCCGGGAAAAATAATTAATAGCCAGCAGCTACAAATACTGCAGCTGCTGGCTTTTAATAAATGGACACTTACCTGTCCTGGAGTCCAGCGATGTCAGCAGTAGGGTTCCCGGCGTGAACCTGAAAGGCTACACTGCCGCCGCCATTGCGTGTTAAGGGAACCCGGCAGTGTAGCCTTTGGGCTTCAGGCCGGGAACCCTACTGCACATGCGCAAGGCCCCACTCCTGCGGTAACGTCACTGCTGCGGCCAGACTCCCGAAAGTGGGAAAGGATACCTGTCAAAGACAGGTATCCTGTCCCCCCCTTTCCCCCCCGAAAGGTGCCAATTGTGGCACCCGAGGGGGGGGGGGGGAGGAATCCAATGAGCGGACGTTCCACTTTAGGGTGGAACTCCGCTCTAAAGTGGTTGTAAAAAATAAGCTGTCGCAGTGGCCAGTGACCAGTGACATGTCTCCCAACGTTTTTTTCTGGGTTCGCGGGTTCCGGCACTGTAATTGGCCGGACCCACGATGACATCACTCCAATGACATCGGCGCAAGCGTAGGAGATATTTACAGTACCTACAGGTAAGCCTTATTATATAACTTTAAGATTAAAAACATTCTGCGTGCAGCAGCCCCCCTAATACTTACTTGAGCCCCATCTCTATCCAGCGATGTCCAAGTGTGCCTCGGCTGTCCAGGACTCTCACTCCTGATTGGCTGAAACACAGCAGCGGCGCCACTGGCTCCCACTGCTGTCAAAGTCATTTAGCCAATCAGGAGAGAGAGGGGGGCAAGACCGAAACGCGGCTCCATGTCTGCATGAACACATGGAGCTGCGGCTCGGATGCCCCTATAGCAAGCTGCTTGCTGTGGGGGCACTCAGGGACCAGGAGCACCAAAGAGGGACCCAAGAAGAGGAGGACCCTGGCTTCTCTGTGCAAAATCACTGCAACAGGTAGGTATGACATGTTTGTTATTCTTAAAGAAACAAAAACCAAGATAAAATGTAGAAGTGATATTGAGTACGTTTACATTTTTTCCAACCTAACAAAAATATATATTTTTTTTACGTATTTCTTTTCCTGCTGTCAAAACTCTGCTCTCCCATCCTTTCCCAGGCTGTCAGAACACTTCCCTCTGTTCATTTACACCTCACATCAGCTGCATCTGTTGACTGCTGGTACAGATATGGATTTTTGTCTCTTCAGACGCAGGTATAATTACCTAAATCGGAAAGATGTGCTCAGCAATGGTACCGTTGCAAACAGCAGCTGAAAGTTTTTATTATCTGTACGACTGAATTCTGTTGTGTAACTGTTTACCAAACACAAAGGATGTGACAAGACTGGAAAAAAAGTCTTGTGCTTTATTTAACCGCTTGCCCTCTGGAAAATTGTCCGAAGTGTCCGCCATAATGTCGCAGTCACGAAAAAAAAAAAAAAAAAAAACGCTGATCGCTGCCATTAGTAGTAAAAAATAAATAAAAATGCAATAAAACTATCCCCTATTTTGTAAACGCTATAAATTTTGCGCAAACCAATCGATAAACGCTTATTGCTATTTTTTTTACCAAAAATAGGTAGAAGAATGCGTATCGGCCTAAACTGAGGAAATTTTTTTTATTTTTTTTATTTATTTTTGGGGGGTATTTATTATAGCAACAAGTAAAAAATATTGCATTTTTTTAAAAATTGTCGCTCTATTTTTGTTTATAGCGCAAAAAATAAAAAACCGCAGAGGTGATCAAATACCACCAAAAGAAAGCTCTATTTGTGGGAAAAATAAGGACGCCAATTTTGTTTGGGAGCCACGTCACACGACCGCGCAATTGTCAGTTAAATCGACGCAGTGCCGAATCGCAAAAACTGGCCAGGTCCTTTACCTGCCTAAAGGTCCGGGTCTTAAGTGGTTAACACACCTATCCCCCCTATGAGTGTGAGCTCAAATTTATACAGAAAGTAAAAGCATACTTAGAATCGCAGTTGCCCTTTACACACGGCAAGAGTTAAAAATGTCTGCTGACTGCAAACTTGCAGTGACTTTGAGTTATAAGACATTTCTGGCGAAAATTCACAACGACAGCTACATTTAAGAACCACTACAAATAAACAATTCTACATCAATATTTCTCGGGAATTGAAAACTGCTGGGTGATTTGACAGTGGAATATGTAATTAGGATGAAAGGAAAAAAACTGCTCGCTATTTTCCTAGTGGTAAAATACTGTTTTTTAAAGTCATGTTAAGAGAGGGAAAAAATTATTTAACCTGCAGAAAACCGAGAGGGGGGGAGCGGATCGTCGCACTGGAAAGGTAATAAACCAATCCTGAACAGTTCTTAGATGGAACCAATACAAGTCTGCGAGGTAAAAGCATTGCCATTATTATGAAGGAAATAAAAACACAAGTCAGGAAATTATTTAGTAATATGATAGAATTTGTTGAGGTATTAAATTCTATTTTGGCTTTTTTTTTCTTATAGGAGAACTATTGACTATTAAAAAACAAATATGCACTGTAGCATTTAACCGCTTAACCACTACCCGACGGCCGTACGACTTTGTACAGCCGCAGGGTGGTTCTACTTCTCTAACAGGCCGTGTTTTTACGGCCTGCGCTCCACCAGGCCACTGGGGGGCGCGCGTCCCCGCCGCATCGCTGAGATGCCGATGCGCGTGCCTGGCGGATGCGATGTCCGCCAGGCACTCGGGATCGGCGGCTACAGGGACAAGACGTGGATCTCTGTGTGTAAACACAGAGCTCCACGTCCTGTCAGGGGAGAGAGGAGACCGATCTGTGTCTCTTGTACATAGGGACATAGATCGGTCACCTCCCCCTGTCACCCCCCACAGTTAGAACACAATTCAGGGTACACATTTAACCCCTTCCTCACCCCCTAGTGTTAACCCCTTCAATGCCAGTCACATTTATACAGTAATTAGTGCATATTTATAGCACTGATCGCAGTATAAATGTGAATGGCGCCAAAAATGTGTCAAAAGTGTCCGATGTCTCCGCCATAATGTCGCAGTCACGAAAAAAACGCTGATCGCCGCCATTAGTAGTAAAAAAAATAATAATAAAAAATAATAATAATTCTGTCCCCTATTTTGTAAGCGCAATAACTTTTGTGCAAACCAGACGCTTATTGCGATTTTTTTTTTTTTTTTTTACCAAAAATATGTAGAAGAATACGTATCGCCTAGACTGAGAAACAATTATTTTTTTTAAAAAATTGGGCCATTTATTACAGCAACAAGTAAAAAATAGTATTTTTTTTTTCAAAATTGTCGCTCTATTTTTGTTTATAGCGCAAAAAATAAAAACCGCAGAGGTGATCAAATACCACCAAAAGAAAGCTCTATTTGTGGGGAAAAAAGGACGTCAATTTTGTTTGGGAGCCACGTCGCACGACCGCGCAATTGTCAGTTAAAGCGACGCAGTGCCACAAGCTGAAATTTCACCTGGTCAGGAAGGGGGTATACATGCCCAGTAAGGAAGTGGTTAAGGACCGCAGCGCGACTATTCACGTCGGCAGAATGGTACCGCTGGGCACAAGGGCGTACAGGTACATCCCCTTTAAGATGGCCAGGCGTGGGTCGCGAGCGTGGGTCGCGATCGGGTCAGAGAGAGGAAGAACGGGGAGAGGTGAGTGTAGACAAACTTTCCCCGTTCTTCCTAGTGTGGCTTCCTAATTTAGAGACTATTACATACAGTGGGACCGTGGAAAACAAACATAGCCATCCACTAACCCACCCCAACTGTTCAAACCCTCTACTCCTGAAATACTCTGCACTTTTGCGTTCTAATGCCGCGTACACATGGTCGGAAATTCCGACAAGAAAACCATGGATTCTTTCTCACAGGGAATGTTGGCTCAAACTTGTGTTGCATACACACGGTCACACAAATCTTGACGGAAATTTCGACCGTCAAGAATGCGGTGACGTACGACGAGCCGAGATCAATGAAGTTCAATAGGCAGTTCTGCTCTTCTGCTTCTGAGCATGCGTGTTTTTTCTGCACGTCAGAATTGCATACAGACGAAGGGAATTTCCAATAGGAACTTTTTAGGTCTGAAAAATAGAGAACCTGCTCTCAATCTTTTGTTGGCGGAAATTCCAACAGCAAAAGTCGAATGGAACCTGCACACGGTCGGAATTTCCCACCTAAAAGCTCACATCTGACTTTTCTTGTCGGATTCTCCGACCCTGTGTACGCGGTAGGGCTGCAACTAACGATTATTTTCATAATCGATTCGTTGGCCGATTATTGTTTCGATTAATCGGATAATGGCCTTAAAAAAAATAATAATAATTAGCGTTTTTACATTTTTTTGGGCCAATTTGTTGTTGGGCAGATTACAAAACACAAATTGCAGCAAAAACACATTACATGCTTTTCTGCAGCTTCTCCATTGAAGTATATTGAACCAAAAAAACAAAATATCACCGTTTTGCATTAAAAAGTCCTTGCCCTTTCCAAACAGGCAGCAGCTGAAAAAAAAATCATGGATGTGAACGTGTCCCATAGGAAAACATGTAAATAAACTGTAGTGTGTTTCTGCAAAAAACAGAGGTGTGACCCAGGCCTGAGATGTTTAGTAACATAATGGGATTAAAAAACAAAAATAAGTACAAAAAGAGCAAATAATCACTACTGTAAGGCTGCATTCACACCTAAGCGACAAAACGCCCGACGCGGGATGCTTCTGCCGCTAGAGGGGAGAATTCCCATTGCTGTCTATGGAGATGGTTCACATCTCAGACGCGCAACGCCTGTCGCCTGAAAAAAAGTCCCGGACCCTTTTTTTCACGCGACAGGCGCGTTTTCCCATAGACAGCAATGGGAATACTTTTAGGGAAAAAAAAATAAAAATTGAAACATTTGTACTCGCGGCAAATCTGCCGCTACACGCGAACGCGGCTGTCGCTTAGGTGTGAATGCAGCCTAAGGGGTTCATTTTTTTACTGTGGGACAGTGAAAGTAATATTTACAGTAGCGATTTGCTTTTTTGTACTATAAAAGGCTAATTTTAGTTTTTTTAACCCCATTATGTTACTGACCGATTAATCGATTAATTTCATAAATCGATTAGTTGTTTAGGCCCTAGTACGCGGCATAACTCCTCTCCTACAAAAAAAATCTGCACTGGTGACGGAGTCTTCTCCTTCCTCTAACTCTCCTCTCCTGAAATACTCGGTGATGCTCAAGGACTCTGCATTTTTCTCCAAACAGGCAAAGGAGGTTGGAGCAATAAGTTGCTGGTGTGAAACCACCTGCTCTGGTAACTATTTGGCAGTTGTAATGTCATTTTCCTTCAGCCATATAGCACAGGCCAGACCGAATCATGTGCACCACTTTACAAATCCTGAGGCAGGTAAAATAGCACCTCTATGGATGTGCGATATGTTGCCGGGAGTCGTCTTTAGCCACAGTGGAGAGTGAAAAGGACGGGGCGAGGATACACGTTCTCTCTCAATAGTTCACAGAGAAGCAGGTTCACAAAGCCTCGTGAACAGAGAGTAACACTGCCACCACTGGGCTCAAAGCAGGTTTTTATTGAGAAAATTATGAAAGTATGAAACTCCAAATTCAATGTACCTATTCAGAAGAACTCTGTAGCCAGATTACCATAACAACGAGGGTTTAAACTGAGCCATCAATAATTGAATGTTCTCAGATAAGTAGGTTGACTTGAGTCATCAATGTCTTGTAAACAATCTTTTCAATGTGCAATAATAAAATTAAACAAAAAACATGGGCAGCGATTATAAAAATCACAAATGGGCAGGCACCTTTGCCTATTACATACGCAGGTGCTGCTTCCTGATTAATACTGCTGAGTAGCGATTGTGCTTCATTGTCCTGAGGTCCTACAGAAAGGAAGCCAATTGTACTTATCCAACACACATACAGGCCCGGATTCACAAAGCACTTACGCCGACGTATCTCGATATACGCCGCGTAAGTGCAAAGATGCGCCGTCGTATCTGTGCGCCGGGCCCACAAACTGAGATACGCCTGAAAATAGGCTTCATCCGACCGACGTAAATTTCCTACGCAGGCGTAGAGTGGGCGCATATTTACGCTGGACGTATTTGGCGCTCCCATTGATTTTCTATTCACATATGCAAATGAGGGAGATACGTCGATTCACAAACGTCCGTCCGACGCAGTGCGCGTAAAGTCGTACGTCCGGCGTAGTTATGCCCCATAAAGCAGGTGTAAGTCAGCAGCATCCATGCAAATGGCTGCACCAGTGAACACAAGCCGACGTATTTTACATAGTTTACGTAGGACGTGAATATGACTAGGCGTAGGTTACGTTCACGCCGTAGGTAGTGATCCGGCGTATCTTAGGGAGTAGTTCCGACGTGATTCTGCGCATGCGCACTGGGAAGCGTCCACGGGACGGCGCATGCCCAGTTCATGATACGTATCTGTCTGAGACTCAGCCCATCATTTGCATGGGGTCACGCCTCATTTGCATGACTCACGCCCACTTCCACATACGTCGGCTTACGCCTAGGAAACCCAGAGCAGATTTGGCAGCACTGGCTTTGTGAATCCAGTGCTTGCCTCTCTGCTCTATGTCGGCGTAGCGTAAAGGAGATACGTTATGGCGGCATAAATATGCGCCGATGTATGTGAATCCGGGCCACAGCCAGCAGAGAGGAAATGTACAATTATCAATCTGAATAAGCAAGCAAAAATTATTGGCAGATTAAACATTTCAATAATAACTTAAAATACAATACAGTGGAACCTCGATTTACGAGTAACGCGGTTAACGAGCGTTTTGAAAGACTAGCAGTTTTTTTAAATCCGGACTCGGTTTGCGAGTGTTGTCTCGCAAAACGTGCAGAAGCTAATGGGGTGTGCAGTACCGCATTTGGCCAGAGGTGCGGGGGCGCCGGTGACACTCAATGGTTTGGAAATACTCTGAATCGCTTGAAAATACTCAGAAATACTCAGTTCCCGAGTGTTTTCGAGCCTTTCCAAGGGTTTCCGAGATAAGCTGAGCTATCTCCGGGTATTTCCAAAGGCTAAGGGAAGGGTGTGTTGGGAAAATTAGCAACGGTTCAGGAAATCAAGGGTGCTTGCAATGCACGAAGCAATTGATATAAGGAAAGACGGGATGGACAGCCGCACTCCAAAAAAAACATAAGGTTGTCTTTATTGTAAAAAATGAATAAAAAAAATGCACTACAAAACAAGCAGAACACAGGCGAAAACCGCCTACGCGTTTCACACTCCGATTAGTGCTTAGTCATTTCCAAAGGCTCTCCAGTGCCCCCCACCTCTGGCAACATGCGGTATTGCATGCCATAGAAGTCAATGCGGAACGAATTATCTTCATTTCCATTGACTTTAATGGGGAAATTTGCTTTGATATGCGAGTGCCTTGGATTACAAGCATTCTCCTGGAACAGATTATACTCGAAATCCAAGTTTCCACTGTATATGTACAAATGTCTGTGGTAACCTGACCATCACACCTATATAAGCTTGTTGGACATTCCATTCTGTAATGGGAGTCCCCTTTGGGCATAGGATGACTGAGAACTGATATCATAAATTACATGAGATGAGACATTAATGATAATTTATGTATTGCAGGAGATCTGGACATATTACAGGTGATTTCATTCTGACCACCAACCGGTCAATAAGAGTGTCTCCTTCAATGCTAACCTAGACGGTTTTGTGTCCATTGTACTAATTAAGTATTAAGTCTGTAAAGGTCAGATGTCTAACTTTGAGGTGTTAATTGAGTCTGGCTTCTGAAAGACCTTTCATTGTGGATGCTAATGACACTGTATGGTGTGAATAGCTTATTGTCGGAGACAGAACGTCTGACATAGGATTGTGTATTATGCAGGTGAATAGCTTATTGTCGGAGTCAGGACGTCTGGGGGATAATTAACTCACCTGATTGTCATTAGCTAAAAGAATGTGTATGAATCCCCCATTGTGTGATGTTTTGAGGGTGGAGAGTTTCATTGTCCCTTTAACATGCTTTTTGGTTGTGAACTGTATAAAAACCTGAGTTTTACCATTAAAAGATTCATTCATTTTGGAACCAGTAAAAGAGCTGTGTGTTGTCTCGTTATTCTGGGAAATGAAATGGGTCCTGTCGGCTGGATTGTCGGATAAGCCGTCGTGGGCCGATGGAATATCGTAAACGGTAGTGACCGCTACACGTTCCAAAACTAAGAACAATCATAGGGTGTCTAACCCACCTTGCAGCTACGACAACCTCTACGCTTTTGCGTTTTTTTTTTTTTTTTTACAAGATATTGGTGAGGTACTGATGTCCGCAAGAATGCGTTCAATAGCATGGAGGTCATTGTTTTTGTAGGACAATTATGTTCCTCCACCCCAAACTCATCAAACCGTGTCTTTATGGAGCTGGATTTGTGCACTGAAGCACATTCATAGTGAAACAGAAAAGAGCTACCTCCAAACTGTTGCCACAAGGTTGGCGCAGTTGTCTACAGTTGTCTTTGCATACTGCACATTTACCCTTCATTTACCCTGCACATTGCCCTTCATTTACCCTTCATTTACCCTGCACATTGCCCTTCATTGGAAACACTTGAACTCATTTGAGAGGGGTCCACAAACTTTGGGCCATATGGTGTATCTAATTGACAAAAAATATGCTTCAGCTTCTCTATTAGAAAATTAGGATCAGGTGCTGTGACTTCACCTGCCTGTTGCCCGTAAATGACATGGAAAGATGTCACAGGATCATCACGATGAAAAACAAGACATCTTGGGGGTGCAGTGGGCACCAAGGCTGTGGAGTCGGTAGATAAATGTTCCGACTTCGACTCAGTTTTATGTACTTCCGACTCCGACTCCCACTCCTCTGTATTAATATGCAAATGTATTTTATACATTCCTTGAGGGAAAGAAACGCAACCTACCACAGGACTACTGGCTGGGAAGCCAACAGTCTACTGTATTGCACAGTTTAAGCAAAAGACAAACACAATGAAAACAATCAAGTGACTGGATAGTAGCAGCAGGCATAAACATCAGGAACAGGATCTTTACCAGTTCAAAAATACAAACCACATTATTTGGTTGTTTTAGAACAAAAACAAAGCTTATCAATAATGAACCAAAAACAAAATCTGTAAAACCTAGAAATGGTTTATATTAATGTTGAAATGTAGTTATAGGCTTAGCAAATGCAAATCAATTCAATGTAGAGTTCTAAGGAAGAGAATTGCCTCTGCCAGATCCTCTTTCATAGAGGCTCTTAAGTCAGACTTTATTATTTTTAGGGCTGAAAATAATCTTTCGACACTGACTTGGGTGGGTGGCATTGCAGTAACTATTCTGGCCACATCACTAACGATCTCTGGATAAACAAGGATGGCTTCTTCAACAGTAAGTTTTGATGAGCGATCATACTTTTCAACTTCTTTTAGTGCTTTATAAAACTCCTGTTGGAATTTTTTTATTTGGACACTTACTGGTTCTCTAACATGCGTTCCCTGTAAAAGCAGAACACAACACTATGGAAAGTATAAGTATTGCAGCTCCTAATTGTGCGTTGCGTGCCATATAGTGAAGCACATGAAAAGCATGCTTCTTCACGGTCACTTAACCTGTTCGTTTTGCGGTTACGTGAGGCACTGCATGCATTGGTCTTTATTCTTACAGTAGAGAAGTCATTAATTATAACTTTTTAATTCCAATCTAAATTTAGGAGGAGTCGGTGCATTGTTTGCCGACTCCAGGTACCCAAAATTTCCCCCGACTCCGACTCCTCGACTCCGACTCCACAGCCCTGGTGGGCACTGCATTAAAGTTAGCCCCTTCACGCCAACGTAAGGCATATATGCAGCCTTCTGCTTCAAGTGGTTGTGATGCCTGTAGCTGCATCTTTTTTTTTAGGGCTGACAGTCTTTCTTGTAATAGCAACCGATGTGGCTTATCAGCCGCTTGGCTATTACAAGCAGCGGGAAGGGAAGGGAAGGGATGCCCCCCCCCTCCATGCCTAAAATGAGTAATGAGTGGTGATGCACTCTTTAGGGTGTACACAGTGGAATCAGGGGATATGTTCTCCCAAATGTGTCCAAGGAACGTGTAGAGGAAGGAAGCGAATACCCAATTAGTGCAATACCGTTTGTAGAGCTGGACAATTAATCGTTAAAAAAATTGTGACTTTTTTTACCTTTACAACCCCTTTAAACATTGTACCTAACTTCCTTCTTGGATCAAACTTCTGTGTGTAAATGCAGGAAGTTTAACCACTTAGTCCAAATCTTTTTCTGACACTTGTTTACACACACAGCTCCCGGTCCCTGCTCTGTAAAGAGCGAAAGCGTGTGCCCGGCGGCGATCGCGCCCGCCGGGCACGGGAGACGGGGGAGAGCGGGCGGCGCGCACGCGCCCCTAGTGGCCTGCGCGAGAGCTGACGTATAGCTATGTGCTCTCGCGCAGGGGAGCCGACCTGCCGCCATAAAACCGACGGCGGCTGGTCGGCAACCAGTTAATGCAAGACTATGGCTAATGCTATGCAGGCGATTAAAACTACTGGCTAGCAAAAGTAAGTATCTTCCTAATAATCCTTTTTATTTGAAGTACAATAATTTCAACTGAAGCATAAAATCTCTCCCTAACAGCAGCTTTAGTCTCCTGTGCTGTTGCTTCCACCTTGCAAGATATAAGAGACAAGCCGTGCTATACCAGATAAAGAAACATGGAGGTAAGGTCACATGGGTTACACCCCCAAGGAACAATTTGGCAAACGTGAATATCTATTAGCAATAGAAAATAAATATTTACAAAAAAAAAGAAAAAATGCTTCATCATACCCTTCCTCAAAAATGGAGTTGCACTTTATTTTGTACACAACCAGCCCCGTACACAACCTCTCCTCTGAAGTGCAATAAGCATCACTTGAAAATTGTCTACCTGTACCATAACATCATTGGTCTCCAATCGCCCTCCCTTCCCCCATCGCCGAGCGTCACAACGGTGACATTATCAGCCTGGGATAAAAGCTTCATCTGATTTCATCGGTTTTATTATCCCGTACTCGGCAGAAGAGATTTTTCACAGTGACTTTCTCTAAATGACCTGCCGTGAGAGAAATCAGGAATTGCATGAAAGGTACATAAGCGGCTGAGGAGGTAGGAAAGGAAAAAGGAACTTATTCAGCAACCTGACAAGCAACGTTCCCTTAACAGCTGGATAAAGGGGCTCCGGACTGGAAGATAAACTGGGCATTGCTTGAGGCTCAGGGAGCCGCCGTAATCACAAAATGTGATTAACAAAGTTACCTCCTTTCCCTTCAAGGGGAAAGCCATCAGTATGCAAGAAATCCAGTTAGTTTTATGAGGTAAATGTCCATGGTGCAGCACAGGAACGAGGTGATGATCTCCAATAGGCCGTTTGCATCCAGCTTGTGGCTTCGCAATCCCTTATACCAGGGTTTTAACAAATTTGCTTGGAATCTAGGAGCCGGCTAAAAAAGTTAGGCGCCAGAAAAACGCACCCCGTCCAGACGAGCTTGCGCGCAGAAGCGAACAACATACGTGAGCAGCGCCCGCATATGTAAACGGTGTTCAAACCACACATGTGAGGCATCGCCGCGATCGTTAGAGCGAGAGCAATAATTCTAGCCCTAGACCTCCTCTGTAACTCAAAACATGCAACCTGTAGAATTTTTTAAACGTCGCCTATGGAGATTTTAAAGAGTAAAAGTTTGTCGGCATTCCACGAGCGGACGCAATTTTGAAACGTGACATGTTAGGTATGAATTTACTCGGTGTAACATTATCTTTCATTATATTAAAAAAAAATGGGGATAACTTTACTGTTGTCTTATTTTTTTTTAATTAAAAAAAGTGTAATTTTTTCCCAAAAAAGTGCGCTTGTAAGACCGCTGCGCAAATACGGCGTGACAGAAAGTATTGCAACGATTGCCATTTTATTCTCTAGGGTGTTAGGATAAAAAATATATATAATGTTTGGGGGTTCTAATTAGAGGGAAGAAGATGGCAGTGAAAATAGTGAAAAATTACATTAGAATTGCTGTTTAACTTGTAATGCTTAACTTGTAATACCAACGGCCACCACCAGATGGCGCCAGCTTACACATCTGGTGGTAATAACTTGTAATACCAACGGCTCACCACCAGATGGCGCCAGCTAATTTTTTGCCCCCCTTCCAAGACAAGTCGCCAGGACCCTATTTCTAGTCGCCATGGCGACCTGGCGACCGGGATATGTCGAGCCCTGCCTTATACCTTCATGCTACCTGGGCTCCCCTATAATCAAGGGACCGCCGGGATCTGGTAAGCAGATTTATATGCTGTGTCGGTGGAGGATTTTAGCCATCTGGTTGGCACTCCGTATTGGTGATTCATCTGATTATACATTTTGAGGACTCTTTTTCTTCACTGGTGAAAGAACATTCTACCTTATTTTCCCACTTTTGGTCACTTTTGTGATCCAACGTTTCAATCACTTTTTATACATGGACTCCTGCTGAAGGCTTTATGTATTATCTTGTATGTTATAAGATTTCATGATGGTTACGTTTCAATTGATCATTATAGTTCACGTTTGTTTTATCTTTGTTCACACCAATTGTTTAGAATGTTTAGCGCAACTTGTTTTCTTCCTAAATCTTTACCACTGTTTAATGTTACACAAGTAAGTCGCAGCTTCACCATTTGCTTCACTAGCAACCACCTTCATACCCGTTTGATTTACGGGGTTGTTCGTTATTTTATTAGCGCAGTTTTTCCCTCCTTTTTTTTGCCGTAGACTCCACCTGTGGCAAAGCCGGTGCTGTAGAGGAAGCATTGGCTTATGGGGCTCTGCTCTGCAGCCGCTTTCTTCCTCTACCACCAGCTTCATTCACAACACTGATGCTGTGGTATGGCGTGTTGGCAACCTGCGATCTGGGCTTTCCAACCCACCATTCCAGAGCAGGAGGTTGCGGGCCACATCAGAGGGCTCTGCAGGCCAAATGTGGCCCCCAGGCCACTGGCCTAGGCTAGAAGAAGATTGCCAAGACCCTGAATCTGAGCTGCAGCACGGTGACCAAGACCATACAGCGGTTTAACGGGACAGGTCCCACTCAGAACAGGCATCGCCATGGTCGACCAAAAAAGTTGAGTGCACGTGCTCAGCATCATATCTAGAGGTTGTCTATTGGGAAATAGACGTATGAGTGCTGCCAGCATTGCTGCAAAGGTTGAAGGGGCTTCTGTTTGATCTGCAACTGCCATAGTGTTGCATATATGATCAGTTGTGATACCAGCCACTTGATGGTTTGACAGTTTGGTTGAGGACACAAGCAGAATGTGACGGTTAGCAATCCCGGCATTCCAGGAATGTAACAGTGTTTTGAAAGGGTCAAATCGATGGGATTAGTTCCGCTTTATGCTTTACTGCTGGGGCTCTGGGCTTCAGAAAAATGGCAGACTCCAGCAAGAAAAAACAGGAGCAATGCTGGAGGCAATTTACAACACGCACTCATTTTGGTAGCATAATTATTAATGTGCAATGTATGTCCATTGCTAAAGAACATTATTTTTTTATCAAGTTGTTATGGGTAAAGTTCTGCTTTAAGGTGGTCAACCACTTAAGGACCGCCTCCTGCACATCTACGTCGGCAGAATGGCACGGCTGGGCACAAGCACGTACAGGTACGTCCTTACATAGTTACATAGTTAGTCAGGTTGAAAAAAAACACAAGTCCATCCAGTTCAACCACAAAAATAAAATAAAAAAAAACTAAATAAACAAACAAAATAAAAAAAACACAATGCAATCCCATACACCCAACTCCATACCCACAGTTGATCCAGAGGAAGGCAAAAAACCCCAGCAGAGCATGATCCAATTTGCTGCAGCAGGGGAAAAAATTCCTTCCTGATCCCCCGAGAGGCAATCGGATTTACCCTGGTTCTCTTTAAGTGTCCAGCTGTGGGTCGCAGGCGTGCACCCGCGACCCGGTCCGAAGCTCTGCGGCACCCGCGGACCCGATCGCCACTGGAGTCCCGCGATCGGTCCCCGGAGCTGAAGAACGGGGAGAGCCGTATGTAAACACAGCTTCCCCGTGCTTCACTGTGGCGCCGTCATCGATCGTGTGCTCCCTAATATAGGGAACCACAATCAATGACATCACACCTACAGCCACACACCCCTACAGTTAGAAACACAGATGAGGTCACACTTAACCCCTTCAGCGCCCCCTTGTGGTTAACTCCCAAACTGCAGTTGTCATTTTTACAGTAAACAATGTATTTTTATAGCATTTTTTGCTGTGAAAATTACAATGGTCCTAAAAATGTGTCAAAATTGTCTGATGTGTCCGCCATAATGTCGCAGTCACGAAAAAAAAAAAAAAAAATCGCTGATCGCCATTAGTAGTAAAAAAAAAATAATAATAAAAATGCAATAAAACTATCTCCTATTCTGTAAACGCGATAAATTTTGCCCAAACCAATCGATAAACGCTTATTGCGTTTTTTTTTTTACCAAAAATAGGTAGAAGAATACGTATCGGCCTAAACTGAGGAAAAAAACTTTTTTTTATATGTTTTTTGGGGATATTTATTATAGCAAAAAGTAAAAAATATTGCATTTATTTCAAAATTGTCGCTCTATTTTTGTTTATAGCGCAAAAAATAAAAACCGCAGAGGTGATCAAATACCACCAAAAGAAAGCTCCATTTGTGGGGAAAAAAGGACGCCAATTTTGTTTGGGAGTCACGTCGCACGACCGCGCAATTGTCAGTTAAAGCGACGCAGTGCCGAATCGCAAAAACTGCCCGGGTCCTTTACCTGCCTAAAGGTCCGGGTCTTAAGTGGTTAAAGAGTACCTGTACTTCCAACAAAGCTTCTTAAATTGCCATTGGGAATGTCTTTGTAACTGTTCATGTACCTGTTCAGCCCAGCGTTCCCTGGGAGACCTGAAACATCACAAAATTACTTATGCCATATTTTTTCTCCCAAACAGAGGAGTTTCAGTAGAGACTGAAATAATTGTTAATTCTTCTGTAAGCCTCACGTCCAACGATCTATAGGTCACAGAACCAAACACACAGCTGCTTTTTCAAATATGATCAATAATTCTGAATGTCTCCTGCTCAATTAAGGAAAATTGGAGACAGTTTGAAAGATGTAATTATTTCCAGTGGCACGGCTTAAAGGGCCACTGGAAATGAGCCGCCAGCTGGCTTATGTAAAACTGTTTTCATTCACCCTTTGTAGATATAATATGTAAAATCACCAGAAAAGCTTTATTTCTAATTAAGACAAAGTGACTTTCTTTCCAAATATCACAGACAACAGCCAGCATAACTACGATATGTATAAAAATTACTGCATGCTGCATTTTTTGTGTAACACATATTAATCACTTGACCTCCAGAAGATTTTACCCCCTTCATGACCAGACAATTTTTTGCTGCTCAGCACTGCGCTACTTTAATTGGCAATTGCGCGATCATGCAACATTGTACCCAAATTACATGTTTATCATTTTTTTTTATTTATTTTTTTTCCACAAATAAAGCTTTCTTTTGGTGGTATTTCATCACCTCTGGGTTTCCTATTTTTTCTATTATATAAATGAAAGACCAACAATTTTGGGGGGGGAAATAAAACAATAATTTTCTCATTTCTTTTATAAAACATATCCAATATATAAATTTAAAAAATCTAATTTCTTCATACTTGGCAGTCTTCCAAGTATCACAACATTCCCCAGCCGCAGAGCCAACTATAAAAACTCTGGGCCGGATTCAGATACAATGGCGTATCTGTCAGGCCCGCGTAACGTATCTCCGATACGTTACGCCGCTCTAACTTTGGGCGCGAGTTCTTTATTCAGAAAGAACTTGCGCCCTTAGTTACGGCGGCGCAACGTATGTAGGGGCGTGTTTTATTTAAATGTGTCTTGACCCCGCATTTTTTACGTTATGTTTGAAAGGCGCATGCGCCGTCCGTAAAATATCCCAGTGTGCATTGCTCTAAATGACGTCACAATGACGTCCAGCTGTATTCGCGAGCGACTTACGCAAACAACGTAAAATTTCAAAACTCGGCGCGGGAACGACGGCCATACTTAACATTAGCTACCCCTCATATAGCAGGGGTAACTATACGCCGGAAAAAGCCGAACGCAAACGACGTAAAAAAAAAGCGCCGAGCGGTCGTTCGTTTCTGAATCGGCGTAAATCCTCATTTGCATATTCCTCGCGTAAAAATACGGAAGCGCCTCCTAGCGGCCAGTCTGGAATTGCAGCATAAGATCCGACGGTGTAAGACACTTACACCTGTCGGATCTTAGGGATATCTATGCGTAACTGATTCTCTGAATCAGTCACATAGATACGACCAGCGGAACTCAGAGATACAACGGCGTATTTCTGAATCCGGCCCACTGTAACATTTTGTTCTTTAGATCAAAGGAATTTACTTTGGTCTGAAAGACCCCTTTCCCACTGTGGTGGTTTTCAAGTGCTGGAAAAAGTCTCTGCTAAGCGCCTGAAAACTGCCTTCCATTCCTTCCAGGGTGACTTTTCACACACGAGCGGTGCGCTTGCAGGACGTTAGGAAAAGTCCTGCAAGCAGCATCTTTGGGGCGGGTTGGGAGCGCTGTATTTAGCTCCACCAAAACGGCCTGCCCATTGCAATGAATGGGCAGCGCTTTGAAAGTGCCTGAAAAGCGACTTCAAAGCTCCGCAAAACAGGAGTTTTTAAACCATTTTTTTGGGGTTAAAAAGCTCCCAAAACATCGCCAAAGTGCAGCTAAAACAAGCAGCGATTTACCGCAAACTTTTTCCGACACGTGTTGGTTTTAGGGCCGAAACAACTAATCAAATTAATCGACAACTAATCGATTAATCGACAACTAATCCATTATAAATTTAATCGATTACCATTTTCATAATCGATTAATCGGGCAGTAACAAAATGGGCTAATTTTTTTTTAACCCCTTGAGAGTCGGTTCACACTGGGGCGGCACGACTTCGGGGGCGACTCGGCAAGGCATCCTGAAGACGACTTCAGAGGCGACTTGCAAAATGACTTCTGTATAGAAGCCAATGCAAGTCGCCCCCAAAGTCGTACAGGAACCTTTTTCTAAGTCGGAGCGACTTGCGTTGCTCCTATTAGAACAGTTCTATTGAATAGAATGGGACGCGACTTGTCAGGCGGCTGAGTCGCCTGACGAGTCGCCCCAGTGTGAACCGGCTCTTATAGTACAAAAAGAGCCAATCGCTACTGTAAATATTATTTTCACTGTCACAGTAAAAAATTAACCCCTTACAGTAGCGATTATTTGCTCTTTTTGCACCAATGTTAGTTATTTTAACCCCATTATGTTACTAAACATCTCAGGCCTGCGTCACACCTCTGTGTTTTCATTTTTTTTTTGCAGAAACACACTACAGTTCACTTACATGGTTTCCTGTGATTTTTTTCAGCTGCTGTGTATTTGGAAGGGGCAAGGACTTTTTATTTTTTAAAGCAAAATGGTACTATTTTGTTTTGTTGGTTCAATATACTTCAACGGAGAAGCTACAGAAAAGCATTTAATGCATTTTTGAGGCAATTTGTGTTTTTTAATCTGCCCAACAACAAATTGGCCCAAAAAAATGTAAAAAATGCAAATCGCAATAAAGGTTGTTAACCGATTAATCGAAAAAATAAATCGGCCAACTAATCGATTATTAAAATAATCGTTAGTTGCAGCCCTAGTTGGTTTTAAGTTAAAATTTGTATTTTCTGCTAGAAAATTACTTCGAACCCCCAAACATTTTTTTTTTATTATCTTTTTTAGCAGAGACCCTAGAGAATAAAATGGTGGTTGTTGCAATATTTTATGTCACACTGTATTTGCGCAGCAGTCTTTTACACTTTAATTAATACAAAAATAAACAGTAAAGTTAGCCCAATTTTTTTGTAAAATATGAAAGATGATGTTACGCCGCGAGAATCGTGATCTTTATTCTAAGCAAAGAAAATTGTGATTTTCATTTTGGCGACTTTCAGACTTTCGGATGCCATTGTAACAAGATAAAAAAAGCCATAAAAAGGTCTCAGGGAACCCATACTTAAAATGTTATCTACAGCTCTCAGTACATTAAGCAAGATCAGAAAATTATAGATGTAAGAACACATTCAAGAATAAAGAGCATTTCACATCCAAGGTGGACCACTTTTAACACCTCATGCTCTATATGATGAAACAATTTTTAATATTAGCCACAAATATATATATTAAAAAAAAAAGACAGTATCCTAAAAAGAAACACAGACAGTCTCCCTTACATTGGTGGTCAGTAGAGAAATGCCTCCTTGAATTGTTGGCCTGTGAAGATTCTCCCAATATTGGTGGCCAGTGGGTGAAGGGCACCCATATATTTATGTTCAATGACAGGTACTTTGGGTGCCTCTAGGAACAATGTCCCTTACATTGGTGATCAGTGGGAAGAATGTCCCTTACATTGGTGATCAGTGGGAAGAATGTCCCTTACATTGGTGATCAGTGAGAAGAATGTTCCTTACATTGGTGATCAGTGAGAAGAATGTCCCTTACATTGGTGATCAGTGAGAAGAATGTCCCTTACATTGGTGATCAGTGAGAAGAATGTCCCTTACATTGGTGATCAGTGAGAAGAATGTCCCTTACATTGGTGATCAGTGGGAAGAATGCTCCTTACATTGGTGATCAGTGAGAAGAATGTTCCTTACATTGGTGATCAGTGGGAAGAATGTCCCTTACATTGGTGATCAGTGAGAAGAATTTCCCTTACATTGGTGATCAGTGGGAAGAATGTTCCTTACATTGGTGATCAGTGGGAAGAATGCTCCTTACATTGGTGATCAGTGAGAAGAATGTTCCTTACATTGGTGATCAGTGGGAAGAATGTCCCTTACATTGGTGATCAGTGAGAAGAATTTCCCTTACATTGGTGATCGGTGGGAAGAATGTTCCTTACATTGGTGATCAGTGAGAAGAATGTTCCTTACATTGGTGGTCAGTGAGAAGAATGTTCCTTACATTGGTGATCAGTGAGAAGAATGTCCCTTACATTGGTGATCAGTGAGAAGAATGTCCCTTACATTGGTGATCAGTGGGAAGAATGTTCCTTACATTGGTGATCAGTGGGAAGAATGCTCCTTACATTGGTGATCAGTGAGAAGAATGTCCCTTACATTGGTGATCAGTGGGAAGAATGTCCCTTACATTGGTGGTCAGTGAGAAGAATGTTCCTTACATTGGTGATCAGTGGGAAGAATGTCCCTTACATTGGTGATCAGTGAGAAGAATGTCCCTTACATTGGTGATCAGTGGGAAGAATGTCCCTTACATTGGTGATCAGTGGGAAGAATGTCCCTTACATTGGTGATCAGTGGGAAGAATGTCCCTTACATTGGTGATCAGTGGGAAGAATGTCCCTTACATTGGTGATCAGTGGGAAGAATTTTCCTTACATTGGTGGTCAGATGAGAGATCTATGCAGGCTTGCTCCCAAAATTCCCAACAATGTGGACTTTACGCTCACGACACTGAATTATGAGGCAGTAAATGCCTTCTACCTTAGCGATTCCTCGTGTTTAAATTGTATTTTTTACCTGAGGCACACAAACCCCTCTGCATCCTCTCAGCCTCAACAAGAGGTACATGTCACATTGAACTGCTTTAGAATTGCTGTTAAACAGCAGCCTGACGCTAATGAGCTAAAGGCCTTGACACAGCACAGAGGTTGACACAAAGCAGGAGAGAGAAATAAAAAATAGCTAAGCCTGAAAGGACGGTTTCAGAAAGAAGATTACAAAATATATTTTTTTATCCAAAAGACAGAGTATGATTGTGTCACAGAGGATCGTTTTGTATTTGCCGTTATCTCCTCATCACTTGCAGTAGAAGTATCATTAGATATATTTTATTAAGTAAATGCGTGCCAAGTAATGTGTCAATGCAATACTTCCAGGTATTTATTACCTCTCACATGGATCACAGTACTCCCCCCTGACGATGCCTGCACCCGATTCTCTTCCTAGGATGGCGCCATCTTTGTTCAGGCATCATTCCAGGTTCCTGGGATTGAGATGTCGGCTCAAAGATGATGTAAATCCTGGTGTCTGTGCAGTTCTTGGCTGTGTTCACAAACATCTGAAAGGGCTCAACACCTGCTGGCACCCTCTCGCCTAGCGACTTACTAACATAGTTACAATGTTGCAGTCTGATCATTAAGGGGAGACTGAGGAAATGCCTCCTCAGGCCTGCAGCAGACTGATGACATCATCCCCGCCTAGGCAAAGTCACTGACTACAACTCACTGATGGCTTTTTTTTGATAAAAGGTGGAGTATTTCTGAAAAATTATACCGTTGCTCTAGACCAGGGGTCTCCAAACTTTCTAAACAAAGGGCCAGTTTATTATCCCTCAAACATTCAAGGGGCCAGACTATGGTCAGTAGGAGTAGAAAATGTTGTAGTATCGGTTACAATGTCCCATCATTGGGAGGAATAGTGCCCCATCATTGGTGTCAGTGGGAGAAAGAGTGTCCCGCCATTGGCATCAATGGAAGGAATAGTGTCCCGCCATTGGCGTCAATGGAAGGAATAGTGTCCCGCCATTGGCGTCAATGGAAGGAATAGTGTCCCGCCATTGGCGTCAATGGAAGGAATAGTGTCCCGCCATTGGCGTCAATGGAAGGAATAGTGTCCCGCCATTGGCGTCAATGGAAGGAATAGTGTCCCGCCATTGGCGTCAGTGGAAGAAATAGTGTCCCGCCATTGGCGTCAATGGAAGGAATAGTGTCCCGCCATTGGCGTCAGTGGAAGGAATAGTGTCCCGCCATTGGCGTCAGTGGAAGGAATAGTGTCCCGCCATTGGCGTCAGTGGAAGGAATAGTGTCCCGCCATTGGCGTCAGTGGAAGGAATAGTGTCCCGCCATTGGCGTCAGTGGAAGGAATAGTGTCCCGCCATTGGCGTCAATGGAAGGAATAGTGTCCCGCCATTGGCGTCAATGGAAGGAATAGTGTCCCGCCATTGGCGTCAATGGAAGGAATAGTGTCCCGCCATTGGCGTCAATGGAAGGAATAGTGTCCCGCCATTGGCGTCAATGGAAGGAATAGTGTCCCGCCATTGGCGTCAATGGAAGGAATAGTGTCCCGCCATTGGCTTCAATGGAAGGAATAGTGTCCCGCCATTGGCGTCAATGGAAGGAATAGTGTCCCGCCATTGGCGTCAATGGAAGGAATAGTGTCCCGCCATTGGCGTCAATGGAAGGAATAGTGTCCCGCCATTGGCGTCAATGGAAGGAATAGTGTCCCGCCATTGGCGTCAATGGAAGGAATAGTGTCCCGCCATTGGCGTCAATGGAAGGAATAGTGTCCCGCCATTGGCGTCAATGGAAGGAATAGTGTCCCGCCATTGGCGTCAATGGAAGGAATAGTGTCCCACCATTGGTGCCAATGGAAGGAATAGTGTCCCACCATTGGTGCCAATGGAAGGAATAGTGTCCCACCATTGGTGCCAATGGAAGGAATAGTGTCCCACCATTGGTGTCAATGGAAGGAATAGTGTCCCATCATTGGTATTTCTGAAAAATTATACTGTTGCTCTATACCAGGGGTCTCCAAACTTTCTAAACAAAGGGCCAGTTTATTATCCTTCAAACATTCAAGGGGCCAGACTATGGTCAGTAGGAGTAGAAAATGTTGTAGTATCGGTTACAATGTCCCATCATTGGTGCCAGTGGAAGGAATAGTGTGCCATCATTGGTGCCAATGGAAGGAATAGTGTGCCATCATTGGTGCCAATGGAAGGAATAGTGTGCCATCATTGGTGCCAATGGAAGGAATAGTGTGCCATCATTGGTGCCAATGGAAGGAATAGTGTGCCATCATTGGTGCCAATGGAAGGAATAGTGTGCCATCATTGGTGCCAATGGAAGGAATAGTGTCCCATCATTGGTGTCAATGGAAGGAATAGTGTCCCACCATTGGTGTCAAAGGAATAGTGTCCCACCATTGGTGTCAGTGGAAGGAATAGTGCCCCATCATTGGTGTAAGTGGCACAAACTATGCCCCATTGTTAATGTCAGGTGGATGAATATTGCCCCAATGGCCACATAAAAGCAAGCAAAGGGCCACATCTGGCCCCCGGGCCATAGTTTGAAGACCACTGCTCTATATAGTAAAAACTTGGATTGTGAGCATAATTCATTCTAGAACCATGCTTGTAATCCAAAGCATTTGTATATCAAAGCAAATTTTCGTATAAGAAATAATAGAAACTCAGATGATTCGTTCCACAACAATTTATTCATAGGTCCTTCAGTTTATAGTCCATATAAAAAGATTATAGCAATGTGATAATGAGGGAACATTTTTAACCCCTTCCCCACCCCCTAGTGTTAACCCCTTCCCTGCCAGTGACCTTTTTCACAGTAATCAATGCATTTTTTTATAGCACTGGTCGCTATAAAAATGCCAATGGTCCCAAAAAGTGTCCGCCATAAGGTCATAGTACCGATAAAAAAAAAAAAAAAAATCGTAGATCACCGTCATTACTAGTAAAAAAAAAAAATTATTAATAAAAATGCCATAAATCTATGCCCTATTTTGTAGACGCTATAACTTTTGCACAAACCAAACGATTATTGAGATTTTTTTTAACGAAAAATATGTAGAAGAATACGTATCGGCCTAAACTGAGGCGGACACTTGACACATTTTTGGGACCACTGGCATTTTCATAGCGATCAGTGCTATAAAAATGCCACTGTCAGGGAAGGGGTTAACACTAGGGGCCGGGGAAGGGGTAAAGTATGTTCCCTGGGTGTGCTCTAACTGTAGAGGGGGTGGCCTCACTAGGGGAAATCACTGATCTTCTGTTCATACATTGTATGAACAGAAGATCAGCATTTCTCCCCCTGACAGGACCGGGAGCTGTGTGTTTACTAAGGATGAGCTCTGGCGTGTTCGCATAGTACACGTGCAGAGCCCGCCGGGAAGTGTGCAGGGCACTGCGCTAATCACAGCCAGGGAGACATTTCACGATCCCTGCAGCAGGAAATGTCTCCCTGATTGTGATTAGCGCAGCGCCGTGCACACTTCCTGGCGGGCTCTGCACGTGTACTATGGGAACACGCCAGAGCTCATCCTTAATGTTTACACACACAGCTCCCGGTCCTTGCTCTGTAACGAGCGATCGCGTGTGCCCGGCGGCCTGCGCGAGAGCCGACGTATAGCTACGTGCTCTCGCGCAGGGGAGCCGACCTGCCGCCGTAAAACGACGGCGGCTGGTTGGCAACCAGTTCAATCTAATGTATAATGTATGACCAGCCAAAGAATATGATACAAAACGTTGGTTATAGAAAGTAAACCTTAACAAAAGTACAATCCCTTTTTTGTAGGCTAACTCCACCCACAATCTTTGGGTGGTCACCGATGGATTGAATCACCTGCCAACTTCAGGTCTAAGGTTCAGAAAGCTTGCTGAGCTCCACCCTTTCCACCCAGCCGGCTGTAACAAAGATGTCCCAACTCCTGCATCTAGATCAGGGGTCTCCAAACTGTGGCCCGAGGGCCAGATGTGGCTCTTTGCTAGCCTTTATCTGGCCCTTGGGGCAAAATTCCTCCCACTGGGGCACTATATATTCCACTGATTCTAATGATGGGATACTATCCCGCTTCCAATTAGGGGGAATACTTCTATTGACCACCGAACATGAGGCCATATTTATTCTCACTGATGCTGGATGCCCGTGACATTTCCTGCCCCTGCTGGCCACAATCCGGCCCTCCTAAAGTCTAAAAGAACAATAAACTGGCCCTTTATTTGAAAAGTTTGGAGACCCCTGATCTAGATCCACCAATGATCGGCCTTCTCTACAAAACTGAGAATACGCCGTGTGAAGGCGACACCCCCTAGCTCTGTAAAAGGACCTCAGAAGTTGGAATACTCCAAGCGGGTATATATCATCGCAGCAATCCCAGAGAGCAATAATAAACTGCAACATGATTTAACTTTCCTGCAACCTTTGGAAAACTAAAAAGACATCAGCTTTGGGTGGCGCTGCCCTTTGAATTTTGCCTCTACAGCAGAAGAGGGAGGATTCAGATAAACAAACAAACAAAAAAAAAAGTGTTGCACCCTCGCATCCTCTACCACCAGCGACAAAACCAGTGAAAAGCTCAACAACAACAAAAAAAACTCCATAAAAAGCACAAGAGGCAATGAAGACCTCATCATTAATGAAAAACACAACTGCAGCAAAGCCTCGTCTATTCGCTTCGCCATCACCGAGAAAAGGCAGGAATTACCCAGCTATGAATAATATCGCAATATATTCATTCAAGTCCTTCCCTCCGAAAACCGAAGGGGAGTCAACATCTCCCTGCAGTCTGAGCGGAGGAGGAGGAGGGGGGTTAACCCCTCATGCCCGGTATACCCGCGCAAGAAGGGGCAGGACTGACCAATTCAGTCAGCACGGAGCTTTAATCCAATTTATTACGACTCTACTGGTGTCAGGCGGCTAAATTATGCATGCAAAACGCGTCCAGGTGCTCCGTTTCTTTCCAGATTTAAAACAGTTAAAAGGAGAAATGGGGATGGATGGGGGGGGGGGGGAGAGAAAATCTCTCTTCATAGACAACTCTACTCTTCTGTAGCTTCACCACTACGGGGGTGATGATTCACTAGTTACCAGCTTAGCTCCTCAACAGGCAGAGCTCCAATTTCAACTTTCACGGCTAAAAGACAGATGCCGAGGCAGAGCCGCCGTCTCTGCCTTCCCGCCCGCCAATCGCAGGGTCTTCACATCGTGCATTAGGATCATTGCAATTAATGAGGGTGCATCGATCGGAATAATCAATGAAGTGAACTCGGAGAGAAGGTGGGGGGGGGGGTATGAGGTCGCACAGGCAAAAATAATTCCCGAACAAACAAAATTATATGCTGCCAAAGTATAATGACTACCTAGAGAATAAAAGCCACTAAAAGGCTAATAAGGGTTACACACAACCTTGCTACGTGAAAAAAGATACCGACCCTCGTAGGGAGATTTTTTTTTTTAATTTATTCTCATTTCCCCTTTTTATCTCCTTTTACGGGGGAAGCAACCCAACACAATTATGCGTGGCGACGGGGGTTATTATTTTTTTTTTATATAAACAAATGATGGGTTTGATGAAAGGAGGGAGGTGGAAGCGCGGCTTGACATCCGTCAGAAAGGTCCACCGCTGAGACGGGGAGAATTTAAAAAAAAAAAAACAATTTAAGGCTGATCGGGTCTGCGATATGCATGAAGCTTGCTGCATGCGAGAGATTAACCCACGGGGTGCGGGGGAAAAAAGGAGAGCAAACTCTGGGAGCAGAGATTAAAAAATAATAGCAATAAACATAAAAAATAAATTAAAAAAAAATATTGTTTCATTTAACAAGAAAAAAAAGTAACACATAATGAAACAAAGTATATACACACACACAAAATAAAATATTGTAAAGTAAAAGGCGGCTTGGGAAAGGAGGGGGGGCATCATGCATGTGTAGATGAGGGCATTTCGGTTTACCCTTCCTACCAGTATGGTCTCGCTGGCACAGTTTGGATAGGGCAGTTTGAGGTGCTATGCTGGGTTTTGTCATGCAGGGTAAAGAGACAGGCATTCAAAGTAATGGTAGGCGATTCCTAGAGGTGTTGGCACACAGTTTGCAGAGGGTACATGAGATGTTCTGCTGGGTGTGGGCATGCAGAGTGGGGAATGGATGTGAAGAAACCTCAAAAGGTGTTGGCACCATGGTCAAAGCTGGCACTTCCTTGGCACCATGGGGGGAAGCTGGCTCTTCCTTGGCACTTGTGGGGGATGCAAATAGGTGTTTGCTGTTTTTTTCATGCAGGGTAGAGACAGACATTATTTTAATGCAATCCCAAAGCTGTTGGCGCCGTGGCACTTCCTTGGCACATTGGGTGAAGCTGCCACTTCCTTGGTACCATGGGCTAAGCTGTCACCTTCTTGGTGCTGTGGCTGAAGCCAGCACTTTGACACCATAGGTGGAGTTGGAACTTCCTTTGCACAATGAATGGAAGATGGAGCTTCCTTTACACCATGGGGGAAGCTGGCACCATTGTGGAAGCTGGCACTTGCCTGGCACTCATGGGAAAGGGGGTTCAAATAGGTGTTTGTTGAGTTTTGTCATGCAGTGTAGAGACAGACGTCATTTCAATGCAATCCCAAAGATGCTGCCACCATGAGTGAAGCTGCCACTTTCTTGGTACTATGGGTGAAGCTATCACCTTCTTGGCTTAGTAGCTGAAGCCAACGCTTCCTTGGCTCCATGGGCGAAGCTGCCACTTCCTTGGCTCCATGGGCGAAGCTGCCACTTCCTTGGCTCCATGGGCGAAGCTGCCACTTCCTTGGCTCCATGGGCGAAGCTGCCACTTCCTTGGCTCCATAGGTGAAGCTGGCACTTACTTGGCTCTATGGGTGAAGTTGGCACTTACTTGGCTCTATGGGTGAGGCTGGCACTTCCTTGGATTGATAGATGAAGTTGGCACTTCCTTGGCTCCATGGGTGAAGCTGGAGCTTCCTTGGCTCCATGAGTGAAGTTGGCACTTCCTTGGCTCAAGGGGTGAAGCTGGCTTTTCCTTCGCTCTTTGGTTAAAGCTGCCATTTCCCTGGACTGACAGGTGAAGCTAGAACGTGATTGACTCTATGGGTGAAGCTGGAACTTGATTGACTCTATGGGTGAAGCTGGAGCTTCCTTGGCTCCATGAGTGAAGTTGGCACTTCCTTGGCTCAAGGGGTGAAGCTGGCTTTTCCTTCGCTCTTTGGTTAAAGCTGCCATTTCCCTGGACTGACAGGTGAAGCTAGAACGTGATTGACTCTATGGGTGAAGCTGGAACTTGATTGACTCTATGGGTGAAGCTGGAGCTTCCTTGGCTCCATGAGTGAAGTTGGCACTTCCTTGGCTCTAGGGGTGAAGCTGGCTTTTCCTTGGCTCTATGGTTAAAGCAGGCATTTCCCTGGACTGACAGGTGAAGCTAGAACGTGATTGACTCTATGGGTGAAGCTGGAACTTGATTGACTCTATGGGTGAAGCTGGACCTTCCTTGGCTCTATGGGTGAAGCTGGCACCTCCTTGGCACCGAATAACGGGGAAATGTATGTGTTTGAGATGGGATGAAAATTGGTGAGCTGTGACTTGATTCGGGCACCAACTAGCTGGTTGGTGGGTATAGAAGGAGCAGCAGCCAGGTCGAGATGACTATGCCAGCAGGTGTACGGAGGGCAGACCCAACATACAACACATTCCAATAGTCGGGATACGGCACAGAGGTGTCCCCAGGGTGCAGGCAAGTGATAACGATGCCCGGGGGAGCTGCGCTGAAGACGCAAGGGGCTGCAGGAGGCGGGGGAAGGTGGGGCCCCGCAGGTGAGAGGGATGGGGCCCCGCAGGTGAGAGGGATGGGGCCCCGCAGGTGAGAGGGATGGGGCCCCGGAGGGATGGAGCCCCGCAGGTGAGAGGGATGGAGCCCCCCCCGCAGGTGAGAGGGATGGAGCCCCCCCCCGCAGGTGAGAGGGATGGAGCCCCCCCGCAGGTGAGAGGGATGGAGCCCCCCCCGCAGGTGAGAGGGATGGAGCCCCCCCTGCAGATGAGAAGGATGGGGCCCCGGAGGGATGGAGCCCCGCAGGTGAGAGGGATAGAGCCCCCCGCAGGTGAGAAGGATGGAGCCCCCCCCGCAGGTGAGAAGGATGGGGCCCCGGAGGGATGGAGCCCCCCGCAGGTGAGAGGGATGGAGCCCCCCGCAGGTGAGAGGGATGGGGCCCCCCGCAGGTGAGAGGGATGGGGCCCCCCGCAGGTGAGAGGGATGGAGCCCCCCGCAGGTGAGAGGGATGGAGCCCCCCGCAGGTGAGAGGGATGGAGCCCCCCGCAGGTGAGAGGGATGGAGCCCCCCGCAGGTGAGAGGGATGGAGCCCCCCGCAGGTGAGAGGGATGGAGCCCCCCGCAGGTGAGAGGGATGGAGCCCCCCGCAGGTGAGAGGGATGGAGCCCCCCGCAGGTGAGAGGGATGGAGCCCCCCCCGCAGGTGAGAGGGATGGAGCCCCCGCAGGTGAGAGGGATGGAGCCCCCGCAGGTGAGAAGGATGGGGCCCCCCGCAGGTGAGAAGGATGGGGCCCCCGCAGGTGAGAAGGATGGGGCCCCGCAGGTGAGAAGGATGGGGCCCCCGCAGGTGAGAAGGATGGGGCCCCCGCAGGTGAGAAGGATGGGGCCCCGCAGGTGAGAAGGATGGGGCCCCGCAGGTGAGAGGGATGGGGCCCCGCAGGTGAGAGGGATGGGGCCCCCCAGGTGAGAAGGATGGGTATCAAAATTCCAATTTAATGCAAACAGGGCAAAGCAAGGACGCAACTCAGGGGTTAGGGGGGCATTCCTACGGGGTCAAGGTATGTCAGGGGGCAATTGTTAAAGGGGGCAATTAAATTTCTCTTTGTGACACATAGTAAAATCATACACTCATTCCAGCACAGTAATTACCCCCCCTCAGGGCAGAATGTGAGGGGGGAGGGGTCCTTCCACATAATGGGGGTATATAAATGGGGGTGCACTCACCACAGGAGGACATGTCCGGGGGGCTCAGCTCCTCTCCCTCTTTTATTTTTTATTTTATTTTTTATTATTATCTCTTCCCAGCTCCTCTCCGGCTGCAGCTTCTCTCTCTCTACTCCTGGGCTGCCCGCCGTGCCCGCGCCGCGCGCTCCCTTCGAGCTTGTCTCCGCCGCCGATGCCTCTCCGCAGCGCGTCCTCGTCCTCCTCCTCACTTCACCTCAGGGAGGGTAGCGCGGGCACACGCGGAGGAGAGCGAAAAGCTTGAGGAAGGGGGAGCGCGCGCCTCTGCCACTTCGGCTGAGTGTGTGTGTGTGTGAGAGTCAGGCGGGAAAGGGCTCAGGGCGCGCGCCGCCACTCTTCGTGAAGGGGGGAGCCCGGGAGCGCGCTCACCTGTGGCTGAGGAGAAAATACATTTTTTAGGACGCAATTTTGTGAAGGGTTCAAAATAAAAATACGAAAATAAAACATATAAATACCCCCCTAAGACGGTTATATTACCCCTTTTCCTGACCAATTGTTATTGATATATTCATTAGTGACTGCTGGAGTTTGTATTTCACTGAAATATTCCCAAAAATGTGGAGATTTCGGTGAAATTACAGCAAAACTAATTAGTGTTTTTTTTGGCAGATATTAGGCTGTAAGATTACTTACGCCCTCCCCCAAACATATATATATATAGTGCTTTAAGTGGGCCAAAAGAGGTGCCGGTACTCTATTAGGCGCTGGTGCTCCCCCCCCCCCCCCAATACTGAACATGAAAATATATATATTTTACAAACCCTCTCTTAGACGAAACCTAACATTTGATTTTGCTGCTAAAATTACATAAACCAGCTGATGATGTCAGAAACTAAAAAAAGAGAAGATAAAATGGGCACAAAGCATGACAAGGGACAGACACCACAGAAAATAGATAGAATAATGGATGTTATTCATCAGTCACTCTGAGCGGTCCATGTGCAAGCTTGCAACAATAATCATACAATGAACATCTTCCTACTTTTCAAGACGGTTTAAAATAAACATAAAAGGAAAATAACAGGGCAAGTCTGCATGGCTGTCTGAAACAAGCCATGATAAATTGATAGGAGAGGTGTATACATATTAGTCTGTGAGCAGCCATAGGTAGCAACAAAACACTCACCAGTACTCTGTACTTCAGAAGTTCAGATCCAAAGCAAAGTCCGGTGTTTTTCACTTTGCTGCACCGTCCTGACTCCTAGGAGGGCCAGTCACCCGCTCACATTCACCACGCCGCACTGATCGCTCCTCACAGGCGCGCGGAAAGGAGTTGACGTCACCTAACGTGAGGTCAACTCCCTGCCTGCGCCTGCACGTACGGCTCAAGCCGTACTCTGCACATGGCCCGCCCCCCTCCACTAGCTGATGGCCGGCCCAGCCAATGACATTATGGAGGAGAGAGACGGTGCGCGATGTAATTCGCCCAGCGCCGGCCAGCCACTACAATGCTGTAGCTAGCTCTCCGCTGCGTTCCGGTACCGGAAACCCACGTACTGGGCGCACGGAGAGGTGCTGGTACTCTCCAGGGCCATTTTTGGAAGTGGCGGTACTGAGTACCGCCGCGTTCCGGCCCACTTAAAGCACTGTATATATATATATATATCTTTCTGAGAATCAAGATCTTGGGCCCAGATTCACGTAGAATCGCGGCGGCGTAACATATCGTAAAAAATTACTTTTCTCTGTTTTGCCGGGACCGACAATTCATGAATAGCCGCTAGTAGTTTTAAATGACTTTTTTTCCTTCATAAATGACACTTAGTGCAGGGACAATTCTAAGCACGGGAAACATGCACTACTTTACAGGCATACTAGATACCCCACCTCCCCCTCCCGGTACGAAATTTAAAGGAATATTTCACTTTTATTGTTTCACTTTAAGCATTATTAAAATTACTGCTCCAAAAAAAATTGCAGTTTTTAAAACTTTTTTTGCATTGATACAAGTCCCCTGGGGCAGGACCCAGGTCCCCAAACCCTTTTTAGGACAGTAACTTGCATATTACCTTTAAAATTAGCACTTTTGATTTTTCATGTTCGTGTCCCATAAACTTTACCGTAGTTCGTGTGTTCGAACACATTTTTTTCCTGTTCACATGTTCTAGTGCGAAAAGAACTGGGGGGTGTTCGGCTCATCCCTAGAATGCATACTCTACAGACCTTGGATCACCCCAATGCATGCATACTCTACAGACCATGGATCACCCCAATGGATACCTAATCTACAGACCTTGGATCACCCCAATGCATGCATACTCTACAGACCATGGATCACCCCAATGCACGCCTACTCTACAGATCTTGGATCACCCCAATGCATGTCTAATCTACAGATCTTGGATCACCCCAATGCACGCCTACTCTACAGATCTTGGATCACCCCAATGCACGCCTACTCTACAGACCTTGGATCAACTGATTTGCATGCATACTCTACAGACCATGGATCACCCCAATGGATACCTAATCTACAGACCTTGGATCACCCCAATGCATGCCTAATCTACAGATCTTGGATCGCCCCAATGCACGCCTACTCTACAGACCTTGGATCACCCCAATGCATCCCTACTCTACAGATCTTGGATCACCCCAATGCACGCCTACTCTACAGACCTTGGATCAACTGATTTGCATGCATACTCTACAGACCATGGATCACCCCAATGGATACCTAATCTACAGACCTTGGATCACCCCAATGCATGCCTAATCTACAGATCTTGGATCACCCCAATGCACGCCTACTCTACAGATCTTGGATCACCCCAATGCACGCCTACTCTACAGACCTTGGATCAACTGATTTGCATGCATACTCTACAGGCCATAGATCACCCCAATGCATGCACAGGGGCAGCACCGTGGTGTAGTGGTTAGCACTTTCACCTAGCAGGAAAGGGTCGTGGGTTCGAACCCCGACCATGACACCATCTGCCTGGAGTTTGCATGTTCTCCCTGTGTCTGCGTGGGTTTCCTCCGGGTACTCCGGTTTCCTCCCATACTCCAAAGACATGCTGGTAGGTTAATTATCCAAATTGGCCCAGTATATATATGTATATATGTGTACGACTGTGTGTCCCAAGCGTGTCGAGATCCTATGGGGTAAATGACCGCACCAGCCAGGAAGACACTGGCTGCAAAAAGTGCCTAGAGGTGATTCAGTTTGCATGTGTAGCGCTATACAAGTCATTCATTCATTCATGCATACTCTACAGGCCATAGATCACCCCAATGCACACATACTCTACAGACCTTGGATCACCCCAGTGCATGCCTACTCTACAGACCTTGGATCACCCCAATGCATGCATACTCCACAGGCCATAGATCACCCCAATGCACGCATACTCTACAGACCTCGGATCACCTCAATGCATGCATACTCTACATATATTGCATCCCCCCCAATGCATGCATACGCTTCAGACATCATATCACCCCAATGCATGCATACGCTACAGACCTTGGATCACCCCAATGCATGCATACTCCATAGGCCATAGATCACCCCAATGCATGCCTACTCTACAGACCATAGATCACCCCAATACATGCATACTCTACAGACCTCGGATCACCTCAATGCATGCATACTCTACATACATTGGATCCCCTCAATGCATGCATACGCTTCAGACATCATATCACCCCAATGCATGCATACGCTACAGACCTTGGATCACCCCAATGCATGCATACTCTACAGACCTCAGATCACCTCAATGCATACACCATAAACAGACCTCAAATCATCCCCAGTGCATGCATACTCTAAAGACATCAGAACCAATGCATGTATATTCTACAGACCTTGGATTACCCCAAAGCATACATACTCTACAAACCTCAAATCATCCCCAGTGCATGCATACTCTGCAGATATCAGGTCATTCCAATGCATGCATCCCCCTCAGACCTCAGATTAGTCCCAAACTCTGTACCTTTGGAAACCATTTCTGAATAATTAGCTGCTATGTACTTATTGTTCTGTTGGCATATGTCATGAACACACTGTTTTATGCCATTTTATGGGCCCAACAGAGTTTAATTGTGTTGCTATCAAACAGTTTTTCGTAATCATGGGAATGCACTGCCCAATATCAGACAGCTGTTATATATAATCATTAAAAACAGTTTCCATCTTAAATGGTTTTTAATGGTTATATATAACAGCTGTCTAATATTGGGCAGTGCATTCCCATGATTACGAAAAACAGTAAGAGAGCAACACATTACAACCCTATTGGCCATCCTTTGTTATCATTTATAATAGATGAGGGTAGTGCTGTATTCAGGTGTGTGGGACATTACAATGCAGAGATAGGATTTACCTGGGAATCTTTAAAGCTGAACTATAGGAATGATCAATTTTGCATACTTACATTTGGCCAGCTTGGCACAGTTGGAAGTATGCATATATGACACCTCATCAGCCTTCTTGGAAGCTGTAAATCACTGTAGTAGCCCTTATCCATAGTAATCACAGCCTGGGGTCACTGACTCTGCACTGCCACCATTCACAGAATGCCTTGTAATTTCTTTCAGTGAATACAAGGCGTTTTCTGATTGGACGAGATCGGCTTCGGGTGCCGACATTGCGGGCGCCCTGGACACAGGGGCGATCCTAGGGTCACAAGCGCCTGGGTGCAGAAATATTTTTGGCGCCCCACAGGGGCGTGGTCATTTTACTAACTCCTCCCCTTTACACATGTTCCTATGGCAATGACTCAACCACAGAGATGCTCCCCCACAAAGTATTCATTACCCTGGGATCCTTACATGATCTCTTAACAATAAACAAAATACAGGAAGCAGAGTACTTTCTTGGGACCTGGGGGGCTCTCTGATGGACACAGAGAGGGCTTCTGTTAGAGGGTCTGTTAGAAAGAGCCCCGGACATACTACAGACATGATACAGGAGATGGTCAGAGACTGCAGACATTGTACAGGAGACGGTTAGAGACTGCAGACGTAGTAAAGGAGATGATCAGAGACTACAGGCATAGTAAAGGAGATGGTCAGAGACACATCAGTTCTGGACGGACACACACCTATGCTCAAAACACTAGTTCTGGACGGACACAAACAAGGAGAGAAGGAGGGAGGGGAGAACTCTGCCACTTCGGCGCCCTCACCTCTGCAGGCACCTGGGTGCAAAGCACCCAGTGCACCCTGCCTAGGATCGGCCCTGCCTGGACAGGTAAGTGTCCTAATATTGAAAGTCAGCAGCTGCAGTATTTGTAGCTGCTGATTTTATTTTTTTTTTTTTTTTTCGTATTGTGGACTACTACAGAGATTTACAATCTCCACAGTGGCTGATCAGGTATTACATATGCATATATCCGTTGCGCCAAGCTGGCCCAATATATTTATGTAAAATGTATCATCACTGGAGTTCAATTTTAAAGGATAAGTTCACTGTAACAATAATAAATGCACATTTTTAGGTAGGTAGGTAAAGAAAATGTGCATTTATTATTTTTTGTTGCAGGGGCCTGTTAGGCTCCATTCACACTAATGCTTTTTTTGATGCATTTTGCATTTTGCAGAAATGCAGGGAAATTTTTTAACATGGTTTCCTATGGAACATGTTCACATCAATGCTTTTTTTGTGCCTCTGCGTTTTTGGAAAGGGTCAGGGACTTTTTTCCTGCAAAAAGCAGCGTTTTGCATGCAATAGAATTCAATGGACCTGCATCCAAAACGCAAGTACTGCGATTTTGCCGCGATTTGCGTTTTTGTGTTTTTTTTTTAACCTGTTTATAGCTGGTTGTTAACCACTTTCGGACCGCCGCATGTACATTTACATCGGCAGAATGGCACGGACAGGCACATTGGCGTACCTGTACGTCCCTGCCTAGACGTGGGTCGGGGGTCCGATCGGGACCCCCCCCGGTACATGCGGCGGTTCCCGTGGCTTCAGGAGCGATCCGGGACGAGGGCGCGGCTATTCGTTTCTAGCCGCCCCCTCGCGATCGCTCCCCGGAGCTGAAGAACGGCTTCCCCGTTCTTCACTGTGGCGGCTGCATCGATCGAGTGATCCCTTTTATAGGGAGACTCGATCGATGACGTCAGTCCTACAGCCACACCCCCCTACAGTTGTAAATACACACTAGGTGAACCCTAACTCCTACAGCGCCCCCTTGTGGTTAACTCCCAAACTGCAACTGTCATTTTCACAATAAACAATGCAATTTAAATGCATTTTTTGCTGTGAAAATGACAATGGTCCCAAAAATGTGTCAAAATTGTCCGAAGTGTCGGCCATAATGTCGCAGTCACGAAAAAAATCGCTGATCGCCGCCATTAGTAGTAGAAAAAAAAAATAATAAAACTATCCCCTATTTTGTAAACGCTATAAATTTTGTGCAAACCAGTCGATAAACGCTTATTGCGATTTTTTTTACCAAAAATAGGTAGAAGAATACGTATCGGCCTAAACTGAGGAAAAAAATAAATTTTATATATGTTTTTGGGGGATATTTATTATAGCAAAAAGTAAAAAATATTGAATTTTTTTCAAAATTGTCGCTCTATTTTTGTTTATAGCGCAAAAAATAAAAACCGCAGAGGTGATCAGATACCACCAAAAGAAAAGCTCTATTTGTGGGGAAAAAAGGACGCCAATTTTGTTTGGGAGCCATGTCGCACGACCGCGCAATTGTCTGTTAAAGCGACGCAGTGCCAAATTGTAAAAACCCCTTGGGTCATTTAGCAGCATATTGGTCCGGTCCTTAAGTGGTTAAAGGAAATGTAAAAAAATTAAAATTACTGGCAAAAAAAAAACGCAAATCGCGGCAAAATCGTGGTAAAAACGAACGTCAAAAAACGCAGCAAGCACCGCAAAAAGCATTGCAAAAACGCTCAAAAGCAACATGGATAGGTGTGAATCGAGCCTAAAGCATTGTACCAGCGACCAGCAGATCGCTCATGCCAATCGGATCTCCTGCAGACCATGTCAGTTTATCTGCTTTCTCGTACCTCTTATGCCCCATACACACGATCTGAATATCGTACAACAGATCGTACGACTTTTTTCGCTTAATAGTCCCAAGTAGAAATGAAATGAAATTCTCGTACGATAAAAAAAAAAATCAGAAGTGATATCGTGTGTTGTAATGTATCTGTTTTGTATTTTCGGACGACAACTATACTGACTAAATGAAAATCGTCCGATCTGGTACCGCACGAGAATTTTTTTTGTGCATGTCCGATAAAATAATATCGGATGAACTGTCATGATTGGCTCTGGAAAGCTCTGTACTAACGATCCGATTATCGTATTATCGATTTTTCCTCGGACGACGTTTTTCGTACGATATTCGGATCGTGTGTATGGGGCATTAGGAGGAAGCCGATCCATTATGACAGGAACTATCAATGAACTTCCACAGCACCGTGGTACAGTAGTTCATTGAAAACTACCAGCCGACAGCTGCAAAAGGATGTTGGGACTTGTTTATTTACACACAGAGCTCTGTGTATGAATGACGCGTCCCTGTGGGCGGAGCCCCGCACGGTCACGTTGTTTTCAAAAAGTGACAGGTAGTACCGGGAAATTCACCCTGTACTGCTGTCACAGACACTTCCCTGTTCCTTCATCTCCCCGTCCCTTCTCCAAGCTAACAGACTGTCTGGAGACTGCACTGTCCACTGTTAACTCTTTCTTGTGAAGACTGGAAGTTCAGGGAAGCAGCACTGAGACAGCAGGAGCCAGCAGCTTTTAAAGTTATAGACTGAGGCCCAGATTCTCGTAGGAGATACGACGGAGTATCTCCAGATACGCCGTCGTATCTCTGAGTCTGAGCCGTCGTATCTTGGCGCCTGATTCAAAGAATCAGATACGCCAGAATTTGTATAAGATACGACCAGCGTAAGTCTCCTACGCCGTCGTATCTTAACTGCATATTTAAGCTGGCCGCTAGGGGCGTGTACGCTGATTTACGCCTAGAAATATGTAAATCAGCTAGATACGCTAATTCACGAACTTACGCCCGGCCGTCGCATTACAGATACGCTGTTTACGTTAGGCTTTTCCCGGCGTAAAGTTACCCCTGCTATATGAGGCGTAGATGAGGAGTACCAATGTTAAGTATGGACGGAACAGCGTCAAATTTTTCACGTTTTACGTCGTTTGCGTAAGTTGTTCGCAAATAGGGCTGTGCGTCATTTACGTTCACGTCGAAAGCATTGGCTTGCGCATTAGCATGCGCCGTTCGTAAAAAGCGTCATTTACGTCGGGTCACATTAAATTTACATAACACACGCCCACATCTTCCAAATTCGAATTAGGCAGGTTTACGCCGGCCTTTTTACGCTACGCGGCCGCAACTTTGGTTTGAGAATACTGCACTTGCCTGTCAAAGTTGCGGAGGCGTAACGTAAATAGGATACGTTACGCCCGCACAAAGATACGCGCTTCTACGTGAATCCGGGCCTGAAACTGCTAGGGGTAAGAAATGCATAGAGATTATTTAAAGCTGGGGAGGGGGGGGGGGGGGGGGGGAGTTATTTCCCCTGCCTGTTGGATTTCTTCTTTTGTATGGGTTCTTTTACTTCACCACTGCTTTCGTAAATTTTCTGATATAATTTAATTAATATTGTTAAAAAAAAAAAAAAAATGTAACAAATAGTTTACTGGGGAACGTTTATTTGTATTGTGCCCAATGTGTTAGGATAAAAAACACTGGGGTTTACAATGCCGGGAGGGCGTCCTTCCCGCGCTCACACTCACTGCGTGCCCCCTGAGGCGTGCTCTGTGTTCGCAGAGTCCTTCAAACTTGGCTGATCTCAGATCGGGGTAAAGGACCAATCACAGCGACCCTTTACCACGTGATCAGCTGTCTCCCAATGACAGCTGATCACAGGATGTAAACAGAAGCTGGTTATTTTTTTCTTCTTCTCAAGCTGACAGCAAGAGGAGGAAAGAAGAAAGCCGGCTTCTGTTAAAGGGACATCAGCCCCAGAATTGCCCACCAGTGCTGTTAATTAGTGCCCATTAGTGCCCATCAGTGCTGCCAACCAGTGCCCATCAGTGCCTCATGATCAGTGTCACCCATCAGTGCTGCCTATCCAGCGTGAGGAGGAAAGAAGAAAACCGATAACCGCCTTCTGTTAAAGGGACATCGGTCCCAGCATTGCCCACCAGTGCTGCTAATAAGTGCCCATCAGTCCTGCCAACCAGTACACAAGGAAAAAATGCGCAAAACCTGAATACAATAATTCCTTGATATTATAAAAGTATGGTAATGATAAAAGTAATAATAGTAATAATGTACACGAGATTTGCACAGTATAGAAGAGTCCAAGCTCAGGGAGGTACAGGTTTAAGGGATAAAGTCCAGGGATGGATGGAGAAAAGTTTTTGCAGGGGTCACAAATATAACCTCAGGGCTGCCACCATAGGGGAACAGAAACCATGTTCCAAGACTGTAATAAAAAAAGCAAGGGAAGAGGCGCCTCTAAGTGTAGATGTTTTAAGCAATTTAATATGTAAATAAGTACAGGCAACTCACATTTGGTAGAGTTCAAATAGGCATTTGTACATAAAATCTTTGGAAGAAGTCATCAGGTCTGTCACTTTTTGTCCTTGTTCTGCTGGGCGCTGTGCTGTGGGGAGCTGTCCTTCACCGCTGTGAGGTGTTGAAGCCGGCGGCGGTGGGGAAAACTTTCAAGCCAGGCAGGAGGATGGAGATTGTTCAAGCAGAACGGCGGCAGTGACGTCACTGGCATGCGACGTGTTTCTTGAGCGGGCGTACTCCGATGACGCGGCAGTCGCGCTCCTTTATCAAGCTCCTGCTGGTCCTCCCAACCAGTGCCCGTCAGTGCCTCATCATCAGTGTCACCCATCAGTGATGTCTATCAGTGCCTCATCATCAGTGTCACCCATCAGTGTTGCCTATCGGTGCCCCATCATCAGTGTCACCCATCAGTGTGGCCTATCAGTGCCCATCAGTGACACCTATTAGTGCCACATCTTAGTGCCCTTCAGTGCCACCTATCAGTGCCACCTCTCAGTGCCTCTTGATCAGTGCACATCAGTGCTACCTATCATTGCTATCAGTGCCGCCTTATCAGTGCCTATCATTGCCCATAAGTGCCACCTATCAGTGCCATATCTCAGTGCCCACTTATCAGTGCCCATTAGTGCTACCTATCATTGCTACCCTGTTTCCCCAAAAATAAGACCTACCCTGAAAATAAGACCTAGCCTTATTTTCCAGGAGGGCTGCAATATAAGCCCTACCCTGAAAATAAGCCCTAGTTAAAAATGCTTGTAAAATCCTATAATCCACTCTATTACAGTAGTTTATAATGTACAATGTGTGTGTTTCTGTAATATAATTGCGGGAGAAGAGAGCTCCGGCGGGTAACAGAAGCACAGAGCGGTTCTATGACAAAGGTATTTGGCACAATTACATTACAGAAACACACACATTGTACATTATATACTACTGTAATAGAGAGGATTATTGGATTTTACAAGCATTTTAACTCAGTTCACACTGGGGATTCCTGACAGGCAGGGAGAGAGAAGGGGAGAGAAGACATCACATTACATAGTAAGACCTACCCCGAAAATAAGCCCTACTGTTTCTTTTGTTGGCATAATTAATATAAGACCCGGGCTTATTTTCGAGAAACACGGTATCAGTGCCGGCTCATCAGTGCCTATCAGTGCCCATCAGTGCAGCCTCATCAGCGCACATCAGTGAAGGAGTAAAATTACCTATTTACAAAATTGTATAACAAACTATGAAAAATGTTTTGTTTCTTTTTTGTTTGTTTTTTCTGTATTTTTTTGTTTGTTTAGCAAAAAAGAAAACCACCAAACGAAAGCTCTATTTGTGTAAAAAAAAATGATAAAAATGGGTACAGTGCATCTCATTATGGGCTTGCCAAGCCTCGCTGACCAATAGTGGGTTGCAGAAGAGGGCCTCAATCAAATGAAGTTGCTATGCGCCTATCTAAGCTCCCTGGGGGGGGGGGTTGGGTTACAGTTCTCTATCATTATTTCCCATATAGCAGACGCATTTCCCTGCTGGCACAGTAGATCATACGTTGCATCCTGCAAACCTGGCAGAAGTGAGTCCATTAAGCTAATTAATGATTATTTATCTATCTATATTGCTGGCAGATGTACGTCTTTATCTTGGAATACATATTCCGTTATCTGCGTTGGGTTGTCTTCTGCTGCCCTCCCTTCAATCACCGGCAGTACAGGGACTGAGCAGAGATGGAGCACAGCGGAGATGACTGATAGGAATCGGGGGGAATTCATTATTTTTTTGGAGAATCTCTCTTGCTGAGAGGGATAGATCCCTGCGGTGGTGACGAAGGAGGGAGGGCAAAACACCTGACAATCCGCCGCTCAGGGAGCTCTCGCCACTCCATTTACAAAACTCTTGAAGGTGCACTCTATTCTTAATAATAATTAACCACTTGCTTACTGGGCACATAAACCCCCTTCGTGCCCAGGCGAAATTTCAGCTTCCGGCACTGCGTCTCTTTAACTGACAATTGCGCGGTCGTGCGACGTGGCTCCCAAACAAAATTGACGTCCTTTTTTCCCCACAAATAGAGCTTTATTTTGGTTGTATTTGATCACCTCTGCAGTTTTTATTTTTTGCGCTATAAACAAAAAAAGAGCGACAACTTAAAAATATATATATTTTTTACTTGTTGCTATAATAAATATCCCAATTTAAAAAAAAAAAATGTTCTCAGTTAAGGCAGATACGTATTTTTCAACGTATTTTTGTAAAAAAAAAAAAAAAATCGCAATAAGCGACTGGTTTGCGCAAAAGTTATAGTGCCTACAAAATGGGGGATAGATTTATGTTTTTTTTTTTTTTTTTACTTGTAATGGCGGCGATTTGCGATTATTTTGTCAGGGCATCGATATTGCGGCGGACGTATCGGACACTTTTGACACAATTTTGGGACCATTCACATTTATACAGCGATCAGTGCTATAAAAATGCACTAATTACTGTATAAATGTGACTGGCAGTGAAGGGGTTAACACTAGGGGGTGAGGAAGGGGTTAAATATATTCCCTCATTGTGTTCTTACTGTGTGGGGGGAGGGGACTGACTGGGGGAGGTGACCGATGCTGTGTTCCTATGTACAAGGGACACAGATCGGTCTCCTCTCTCCCTGACAGCACGTGGAGCTCTGTGTTTACACCCCATCATTACACACAGAGCTCCACGTCCTGCTGTGTTACCGACGATCGCGAGTGTCTGGCGGAAATCGCGGCCGCCAGGCACCCAGCGGCGCGCAGAGGGAACAACAACAGGACGTCCAGGGACGTCCACCCGGCACTTGAGAGCCGCGCTGTGGACGTTTTTCGACCATAGCACGGATCTTAAGTGGTTAAAGAGCAGAATTAGGGGCGTAACTGCAGATCATGGGGGCCCCATAGCAAAATTTTGATGGGGCCCGCCAGCAACCTTTCTACTCCCACCCTAAAAAAATATCTCCATTTATTTATTATAGCTGTCAGCATAGTCAGTACATTACTAGGAAGCCGAGCTGTGGACATATGTTGTATATGAAGAGGGGGCATGAGTGTAGGGAATTAACGTTTAACCCTTGTTTCCAGGGCTGGACTGGGACAAAAATTTGGCCCTGGACTTCATCCAGACTGGCCCACTTTGACAGGTCTCTCCCATGGCGGCCGGACAACTCCCACACACCCCCCCCCCCCCGGCCACCCAAGCCCCCTCTCCCCCTTCACTGGCTTTATTAGAGTAGAGCGGCTGGTACTGGTACTCTTCTAGGCAGTACCGGTGGGGAAGCTAGACATTATTTCAACCGGGGAAAAGAATCAGTTTGGTGCCCCCCCTTATGGGACAAGATTAGGCAGAAGTGAGAAACCCCCAGGCCATAGCTGTTGAGTCAGCTGTCTGTCCCCTCCCCCCATGCTCCTCTGTTGTCCCCCCTGCTCCTCTGGTCCTCCCCCTGCTTCTCTGTTCCCCCCAGGTGAGCGCTGTGGGGAGGGAGAGGAGGTGAGCGCTGCAGGAAGGGAGAGACAGAGAAGCGGAGGGGGGCGGCGGTCTGCTGTCACTGAAGCCGGCCCACTGAGCCATCGGCCCACCGGGAAACTCCCTGTAGTCCCAATGGCCAGTCCATCGCTGCTTGTTTCCCACCTAGTCGCTATCCTTAGATCTTCAGTCTTTTTCAGCATCTCAGATCTTGGGCACCTAAATATAAGTTGTAAACCCTTTAACCCCTCTGCTGCCGCCAGGGGCGCCATCAGGAATTATGGGGCCCCTTACACAGCTTCAGGCATGGGCCCCCTGGAGCTGGGGGGGGGGGGTGTTGCCACCTGAAATCTGAAATTGAGAAGCGGGGGGGGGGGGGGGCTGCCGCGAATTGAGAAGTTGGGGGGAAATAAGAAATAAAGAAATAAAAAATATATATATAAAAAAAGGGTGGGTAGCCATCCGGGGGCCTTGTGGACCTCTGGGCCCTTTAATGAAATATATATATATATATATATATATATATAAAAAAGGGGGGTTGCCATCTGGGGCCCTTGGGACCTCTGGGTCCTATATATATATATATATATATATATATATATATATATATATATATATATATACATACATATATAAAAATTATTATTATTTTTTATAAAAAGAAATTACAAAAAAAGGGGGGTTGCCATCCGGGACCTCTGGGCCCTTTAATGAAAAAAAAACAAAAAAAAAAACCTCTGGGCCCTTTAATAAAAAATAAAATAAAAAAATATATATATAAAAACAAAACAAAAAAGGGTAGTTTCCATCCAGGGCCCTGGGGACCTCTGGGCTCTTTAAAAACAAAATATATATATAAACAAGAACTAAAAAGAAAAACAAGAACTAAAATAATATAACATTTTTTTAATGTTTTTATAAAAAAAAAGGGGGGTTGCCATCCGGGGCCCTGGGGACCTCTGGGCCCTTTAATAAAAAAAATTTGATATATATAAATATATAAAATAAAAGAAATAAAAAATATATATAAAAGAAATTTTTGTTTATAAAAAAAAAAGGGTGGTTGTCATCTGGGGACCTCCGGACCCCTAAAAAAAAAAAAAAATGGCCCTTTAATAAAAAATAAAATAAAAATATATTTAAAAAAATGTAAAAAGGGGGGGTTGCCATCCGGGGCCCTGGGGACCTCCAGACCTCTAAAAAATAAATAAAAAAATTGGCCCTTTAATAAAAAATAAAATAAACGTATATTAAAAAAAATATATCTTTTTTTTTTAATAAAAAATGTATAAAAAAAGGGGGATTGCCGTCTGGGGCCCTAGGGGCCTCCGGCCCTTTAATAAAAAATAAAATAAATGTATATTAAAAAAATATATATATATATTTTTTATAAAAAATAAAATAAAAAACGGGGGATTGCCATCTGGGGCCCTGTGGGCCTCCGGGCCCCTGGGGACCTCCCAACCCCTAAAGGAGGTTGCCATCCGGGCCCCTGGGGACCTCCGGGCCCCTTACAGGTGTACTGCCTGTACCCCCCTGATGGCGGCCCTGGCTGCCGCCACAAGTGGGTGCTGAAAGAGAGGGTCTAGTATTCATTAAAAAGAAAAGAAAGTTGCGGTAGGGTTGTAGTAGCAATAATAATGGCCATCCAGTATTTTATATTATGACAATATTACTCTATAACCCTAATACAAATGTAGCAAGGTCCCAGGCCTCCTTCGGTCTAATGAGAACCTCCAGGGCTAGAGATAGCTGACATTCTTCTGTTTATGATGCATGGCATAGTGGGTGTAATGCAAGGTAGATTGATTGGGTGCCAGTCACTTCTTGAAAGAGAAAGTGATTTTATTTATCTTAACAGGGTTAAGGCCAGGACACCGTTAGGTAGTTGCAAGATTAACTTCAACAGGAGGAGAGCCTTGCAGGGAAAAGCATCCAGCAAGACGCCACATCTGCATGGTAAGGAATACTGTCTCCTATGGCAACAGTCTTTGAAGGGGTTGTAAAGGTTCATGTTTTTTCACTTTAATGCATCCTATGCAATAAGGTGAAAAAACATCTTAAGATTTGCCCCCCAGCCACCCCGTTTTACTTACCTGAGAAATACAACTCATGCCCACCCAGATAGCCATCCAGGTGGCACAGAAACCCAGATCACCCGACTCCACTACAATCACTTCTTGTAGTTCTTCAGCCCACTGAGCTTCCAGTCTCTCACTAGATTTTGAAAAAAATGAATCTTTTTTATTTTTTGCTATAATAAATATCCCCCGGTTTAGGCCGATACGTATTCTTCTACATATTTTTCGTATCTACTGATACGCCGGCGTACTTTAAAATTTCCCGCGTCATATCTTTGTTTTGAATCCTCAAAACAAGATCCGACGGCATCTGGGTTAGATCCGACAGGCGTTCGTCTTTGTACGCCTTCGGATCGTAGATGCAATTCTTCGGCGTCCGCTGGATGGCGTTCCCGTCGTAATCCGCTTCGAGTATGCAAATTAGCTATTTCCGATGATCCACAAACGTACGAGCGGCCGTTGCATTCTTTTACGTCGTTTCCGTTCGGCTTTTTCCGGCGTATAGTTTATGCTGCTATTTGGTGGCGTACGCAATGTTAAGTATGGCCGTTGTTCCCGCGTTGAATTTGAAAATATTTTTTTTTGTTTGCGTAAGTCGTCCGTGAATGGGACTGGACGTAATTTACGTCCACGTCAAAACAATGGCCCAGATTCAAGAAGCACTTGCGCCCGCGCAACCATAGGTTACGCAGCGCAAGTGCTTACTTGCTCCGGTGTAACGAGTGCTCCTGATTCAGGAACCTCGTTACACCGAATGCAGGCTAAAATCTGCGCGGCATAAGGCTCTTATGCCTCGCAGATTTTAGGCTGCATTCTTGCGGGGGTTGCTAGGGGGCGCTCCCATTGTGTATCAGCGTGTAGTATGCAAATTGCATACTACCACTGATTCACAAGCTTGCGCGGGCCCCGCGCAAGCCAGGTACGGAGTTTCCGTACGGCTACTTTTAGCGCAAGGCTGTCCCTTCTAATAGTAGGGGCAGCCAATGCTAAAGTATAGCCGGCCTTCCCGCGCCGTGAAATTTGAATTTCACGGCGTTTGTGTAAGTGAAATGTGAATGGCGCTGGACGCCATTCACGTTCACTTAGAAGCAAATGACGTCCTTGCGACGTCATTTGCCGCAATGCACGTCGGGAAAGTTTCCCGACGGAGCATGCGCTGTACGCTCGGCGCGGGAGTGCGCCTAATTTAAATAACTTGCGCGCGCTTACGCCGGGCAAATTTGCCGGCTCGCCCTCGCAATTCACGGAGCTACTGCTCCGTGAATCGAGGGAAGCGCAAAATATTTGCAGGGGCGCAGGGCAAAATCGTTGCCCTGCTCCCCTGCAAATATCACGCAATTCTACTTGAATCTGGGCCAATGACATCCTTGCGACATCATTTAGCGCAATGCACGGCGGGGAAATTTAGGGACGGCGCATGCGCAGTTCGTTCGGTGCGGGGACGCGCTTCATTTAAATGAAACACGCCCCCTACTCGCCGATTTGAATTACGCGCCGTTACGCCGCGAGAGATACACTACTCCGCCGTAACTTGCGGCGCAAATTCTTTCTGGATTCAAAGCTTTGAAAAGTAAGTTACAGCGGCGTAGCGTATCTCACATACGCTGCGCCCATGCAATTGTACGTGAATCTGCCCCACCGTATTTTCTAGGCTATAATGAACAGAAGATATCACATTAGAGAGTCAGCATGCCTTGTGATGTTGTAATTCCATTGAATATTGATTCTTGTGGTTGCACTATTTTTATCGGTTATTAATCCCTCTGTACTTAGAAATGTAATTAATCATATGCATAACTGCTCTTTTATTTGCTATGGTGGTAATTGTGGCCAGTTCTTTGTAAGGAAGCTTGTAGCATATCTACAGCAATTTCATGCAATGCTGAATTCGTTGATTCCTTTATTGACTTATCAGTGATTGCATATTCTTCCGATTCCTAATCTTCTAGGCAATGGGTTGATTTGTAAACTCTAGCCTGGTATTATGTTGACTGATCTCCAATCTTGGAGCAATTTTACTGATCAGTGAATCTTCTTTGTGACCACTCAGGGGATCCTATTTGTTCGTGTTAATTAATGCTCAGAAGATTGAAATTATTGATCAAAGACAAGAAGTTTGTTAATGAACTTGCAAAACCATTTGTAATGCATTTCATTCATTTAAGTTAAAATTCTTCGGCTGGCTAACAGAATTGTCAGGAACGGGCAACAATTAGGTTTTGCCTTTAGGGCTTGAATTTCGAGCTCTGTTCTAAATGATAATTTGCATCTAGACTGCAATGGCGGAGCTGTTTAATTCTGTAAATATAACTAAATATCAGATTTTTTTTTCTTTTTTTACTTCAAGTTAAACCAGAGATCTCCAAACTAGGGCCCAAGGGCCACATCCGGCTCACTACAAGATTTTATGTGGCCCACAGCAGTGCTGTATTATGGCCTAGGCCGACAAGGGCGGCAAAAAAGGGGGCAAAAAAGCCTGTCCCCCTGTCCTCATGCCATCCTGTCCCCCTGTCCTCATCCCATCCTTTCCCTCTGTCCTCATCCCATCCTGTCCCTCTGTCCTCATCCCATCCTATCCCTCTGTCCTCATCCCATCCTATCCCTCTGTTCTCATCCCATCCTATCCCTCTCTCCTCATCCCATCCTGTCCCTCTGTCCTCATTCCATCCTATCCCTCTGTCCTCATCCCATCCCTCTGTCCTCATTCCACCCTGTCTCTCTGTCCTCATCCCATCCCTCTGTCCTCATTCCACCCTGTCCCTCTGTCCTCATCCCATCCTGTCCCCCTGTCGTCCTCATCCCATCCTGTCCATCTGTCCTCATCCCACCCCTGTCCTCCTGTCCTCATCCCACCCTGTCCCCCTGTCCTCATCCCATCCTGTCCCTCTGTCCTCATCCCATCCTATCCCTCTGTCCTCATCCCATCCTATCCCTCTGTTCTCATCCCATCCTATCCCTCTGTCCTCATCCCATCCTATCCCTCTGTTCTCATCCCATCCTATCCCTCTCTCCTCATCCCATCCTATCCCTCTGTCCTCATTCCATCCTATCCCTCTGTCCTCATCCCATCCCTCTGTCCTCATTCCACCCTGTCCCTCTGTCCTCATCCCATCCTGTCCCCCTGTCGTCCTCATCCCATCCTGTCCATCTGTCCTCATCCCACCCTGTCCTCCTGTCCTCATCCCACCCTGTCCCCCTGTCCTCATCCCACCCTGTCCTCCTGTCCTCATCCCACCCTGTCCCCCTGTCCTCATCCCACCCTGTCCCCCTGTCCTCATCCCACCGTGTCCCTCTGTGCTCATCCCACCGCGTCCCTCTGTCCTCCACCCATGAAAATGACAGGGCAGGTCTTAAAAAGGAAGGGGCATAGTCTTGACAGGAAGGGGTGCGTCATATATAAAGTAGGGGGTGTGCGAGTTTCGTCAGGCCTAGGGCAGCACAAAACCTAAATACACCCCTGCCACAGCAACTGTCCATTGCCAAAGCATTCACTGCTTGTCAGCTAGCCATGACCATCTCCCCCCCTGTCTTCAGTGCAGATTCTGAGGGGTACTCTGCTGGGCACACATGGATGTAAGAGGGGATATTGCTGGGGCCACATATGGATATATGGGAGAAATATGCTGGGCCCGTGCATTGTGGGAAAAACGGGCGCGCCGCCCCCCTAACGCCTCTGCACCCCCCCCCCCATAGGAGAACTCACCAGCCGCCACTGCTGGGCACCATTGAATATAAGAGGGGACTCTGCTGTACACACATGAATGTAAAGAGTTACTTTGCTGGGCACCCATGGATGTAAGGGGAGACTGATGGGCACTCATGGATTTAAGGGGGACTGATGGGCACACATGAATGTAAGGGGGGGCTGATGGCCACACAAAACTGTAAGGAGTGACTCTGTTGGGCACTCATGGATGTAAGGGGGGACTGATGGGAATTCATAGATGTAAGGGGAGACTGATGGGCACTCATGGATGAAAGAGGAGACTCATGGATGTAAGAGGAGACTGATGGGAATTCATGTATGTAAGGGGGGACTCTGATGGGCACTCATGGATGTAAGAGGGAACTCTAATGGATACATATTGATTTGATTTTATTATTTGTAAAGCGCCAAATACAGTTCATGAACTGCGCCTAAGCGCTAGACAGACCAAATACATATACTGACATTCAAAAATAAGCACAGCAGATATCACATACAGGATAGATTAGTAATAAATAACAGCTGAAATCGCATAAGGAGGATCATCTATCTAAACAGAGGGAAAAAAATGAAAAAGTTGAAGAAGCAGAATAACAGTCCACATTTAAATAAGCAGCAACAAGTCAGGGCGGACTGATCAGCTGGTTAGTAGTAGATAGCACACGTCCCTTTATCCATATACATTGGAAAGTAAGTGAGTCTTCAGGACCTTGCGAAAATGAGTTAATTTTTCCGCATACTCTCAGGAAGATTATTCCATAGAAATACACCAAAGACTTGTGCCTAGTACACACGAGAGGATCGATCCGCGGAAACGGTCCGGAGGTCCGTTTCCGCGGATAAATCCTCTGGCGGATTTTGATCTCATGGTTGTACTAACCATGAGATCAAAATCCCCGCGGAATTCCATCCGCGGTGACGTGTCGCGCCATCGCCGCGATGATGACGCAGCGACGTGCGCGACGCTGTGATATAAGGACTTCCACGCATGCGTCGAATCATTACGACGCATGCGAGGGATGGATTCGGACGGATTGATCCGGTGAGTCTGTACAGACCAGCGGATCAATCCGTTGGACTGGATTCCAGCGGATCGATTTCTTAGCATGTTAAGAAATTTTGATCCGCTGGAAATCCATCGGCCCGAAAAATATCCGTGGATAAATATCCGCTGGATCGTACACACCTTAGTCCTTTGATCAGGCGAGCGGTTTTGAACTAACTGCAACTTAGCAATCCATTTCTTTGGGAGATTTAACCACTTGGGATCCGCGCTATGGACGAAAGACGTCCACAGCGCGGCTCTCAAGTGGCAAGTGGACGTCTTTGGACGTCCTATTGTTGTCATTCCCCGTGCGCTCCGCTGGGAGCCAATGCGTGTGCCTGGCGGCCGTGATGTCCGCCAGACACCGGCGATCGTCGGTGACACAGCAGGGACATGGAGCTCCCTGAAGACAAAAAATAAATAAAATGAAGGCAAAACTTATGCCATCCCATGCTGGCCAATAAAGACAGCTAAATACCCAGAAAAGGCTGGGGAAGAGATGCATGCTGTATTGGAGGTAATTGTTCCATTAGTGGAGTATATAGCAGTCTTGTGACTTCTATCAGTGTCTGGTTAAATCTTGTAGGAGGAGTTTTCATTCTCTTCTGACTGTCTTATGAAGATGCAGGACCCCTGACCCTCTATCTGGACAGTGCTGATTGGTCCTGTGCTGATCACATGCTCTCTCCCAAGAAAAAAAAAAAAACTCTCTAGCAATACACACCAAACTGAGCATGTGCAATTTGTCCCCTAGCTCTGTACTATCAGGAAATATATTGGGGACACTGGAAGAAGGGAAGGATCAGAGGAGACAGGATCAAACAGCCTTTTTACACAATGTGGAGGATTAACCCCTGAGGTTCCACAGTGAGTATAACAAGCATGCTTTACTGAATATACAGACTGATTTTACTGTTGTGAGTTTAGTAAGGATGAGCTCCGGCGTGTTCGCACAGTCCACGTGCAGAGCCCGCCAGGAAGTCGGCACTGTGACTGCGCTAATCACAGGCAGGGAGACATTTCCTGATCTCTGCAGCCGAGCATCGGGACAATGTCTAACTGCCTGTGATTAGCGCCGCACGATGCCAACTTCCTGGCAGGGGTCTGCACGTGGACTGTGCAAATACGCCGGAGCTCATCCTTAGGGTTTAGTAACATTTTAACCACTTAACCCCCGGACCATATTGCTGGTCAAAGACCAAAGCACTTTTTGCAATTCTGCACTGCGTCGCTTTAACTGACAATTGCGCGGTCGTGCGATGTTTCCAAACAAAATTGGCGTCCTTTTTTTCCCACAAATAGAGCTTTCTTTTGGTGGTATTTGATCAATTCTGCGGTTTTTAGTTTTTGCGCTATAAACAAAAACAGAGCGACAATTTTGAAAAAAATAAATATTTTTTACTTTTTGCTACAATAAATATCCCCCAAAAATATATAATAAAACCATTTTTTCCTCAGTTTAGGCTGATACGTATTCTTCTACATATTTTTCGTAAAAAAAATCGCAATAAGCGTTTATTGATTGGTTTGCGCAAAAGTTATAGCGTTTACAATATAGGGGGTATTTTTATGGCATTTTTATTAATATATTTGTTTTACTAGTAATGGCAGCGATCAGCGATTTTTTTCGGTACTGCGACATTATGGCGGACACTTTGGACACTTTTGACACATTTTTGGGACCATTGGCATTTTTATAGCGATCAGTGCTATAGAAATGCATTGATTACTATAAAAATGCCACTGGCATTGAAGGGGTTAACACTAGGGGGCAGGGAAGGGGTTAAGTATGTTCCCTGGGTGTGTTCCAACTGTAGGGGGGGGTGGCCTCACTAGGGGAAATGACTGATCTTCTGTTCATACATTGTATGAACAGAAGATCAGCATTTCTCTCCCTGACAGGACCGGGAGCTGTGTGTTTACACACACAGCTCCCGGTCCCCGCTCTGTAACAAGCGATCGCGTGTGCCTGGCGGCGATCGCGCCCGCCGGGCACGCGCACGGGAGTCGGGGGAGCGCAAGAGCCGATGTATAGCTATGGGCTCTCGCGCAGGGGAGCCGACCTGCCGCCAACAAATGACGACGGCTGGTCGGCAAGTAGTTAAAGTCCGAAGGACCTTTTGAGAACCTTTTGATGGACTGTGCTTATATCCAATGGGCACGCCCACATTGGATTGAACCTAGTCTGTCACATGACTACAGACTCTGGGGTGCTTAGGTAGCTATTTTCCAAAAAAAGTATAGATGAGCTGAAGGGGGAATTGTTCAGTAGATGCTTTTTTGCTGGCGGAGACCCTCCTATTGTAATTGGACTTTAGGCCTGGTTTACACCTATGCAGGTTGAAGTTTGCATATTTCAGGTGCATTTTGCGTTTTTTCAATACAAGTCTTTGATCCATTGAAGTCTATTGAACCAAGAACCAGACAAAAAGTCCCTGGCCCTTTCCATAGAATGCACAGATGTGAACGTGACCCATAGGAAAACATGTTAAATGGACTGTAGTGTGTTTCTGAAAAACTGAAAAAGCACAGAAAAAATGCATATGTGTGAACCAGGCCTGAGGCCCCATACACACGAGAGGATTTATCCGCAGATACGGTCCAGCGGACCGTATCCGCGGATAAATCCTCTCAAAGATTTCAGAGGATTTCTATGCGATGGCGTGTACACACCATCGCATTGAAATCCGCGCTGAAATCCTCTGCCGATGACGTGTCGCGCCGTCGCCGCTATTATGACGCGGCGACGGGCGCGACGCTGTCATATAAGGAATTCCACGCATGCGTCAAATCATTACGACGCGTGCGGGGAATCCCTTTGGACGGATGGATCCGGTAAGTCTGTACAGACGAGCGGATCCATCCGTTGGAATGGATTCCAGCAGATGGATTTGTTGAGCATGTCAGCAAATATCCATCTGCTGGAAATCCATCCCAGGGGAGATTTATCTGCGGATAAATATCCCACGGAGTGTACACACCATAGAATCTATCCGCTGAAACCCGTTTGCACGGATTTATCTGCGGATAGATTCTATGGTGTGTATGGGGCCTTAGTGTTATGATGCGTACATACGATCGAAAAATCTGACAAGAAAACCGTGAATTCTTTTCCCGACGGAATCTTGGCTCAAACTTGTCTTGCATACACATGGTCACACCAAGGTCCGACCGTCAAGAACGCGGTGACGTACAACACTACGACATGCACATGCCTCCGAGCATGCATGGTTTTTGGTGCATCGGAATTTCCTCCAAGAACCTTCCTTGTCGGAAAATTTGAGAACCAGCTCTCAAATTTTTCTTGGAGACCCAGGGGTTGGCTGGGTCCAGGGCCGGCCTTAGGTTTTCAGGCGCCCTGTGCGATCTAATCCTGTGGCGCCCCCCCCCATCTTCACCCCTCGCCCCCAAGACATTGTGCTGCCTGGTACCAAGAATGAAATGCTGCCCCCCCCGCCCACCAAAATGCCCCAACATCCAGACAGAGGCTGCGGATACGATGGTGTCCCCTTACAGTGGCCTCCTCCTCTGTCCACCATCAGAGCAGCTCTAACCTGTGGAGAGGTGAAAGGGGCACAAGAGGAGGACACAGCATACTGAGCATGCGCCGCCCGGCCGAGCGCATATGAGCTTTCCCGAGCCCGGCCGGATTCGAAAACGACGCATGCGTAGTTGCATGGTCGGCTCGCGGCCATCTTTTTACGGACACCCCGATTCACGGAAAGTTGGCAACACTGGCGGCAATTTGCCGGCTCAGTGGAGCGGGCAGAACGGGATGGCGGGCTGGCGGCAATTTGCATGTGAGTAACTGACTGCGACTCACATTCTGCGAGCTGTGATGGCCGCACGGCGCCCCTGTTGCCCATGGCGCCCTGTGCAGCCGCACAGCTCGCACACCCCAAAGGTCGGCCCTGGCTGGGTCTCCATAAATATTTTGACTGCCCCCCTGCCTTTACTCCCACTGATTCTAGAACCCTCTAGAATGCAGGGGGAAATAATCAGATTAGCAGCCTGTGAAACACTGAGCAGGATAAAGCAACCAACACCAACTGCTCCACTGCCAAAAAGCTATGTACTGTCCCTGCCCAGTTATAATTAGTTCCAGTAGCATCTTGCTCTGTGATTTTATTTGGCAATGAACTTCTATTTGTGTTACAGTTCCTGTCAAAACCATTGAAGAATGTAGAAAATATAGTCTTTAAAAAAGAAAAAAAAGAATTTAATCTTCAGGATATATACACACCTGTTATGCGGCTTCAGTATTATAAGCCTAATTTCCAATCTAAATGGGAATCAGATATAACGGCCTTGCTCAACACTGAGCACAAATTATTAGGAAAAGATTGGACACTTTTGCAGCAAATACTCGATGGCGGGACTTCTGCTATAAATTGGATTCAAGATGCTGCAAAACTCCAGGCTTATTAAATCAAAGGAATCCAACTAACAGCCGAGGCTTCTTCAGATGTAACAGCCATATCTAAAATGATAGATCTATGTGTGGTATTGATATATAGATGTAGCACCCTTCTTAGTAGGTTCTTAGGCTGGTAGGTACATTTACCGTATTTATCAGCGTATACCGCGCACTATTTTGCCCTGAAAATCAGGGAGGGAGGGGCTCCATGTGGAGTAGGGAGTGAGCAGTTGCCACACCTGTGCACCGTTGAACTCGGAGGAGATGCAGGTGATCAGGGCTGGCGTTTAGCACGTATGGCGTGTTGTGTGCTGATCCAAGAAGGATAACCCGGAGGCTTGTACGGGAGTGCGGGAGCACGGACAGAGCTGGCTCGGGGAAGTCGGGTCAGAGCGATCACTGGAAGTCGGGGGGTGTGAAGCATTGTCCATGACGCCCAGTGATGATCGTGTTACTCATAGCCCGTAGTCCGTAGCAGCGGCACGCCAGCGGTATGCACGCGGTATGCACTCACGGACTCATTGCCCAGGAGCCATTTAGCGGTAGCAACGGATGCTAACGGAGGTCTTCAGGTCCTCGCCCCGTCTTATCCCGTCTCCCCCTCCCCTCCGTCCTACCAGCCTTCCTTACTTTTCCTCACCATTTACCCTGAACCTTGAACCTGCTTCTATCTCTCGCATGTTGGCCCGGTGCTTATGGCTTGAGGTGCTAGAGTAGTGCTGGAGTAGTACAGACGTGGCGCGGTGCACGTTGACAGTCGGGTCTGTCGGGAGGAGAGGAGAGATTGCCGCAGCCTGGAGCAGAGTACAGAGTGAACGCGAGCAGAGGCAGCATTGTGAAGGACCGATTTTTGGATTCCTCCTCGTTACCTGCCACAGACCACAGAGCTAATAGAAGCTAATAGAAGCATACAGAGGACAACAGGATCGGGAAGATTCTAAGTGGCACAGCGTATCCCAGGTTTCGTGAGTAGTAATAGAAGTCACAGAAGTCACAAAGAATAATATACAATATAGGTGTAAACTTGCGTAATATGTAAAATGTTTATAGGTCCTCAAGCATTATAAGGACTCGGAGTGGTGAGTAGAACATTTCAGTCCTTTTTAATAGACGTTGTATTTGCCTGGCAGTCTGTAAAAGTTGAAAAATCGCTGAAAAATCACTGACATAATAACTTTATTGACATAAGGAGCAGTGGGCAGAAAAAATAAATAAATGGGACGGTGATAAACTATGATGGAGATTGTGACCATATTGTGACTATATCATATACATATATCATACGCAGTATAGTGATCATCTTATAGTGCTACAGTTGCATTGAACTGTGGAATTGTGAGAATGCACTAACAGGCACCATAAGAGACATCTGGTTAATGGAATTGATTAGCGATTGAAATAAGAACGAAAATACATGACATTTTTGATACCCTAAAACCTCCCAATACTGCACTTAGTCTGTGTAAAGAAGTGTGTGTAAAGAAGGAAAAGAAGAGAAAACGAAGAGAGACAGGGAGTGACAGAGGAAAAAAAAAAAAAAAAAGAAAAAAGAAAAGGGGAAATAAAGCATGTACATAATTTATCCCATGGAAAACAGGTCCTTTCCTGTCCAGTCTCGGTAACCCCTTTGATCATTGGGGGAAGAACAAATAGTTTCTAAAAACCAAAGCCAATGACCAGCGGGATTAGCTAAATAGCGGTGATCGACAAGTGGGTTCCGGCCTGCCTAAAGAATTTGGAAGTTTGAAGAAAGGGTTTAGTTGTTAATAAATACTGAAACGGCTTTGATTGCTGAAGGAAAAAGGGAAAGGGAAAAGAAGGGGAAAAGGGGAAAATGTATAGGAGTATTGATAAAATATAAACTCTTTTGGCTGCCCGGCACTCCCGGAATAGATTGGTGGGACTGTTGATCTTCTTGGCACTGTCGATCATTTTTGCATGGTCCTTTTTTTTTTTTTTTTTTTTTTTTTTTTAACATAAGTTTGGAGTTATGCATGTATAAATAATAGAATGAGGGGTAGATTACCTAGAGGGGCTACAGCAAACCCACCAAAAATAAGTGCAAGCCCAAATTCAATTAAAAAATATATGTTAAAGAACACAGTTAAAGATACACCGGAAAAAATGGCTTCAACAAGAAAAAAAACCACAGAGAATTCGCAGAAAATGGGATTAAGAAGACAATCCCAGGGGTTGGAAGGAGCAAGATCCTCTACTATAGCAGACGAGGAAGACGATGAGGTGGAAGAGAGCGGATTGACAGAAGATCAACTTCCAACCAAAGGAGAAATTGCAAAAATGTTTGCTAGGATGGAAACGGTAATGAACAAAATGGAATCTTCTCTAAAAGGAGAAATGGTACTTATTCATGAAGACATGAACCACATCCTGAGGAGAGTAGAAGAAACAGAGGAGAAAATAGATCTACAGGCAGTAGAAGTCAAGGAACTTAAAGATCAGATGAAAGATATACAGAAAGAACAAAGGTATTTAAAATACAGATTGGAAGAGCAGGAAAATCGAAATAGAAGGAAAAATCTGAAGATTAGGGGACTCCCAGACGAACAAGTTGAAGATCTACAGGGAAAAACTGATAAAATTTTTGGCCAGATGTTGGGTAAAACTGCAACAGAAAAAATAAAAATAGAAAGAATTCATAGAATAAGAAAACCTGTTGGAGTCGCGGATGAATTACCGAGAGATGTAATCGTAAGATTCCACAACTTTCAAGACAAAGAGCGAATCCGACTACATCTGAAAGCCAACGGTCCTGCTAAATTTGAGGAATCAACGTTACAGATTTTCCCTGATCTAGCCCCCGAAACATTGGCAAGGAAAAGAGTGCTAAAACCATTATTGGAACAATTAAAGCGACAAGAAATCCAATATTTTTGGGGCTTCCCAGCATGTTTGGTTGGAAAAAAAGAAGGACGCTCTGCTACATTAAGATTCCCTGAAGACACAATTTCTTTTTGTAAAAAGCTGAATATCCCAGAGACTGAGATACCGGGATGGTGGGAAAAAGCCCAGAGGGGGCCCAATGACGATCAGCAGCCATGGAAACAGATCTTAAGAAAAAACAAATAGTATATTTTATAAATAAAAGGGGGAGATGAAGGGATGGGAGGGAGAGGGGGGCAGTAGATGAGTGGGTGTGGAAAAGATAGAAAGAAGACAACAGGGGGACAGATGAGGGTAGTGGACCTACTGGCCTAGACCATTTTGATAAGAGAAAGGACGATGGTAAAGAAACAAGAAGACGGGGGGCACAGGAACCCCATTAGGGGAGGGCATCTGCTCGCAAACCCGCCTACCTAGAGCTCAACCTCGAGGGGGGAGAACCGTAGGGCCACATGGGTGAGGGCCACGGATCTATAGACCTAGGGAAGGTCATTTTCCCCCAATCTAGGGGGGGTAGAGGGAGGAGGGGAGGGATGGCGGAGGGGGGGATGGGTTGGAGGGAGGAGGAGGGAGGGGTGCTTGGTGGGGGAGGGAGGGGGGGTAGAAGAGAGGGAAGCAGAGGGGCCAGTAAAATTTTTGTAATAAATTATAATTCTATAGTTTCGGATGCCAAAAGTTAATATAATATCATACAATGTTCGAGGGTTAAATGCGCCAAGCAAAAGAGAGAACATACTGAGAGAATTGATATTCCTGAAGGCAGATGTTGTCTTTTTTCAGGAAACCCATCTGACTAGGGACTCCAAGAGTAGGGTCCGATCAGATGAGTTTCCCATGTGGTTCTATGCGGATTCTCCTATAAGTCGTGCCAAAGGTGTAGCTATAGGATTCTCTAGGAATGTTAGATTTGTACTAGAAAAAATGAAGATAGATCAAGAAGGGCGTTTCCTTTTTTTAGGGGGGAATCTGAATGGGGTAAAGGTGTCCCTGGCGAATGTGTATGGCCCGAATAAAAATGCGGTTAAATTCCAGTCAGGAATATTAGACGAGTTTATGAACTTTAAGATAGGAGATGGTATCCTGGGAGGAGACTTCAATACATGGTTAGATCCCAAATTAGATAGTACGTCTCATGCACAGGGCTCCGGAATTAGGGAGAGGAAAAATCTAAAAAGGAAAATGTTCCAACACCAATTGGTTGATGTTTGGAGATCCCAACATATAAGTCAAAAAGACTATACATACCGCTCCCCTGTGCATGGGACGTATACCAGAATAGATTATTTTTTAATAGAACATAAATTACTGGAGGTCGCTGAAGATACAAAGATTGGTATTACAACTTTTTCTGACCATGCACCAATTTTATTACAACTGAAGATAGGAGAGAGGGCTTGTGGGAAAAGAAACTGGAGACTTAATGAAGATTTACTAACGGACGTAGATATAGAGGAGAGATTAAGGAAAGAAATAGAACAGTTTTTTTTAGAAAATAATACAGAAGGAATGTCCGAAGCAATTATATGGGAAACGCATAAAGCATTTGTTAGGGGAATTCTGATTAAGGAAGGAGCAGAAAAGAAGAAAAAAAATCATCAAAAAAAGGTAAAAATAGTTAAAGAAATATTCGACTTAGAACAATTGCATAAAGAAACGAGACAGAGAGATCTCCTGCTGAATCTTAACATTAAAAGGGAGGAATTAAAGGGACTAATCGATCATGAAACCCGAATAGCCTCAAACCTAGTTAAAAAAGAAAGATACCTATGGAGCAATAAGACAGGGAAATACCTGGCAAATTTGCTGAAGAAAAAAAAAATGGCTAATTATATAGAAAAAATACAAACAAATACGGGAGAGATAAGATATAAGACATCAGATATAGTTAAAAGTTTTTTAAAATTTTATGAAAAATTGTACTCAATTAAGGAAAAGAGTAATAAGGAGGAGGATATATTAAAAGAGGAACAAATTAAAACATACTTGAGAAAGGCAGATTTAACAAAGATCGCGCAGAATAAATATAATAATCTTGAGAACCACATAACAGAAGAGGAAATAAGCAAAGCCATTCGAATGTTACCAAATGGGAAAAGCCCTGGCCCGGACGGTTTGACCAGCTCATACTATAAAAAATTTTCAGATATATTAATTCCCAAATTATGCTCTTATTTTAACGGCATTGGCGAAAAATGGGAGATGATGAAAGAGTCGTTGGAAGCGATTATATCAGTAATCCCCAAAGAGGGCAAGGATGATTCTTTATGCTCCAGTTATAGACCGATCTCCCTTTTAAACATTGATTTAAAAATCTTCTCCAAGATTCTTGCAATAAGGATGGAAAATGTGATGCAGGAAATGATACACACGGACCAGGTGGGATTCATTTTAGGTAGGCAAGGAAGGGACAATGGGATTAGAACCCTATTAGCGATAGAGGAGATTAGGAAAAGTGGAGCCCCAGGTCTACTCCTAGCCATAGATGCCGAAAAGGCCTTTGATAGGGTAGACTGGGGCTTCATGCAAAATACTTTAGAATCAATGGGCTTTGGCCCGAGATTGAGAGGATGGGTAAGAGCTTTATATAACAGACCGACAGCGAGAGTCAAAGTCAATGGGTGTTTATCAGAGCTGTTTGAAATGAAAAATGGCACCCGACAGGGATGCCCTTTATCACCCATGTTATTCACGTTAGCATTAGAACCCCTCCTAAGAACAATAAGACAAAATTCGGATATCGCGGGGTTAATATCCGGGGGCGAGGAACATAAGATTGCTGCTTATGCAGATGACATATTATTTTACGTTATGAACCCCAGGACCACGCTACCTAACCTGATGGAAATAATAAATGAGTATGGTAAATTATCCAATTTCAAAATTAACCCCGCGAAATCAGAAATTTTGAGTATTAACATTCAAAAAAAAGATAGAAGTGCCTTACAAAAAGATTTTAAGTTCGCCTGGAAAGAGGAATTAACATACCTGGGAATTAAGCTAGCAATCTCTAGAGAGAGCTTATATAAAATTAATTTTATGACGTTATTAAACGAGGTTAAAACCGAGTTAAATAGAATTGCTCCGGGGCAATTGTCCTGGACTGGAAGAATAAACATATATAAAATGACAATCTTGCCAAAGATACTTTACAAATTACAGATGCTTCCGATACCAATTCCCCAAACCTATTTTAAAAAATTACAATCACTCCTTGTAAGATTTATTTGGAGGGGGAAAAAACCACGGGTTAAAATGAATATACTGATTAAAGATAAATCACAGGGAGGGTTAGGGGCACCGGATATTAAAAAATATCACCAAGCAATTGTAATAACACGCCTCATGGATTGGGCAAGAAATAATACAGAAAAAAGGTGGGTACATTTAGAAATCACGACGAGTAAACTACCACTGGGAAAACTAATCTGGGTACCGGCACAGTATAGAGGAATTAATTTAGAAACGCACTATATTACGAGATATGCTTTAACTATATGGGATCAAATTCACAAAAAAAATAAATGGGAATATAACTCACCCCTACTCCCTTTAACGGATACACAGTATTTCTTACCAGGAGAAAAAAATAGGTTTGGAAAATGGATATTGCAAGAAAATATAAAACTAAAAGACGTTATGAGGTCTAACAGGCTTTTAACAATTCAGGAATTAAAAAATAAACAGGATATGATTCTTATTAATGAATGGCGCTATATACAATTAAAACATTTTTTTGATAGTCTTCCCCAACCAGTTAGAGCAGAAACAAATTTACTCCCTTTCGAAAATTTATGTGAAGGAAAAACGGAGAAGGGCATCATCTCTAAAATATATCAGATATTAAATGAAACAAAATCACAGAATGCTCTACCATATATCGCGAAGTGGGAGGAAGAGTTGGGATCCCGGGTAAATGATTTTGAGATCAATCAAATAATAACTAGGGTCCATGAAACCTCAATAAATAATGATACCAGGGAACTAAACTATAAATGCTTGGTTCAATGGTACCTTACACCAGATAAATTACATAAAATTTCAAAATCTACCTCACAACAATGTTGGAGAGGGTGTGGTGAAGTGGGCTCAATGGCGCATGTTTGGTGGAAATGCACCAAAATAAAAACATATTGGAGGGAAATAAGGAAAAAGATCCAGGAAATTACAAATAATGACCTCCCAGATGACCCTTGGGTATGCGTATTACATGGATCACGAATTCCCACAAAACAATACTTGAAAACTTTGGTTCCACAACTCTTGAATGCAGCAAAACACCAGATAGCGCGTAATTGGAAGAAAAAAGAGAGCCCTTCCCTGCACGGGTGGTGTAATAGAGTGGAGGAAATTTATAATTTAGAACATCTAAGATTTAAAGATGAGGCGAACTGGGAAGAATTTGTAGAAAAATGGGAAAAATGGAAAAAATTTAAATACACAATAGGTTTCGCTGATGCTATGGATATCCAGTGAACTAGGGGGAGACAGGTATGTTTTATGTTTTTTGATTTTTTTCTTTGGGTTTTTTTTTTTTTTTTTTTTTTTTTTTTTTTTTTTTTTTTTTTTTTCTCTCCTTTTTGGACACGACTTGGATAAGCACGTACTGATAGGATTGATGTGGGAGAGACCATCCGGGCCCAAGAGATTCCGGGAGGCCTCTCGCACACATACAAGCAAGAACCAGGGCGCAAGGGACAGTGATGTAATTAAGAAAGGGAAGCTTGGGTATAATATTGGCTCCGAAACTATCAAATTAATAAATAGATACTGGCAGGGAAAGATGAGGGAGGGGGGAGGGGGGGGAGGGTTAGGATGGGTAGTTTTTTCCCATACAGATCTCCAGAGTGATGTAGTTTCTCTGAAAATTAAAGTGGAAATGGAAAGGGAGGGAAAGTAATTTTTTCCTTTTTGAAATATTTAAACGGAAAGAAAAGAAGGAAGGGGAAAAAAAAAAAAAAAGAAAAAAAAAAAAGAAGGATAATATATATATATATATATATATATATATATATCAAATAAAAGATTACCACCCACTTATGATGCGATACCATAGAGGAGATGATATCGGCATGTGAAATATGGGCCAAGAGTCTGGCCCCCTCCTCGCCTAAAAGATCCTTTTTATCTTTGGTGGAGTCTGAAGTGGGAAGAAAAAAAAAAAAAAAAAGAAAAAAAAAAAACGAAAAAAAAAAAAAAAAAAAAAAAAAAAAAAAAATCGTGGGTGCGCGATATACGCCGATACCCGATTTCCCGCCACGAGTTTGAATACTGCGTCGGCATATACCGAGCGCAGTACACTCGGGTATCTTCGGGCAGTCTCGGCGCCTCTCGCACTGACGTCCTGAGCGTACAGGACATCAGCGCGACGGTTGCCGAGCCTGCCCGAAGATACCCGAGTGTACTGCGCTCGGTATATGCCGGCGCAGTATTCAAACTCGTGGCGGGAAACGAGCGGGGAGGACGCGAGGACGCCGAAGAGGACACCCGACCCGCCGAAGACGGACGCCGGACCCACCGAAGAGGACACCCAAAGCCGCAGAAGGACGCCGGACCCGACGAGGCCGCCGATGGACGCCGCGCAAGACACCAAAACTGTAAGTACAAAAAAAACAAAAACACTTTTTTTCCACAGGTTAGGGGGCCACTTTAGGGGTGCGCAGTATACGCGGGAGCGCGTTATACCGCGATAAATACGGTAGTTCTTTTTGGCTCCTCTGTAATAATTGGAGCAGTTACTGATTTCTCTGGGCTGTTCTAGATCTCACAGGCTGCAAGTTTGATTGCTTCCCCCTGCATTCTGAAGGCTTCCAGAACATAGAGAGAGGGCTGGGAAAGTCAAATGGGAAGCTTGAATATTTATTGTGCTGCACCCAATTCCTGGGTGTGCCCAGTAGGTGGCTGGGGGCAACATAAACAAGAGAGCCAGAACTGGGATCTGTCAATGTAAACAGACAGATCCCTGTTCTGACAGGGGAGGAGAGAGAGATCTGCTGTTTCTAGTGATTGGGAACAGCGATCTCGCTCCTCCTCCAGTCAGTCCCCTCCCCCCACAGTTAGAAAAACGCCTTCCAGGGAACACATTTAACCCCCTGGTCGGCCCCTAGTGTTAACCCCTTCTCTGCCAGTGACATTTACACAGTAATCAGTGTATTTTTATAGCACTGATCGCTGTTTAAATGTCAATGGTCCCAAAAAACTGTCAAAAGTGTCTGATTTGTCCGCCGCAGTCCCGCTAAAAATCGCAGATCACCGCCATTACTAGTAAAAAAAAAAAAAAAAAATTAATAAAAGTGCAATATATCTATTCGCTATAACTTTTGCACAAACCAATCAATATACGCTTATTGATTTTTTTTAACAAAAATATGTAGAAGAATACCTATTGGCCTAAACTGATGAAGAAATTATTTTTTCTAAATTTTTTTGGGGGATTGTCATTCTTTTTTGGTTTATAGCGCAAACATTTTTAAACCACAGACGTGATCAAATACCGTAACACCAAATGAAAACTCTATTTCTGGGGAAAAAAGGGACATTCATTTTTTTGTTTGGGTACAGCGTCGCTCGACCGCACAATTGTCAATTAAAGCAATGCAGTGCCATATCGCAAAAAAAATGCCTGGTCTTCCAGTCTGTAAGTGGTTAAATACCTTTACAGGTTACCAGTTTAGGTTTACACAGGAGGTCTGGTGCTAGAATTATTGCTCTCGCTCTGACCTTTGCGGCAATAGCTCATATGCATGGTGCGATCACGGTTTACATATGCGTACAAGAGTAATGTATGCATTCACATTTGTGTGTAAGCACGCGGGGGGACAGAGGTGCTTTACATTTTTTTTTATTATTATTATTTATTTTATACAAATTTATTTTTATTCACACTTTTTTTTTTGGACTAACTTTATTGCTTTCACAAGGGATGAACAACAACATCCCTTGTGACAGCATGGGCCGTGACACGTCCAGGACTGAGTGATCATTAGAGGAGCACTTAAGCAGGGTTCTGGGATGTTTTCAGAAAACTATGTACATATACCGTGTTTCCCCGGGTCTTATATTAATTTTGGCAACCTAAAACACACAGGCTTATTTTCGGGGGGTGTCTTATTTAACTATGGTATGTACAATGATCCTAAAGTGGGTACCTTTCTTGCAGCTTCCCTGACTTTCCTGGCTGTCGCATGGTCTGCCTGGGCTCTTCTCTGCTCCAGGATGCCCGCTGGCATCGGCCAGCTCCGTGCACTGGGGAGGGGGCCACGGGCATCGGGCGGGAGGAGAGCAGAGGAGGGGGGAGCCGGTGTCATGCTGGCGTCTGCCTGCTCCGTGCACTGGGGAGGGGGCCGCAGGCGTCGGGCGGGAGGAGAGCAGAGGAGGGGGGAGCCGGCATCCTTCTGGCATCCGCCTGCTCCGTGCACTGGGGAGGGGGGCATCGGGCGGGGGGAGAGCAGAGGAGGTGGGAGCCGGCATCCTTCTGGCATCAGCCTGCTCCGTGCACTGGGGAGGGGGCCGCGGGTGTCGGGCGGGAGGAGAGCAGAGGAGGGGGGAGCCGGTGTCCTGCTGGCATCTGCCCGCTCTGTACGCTGAGGAGGTAGGGGCTGCAGGCATTGGGCGGGAGGAGAGCGGAGGAGGGGGGAGCCAGTGTCCCGCTGGCGCCTGCCCCGCTCCATGTGCTGAGGAGGGAGGGGCTGCGGGCATTGGGCGGGAGGAGAGAGGGGAGGGGGAGCCGCTGCAATCATTCTGCAAAATGGATTTAAAAAACAGTTACACTAATTTTACTAGGGCTTATTTTCGGGGGAGGGCTTATATTGCAGCCCTCACCAAGAATCATGCTAGGTCTTATCGGGGTAGGTCTTATTTTCAGGGAAACACGGTAGCATCCAGCCAGCCCCTCCCACCAGCCATGATTGGCCTGGATTCCATAGAGATGCACAAAGACCCAGTGATGAAAATACTAATAATAATGTCATAATAATCATAATATACATAATAATAATAATAATAATAATAATAATAATAATAATATGGCATCACATAATAATTTATGTGCTAAAAACAGAAATGTTTTATTTAAAAATGTCATTAGCATAACTGGACTCGGGTAACTGGGTAACTGGACTCGGAGGTCCAAGACATGGACTCAGAGGCCCAAGACATTCCCTCTCCCATCCCTTGGTGGAGGGGAGAGGGAAAGAAGAAAGGGAAAAAAAAGGAGGAAAAAAGTGAGACAAGTAGGTTAAAGAGGGAAGAAAATAGATTTAGAACTAGGCAGGAGGATAGAAAGAGAAATAGTCCACATATATTCTTTACTTAAAAAACGAATAAAAACCATTGAAACAGAAAGAGAAATAGTCAAGATGAGAATGGAAAAGGAGGAGATGTAGGCTTAGACAAGAAGAGAGCGGAGCCCGTGGGATGGATGGTATACTAGAATGGTCCGGAATACCCAAGCTTGTTGGGGGCAGGGTGGGGAGAGCATAGGACCACCATGGGTTCCACACTTTGGGGAACTTAGCATGAGAGTCAAGAAGTCATCTTTTCATGCAGCACGAACATACTCAGAATGCTCTTCACCTCTGCAAAACCAACCGAGGACTTCCTCGAAGCTCTGGCAATGGCATGCTTTGTGGCAATGAAGAGGTAGGTAGCCAGTTTTTGTTGGTATGGAGGCCGGGGAGGGGGCAGTGGAGAAGTGCATGTCGGGCGTCTTTGTGGAAGGGTACATGAAAAAGTGTTGAGAGGAGGCCGTAGACCAGAAGTAGGCAACCTGGGGCCCTCCAGCTGTTGTGGAGGGCCCCAGGTTGCCTTCTACATTTCCCATGAGACATTGCGAGGCTGTCAGTATTACTGCCAGAGGCATGATGGGACTTGTAGTTCTACAACAGCTAGAGGGCCCCAGGTTGCCTACCCCTGCTGTAGACCCTAGACCAGAATCCCACCAAATGTGGACAAGACCACAAACATTTCTGTATGTTTTCTTTCTTTTAGCAAAAATAAAATAAATAGTGGTGATTAAATACCACCGAAAGAAAGCTCTATGTGTGTGAAAAAAATTGTAAACAGTGTTTGTATAGGGGTACAGTGTTGCATGACCGCGCCATTGTCATTCAAAGTGTGACAGCGCCGAAAGCTAAAAATTGGCCTGGGCTGGAAGGAGGTAAAAGTGTCAGCTATTGAAGCCGTTAAACAAAAAATGTTTTTGCTGGTTTGTAAAACTCCTTTCTTCATCGCTGTCAGGGCTGAGCTCAGCCCTTACTTCTCTGAGCTGGCCGCTCAGCTGTCGGCTGATTGCCAGCTCCCATCTCTCCACAGTGACTCACCTGTTGATGATATCCTGCTTGTCAGTCCTGCCTACTTAGGGCTCTTTCACACGTCAGCTCAGTTTTTTAGATCAGTTTTTTTTTCATCAGTTGATCCGTTTTTCCATTAGTTTTTCATCTGTTTTCTGTCAGTTTTTCATCAGTTTTTCCATCAGTTTTTCCATCCGTTTTTTCATCCGTTTTTTTTTTTTGGGGGGGGGGGTTTACATATTTTGATGAAAAACGGATGTTAGCGGATCGGATGGTAAACGGATCATCCGCTAACGTCCGTTTTTCGTCCGTTCCGTTTTTTTGACGGAAGAAAAATAGGGTTTTCTTCCGTCCAAAAAAACGGAACTTAACGCAGACGGATGCTAACGGACGTTAGCGGATGCTCATCCGCTAACGGACGTTAACCCATAGGGAAGCACTGCGGTCCGTTAACGGACGTCCAAAAAACGGACGAACGGAACGGACGTGTGAAAGAGCCCTTAAAGTGGAGGTTCACCCTAAGGGCCCTTTCACACGTGCGGACCGTATGTCCGCTTTTTCATCCATCCGTTGTGGATGAAAACGGGACATACATTGGTCCCTATGTGATTGCGGGTGTCAGCGGATGACCATCCGCTGACACCCACAATTGTCCGCCTCCGCAAAGATACGATTTTTCGGTCCGTGTTCATCCGATCCCCTTTAGCCGACATGAACAGTATGCTGGTATTTATTTTTTTTCTCCGTACATACCGTTATACTGTCATTTCCCCCCCCGGCTTCCAGGTTCTGATTCCCGCGGGACTGATTCCCGCGGAAATAGCCAACCTGCGAGTCGACTCTATACGGCGCCTGTGCTCGCCGTGTAGGGATAACTGCGCAGGCGCCAAAAAGAGCCGACTCGCAGGTCGGCAATTAACGGCAAACTGGTGACGTGCCTTATGCGCCTTGGGAAGTTTTTCACCAGACGTCAATCATCTACCTCCTGAATTGGAACGCCCAGTCCCGAGGGAATCAGAACCCGGAAGCCGGGGGGAAAATGACAATATAACGGTATGTACGGAGAAAAAAAAATACCAGCATACTGTTCATGTCGGCAGTATGCTGGATGTAATGTTAGAAAATAGTTTTTAGGGTGAACCCCCGCTTTAAGCCATTCAGCTCAGTTGTACTCTGCCTTCGCTTTGGTCAACATCACAGGGACTATCTCCTGCATTCCTGTTGAAGACTTGCTTGCCTGACGTTCCATCTGGCTCCAGATCCTGCTTGCTGTTCTACTACGTTTATCTCTGGCTCAATGACATTTGGCTTGGCTGACTATCCGATCCGGTTCCTGGACTCTGGCTATGTTTTGACTACGCTTACTTTGTTTATCTTTTCATTATTATTATTAAACACGTACGATTTTAACTGTATTTCTGTCTCGGTCTGATTCATGGTTTGTGACAATCGCTAAGCTTGGAAACAATTTTCAGCCACTCCCATCATCCTCAGCAATTAGGAAGTCAAAATGAACCGGACCAAAGTTCAGAGTATTCATGAGCATGTGCCATCTCAGCGGCACAAAGTTGCAGCACCCCCATTAATGCACTCTGGTGCTGGCGGTATGCCAGATAATCCGGTGTTTCAGCCTGTGATAACATGCCAGCTAGACTTCGACAATACAAGGCATTGCGTGCCGAAGCCGAGATATCCGCTACAGGGAGATACATCTCCAGGCAGCCTTTGACAATCAACGTCCAAGAGTCTTGTAATTTATAATTGCTATTTAAATGTGTGATGTATAATTTTAATTAACATATTAATGAACATTTTTCAAAGGCATTTAGCCACGTCTTTGCACAACCGCCGCGATGGGCCCCCCCGTACAAGGGGTCTGTTTATGAATTCTGGGCCGTAACCTAACAGCGGTTTTAATTTTTTATTAGAAAGGGATCTTCTGTCAGCACCTTGTTCTGGATTTTCTATGGTGAGAGGAACTTGGTACTTATTATCAAGGTGGCTTATTAATTACTTATGCCACGTACACACGATCGGTTCATCCGATGAAAATGGACCGATGGATTTTTTTCATCAGATATCCGATGGAGCTGACTTTCATCAGTCTTGCCTACACACCATCAGTTAAAAATCCGATCGTGTCAGAACGCGGTGACGTAAAACACAACGACGTGCTGAGAAAAATTAAGTTCAATGCTTCCGAGCATGCGTCGACTTGATTCTGAGCATGCGTGGATTTTTAACCGATGGACTTGCCCACAGACGATCGTTTTTTTCTATCGGTTCTTTAACCATCAGATAATTTTAAAACAGGTTCTAATTTTTTTCACCGATGGGAAAAAAAACGATGGGGCCCACACACAATCGGTTCGTCCGATGAAAGCGGTCCATCGGACCGTTTTCATCAGACGAACCGATCGTATGTACAGGGCATTAGTCATTGGAATAATTATTGTTTTTCCAGTGGTACATCACTTTTAAAGAGACCATGTCAAGCCCACAAGTAAATCCAAATAGTCCATGCAATAGAAGAGGGATTATACTCACTCCCACCCATCTGGGATTCACCCAAACAGTCCGGGTTTTGTACCATGTCCGGATTTCAGACTGCCCGAAACCCCGTATCCATAATTCAGAACCGACTTTGGCTTCAGTCCCCAAGTAACCGAGTACCATAGCCGCAGAGTGCATAGGCATGCACACAGGTCGGGTGTGCCTGGGCACACCCTAACCATCAGGGTTGCCCACTTCCCGGAGGGCTGGCTGTAGTTGTCTTAGATGAGTGTCTGTGACTCTGTGATTCCCACCCCCACCACACGGATAGGAGAGGGAGGGATGAATCTGCTCCTCCTCCCCTTGCTTCTACCCTTCTGTGCCTGAACCTCTACCCTTAAAGTGGAGGTTCACCCGAAAAGTTAATTTTTAACATTAGATTGAGGCTCATTTTGTGAAGGGGAATCGGGTATTTTTTTTAAATTAAAGCCGTACTTACCGTTTTAGAGATGCATCTTCTCCGCCGCTTCCGGGTATGGGCTGCGGGACTGGGCGTTCCTATTTGATTGACAGGCTTCCGACGGTCGCATCTATCGCGTCACGATTTTCCGAAAGTAGCCGAACGTCGGTGCGCAGGCGCCATATAGAGCCGCACCGACGTTCGGCTTCTTTCGGCTACTCGTGACGCGATGTATGCGACCGTCGGAAGCCTGTCGGAAGCCTGTCAATCAAATAGGAATGCCCAGTCCCGAAGACCATACCCGGAAGCGGCTGAGAAGATCGCTCTCTAAAACGGTAAGTACGGCTTCGATTTGGAAAAAACTACCCGATTCCCCTTGACAAAATGAGCATCAATCTAAGGTTAAAATTTTTTTTTCGGGTGAACTCCCCCTTTAAGTGAGGGAGCTCACCATCCACTGTCTGTGACTGAAGTTTTCCCCCTCCCTCTCTCCTGCCTCTTACTGAAGATGGCGGCGGCAGCAGGGCCGATCCTAGGCAGGGTGCACCGGGTGCTTTGCACCCAGGCGCCTGCAGAGGTGAGGGCGCCGAAGTGGCAGAGTTCTCCCCTCCCTCCTTCTCTCCTTGTTTGTGTCCGTCCAGAACTAGTGTTTTGAGCATAGGTGTGTGTCCGTCCAGAACTGATGTGTCTCTGACCATCGTCTTTACTATGCCTGCAGTCTCTGATCATCTCCTTTACTACGTCTGCAGTCTCTAACCGTCTCCTGTACAATGTCTGCAGTCTCTGACCATCTCCTGTATAATGTCTGTAGTATGTCTGGCCTGGGGCTCTTTCTAACAGACCCTCTAACAGAAGCCATCTCTGTGTCCATCAGAGAGCCCCCCCCCCCCCCCCAGGTCCCAAGAAAGTACTCTGCTCCTCTTCCTGTATTTTGTTTAGTGTTAAGAGATCATGTAAGGATCCCAGGGTAATGAATACTTTGTGGGGGAGCATCTCTGTGGTTGAGACATTGCCATAGGAACATTTGTAAAGGGGAGGAGTTAGTAAAATGACCACGCCCCTGTGGGGGCGGCAAAAATATTTCTGCACCCAGGCGCCTGTGACCCTAGGATCGCCCCTGGGCGGCAGCACACGAGAGCCGAGTGATAGATCAACTTCAGGTGCCGACATTGCGGGCGCTCCAGTATTTGTAGTTGTAAAAAAAATAGGGCTGTTACTGATTAAAATTTTTGTGTTCGATTAATCGTTTTTTTTTTTTATCGATTAATCGACTAATTTCGATTAATTAACGCACATACAGATACAACTACTTTTAGCTGATCTCCTTGCATTGCAACTCTGCATTAGTCAGTGGTAAATGTGGTATACACTATATACAATCACTCGACACTAGTTGGTTTCCACAATCCATGACTTCCCCCCCATACCGTAATATCCACATCTGCCCCCATACCGTAATATCCACATCTCCCGCCCCCATACTGTAATATCCACATCTTCCCCCCCATACCGTAATATCCACATCTCCCCCCCATACTGCAATATACACACATCTGCCCCCATACTGTAATATACACATCTGCCTCCATGCTGTAATATACACATCTGCCTCCCATACTGCAAGAATATACACATCTGCCCCCATGTGTACATTACAGCATGGGGGCAGATGTGTATATTCTTGCAGTATGGGGGCAGATGTGTATATTCTTGCAGTATGGGGGCAGATGTGTATATTAAAGCATGGGAGAAGATGTGTATATTACAGCATCTGCCCCCATGCTGTAATATACACATCTGCCCCCATGCTTTAATATCCACATCTGTCCCCATGTTTTAATATCCACATCTGCCCCCATGCTTTAATATCCACATCTGTCCCCATACTGCAAGAATACACATACACCGGCTCATAAGTATAAATGAAGTATCTGCCCCCATACTCCAGGAATATATACATCTGCCCTCATAATGTTACCACACACAGGATGGTTGTCCACTCTTACCTGACTAAGGCAGGCAGACCCGTCTGCGCAAGGGAAGAGGATACAAGCAGGCAGGTGAGTGATGACGTCAGCGCGCCGCTACTCAGCTGCCGCCGGGTGGACCAAGATGGCCGCGGCTCTGGAGCTAGGCCGAAGCCGCGGCCTTTCCTATGGGCGAGACCGCGGAGCTCACTCCGCGGATCTTCCTCGATCAATTTTTTTTTAATCGATCAAAGAAATTAACGATTAATCGACCAATTAATCGTTAATTTCTGCAGCCCTAAAAAAAAAACATAATTTTTCAGGAGTCAGTGCATGACAAATTAGCTCCTCCCATTATACTCCCAGCACAGCCCCCCCCCCCAAAAAAAAACGGTCTGCTTTGGGCAGAGGCATCGTCATGCTTTTCCATCAAAATACTATACTGCACTATATTGCACGTCGATGCAGGGATGGACTGGCCATTGGGACTACAGGGAGTTTCCCGGTGGGCCGATGGCTCAGTGGGCCGGCTTCAGTGACAGCGGACCGCCGGCCCCCTCTGCTCCTCTGTCTCTCCCTTCCCGTAGCGCTCACCTCCTCTCCCTCCCTGCAGTGCTCACCTGGGGGGAACAGAGAAGCAGGGAGAGGAGCAGGGGGGGATGACAGAGGAGCATGGGGGAGGAGTAGGGGGGGATGACAGAGGAGCATGGGGGAGGGGACAGACTGCTGACTCAACAGCTATGGCCTGGGAGTTTCTCACTTCTGCCTAATCTTGTCCCATAAGGGGGGACACCAAACTGATTCTTTGCCCCGGGTGAAATCATGTCTAGCTTCCCCACTGGTACTGCCTAGAAGAGTAGCAGTACCAGTCATTCTACTCTAATAAAGTAGAATGGCTAGTGGCTTGTGAAGGGGGAGAGGGGGCATGGGTGGCGGGGATGGGGGTTGCAGGGAGTTGTCCGGCAGCCATGAGAGAGACCTGTCAAAGTGGGCCAGTCTGGGTGAAGTCCAGGGCGGAATTATTTTCCCAGTCCAGCCCTGCGTCGATGGATCAAAATACTGTGGTGAACTTTTTCAAGGCATCACACAGATGTGAATAAGCACCTTAAAAATAATGGCAAACCTCTGCATATTTAGTAACCTGTAATAAAACATGTATGCTGAAGCTGAACTCCAGACAAGCATCTCCATACACAGATGACAATAATACTTGAGAATTGTTTTACCTGCCAAAAAAATTTAAGTTTCTGTTCTTCTAGACCAGTGGTCTCCAAACTGCGGCCCTTTGTTTGCTTTTATCTGGCCCTTGGGGTGCTATTTTATTCATTGGCACCAATGAAGGGCAGAATTCTTCCCAATGACGCCAATGATGGGGCAGAATTCCTCCCAATGATGGGGCACAATTTCTCCTAATGACACCAATGATGGGGCACAAGTTCTTCCCCTGACAACAGTGATGGGGGATTTTGTACTCCTGATGGCCAAAGTCCGGCCCCCTTAAAGTCTGAAGGACAGTAAACCGGCCCTTTGTTTAGAAAGTTTGGAGACCCCTGTTCTACTCCTTGTAAGGATTGTTATTAATTACTGCCGTGCAGTGTTATTTATTGTGTATGGACCGCAGCTGCAGAGGCTTGTCAGGTCTAACCACCAGGTCACTCTCAATTTAGTTTAGAAAGTTTGGGGTTAAATCATCATATCCTCTAACCGATACCAACTCAAACTAGCTTATTACCTCATAAGCTCAAAAGGAAGGAATAATGAGTATACTCCTTTAAGTGGACTATTAAGCAGATATTGAGATATTGATATTAGTGCATATACATCCTCAATAGATAGAAACTATTTTGTTACTTCACAATAGAATGGGTCATAGAGATAGGTATAGTCCATTTATATCATGAGACATATGTAATGTGAAACCACAGAAATCACCAATGTAGCTAGTATCAATGTAGAAAGGAAATCAGATTATATACCAAGATACTTGAGGTTCTGCTGAGAGCAGTAGTCCATGGGTTAGGGAACTAGTGATAATACTGACAGTTGAACAGTTTGATTATCAAAGATACTTGCGGTTCTGCTGAGAGCAGTAGTCCATGGGTTAAGCAACTAGAGATAATACTGACAGTTGAACAGATTGATTATCAAAGATACTTGCGGTTCTGCTGAGAGCAGTAGTCCATGGGTTAAGCAACTAGAGATAATACTGACAGTTGAACAGATTGATTATCAAAGATACTTGCGGTTCTGCTGAGAGCAGTAGTCCCTGGGTTAAGATCCTGTCTGTATAGAGATTGTCAACAGTGAAGATGGAATGAGAGGATCAGTGGATGTCAGGTAGAAGTCCTCTGAGGTCTGTGCTGTCAAAGCGCTGCTGACTGTAGATCAGGTCTGGTCTCTGGAGGTGACTGAGGTGGAGCGTGTAGGCAGGGTGTTCCAAGGTGACGGCAGGTGTCCGACAAAATAACAGAACACCCTGCCGTCATCTTTGGGGGTTTAAATAGCCGCAAATTCGCGGGGAAAATTGGAAGAGACGCTGGTCGCACTTCCGCGTTCCAGCGTGGAACGCACATGTCCGCGCACCGGAAGTGACGCGGGTAACCTGCAAAACCAAGCACAGCTGTCTGAATCGGACAGATCTGGGTCTGTATGAGAGAAGTAGCATCAAAGATGTTACATACTCCCCTCCTCAAGGGGGCACCTCGGGTGTTCCCAGAAGGAGATGGTCGGTCTGGATATCTTTGGTGAAAAAGTCTTACTAAGCGAGGGGCATGTATGTCTGAGGAATTTTCCCAAGAATCATCGTTTTGATCATAACCCTTCCATCGTACCAAATATTGAAGGGTAGAAGCACGTCTTCTAGAATCTAAGATCTTTTCAACTTCGTATTCCGTCTGACCAAGTATTTCCACAGGTGGAGGTGGACAAGGTTTCCTGTTAGGGAATGGATTAGGAACATAAGGTTTAATTAAAGAGACATGGAAAGACGAATGAATTTTCCAGTCTGTGGGTAGAAGCAATCTAACCGCATTAGGGTTAATCAAATGGGTGATTTGGAAAGGTCCCGTGAATTGCGTGCCTAACTTCTTTGAGGGTATTTTAAAATGAAGATTACGTGTGGATAGCCAAACCAAATCCCCAACCTTATATTCAGGAGGTGTTGACCTATGGGCATCATAATTCTTCTTTTGTCTTTGTTGAGCGATCTCCAAGTTGGAACGTAGAGTAGTCAAAGTATTTTTAAGAGTAGTAAGGTAATCATCAACTGCTGGAACAGCGTTTGGGGGGTAGTTGGTTGGTAAACTGTTTGGGTGAAAACCATAATTGGCGAAGAAAGGTGTGAATCTGGATGAAGAACTGGTTGAGTTGTTATATGAGAATTCGGCTAATGGAAGTAATTGATACCAATCGTCTTGTAGGTGTGTACAGTAGCATCTTAGATACTGTTCAAGGATCTGATTGAGACGTTCTGTTTGACCGTTGGTTTGCGGATGGTAGGCGGTGGACATTCGATGGTCGATTTGTAGACTTTTACAGAGGGTCTTCCAAAATTTAGAAATGAACTGGGAACCACGGTCAGAGATTATTTGAGAGGGAAGTCCATGAATTTTAAGGATATTGGAAATGAAAGCATTAGCTGTCTCAAGGGAAGTTGGTAATTTTTTCAGGGGTATGAAATGTGCCATCTTCGTGAGTAGATCTACTGTGACCATGATGGTATTGGCACCGTTTGACCTAGGTAAATCAACTATAAAGTCAATCGATAAAACATCCCATGGTCTTTTAGGTATTGGAATAGATGTAAGTAGACCAAATGGAGGTTTCTTGGAATGCTTGTTTCGAGCACAAATCTCACATGACGTCACATAGTCGTAAATCATTTTAGAAAGGTTGGGCCACCAATAGTCTCTCTTAACGAGATGAGTAGTCTTGTTGATCCCAGGGTGACCTGCTAAAGGTGAATCATGAAGATGTTTAAGTAATAGGAGTTGTAAATTAGGAGGAACATAGATTTTGTTGTTGTAAGTATAGACACCATCTGAAGATTTGGTAAGATCTTTTGGTAGAGAGGTGGTATCTGCAGCGAGTGATTGTGAGATTAATTGTCTGAAAGAGGTGTAAACTCCAATGAATCTATTAGATGGAATAACAGAGAGTGGAGGAATCTCAGTGTTTTGATCTTCATGTAATCGTGAAAGAGAGTCAGCCTTCACGTTTTGTGAACCAGGTCTGTAGGAAATGTAAAAATCAAACCTGTCAAAAAAAAGACTCCATCTGACTTGGCGGGCTGAGAGTGTCTTACATGTTTTTAGATGTTGTAAATTACGGTGATCCGTGAGAATGGTTATTGGGTGTGTAGAACCTTCTAATAAATGTCTCCAGTTTTGTAAGGCGTCTTTGATTGCAAGAAGTTCCTTTTCTCCAATAGGATAATTTTTTTCCGCAGGTGATAGGGTCCTGGAGTAAAATGCGACAGGATGGAGTGGTTCGGAGAGGGTTGGACGTTGTGAAAGAATAGCACCTAAAGCATAATGGGAGGCATCCACTTCCACGGTGAAATGATACTGTGGGTTAGGTAATTCTAAAATTGGGGCTGTAGTATAGGAGAGTTTAAGAGAGTCAAAGGATTCCTGGGCTTCCTTAGTCCAGGAAAAGGGTGTCTTGGTGCTGGTGAGGGTACTTAAAGGTTTGACAATAGCTGAGAAGTTTTTTATGAATTTACGATAGTAGTTGGAAAAACCAAGGAATCGTTGAAGAGCTTTCCTTGATTGAGGAATTGGCCAAGAGATGATACAATCCACCTTTGAGCGGTCCATCTGGATACCGTCAGGTGTAATTTGGTACCCAAGGAATGAAATGCTAGACTGGCCGAAAACGCATTTCTCCAGCTTGGCATATAGAGAATGCGTTCTAAGCCTAGCTAAAACCCATCGAACATGTTTGATATGTTCTTCAAGTGAATCGGAATAAATCAATATATCGTCCAGGTATATTACTACACAGATGTCAAGCAAATCTCTAAAGATGTCATTTATGAACCACTGGAATGTCGCGGGTGCATTACACAACCCAAATGGCATAACAGTGTATTCATAGAGTCCATAGCGGGTTTTGAAAGCGGTCTTCCATTCGTCTCCTGGACGAATCCTGATTAGGTTGTAGGCTCCTCTAAGATCTAGTTTTGTGAAAATTTTTGAAGTTTGGAGACGTTCGATAAGTTCCGGAATGAGAGGAAGTGGGTATCGATTCTTTATGGTAATAGTGTTTAAGGCTCTGTAGTCAATGATAGGGCGTAAAGATCCATCCTTGTTTTTGACGAAGAACATAGCAGCACTTGCTGGTGAAGTGGAAGGTCTAATAAAGCCCTTCTTTAGATTTTCGTCTAGGTAGAGCTTAAGGTGTTCAAGTTCTGGTTGTGAGAGCGGATAGATACGAGCAGTAGGAATTGGACAGTCTGGATTTAAATCTATAGGGCAGTCGTATATACGATGAGGGGGAAGAATGTCTGCGTTAATCTTACTGAATACATCTAAAAAATCCTGTATGTAAGCAGGTAAGTCTTTACAGCTTACATCTGTGGAGAGAATGGTATGTTTTGGGTAACAATTATTTTGACAGAAAGTGGAGTTTAAATTGAGAGAGTGCTTAGACCAAAGGAAAGTTGGTTGGTGAGATAATAACCAGGGTAGACCAAGAACAATTGGGAATATTGGAGATGGGATAACATCAAAAACTAGAGTCTCTGTATGGTTATTCCCAGAAGTGACCAGTAGAGGTGTAGTCTGAGAGGAAATTGGGCCAGAAGAAGAGGTAGAACCATCAATAAAAGTGACAGAGAGTGGATTTTGTTTAAGCACACAGGGAATTTTATTTTCATTCACAATATTTAAATCAATAAAGTTGCCACAGGCACCGGTGTCGATCATTGCGTTGATAGTGATTCTATCTTGGTCCCACTGTAAGGTAAGGGAGACATAAATGAAACGATTAGTGGTACTTCTGGGTGGAATGGTCCTACATATATTAGATATGTTACCTTCAATGTTCCTCCTTAGGAGTGGGCAGGTGGAGACTAAGTGATCTGGAGCTGCGCAATATAGACAGAGATTATGAGCTCTACGGCGCTGTTTCTCTGCTTGTGACAGAGGGCCCTTGACAGCTCCCAGTTCCATGGGAACCTCCTTTGGTGGTGATTTAAACCTTTTGAATTGGGGGGGTAAGTAGGTGTTGCCTCTTTCAGTCTTCCTCTCTCTGAGGCGTCGGTCTATGGTGAGTGAAAGATGCATCAGCTCTTCTAGAGTTGCAGGAAGTTCCACACGTGCTAACTCATCTTTCATGGATTCAGACAACCCAAGTCTGAATTGGTTTCGTAAAGATATATCAGTCCACTGAGTTTCTCTACACCAACATTTAAATTCGGATATGAACTCCTCCACTGGTCTCTTTCCTTGTTTAAGGCTCCTAATATTATTTTCCGCTGTTAGCTGCCTATTAGGATCTTCATATAGAAGTGACATCTCATCCAAAAAGGTCTCAAAAGCACCAAGTAATTCACCATGTTCAAGCAGATATGCGTCAGCCCAGAGCCTAGGTTCTCCCTTTAAATAGGAGACAAGGGTGAGAATGCGAACCCTGTCTGAATAATAGGTTCGTGGGCGCAAATCAAACATGAGGCGACAGGAGCTAATAAACTGACGGAAAATCTTTCGGTCTCCTGAAAATGGTTCTGGGGTGCAGACCTTAGGTTCAGGCCTGTCCCTAGCTTGGACAAAATTTTGGTTGCGCAAAGTATCATTTTCTAGGCGAAGTTCGTTCATCGTGGTTGTAAGGTTATCAACTCTTTGTGAAAGTCCAACAAGGTGGTTTGCAAGCTCTGCTGGTTCCATTACAATAATTTTCTTTATTAAGGGGTTCTGTTATTATGTAAGGATTGTTATTAATTACTGCCGTGCAGTGTTATTTATTGTGTATGGACCGCAGCTGCAGAGGCTTGTCAGGTCTAACCACCAGGTCACTCTCAATTTAGTTTAGAAAGTTTGGGGTTAAATCATCATATCCTCTAACCGATACCAACTCAAACTAGCTTATTACCTCATAAGCTCAAAAGGAAGGAATAATGAGTATACTCCTTTAAGTGGACTATTAAGCAGATATTGAGATATTGATATTAGTGCATATACATCCTCAATAGATAGAAACTATTTTGTTACTTCACAATAGAATGGGTCATAGAGATAGGTATAGTCCATTTATATCATGAGACATATGTAATGTGAAACCACAGAAATCACCAATGTAGCTAGTATCAATGTAGAAAGGAAATCAGATTATATACCAAGATACTTGAGGTTCTGCTGAGAGCAGTAGTCCATGGGTTAGGGAACTAGTGATAATACTGACAGTTGAACAGTTTGATTATCAAAGATACTTGCGGTTCTGCTGAGAGCAGTAGTCCATGGGTTAAGCAACTAGAGATAATACTGACAGTTGAACAGATTGATTATCAAAGATACTTGCGGTTCTGCTGAGAGCAGTAGTCCATGGGTTAAGCAACTAGAGATAATACTGACAGTTGAACAGATTGATTATCAAAGATACTTGCGGTTCTGCTGAGAGCAGTAGTCCCTGGGTTAAGATCCTGTCTGTATAGAGATTGTCAACAGTGAAGATGGAATGAGAGGATCAGTGGATGTCAGGTAGAAGTCCTCTGAGGTCTGTGCTGTCAAAGCGCTGCTGACTGTAGATCAGGTCTGGTCTCTGGAGGTGACTGAGGTGGAGCGTGTAGGCAGGGTGTTCCAAGGTGACGGCAGGTGTCCGACAAAATAACAGAACACCCTGCCGTCATCTTTGGGGGTTTAAATAGCCGCAAATTCGCGGGGAAAATTGGAAGAGACGCTGGTCGCACTTCCGCGTTCCAGCGTGGAACGCACATGTCCGCGCACCGGAAGTGACGCGGGTAACCTGCAAAACCAAGCACAGCTGTCTGAATCGGACAGATCTGGGTCTGTATGAGAGAAGTAGCATCAAAGATGTTACACTCCTAAAATGAACATAGCTTAGGGTCCTGGTGTTCCTCTTCCAGTTTCACTTTCATTTACAGGTCTTCTCCACACCCCTAGCTGTAACTGGGTTGATTGTCAGGTGTTTTTTCACCTTAATGCATAGGATGCATTAAAGTGGAGGTCCACCATAAAAAAAAAAAAGAGAGAATTTTTTTTTTTTTTTTATACTTACCAGAAATGGCTGTTACTAGGCAGATTGTCCTAATCTGCAACTTCCTATTCCGTGGTAGTCTTCGTTCTTTTTCCACCTCGCGTTGTCTTCTGGGACATTTGTGCACCCTCTCTTCTGGGCCCTGTGTGCGTCCCAGAAGACAGCCGGCCATTCACAAAGTGCCGCTCGACTCGCACATGCTCAGTAGGGAACGGGCAGTGAAGCCGCACGGTTTCACTGCCTGTTTCCCTTACTTTGAATGGCGGCGCGGGGCCTGACCCGATCCACGGTTCTGTCATTGGCTCGCGCTGCTGTCAATCACATCCGATGACGCGGTGCACCGGGGGGCGGAGCCGAGTGATACAGTGAGCGGCTATGGCCGCCGGCTGTATCATGGGAGCACGCCCGCAAGAACTCAACACCATGTGAGCAATCTCGCATGAAGGTGTTGAGTCCTTGCGGGGGAAGGGGGAGCCAAGACAGCCACCGAGGGACCCCAGAAGACCAGGTTCTGGGCCACTCTGTGCAAAACGAGCTCCACAGTGGAGGTAAGTATAACATGTTTGTTATTTAAAAAATATATATATATCTTTAGTGATCCTGTGATAGTTCTGTTAACCGCAAAGGGGTTAATATGGATTCTACTGCTGTTCCAAATCAAAAGTTCAGATAACTAGCATGCACGCAGAAATAACTCACTGATACAACCGTCTCACTTGAAGTACACCGTTATCTCTGCTTTATTGCAGACAAGACAAACGTCTACATACAGCATGATACGTCACTATTATGTTAATGTGAACTAGAAAGCGCATCTAATTGGCCGAGATACAAGAAGAGTACAAGATGGGGTGTCGATCTTAGCCGGCCCTCTGATGTGTCTTCACCTCCGCATTCCTAAAGCTTTGTGGGAGTGGGGGGTATTCGCCATGTTTGGGAAGGGTGTTATTAGGAGCTGATTTGAGTAATGAAGGATTATAGCAGTGGTATACAAGAAAAAGCAATATACACTTTATATTAAAGATGCATTCCTTCACAATCCTATAAGGTGAAAAAACACGAACCTTTACAGCCTCTTTAATCTGGAGCTGCCACAGTTGGGTGGATGACTGGGAGGAGACTTCTGCACGCTGTCGGCTTCTTCTAACCAATCAGAAGTTTCCAGGAGGTGCATAAGTGAACTACTTACAGGTTACACTTTGTTAAAAAGGACTGAGTGAGCAGTTGGCCTTTTTTTCTGCTGTGAAAAGACCAAATCCCAAGGTCCTTCTTCTGGCAAAAAAAGTTCTCCAAGGCTACAGAAGAGCCTGGGGGCACCAAGTAAGGGCCAAGTGTTGTGTCAGATCTAGCGCTGCCTGCGAAGACTAAGATGACGGCAGGCACAGACATTTCAACCCGCTCAGCTCCCCTTCTGAATAACGGAGGATTGATAAAGAAGCTAAGCAAATTTCAAGTTGTGCATTAGATGCCGCATGTGAGCCTCAAGCTATTTTGTCACCATGAAAGAGCTTGGGCAGGTAAAAGAGTCCGGGGTGCATTGCTGAGAGCAAAACAGAACCGACCCGAGAGAAGTAGAGTTTTCATCTGTCCACTAATGTACAGGCACTAATACATATGCAAATGAAAAAGCCTGTTCATATGAAGAACAAAATGGCCGTAACAACCTATTCTTTCCGAGTGTCATCCGGTTACAATGCTTACACGTATAATATCCAAACTTGATGTCCTGCTAAAAACATATTCGGCTATAGCTTGCCAAATGATGGGGAGCGCTCTGTATGTCAATACGGTCTGGCGCCAAGTCAGCCAGGCATCAGTACATCAGTTCACCAAAGAGTCACATGTTATACAGTAAAACCTTGGTTTGAGAGTAACTTGGTTTGAGAGCGTTTTGCAAGACAAGTGTAGCGCCTGTGTACTTTCGTACAGGTGCTATATTTAAATTTAGTGGGGGAATGAGAGAGTTATGTTACTCTCATTCTTTGATTTGTCAAATTTGGCTGTCGCCAAATCTGGATTGTCCTGTGTGTCAGTCTGTGCTCCAGAGATGCGGTCTCATCTCTGGGCGGCAGGTGGCGCCAGAGGGGGTTCAGGCGGAGCCGCTTCTTCTTAGCAGCCAATTAGAGGAGTTTTCCCTCGCGGGGCATGCTGGGGAGGGGTATTTCTGTGGCGGGGGCCATTCAGGGTTCTTCGCGGGTTCCTGGTTCCGGGTGCGGCACCCACCTTTAGGGTGTGCGCACATCACGGGCCCCACCACTATGGCCTACCAGGCTGGGGTCGCGTGCTACGCGGAGTTCCTGACTCTGGGCTCTCATAGCCCGGAGCAACTGATGCTGCCAGGGGACCCCAGTGACTTACTGGGTTCTCACACCTATTGAGGAGATCCCAAGCTGGGTGCTGTTCGGTGGGGGATCGGTCTGAGGAAAACCCGGAGGCTTGAACGAACCACCGGGGATCTGGGTGACCAGACATTGACAGGTCACATTCAACCTGTCGGTCGGTGACCCCAAAGACAAGCTGTGAGGATTTGCTCTATTGTTCTAACTTTCAAGCCCTAGGCCTGTGGCAGAGGTCTCACCTTAACATCCCAATTTAATTAGAGCCAAGTCGGTGGAAGAGACTTGTTCTTCCCAGAAGTTCTAAGTGACACTCTGGCTGCCAGGCCTGTGAGAGGGGTCTGTCCAGGGGCACTTCACCCGCTCCGGCTGGAGTGGCGACGAGACGAATACAATTGCTAAAGGGCAGGACTGCCTTTACTATCCATAGCCTGATTCTGTGAAGTTGCTCTTCCTTCACCAACCTATCCTGTCTATCTAAAGTTGACATGTTGGTCGTGTTTGACCAGAGAATAAAGCATTGAAAATGTCAACCAACGATCTGGACATTCTGTTACTACTCTCATCACCACCATCACCCCTAGACACAGTATAGAGGTAACTTAAATACGCCGATCCCAAATCTAACCAGCGGCTCCTCCGGGGGTAGCGCTACACAAGCAAAATGTTTTAATAAATTTTGCCTTGATATACAAACGATGGCTTGATATAAGAGTAGCGTCATGTCACAACTGAGTATAAAAGAGAAGAGAGAAGCCTCTAATATAATATGGTTACATTTAATGAAGGTACAACATCTAGCAACTTATTGCTACACTAAGAGGTGCCTCGAGTCTTCTCTTTTATACCCTGTAAAAAAAAAAAATGCTTTGATATACAAGTGCTTTGGATTACAAGCATGTTTCTGAAATGAATTATGCTCGCAATCCAAGGTTTTACTGTATATCATAAATTAAGTGTAAATTATAAAGGACCCACATGGGATCTTACTGTCGTTGTTCGCAGTTCCTTGACGTTATGTCAATGTGTCCATGGACAAGATGAGCTGTCCTCAATATTTGAATGTTCTAATCAATTCTAATTCTAATTAACCACTTCACCCCCGGAAGGATTTACCCCCTTCCTGATCAGGCCATTTTTTTGCAATACGGCACTACGTCGCTTTAACTGACAATTGCCCGGTCCTGCGACGTTGTATCCAAACAAAATTTATGTAATTTTCCCAATCTTTTCTCCTTATCCCCCCCCCCAACTAATCCCAAATGGGCAGAGAGTCTGGGATAATGGGCCGACTTAATAGTTGGCCCCTTCGCCCATTCTTCTCACGATAGGCAGACAAACAGGAGTCGGACCAGGAACCTTGACAGAGGCTCAGACCTTCTATTAACTCTGACGGCGCTATAGGCATCTGATTTCACTTACACTAACGAGACTCCACAATGTCATCTCAAAGTACACCTCCATGTTAAGAAAGTTGATTATATTCAGTGTTGCCAACCTACCAGATTGAAATTTACTGGCATGACACCCGAAATTTACTGGCACAGCCACGTTTTTACTGCCATTTCACAAAAGTTACTAAATTACATTTTTAGGCTACAAAAAAGTAAGGTAGATATTAAGGTAAACAACATATTTTTGTTATTTTGGATATAATAAGGGCAAATTATTTAGTCACATCACCCCCTGCCTCCATCCCCCTCTGCCACCAACACCTCTGCATTCACCCCCCTCTGCGATGCCACAATCTCCCTCTGCCTCCAATCTCCCTCTGCCTCCAATCTCAGTACAGATCCCCTCCAGGACAGGTCTCTCCCACAGTACAGGTCTCCCCCCCCAGTACAGATCCCCCCGAGTACAGATACCTCCCAGTACAGATCTCTCCCCAGTACCGATCCCCTCCAGGACAGGTCTATTCTACAGTACAGGTCTCCCCCCCCCCAGTACAGATCCCCCCGAGTACAGATCCCTCCCAGTACAGATCTCTCCCCAGTACAGATCCCCTCCAGGACAGGTCTCTCCCACAGTACAGGTCTCCCCCCCCCCCCCCAGTACAGATCCCCTCCAGGACAGGACAGGTCTCTCCCACAGTACAGGTCTCCCCCCCCAGTACAGATCCCCCCGAGTACAGATCCCTCCCAGTACAGATCTCTCCCCAGTACAGATCCCCTCCAGGACAGGTCTCTCCCACAGTACAGGTCTCCCCCCCCCAGTACAGATCCCCCCGAGTACAGATCCCTCCCAGTACAGATCTCTCCCCAGTACAGATCCCCTCCAGGACACGTCTCTCCCACAGTACAGGTCTCCCCCCCCCAGTACAGATCCCCTCCAGGACAGGACAGGTCTCTCCCACAGTACAGATCTCTCCCCAAGTACACCACCAGCGACTTTCAGAGCTATAGCTACCACACTACGGTCACTCTGTGAGGAGGTTGGACCCCCCCCCTCCCCTATAACACCCCTTATATATGCCCCTGCTCAATGCACAGCCGCCTCTTCTAATGCATGTATAATGCGACTGTATGTAGTGGCAGCGGGTCCCAGGAATGTCATTACACAGGCTCTGCATGCTGTATGGCCTTTGTACATGAAGCCCAAGAGCCGCCATGATCAGGGCATGCTTTACAAACACGTGCAAGCCTTTTATGTGCAAAAAACAAACATGATTCCCATTGAATGCCCATATTTCCCAGAGATTGAGTACAGAGAGCTTCTTTTAATTTACAGCCGCATGCTCCTTGCAACCCAAAAAAAAAGAAAGAAAGAAGGGGGGGCTGTCAGGATAAATGCCGTTACAATCGTCTTTCCTTTAAAATTTAATAACAACCATAGCAGTTAAATATTTGTGTTGCATTATTACTGACGGCTGTGATATCTGCAGTGAATCTAGTACCTGCCGAATGAGGGTCATAAAAATGTTATTACAAGACAATGATCGGTTCAGTGACAGGTGAGATGCATTTGTGTGCCATTAGACGCGCTGCTCAAAATTGTTCTTTGATTTTATGTGTCATTTTTTGACAGAAAGGGACGCAAGTCACAGCAATCAGAAACCTTTGCAACAGGTAAAGCGGATTGGAAGGATTTGGAAAAGCTTTTAGGGCTCCCGAGACGGGCAGGCGATTAATCTCACGCTTAGGCACACAGGTGAAGGGGGTCAAGGCGGGTGACAACCAAAGCAATAATAAATGGAAAGCCGAGGGGTCACAGAGGGCTCGATAATCAGAACAGCCGAGGACCTCACAGGTCACAATACAGGTAAACAGGATGTCTAAGGATTGTCATAGGATCTAATAGGAATCTTCACTCGGGAACTGAGCGCCCCCCTTCACGCTTTTCTTGATGATGTCAGGGACACACATGCAGCAAAGGCACAAAGAAAAAAAAAAAGAATTGAGAAGAAACATTATGTAATCCTGTAAGATAAATCATTGCTACACATCACTACAAGATACCTGACTAACTTACTCTGTTGGGACTCATTTGTTACATAGTTACATATAGCTAGATTCAGAGGGCCAGATTCTCCAAGATCCCGCATTGGCGTAGTGTAAGCCATTTACACTACGCCACCGCAACTTACTGAAGCAAGTGGCATATTCTCCAAGCACTTGCTCCGTAATTTGCGGCGGCGTAGTGTAAATGGCCCGGCGTATGGCCGTGTAATTCAAAGGGGGCGGCTTGTATTCAAATTAAGCGCGCCCCCGCGCCGATCGAACTGCGCATGCACCGGGCGTTAAAATAGCCCAGTGCGCATGCTCCAGCTCATGACGGAAAACGTCAATGACGCCGACGTGAGCGTCATTGACGTAAAGTCGTATTCAAGAACGACTTAGTAAAACGACGTAACCGATGGAAAAAGACGACGCGGACCCGACGCCATACTTAACATGGCATACGGCGGACTGGCGTAAGGTTACCCCTCATATAGCAGGGGTAACCTTACGCTGAACGTAAACGCCACCTAGCGGTCAGCGTTGTATTGCATTTAGGATCCGACGGTGTAAGTGACTTACACCAGTCGGATCCTAGCCTAATTCCGGCGTATCTTGTTTTGCGAATAAAAAACAATGATACGCCGGTGTATCTGTAGATACACCGGCGTAACTCTTTTGAGAATCTGGCCCAGAAAGAGTTACTCTGAACCTAAGCCGTCGTATCTTTAAGTGTATTCTCAAAATGAGATACACTTAAATTAGGCTAAGATACAACGGCCTGCGCCGTCGTATCTTAGCTTTCTACTTAGGCCGGCCGCTAGGGGCGTGAACGCTGATTTACGCCTAGAATGCGTAAATCGGCGAGATACGCCTATTCACGAACGTACGCTTGCCCGTCGCAGTAAAGATACGCCGTTTACGTAAGGCGTTTTCAGGCGTAAAGTTAGTCCAACAAAAAGCTGGCCTAGCCAATGTTAAGTATGGATGTCGGTCCCTCGTCGAATTTTGAAATGTTTACGTCGTTTGCGTAAGTCGTCCGTGAATGGGGCTGGACGTAATTTACGTTCACGTGGAAACCAATAAGTCCTTGCGGCGTAATTTGGAGCATGCGCACTGGGATACGTCCACGGACGGCGCATGCGCCGTTTGTTCGAAACGTCATTTACGTGGGGTCATGGTTTATTTACATAAAACACGCCCACCTCTTCACAATTTGAATTAGGCGCGCTTACGCCGGCCCATTTACGCTACGTCGCCGTAACTTAGGAGGCAAGTGCTTTGTGAATACAGCACTTGCCTCTCTGACTTACAGCGGCGTAGCGTAAATACGATACGCTATGCCGGCTGAAACATACGCCGCCCTACGTGAATCCAGCTAATAGTTAGTCAGGTTAAAAAAAGACACAAGTCCATCAAGTTCAACCAAAAAAAAAAAAAAATAATAATATCATACAATCCCATATACCCACAGTTGATCCAGAGGAAGGCGAAAAACCCCAGCAGAGCATGGTCCAATTTGCTACAGCAGGGGAAAAAATTCCTTCCTGATCCCCTGCAATCGGATTTTCCCCGGATCAACATCAGAGGCGGCTCTATATTTAGGCAAATTAGGCGGTCGCCTAAGGCCTCGCACTCACAGGGGCCTGGTGGCCGCCTAACTTGTCTAAGGCATTACCCCAGTTTTGAGGGACAGGGGACCTCAACGCTGCTGTGCTCAGGCAGCGTTAAGAGCCCTGGCTCAGGAGCGGGGCCGCCAGCGTCCCTAACAGCCAGTAAATACCGGTGACACCACCCCTTGTGACGTCAATAACCCACCATGCCCTCAGTCAATGACTATACAAGGGGGTGGGTTCACCAGGTGACATCAAAAGAACCCTGGGCCAGATTCACAGAAGAGTATCTACTGATACTATGGCGTATTTTCAAATTTGCTGCGTCGTATCTTAATTTGTGATTCACAAACAAGATACGACGGCTTTTGGCTAAGATCCGACAGGCTTACGGCTTCGTACGCCTTCGGATCTTAGGATGCAATACTTCGGCCGCCGCTGGGTGGAGTTCGCATCGTTTTCCAGCGTCGGGTATGAAAATGAGCTTTTACGCCGATCCACGAAGGTTTTCGCGTTCGTTACGTCGTCGCTAGTAAAAGTTAAGCATGCTTTTACATGGCTTAACTTTAGACGAGCCATGTTAAAGTATGTCCGTCGTTCCCGCGTCGAATTTCCCCAAAAAATGTTTTTGCGTAAGACGTTCGGGAATACGAAAGTACGTTCCGCATGTCGCCGTTTGAAAAAAATGATGTCACTTTGCGCAAAGCACGGCGGGAATTTCAAAACGGAGCATGCGCAGTACATCTGGCGCGGGAGCACGCCTAATTTAAATGGTACACGCCCCATTTTAATTAGGCGGGCTTGCGCCGGACGCCTTTACGTTACAACGCCGTAAGTTTACAGGCAAGTGCTTTTGCGCAGGTACCTGAATCTGGCCCCCTATGCCCACAGTTAAGCTAGAGGAAGGTAAAAAAGGTTGGTCACAGTCCATTTATTTTTGTTTCTTTTTTTTTTTTTGGGGTTAATTTTTAACACCTTTCCCGACTTGTTCGTTCCCGACTTAGTTGGGGTAGGCGGTACACTTTGGTGGGGGGGGGTCAGCCACGCATCGTGACCTTTGACCTCTGGGGGAGGTCCCTGTTCCAATTCCTGAGTCCTAGCCTTATTCTTCAAGGGAAAACCCTAACCCTAACCCTCTAACCCTAACCCTAAACCTAAGCCCTAACCCTCCAACCCTAACCCTAACCCTCTAACCCTAACCCTCTAAACCTAACCCTCTAAACCTAACCGTAAGCCCTAACCCTCTAACTCTAACCCTAACCCTCTAAACCTAATCCTAACCCTCTAAACATAACCGTAAGCCCTAACCTTCTAACTCTAACCCTCTAACCCTAACACTAAGCCCTAACCCTAACCCTAACCCTCTAAACCTAACCCTAAACCTAACCCTAACCCTAACTCTACCCCGACCCCAAACCTAAGCCTGAGTCCTAACCTTTTTATTAAACACAGTTCAATGCTTTGCAGCACTCACATTCCACTTTGAGCACAGGTGCTTCTTGTTTATAAGTACTGTATTTGCTTGCGTATAAGACTACCTTTTACACTTAAAAAAACTGGCCAAAAAGCAGGGGTCGTCTTATACGCCGGGTCAGCTGCTCGGATGCCTGCTGGATGTGCGGTAATACTGTATGTAGCTTCGGCTACATACAGTATTTACCGATTAGCCAATCCCGGTGAGCGATGTATTCAAATGAATACAGAGCCTGCTCGGGTTGGGGTAACAATCTCTGCCAATCCGAGTGCCTTCATACAGTAGCCTGCTTGGATTGGCTTTGAGAGTCAGAGAGGCGTGGGCTGATGATGTTACAGCCTCTGCCAATCCAAGCAGGCTTTGTATTCATTAGTAGAATACATCGCTCGCCGTGATTGGCTTCAGCTCCAGCAAGAATGAAGAAGAATATGGCTCCAGAAGAAAGAAATATGAAGCATCGGAATAGGGGTCGTCTTACACGGATATACAGGCAAAAAATCTTTAAAAAACTGTAAAATTAGGGGGTCGTCTTATACGCCCGGTCGCCTTATACGCCGGCAAATACGGTAAATAGGTCACTTGACCCTAACCCTCTAACCCTAAGCCCTAAGCCCTAACCCTAACCTTCTAAACCTAACCCTCTAAACCTAACCGTAAGCCCTAACCCTCTAACCCTAACCCTCTAACACTAAGCCCTAACCCTCTAAACCTAACCCTAAGCTCTAACCATCTAACCCTAACCCCTAACCCTCTAAACCTAACCCTAAACCTAACCCTAACCCTAACCCTAATTCTACCCCGACCCCAAACCTAACCCTAACCCTGAGTCCTAGCCTTTTTTTAAACACAGTTCAATGCTTTGCAGCACTCACATTCCACTTTGAGCACAAGTGCTTCTTGTTTATAAGTAAATAGGTCACTTGACCCAGAACACACACGTTTTTTTGTCTATAATTTCCAAAAAAGAACCCTATGCCCACAGTTAATTTTGGAAGAAGGCAGAAAATGTAAAGCATGGTCATGGGCCAATTTTGCTCCACCAGGAACAATAAATTGTGAATGGATGGGATCAGGGTGAGTGGGAGGGATTAAGGAAGAATTTCTTTTGCCCAGAGATTCTTTTGCCCAGAGATGGCCTTTAAGTTTGGCAGCACACTATGTACATAAGCAGATGTATATATATACAGTGCCTTGAAAAAGTATTCATACCCCTTGAACTTTCCCACATTTTGTCATATTACAACCAAAACGTAAATGTATTTTATTGGGATTTTATGTGATAGATCAACACAAAGTGGCGCATAATTGTGACGTGGAAGGAAAAAGATAAATGGTTTTCAATTTTTTTATTTTTTTTTTACAAATAAACATTGTAGATTGTAAACTTTGTAGAACCTCCTACAAATGCCCCCCCCCCCCACTTTGTAGAACCTCCTTTTTCTGCAATTACAGCTGCAAGTCTTTTTGGGGATGTCTCTACCAGCTTTGCACATCTAGAGAGGGACATTTCTGCCCATTCTTCTTCTTTGCAAAATATCTCAAGCTCTGTCAGATTGGATGGAGAGCGTCTCTGAACAGCAATTTTCAAGTCTTGCCACAGATTCTCAATGTGATTTTAGTCTGGAATGTGACTGAGCCATTCTAACACATGAAGATGCTTTGATCTAAACCAGGGGTCTCCAGACTTTTCAAACAAAGGGCCACTTTATTGCCCTTCAGACTTTAGGAGGGCCGGATTGGGGCCAGCAAGGGAAGAAAATGTCAAGGGCCCGGCATCAGTGAGAACAAATATGGCCTATGGGTTGGTGGTCAATAGGAAAAGGAGTATTCCCCCATATTAGTAGGAGGAATAGTATCCCATCATTGGTATCAGTGAATAATATAGTGCCCCATTGTTGGTGTCAATGGGAGGAATAGTGCCTTATGTCAGTGGAAGGAATAGTGCCCCAAGGGCCGCAAAAAGGCTAGCAAAGGGCCACATCTGGCCCTCGGGCCGCAGTTTGGAGACCCCTGATCTAAACCATTCCATTGTAGCTCTGGCTGTACTTTAGGGTCGTTGTCCTGCTGGAAGGTGAACCTCCGCCCCAGTCTCAAGTCTCTTGTAGACTCTAACAGGTTTTCTTCTAAGATTGTCCTGTATTTGGCTCCATCCATCTTCCCATCAACTCTGATCAGCTTCTCTGTCCCTGCTGAAGAAAAGCATCCCCAGAACACGGTGCTGCCACCACTATGTTTCACGGTGGGGATGGTGTGTTCAGGGTGATGTACAGTGTTCAGTGTTAGTTTTTCCCAACACATAGCGTTTTGCTTTTAGACCAAAAACTTTAATTTTGGTCTCATCTGACCAGAGCACCTTCTTCCACATGTTTGCTGTGTCCCCCACATGGCTTCTCACAAACTGCAAACTTAACTTTTTATGGCTTTCTTTGAACAATGGCACTCTTCTTGCCGCTCTTCCACAAAAGGCAGATTTGTGGATCTCTGCAGCTCCTCCAGAGTTACCATGGACCTCTTGGCTGCTTCTCTGATGGATGCTCTCCTCGCCCGGCCTTTCATTTTAGGTGGACGGCCATGCGTTGGTAGGTTTGCAGTTGTGCCATACTCTTTCCATTTTCCGATGATGGATTGAACAGAGCTCCATGAGATGTTCAAAGCTTGGGATATTTTTATTAAAACCTAACCCTGCTTTATACTTTTCCACAACTTTATACCTGATCTGTCTGGTGTGTTCCTTGGCCTTCATGATTGTTTGTTAACTAAGGTTCTCTTACAAACCTCTGAGGGCATCACAGAACAGCTGTATTTATTCTGAGATTAAATAACACACAGGTGACTAATTAAGTGACTTCTGAAGGCAATCGTTTCCAATAGATCAGGGGTGCCCAACAAGTGGCCCGGGGGCCACATGTGGCCCGCGGAGCCCTCTGATGTGGCCCATGACCTCCTGCTCAGGGATGAATGGCTGGCAAGCCCAGATTGCAGGTTGGCGACCTGCCATCCGAGAGCATCAGTGTTATAAATGAAGCCATAAAGCAGGAATCTCCAAACTTTTTAAACAAAGGGCCACTTTAATTGTCCTTCAGACTTTAGGAGGGCCAGGTTGTGGCCAGCAGCAGCAGAAAATGTCACGGGCCCAGCATCAGTGAGCATAAATATGGCCTCAGGGTTGGTGGTCAATAGGAGGAGGAGTATTCCCCCTATTAGTAGGAGGAAAAGTATCCTATCATTGGTATCGGTGGAAGATATAGTGCCCCATTGTTAGTGGCAGTGGGTTGAATAGTGCCTCATATCAGTGGAAGGAATTGTACCCCAAGGGCCGGATAAAGGCTAGCAAAGGGCCACATCGGGCCGCAGTTTGGAGACTCCTGCCATAGAGGAAGCAAGCGCCTTTTCAGAAAGTGCACCACACCTGCAGGATATAATAGACATCTATGGCAAAGTGCAGCTAACCGGCAGGAAAACCACAGGTACACTGCGCCGCAATAGACCGCAGACCATCAGTGTGAAAGCAGCCTTAGGCCCCTTTCACATGATCGGTCCGACCCAATCGGACCCTCCATTCACCTCTATGGAGCAGCAGATGTAAACTTTTGTCTGTTTACACCTGCCTACCTCCAATCCGATCTGCTAATAATAAAAAAAAAAGAAGTGGATCTGACGCCTTCTATCTGATTGGATCGGAGGGCCCATAGAGTAGATTGGGCTGTGTCTTCTTTGCATATGCAGACTGGACACAGACCTGTCATCTGCCCACTCCGCTCTCTGTGGCCCGCGACTGGTTACTAGGTCGCTTAAGTGGCCCTTGGTCTTCAAAAGGTTGGGCACCCCTGCAATAGATATTAGTTAGGGGTATCAGAGTAAAAGGGGTCTGAATACAAATGCCCCCCCCCCACACACTATTTTCAAATATTTATTTATAAAAAAATAGAAAAAAATATTTATGTTTTTGTGTTGGTCTATCACATAAAATCCCAATAAAATACATTTACGTTTTTGGTTGTTACATGACAAAATGTGGAAATGTTCAAGGGGTATGAATGCTTTTTCAAGGCACTGTATGTGTATATGGATAGATATATTTATCTGTGTGTATATATACATATATATATATATATATATATATATATATATATATATATATATATATATATATATTTTTTTTTTTCATATTTTTTTTCATTTTATTATTCATTTAATTTTCATTTTGGGTGAATTGTCCATTTTTAACACAGATGACTGCTTGGCAGCAGTCACATTCTTCTTTGAGCACAAGTGCTTCTTGTTTAAAAGTAAATAAACCACTTGAGACCAGAACACGTATGGTTCATTGTCTAAGCTCAATTTATTCATTTTGGTTCAGCTTCTGCCACTTTGCTATTTGGCTCAGAACACACATTTAGACCTAGCATTGTCAGGGGTCAGGAGCCTCTGCCAAATGCCTGAAAACCTTTTAGAGAGGCCACAGTGTGAAGGAACCCACTGAGCGGAACTTTGCTATTTATTTGCTTCTAAGCTGGCCAAATAACCAAACCATGTAAAAGTAAAACAATGACCCACTCTGGGGGCAAAGAAACAAACATAAAACTCACTATTTATGAGGTCAGAGTCAGGCACAGCTTCAAAACTTTAAAATATTAACATTTATGTGGTCATTTTGCTTCCTTCCTAGGTTGTCCTGACCCTAAACTATCTCTCCCACAGTTCTGTTTAAGAGACAATAAATCTCTTTGCATCGAAGAAGTGTCTGGCGCCCATGAATCTACCTTGCCTTACACCCACCACGCCTCGTAACCCACTCTACACAGAAGGATCTCAGCTATCCCTAACTCTGGAGGTTCTCATTAGACCAAAGGGGACACCGGACCTTGCTACACAAGTAAACACAAGGAGCTTTCTTCAGGCAAAGCGTATAGCAAAGGCAGTTGGTAGTTCAGGTACAAAAGAGAAAATTCCACAGGCTCACCGCCAATCACTCGGTCCCTCACCGGGGTCGTGTTCTTCCATGTGTCAGGGTGCCGCACTTAATTAAAAGTGTCTGTTTTACAATGGCTATTAGAACTCTGGTTTCAGACTTTTACTATGTACTGTCTTTGTTACTACTTGATGTTTTAATGCAATTTTACAAGAACCATTATCAAGCTTGTATAAGAGATATCCTGCTCATAGGCGTGCGCACAGGTTGATATTTCACCAAAGTCCCTTAATGGGGCTCCTAAAATAAAAAAATAAAAACGAATAAAAACTACTGACACTGTCCAGTGCCCTACTGACACCATCAACAGCTCTGCTGACACTGTCAGTATACTGTATATATAGCCTTTATATTATGTTTAACCTTGCCCTCCTGGGGAGCCACATGGTGGGACACGTTCCTGACACATGCACCCTCAGTTCCCATGGGAGACTTTACCGGTTGAACCTCTGGGCTTTATGGGCCACGGTATATCCTCTTACACAGCATGCCTGTCTGTGAGTTTTACTATGGGAATTGGTTCATTCCATAATATGTGCAACTATATTCTCTGCCACAGGTCAAGTAAACATTAATCTAACTTGTATATAATTTTATATCTTTATAGATACGCATCACGTGCCTGCTCCTGATGAGTGGTACTATCAAACCACGAAACGCGTCAAGCTAGCCACTAGCCGTGGTTGCACTTTTAATAATATGCAATATTGTATTACCATACATGTCCCAGTTTTGTGGATCCCAGTTTGGGATTCCACTTTCTGGGGTCCCTGTCCGGTCTTATCGATGCAGGCTGGGAAGGTTGAATATTGATCTTTATCCATTGCAGCTGTTCCGATTTAATGTTCCTATCAACCATGCATGTCCAGAGTGTTTTCTTTATTTTATGGGAATTGTACAAATATCAAATTGAGATTTTTTATGTATTTATGGTCGCTAGCATTATCAACCATTATATTTTATTATATTTATATAATTTTGTATGTAAACACCATTTAATTGTACCGAATAAATCAACTTAAATCTTTATACTATTTTGATATTTGTTTTGCTCCATACAAAGTCCCACCTGTCTATGTGTAAATTCCCTCTTATCCCCCCCCTCCCCCCCCCCTTGTCTACATTACCTTACCAATATATAGGGACGGGGGCACTATGCCATGACCTGACATGGCCCCATATAAAATCCCACCTTGTTTTCATTTATCCAATACTGTATACATACATGCACGCACACACACACGCAAATATGTTTAAGCTTCGAGGTGGACACCCTAATGATATAGACTGTGCACACCTATGATCCTGCTAATGGGTTTAATAACACTGGGCCAGACTGGATTTATGGTCCTGCTGGGAGATTTGTTTATTCAACTCGATCTGCCAGAGCCGGTGGTCAGGGCCGCCACCAGGAATTATGGGGCCCCTTACACAGCTTGGGCCCCCTGGAGCAGAGAACCGGGGGGGGGGGGGTGCTGCCGCCTGAAATTGAGAAGCGGGGGGGGGGGGACTGGGGCCCTGGGGACCTCTTGGCCCTTTAATAAAAAAAATATATATATATATCTATATATATAAAAAAAATTGGTGGGTTGCATATAGCACGTCACGAGTTGCCGAAAGAAGCGGAACGTCGTTGCGCAGGCGCCATATAGTGCCGACCCGACGTTCGGTTTCTTTCGGCAAGTCGTGACGCGCTATATGTGCCGGTCGGAAGAACGTCATTCATTTACCCTCTGAATAGGAACGCCCACTCCCGCGGGAAATCCGGGGAGAAAATACAGATAAAATGGTATGTACGAAAAAAAAACAAAAAAAAAAAAACGAACATAATGTCCGTGTCACAGGTCAGCTCATTGTAATGTTAGAATTTTTTTTTAGGGTGAACCCCCGCTTTAATAAAAAATAAAATAAAAATATATTAAAAGAATATATATATATATATATATTTTAAAGGGGGTTGCCATCCGGGGCCCCTGGGGACCTCCGGGCCCCTTACAGGTGTACTGCCTGTACCCCCCTTATGTCGGCCCTGCTGGTGGTTTTCGAGTTTGGGGGTGTTATACAGAATGTGTCAGCTCTTTGCCTGACCCTAGGATTTATGTCTAATCGTGTATCACAGAATTGTGCATTTTAGAGTAATGTGCGATGCAGGTGGTGCAGAGGTGTAATGAGGCTACAGGTAGAGTAATGGGAGATGCAGGTGCTACAGAGGAATAATGACACTACAGGTAGAGTAATGGGAGATGCAGGTGCTACAGAAGTATATTGAGGCTACAGTTAGAGTAATGGGAGATGCAGGTGATACAGAGGTGTAATGAGACTACAGGTAGAGTAATGGGAGATGCAGGTGGCACAGAAGTGTGATGAGACTACAGGTAGAGTAATGGGAGAGGCAGGTGATGCAGAGGTGTAATGAGACTACTGGTAGAGTAATGGGAGATGTAGGTGGTACAGAGGTATAATGAGACTACAGGTAGAGTAATGGGAGATGCAGGTGTACAGAGGTGTAATGAGACTACAGGTAGAGTTATGGGAGATGTAGGTGGTACAGCGGTGTAATGAGATTACAGGTAGAGTAATGAGGGATGCAGGTGGTACAGAAGTGTCATGAGACTACAGGTAGCGTAATAAGAGCTGCAGGTGGTACAGAGGTGTAATGGGACTACAGGTAGCGTAATGGGAGGTGCAGGTGGTACAGAGGTGTAATGATTCTACAGGTAGAGTAATGGGAGATGTAGGTGGTCATCGGCATGCGTAGCCTATTGCATTAGGGTGTGCACCTCAAAGCTCCAACACATATGTGTGACATGTGTACTGGCCTTTTCCCCACTATCCATCCTGAAACAATGGGAGGGAGCAAGGGGGATCGGGCAGCAAAAAGGAGACGAACAGGGACAGGAGGGGTGGCGGCGGTGGCATATAGTGGTACCGATCCCCCTGTATTTTGCTCCTGTAGCAGCTGAATGTGGGGGAGAGGGAGAGGAGGAGAAGCCTACTTTCAGCTGCTGCAGGAGGAAAATATAGTTCCACTTTATCCCAGCCCCGCTGCCCTTCCTTTCCAGATTCCAAGGCTCGGCAAGGAAGGTTCGTGGTTTACCTGTCACCTACCCACGATTGGCAGGTAGATCACGATTGATGGGTTGCCAACCTCAGAATTAGGGTGTGCCCAGGCACACCTGGCACACCCCCTGCACACACCTATGTAGGTGGTACAGAGGCCTAATGATGCTACAGGTAAAGTAATGGAGAATGCAGGTGGTACAGAAGTGTGATGAGACTACAGGTAGAGTAATGGGAGATATAGGTGGTGTAATGTGCTGAATAATGTGGAATGCGGGGGTGCAGAGTATGGGGTAAGGAGAGTATGCAGGGAGCGAAGAGTGCAGGGTAGTGGGATGTGCAAGGGGAACAGATTGTGGGGTAGTGGGAAAAGCCACCGATGGGGGGGGTACCGGGGGGTAGGCTGTACTGGGTCCCATGATTTCTAATGGCAGCCCTGCCTGGTAGTGTTATGCCGCGTACACACCATCACTTTATGTAATAAAAAAAAACGACGTTTTGAAAAACGTCAATTAAAATGACCGTGTGTGGGGGAAAACGTTGTTTTATGTCTTGTGAAAAACGACAAAAAAAAATTGAAGCATGCTTCAATTTTTTGTGTCGTTTTTCAAAACGTCGTTTTTTGTGGGCTAAATCACTGGGCTAGATTCACATAGAGATACGGCGGTGTATCTCCTGATACGCCGTCGTATCTCTGAGTTAGGCCGGTCGTATCTATGCGCCTGATTCACGCCAATTCTAGCCAATTCACGAACGTACGCGGGCCCGACGCAGTTTGTTACGACGTTTACGTAGCGGTTTTCCCAGCGTATACTTACCCCTGCTTCTATGAGGCGCAGCCAATGTTAAGTATAGCCGTCGTTCCCGCGTAGATTTATTTTTTTTATGTCGTTTGCGTACGCCGATTCTCAAACCTGCTCGTCGCAAGTTACGCTCACGCCGGAACCACTGACGCCCTAGCAACGTCAGTGGGAGCAATGCACGCCGGGAAAATTTGCGGACGGCACATGCGCATTTAAATCGGCGCGGGGACGCGCCTGATTTATATAGTACACTCCCCCTAGCCGCGGAATTTGAATTCCGCCGGGGGATTTACGATCCGCCGCCGCAAGTTTGGAGGTAAGTGTTTTGTGAATTACCCACTTGCCTCTCAAACTTGCGGCAGCGGATCTTAAATCACATAGATCACGCGGCTCTAAAGATCCGCTGATCTATGTGAATCTAGCCCACTGTGTGTAGGCTAAAACGACGTTTAAAACAACGTTTTTAAACCCGCGCATGCTCAGAAGCAAGTTATGAAGCAAGCTTCAATGGAAAAGAGTGCTGAACGTAACCGCGCTTTGCTAGAGCATTTTGAAAAAACGATGGTGTGTAGGCAACGTCGTTTTTGAAAGTTGAAGTTTCAAAAACGTTGTTTTTTTACTTCACAAAAAATGTCTTTTTTTTTTCATCACATAAAGTGATGGTGTGTACGTGGCATTACACTGACACGATTCTTTGCACGCTGCAGTTAACACGAAAGAAATCTATCGGATGCTTGGCCCACTTTAACCGTTGCCTGAAAATCTATAGCAATGTTCCTTCACCTGAATCGCTGAAGGTCATTCGATTGCCCTCTGTCTGTCCGCCCTCCCCTTTCACAGGCATAATACGATTTGGAGTTTTTAACGCGATTAAAGTATTCTCTTTGGATCTCTGCGCTTGTGTGAAACACAATGTTAATTTAATTGTAAAATGCGATAACATGCAGCAAGCATTGATTGCGAATCCTGTCAGTTCTGATGCCCCGAGTCAGGAGTTTGCTGGGTTTTTTTTTTGCGAAGATGTTAAATCATCTCTGTGCTCTGAATAAACCCAGCAGAGGATCATTATAGATATTTATAATTATCGCATTTTATCTCCCATTTGCCAGATGTCCCTCCCTCCAGGCAGTATACACACTCCGAGTGTCACTGTAAGCGCAACTTCTGCAATATGCTTCATTTCTTATAGGGAGACCCGCTGGGGGTTGACCTGAGAGACTTATTCCAAATGCACAATGCAGCAAGATCTGGTTCGTCATAAACCATCTCCCAAAGAATCTTTATAGCCACCTCTTATTATATACAAAGATGCATAATGGGAAGACAGCCTGCCTGCTATCCACTGCATGCCAAACTGCAGTCCAAAACTGCCCCCCAGCCATCCCCTTTTATAGTTCGTCTATAGAAGTTGAGAAAGATGGACAACATGGAAAAGGAGAAGACATGCAAAAAAAGTGGGTGTGGCTCAGTTGCGCTTGAAATGGGCATGGCCTAAAGCAGTTGTTCTCAACCTGGGGGTCGGGACCCCCTCGGGGGTCAAATGATAATTTGCCAGGGGTCACCGAATCCTGGGATATTCCTGAAGCCCGCACCACTCTCCCAGACTTTTTGTGGCCACCCAGCAGGGCTGTCCCTGGAGCCTGTGGCTGCCCTTCTGGGCTGTTCCTGGAGCCCGCGGCAGCCCACTCAGCCTCTTCGCAGGCGCCCATTCAGTTGACAGCAAGGCTGGGGGCAGAGACTAGAGGTCAGCTGACTGGTGAAGAATGTGAAGTGGGATGGGTTGGAAGAGACCCCATCTCCTGATTTCGGCATAGGTGTCACTCATGCGAGATACCACAAAGTCGGAGACACAGTGAAGCCGGAGACACAGTGAGTGTGATTATAGTTGCCATTAAAAGGACTCAGGGAGCGCTAAATGTCTGTGGTTTAGGCGCAAAGTACTTTGTCATGCCTTGCATGCTGACAACCCACGCTACAAAAATAATTTTACTGTTAGGGGTCCCCACAACTTGGGAAATTTTATCAAGGGGTCACGGCACTAGAAGGTTGAGAACCACTGGTCTAAAGGAACATGGTAAATATAGTCTAATGCCCCGTACACACGATCAAAATTTCCGATGGAAAAAGTCTGACTGACTTTTTCCATCGGAAATTCAGACCGTGTGTATGCCCCATCGGATTATTTCCATCGGAAACTCCGATGAATTCCGTCGGAGTTTAGATAGAGAACATGTACTCCGATTTTGTGCGACCATGTGTACGGGGCTTAAGCCTCTTCACAGTGCACATTGCACACATAGCACACAGTCCTTGTACCCACAAAATTAAAGCATACCTCCCAACCGCCACATTTTTTGCGGGACTGTCCTGGAATTTCAACCAAATCCTGCCGTCCCACCTATCCAAGCTGTGTTTTTCAGCCAAGTGCCGAAACCAAATCTTTAACCACTTGCCTACAGGGCACTTTCACCCCCTTCCTGCCCAGGCCAATTTTCAGCTTTCAGCGCTGTCACACTTTGAATGACAATTGCGCGGTCATGCAATGCTGTACCCAAATTCGTTTTTTATCTTTTTTTATTCACACAAATAGAGCTTTCTTTTGGTAGTATTTAATCATCAATGGATTATTTTTTTGCCCAAAAAATGAAAACAGACCGAAAGTTTTGAAAAAAAAGGAAATTTTATATATACCGTATTTATCGGCGTATACCGCGCATTTTTTGCCCTGAAAATCAGGGCAAAATCGTGGGTGCGCGGTATACGCCGATACCCGCTTTCCCGCGCCAAGTTTTGAATACTGCGCCGACATATACCGAGCGCAGTACACTCGGGTATAGTCGGGCAGTCTCGGCTCCTTCCGCGCTCACGTCCTGGACGTACAGGACATCAGCGCGAGAGTTGCCGAGCATTGCCGACAATACACGAGTGTACTGCGCTCTCTATATGTCGGCGCAGTATTCAAACTCGGCACGGGAAACGAGCGGGGAGGACACCGCAGAAGGACGCCGGACCCGACGAAGAGGACACCCGAAGCCGCAGAAGGACGCCGGACCAGACGAAGAGGACACCCGAAGCCGCAGAAGGACGCCGGACCCGACGAAGAGGACACCCGAAGCCGCAGACGAACGCCGGACCCGACGAGGCCGCCGCGCAAGACACCAAAACTGTAAGTACAAAAAAAACGTTTTTTCCACAGGATTGGGGGCAACTTTAGGGGTGCGCGGTATACGCGGGAGCGCGTTATACCGCGATAAATACGGTAAGTAATTTTTCTCCTTCACTGATGTGCGCTCATGAGGTGGCACTGATGAGGCAGCACTGAAAGACACTGATGAGGTGAGGTGGCACTAATGAGGAGGCACTTATATGCAGCACTGATGGGCACTGATATGCAGCACTAATGACAACACGCCTTTAACATGGACGGACCACCACGCCATCAAATTTAAAATAACTACCAACACAGGCCCAGATTTACAAAGCACTTACGCCGACGTATAACACGTTACGCCGACGTATGTGCAAATGTGCGCCGGCGTATGTGTGCGCCAGACCCACAAACCAACATGCGCCTAAAAACAGGCTACACCCCGCCGACGTAGCTTGCACACGCCGGCGTAGGGTGGGCGCACATATGGGCTGGGCGCATGGTGCTGCTCCCATTGATTAGCCATTCAACCATGCAAATGAGGGAAATACACAGATTCACAAACGTGCGTGTGCCCGGCGCATGCTACGCGAGATGCGCGTAAATTGTACGTCCGGCGTAAAGTTATTCCCCATAAATGAGGTGCAACCCGGCAACAGACATGCACAGGTCTGCACCAGGGAACACAAGCCGGCGCATTGTGCGTTGGACGTGTGTCTGGCTGGGCATAGGTTATGTTCACGGCATACGCAGTGATCCGGCGTAGCTTAGGCAGTTGTGCCAGCGTGGTTGTGAGCAGGCGCAGGGGGGTGATGTGCATGCGTCCATGTCACGGCGCATGGGCAGTTTATGATACGTACCTGTCTGGCGCTCGGCCCATCATTTGCATGGGGTCATGCCTCATTTGCATGGGGTCACGCCCACTTCCACCTACGCCATCGTGCGCCTTCGAAACCCACGCCACGCTGGTTCAGCGTTGGGAGCACTGGCTTGCTGAATGCAATGCTTGCCTCTCTGCGCTACGTTGGCGTAGCGTACAGTGTTTGCTCTACGGCGGCGTAATGTGCGCCTTGCTCTCTGTGAATCTGGGCCACAGTCTTCCAAAAAACGACACACTCAAAAATAACACACTGGACAATATCGCAGAAGAAACTACCGACGATCAACAGGTGCCAGTGGACATCCAGTGCCGGCACCCGCAGATCGACTTTCTCTTTGATTAATCATAGCGGAAGCGGTCAGCCGGTGGCCCATGCGCGCGCCCCCTAGGTGGAAGTGCACAGGAAGACCGCCCCGGTAGCAGTAAATGGACTATAGGGCAGTCCGGAAGCAGTTAAAACCCCATCTTAGCCTCGATTCACACCTCTGTGGCTCTACAAGCATGGCAGCCCATTCATCTGAAGAGTCTGCTTTACCTCCTGAAAAGCAGGGAGGCAAGGCAGCCTACCTCCATTCTGTGTATTTCACTGCCAATCAGCGGGTGCCAGTGGACCCGCTTTAAAGCTAAAGTTAAAGCCCTCCCTTAGCCTCGGTTCACACCTCTGTGGCTCTACGAGCCACGTTTTGCATGGGCACGGCAGCCCATTCTCCTGAATAGGCTGCCTTGCCTCCTGAAACGCAGGGAGGCAAGGTAGCCCATCTCCGTTCTGTATGTTTTACCCACGATCAGCGGGTACCAGTGGACATCCAGTGCCTGGCACCCGCAGATCGGCTTTAGCTGTGATTGATGACAGGGGAAGCAGGCAGCTGGTGGTCCATGAGTGTACAACCTAGGCAGAAGTGCAGGACCACGTAAATATACATGAACCTGTATGCACAGTAGTAAATGTGCTATAGGGCATTCCGGAAGAGGTTCACACCTCTGCAGCTCTACAAGCCATGTTTTGCATGGGCACAGCAGCTCGTTAATTTGAATAGGCTGCCTTGTATTCTAAAACAAAGGGAAAAGGTCATTTCTGGAATCGCAGCCCGCATGGGAACCACCAGGGTGCGATTTCAATCGTGTGCGGCGTGCTACAAAGGACACAGAGAAGTAGGAGAAAACTTGTGTACTTAGAGAATATTTACTTATCCCTGTGTTCTGCTTTAAAGGTGAAATCTTCCGTTCAGACCGGAGTTTGCATTTAACTGATTTATAATTGGGCAGAAAACTTCCATTTCTGTGACAGCTGTAAGATCCGTGGTCTCCGTGATGCCAGCAGCAACGCCCTTCACACGAGTCGTTATCAACCCTTTAACGCCCAATTAAGCTCTAATTTCCATTGGCTCCACTCGCCCTCCATAGCCCATTGGCAGCCAAATGGTTTCTGGAGTTTGGTGCCCCGTGTTTGTCTGGATTCCAGAGGAAATGAGATGAAAGCGGAAGATTTATTGGGCTCACTGCAGAGCACATATGTTCGGGGATTTATAACTTTTCATCACAAAGAAACTTGTCACATCCAGTAAACATTCAGATTCTCATTAGTATGTCATTTGTATTGTGGCCTGACACGACTGTCCTTGTGAGGAGGCTGTTATGTGAGCCAAAGTTTTTACAGCTTATTCCGTAAGACAAAAAAAAATTAGTTTGAGGAGCAACAAAGTACAGCAACCATTTTTTTGGGGAACTGAACAACTGGTGCCGTGGATTACTATATTTTAAAGCATGCACATATTTGCGGGCATAGAAGCCTAAATGCATGAGTATGATGCAGTTAGTAGCGGCATGCTCAGTGCGTCTTTCTTGGAAATATCTCCTTAACCGTGTAGGTCAAAGTGGTCTGTAAGGCTTTACAGCCACTTTAACAATAGTGGCCCAGATTCACAACCGAGATACGACGGCGTATCTCCAGATACGCCGTCGTATCTTTACGTTGCGCCGTCGTATCTATGCGACTGATTCTTAGAATCAGTTACGCATAGATATCCATTAGATCCGACAGGCGTAAGTCTCTTACGCCGTCGGATCTAAACTGCATTTTTTTTTGACCGCTAGGTGGCGCTTCCGTCGAATTCCGCAACAAGTATGCAAATTAGCTAGATACGCGAATTCCCGAACGTACGCGCGACCGACGCAGTAAAGTTACGACATTTACATTAGGCTTTTCCCGGCGTAAAGTTGCCCCTGCTATATGAGGCGCAGCCAATGTTAAGTATGGCCGTCGTTCCCGCGTCGAAATTTTTAAAAGTTACGTCATTTGCGTAAGTCGTCTGTGAATGGGGCTGGACGTCATTAACGTTGACATCGAAACCAATGATGTCCTTGCGACGTCATTTGGAGCAATGCACACTGGGAAATTTTACGGACGGTGCATGCGCAGTTCGTTCGGCACGGGGACGCGCTTGATTTAAATGATACACGCCCCGTACCCGCCGAATTTGAATTCCGCCGGATGATTTACGCAACTTACGGAGCAAGTGCTTTGAGAATACAGCACTTGCCCGTGTAAGTTGCGGAGACGTAACGTAAATCAGATACGTTACGCCCGCACAATTTTGCGCAGCTGTACGTGAATCTGCCCCGTCTGTTAAGAACATTTCTTAACAAGTAAGTAAGGGCACAAAAAAAAACTAAAAAAAACCTACAAGACAAAGGCATAATGAGCTAGTATGCTTAGCATACTAGCTCATTATGTAATACTCACCTCCGATCGAAGCCCCCACAGCCGTCCTCGTACACCGCTCATGCGGCCGACATCTTTCCCGGGGTTTACTTCCGGGTATCGCGGCTCCAGCCCTCTATAATTCTCCAGTTGACCACTACCACCAATGTTGGGGGTTATTATTGCATCTATTGAGACCAATGTTTATGGTTACTATTGCGTCCACTGACAGCTGTGATGGGCATTGTTATTACATCCACTGATGCCAATTCTGGGGGTTATCATCATGTACATGGACTCCAGTGGTGGGGGTTATTATTACATCCACTGACACAAATTCAGGGGGTTATAATTGTGTGCACTGACACCAATTTGAGGATATTTTTTTGCATCCACTGGCAGCAATATTGGGGTTATTTCTGAGTCCATTGACACCAATGTTGGGGGTTGTTATTACGTCAAAAAGGGAGAAAGAAAGGCGCACCAGCCTCGTGTACTACCGTTTGACAAATTTTAATGGAATAATAAAATAATGAAAACTACTCACAAACAAAGAATGATAAAAGGCTTGTCAAACGATAATTGAAATACCCCTCAAACCACACTCCAGAATGTAGGGGGGGTGGCGAGTTGTGTTGCTGCTGGCTGATGCGTTTCGAGGTGACAGAGACCTCTTCCTCAGAGCCCAGCAGTGAATAACCATCCACATACACCGATTAAATAGGAAAACATGTAGGCCCAGGCACCGCCCACCACCGACCACGGAAACACTCCCAGGGGCCGTCCAGACTCCACCCCCAAACAAACAAAACTAAAGATAAAAATAAAAATAAAAATAATAATACAAATAAAAATAAAAATAAAAACAGCAATAAAGATAACAATAAATAAAAATAAAATAAAGTGATGATGGTGGTAACTAGAAGTATTGCTAGTGAAGCCGAGGATGAATCCCACTTGTGCGCAGGAGTTTGTGTTTTTTGTTGTTATTACGTCCACTGACACCAATATTGGGGGTTATTATTGCATCTATTGAGACACCAATTTGAGGATTTCTTTTAGCATCCACTGACAGCAATATTGGTTATTTCTGAGTCCACTGACAGCTATGTTGGGAGTTGATATTGCGTCCACTGACACCAATATTGGGGGTTATTATTGCATCTATTGAGACTAATGTTGGGGGTTACTATTGCGTCCACTGACAGCTATGTTAGGCATTGTTATTACATCCACTGATGCCAATGCTGGGGGGTTATCATCATGTACATAGACTTCAGTGGTGGGGGTTATTATTATATCCACCAGGCCGGATTCAGATAGATTTCTCTATCTATCTGCTGGCGTAAAGTATCTGCGATACCGTACGCCGCCGTAAATTAGGGCGCAAGTTCCGTATGCAGAAAGAACTTGCGCCCTTAGTTACGGCGGTGTAACGTATGTGTGTCGGCGTAAGCCTGCCTAATTCAAATGGGGATGTTGTGGGCGTGTTTTATTTAAAATTAAGATGACCCCGCGTATTTTACGTTGTGCCGTTCGTGAAAGAATTCCAGTGCGCATGCTCGAAATTACGCCGCAAAGCCTCATTGGTTTCGACGTGACCGTAACTTACGCAAAGCCCTATTCGCGAACGACTTACGCAAACGACGTAAAATTTTCAAAACTCGGCGCGGGAACAACGTCCATACTTAACATTAGCTACGCCTCATATAGCAGGGGTAACTTTACGCCGGAAAAAGCCTAACGTAAACGACGGAAAAAAATGCGCCGGCCGGACGTACGTTTCTGAATCGGCGTAAATACCTAATTAGCATATTCCTTGCGTAACTATACGGAAGCGCCACCTAGCGCCCAGCGAAAATATGCAGCCTAAGATACGACGGTGTAAGACACTTACGCCGGTCGGATCTTAGGGAAATCTATGCGTAACTGATTCTCTGAATCAGGCGCATAGATACGACGGCCCACACTCAGATATACGACGGCGTATCTGGAGATACGCCGTCGTATCTCGTATCTGAATCCGGCCCACTGACTCCAATGCCAGGGGTTATTATTATGTGCACTGAGACCAATTTGAGGATTATTATTGCATCCACAGACACCAATATTGGGGTTATTTTTGAGTTGATTGACACCAATGTTGGGGGTTACTGTTGCGTCCACTGACAGCTATGTTGGGAGTTGTTATTACGTCAACTGACACCAATGCTGGTGGTTATTATTGTGTTCCTAGACACCAGCGCTGGGGGTTATTAATACATCCACAGACACCAATGCTGGAGGTTATTATTGCATCCACTGACCTCAGTGCTATGGGTTACTTTACTCCAGCTTCTTCAGTGTGCATTGCAAAACACTGCAAAAATGCAGCAGGATCAGAATTTCTGGGCGTTGAGGTGCAAAAATGGCTGCTAGAGTAAGGCCCTTTGGAGGTGTTGGGTGCGCACTTGAGGCCACCTTTAATTTTTCAGTTGACCACCACTGCCTTAGGCCTAGTACACACGAGAGGATCGATTTGCGGAAATGGTCCGGAGGTCCGTTTCCGCGGATAAATCCTCTGGCGGATTTTGATCTCATGGTTGTACTAACCATGAGATCAAAATCCGCGCGGAATTCCCTCCGCGGTGACGTGTCGCGCCGTCGCCGCGATGATGACGCGGCGACGTGCGCGACGCTGTGATATAAGGACTTCCACGCATGCGTCGAATCATTACGACGCATGCGAGGGATGGATTCGGACGGATTGATCCGGTGAGTCTGTACAGACCAGCGGATCAATCCGTTGGACTGGATTCCAGCGGATAGATTTCTTAGCATGTCAAGAAATTTTGATCCGCTGGAAATCCATCGGCCCGAAAAATATCCGCGGAAAAATATCCGCTGGATCGTACACACCGGGGGATCCGCTGAAACCGGTCCGTGGATAAATTCCAGCGGATAGATCCTCTCGTGTGTACGGGGCCTAAGACTGAGAAACCTTTTGATTTTCATACCACGACTGGCAGGAAGTGCATTACTAGACTTTGGTGTCAGGAGGACAATAATCCACTTCTCTAGACATTACTGGATATCTTTGATCTATTGTTTTGCCAAGCAAAATCAATCTCTGGGACAATTCAGTTACCGACTGGCAGTGTGACTGAATCATCATAAAGGCACTTACTACTATTACTACACGTAATATGGGGGGTTCCTTTGAAATACACGGAACATACTTCAGTACAGGGAAGGAAGCTTTATATAGAGCTAACCTTTGTATATATCGTTTGTTAGATCTCAAATGGAATCTTTACTTCTGTCTGTTTGTGTTTCTTTCATTTCTGTTCTCTTTTCTTCAACATATACAGTATTACAAGTAACAGGTCATTATCCCTATTGTGACCATCCTGAAATATTTCCTATATTGTACAATAATTACAAACTGTAAAAAAATTGGGCTAGGCAAAAACATAACAATCAAGTACATAAAAGAATAATTTTTTTTTAAATTATTTTATGTACTTGATTGTTACGTTTTTGCTAGTTCATTGCATTGTATATTACATAGATTTTTCATATTAAGAATCATGAATAGTGTTACATTGATGTTTTAACCACTTAAGCCCCGGACCAATATGCTGCCTAAAGACCCAAGGGGTTTTTACAGTTCGGGACTGCGTCGCTTTAACAGACAATTGCGCGGTCGTGCGACGTGGCTCCCAAACAAAATTGGCGTCCTTTTTTCCCCACAAATAGAGCTTTCTTTTGGTGGTATTTGATCACCTCTGCGGTTTTTATTTGTTGCGCTATAAACAAAAATAGAGCGACAATTTTGAAAAAAATGCAATATTTTTTACTTTTTGCTATAATAAATATCCCCCAAAAACATATATAAAAAAAAAAATTTTCCCTCAGTTTAGGCCGATACGTATTCTTCTACCTATTTTTGGTAAAAAAAATTGCAATAATCGTTTATCGGTTGGTTTGCGCAAAATTTATAGCGTTTACAAAATAGGGGATAGTTTTATTGCATTTTTTTTTTTTTTACTACTAATGGCGGCAATCAGCAATTTTTTTCGTGACTGCGACATTATGGCGGACACTTCGGACAATTTTGACACATTTTTGGGACCATTGTCATTTTCACAGCAAAAAATGCATTTAAATTGCATTCTTTATTGTGAAAATGACAGTTGCAGTTTGGGAGTTAAACTTAGGGGGCGCTGTAACATTTAGTGTTCACTTAGTGTGTGTTTACTACTGTAGGGGGGTGTGGCTGTAGGACTGACATCATCGATCGAGTCTCCCTAATAAAAGGGATCATTCGATCGATGCTCCGCCTTAGTGAAGCACGGGGAAGCCGTGTTTACACATGGCTCTCCCCGTTCTTCAGCTCCGGGGAGCGATCGTGATGGAGCGGCTATAAACGAATAGCCGCGCCGTCGTCCCGGATCGCTCCCCGAGGCTTACCGACCGCCGCATGTAGCGGGGGGGGTCCCGATCGGACCCCCCACCCACGTCAAGCAGAGGACGTACGGGTACGTACATGTGCCTGTCCGTGCCATTCTGCTGACGTATATCTACATGAGGAGGTCGGCAAGTGGTTAATGAATGAATTCATAAATAATTTCCGTCTTATCTCTTTAGAGCAATTCATTGTGATGGTCACGTTATAAATCCCCTGATGAAGCCAAAGGATTGGCGAAACTAGTTGGGAAGACCTGACCACTGGCTTGTATCTTAATGTTTAGCTTCCACAATATCTGTATATTACCCTTATGTCTGAACTAAACTTTTTTATCTTTGTGTAACCAATAAAACTTTTTTATTTTTATATATCTGCTTTGTTTGGTTTCTATTTTGGCACCGCAATAATCCCACACTCCTCCATTCCCCATATTACATAGATATTCCTCCTGAAGAAGCGGTCCTTCCGCAAAACCGGTTGAGGTTACCGGCCTTCCTCCAATGTAACAGATAATTGACGGGGAGTCCGTCATCAACAACTACTGTTCTGACTATGGGGTTTGGCTCAAGTGTTTTTAGTTTTTGTATAGTTTTATGTATAATAAATAATTTAATTTTAATTTTGCGTTTTGTCATCAGTACCGAGAAAGTCCAATCACTATGTTCCTTCTAGGTGACCATTTATGGGTATAGGTGGTACTAGCAGCCGCCACCATATGCTATCTGGTGCTAAGACCCTCTTAAAGGCCGATGGCAAGGGTTTGAAAAGTCAAGGAATGGGAGGAGGTTGGGACTTTGTATGAGGCCTAAGACAGTGACGTCAAATTGCCTCCATCCAGGGATGGACTGGTCATCGGGACTAACAGGAGATTCCCGGTGAACCGATGGCTCAGTGGGCCGGTTGGAGGTCCACGGGAATCTACCCGTCAATTGCCGACAGCTGGCGCCTGACAGGTAGATCGAGATTTAGCGAGCATGCAGAGTAGCGCAGGAAGCGTGTGTAATATGTTCTCTCTCCTGTCACGGCACTTGCTCTGCCCCCCGGCGGCCCCTCCTCTCTTCTCGTCCATCCCCATTTGCTGGTGACATCATCTGGGATGGACGAGAAGAGAGGAGAGGCCGCCGGGGACCCGAGTGAGTGCCGTGACAGGAGAGAGAACATATTACACACGCTTCCTGCGCTACTCTGCATGCTGGCTGGTTAACGATGTGCACCATAATGTGCCCTGTAACCTGATGTGCCCCGTGCCCTGATGTGCCCCGATGTGCTGTGCCTCAATGTGGTGTGCCCTGATGTGCTCTGATGGGCCCTGATGTGATGTGTCCTGTACGTGTTGTGCCCCATGCCCTAATGTGCTGTGCCCCATGCCCCGATGTGGTGTGCCTCAATATGGTGTGCCTCAATGTGGTGTGCCCTGATGTGCTGTGATGGGCCCTGATGTGATGTGCCCTGTACATGTTGTGCCCTGATGTGCCCATGCCCTGATGTGCTGTGCCCTGTACCCTGATGTGCTGAGCTCTGTACCGTTCCCTGATGTGCACTGTACCCTGATGTGTTGTGCCCTGAGCCGGTCTGGATGAAGTCCAGGGCCACATTTTTGTCCCAGTCCAGCCCTGCCTCCATCTCTGTTGTCGCAAAAGAAAAGAGGTTGGGACTTTAGATGAAGCATGCGAAAATAGGAAGCAAAATTGAGCTGTATGGGTTTGATAATGTTGTATTTAATGAATATTGCACAATTAATACATAAAAGGCACAGTATTTCATAGTTCATAAACCATTAATTAGTTCATATTGACATATTGCACATTGGAAAAGTATTCAATATAGTAAGTAAGACAGTGGGTACAGAGTATATAAAACTGCATAGACTGAACATAATTATGGCATCTCAAGCTTGACGCATTTCGTGGCTATATTGCCACTCATCAGGAGCGGATGTATATTAAAAAATAAAAATATTATTATTATACCGAACATGAGTCAGGCTAGGGGTTGAAAAGTAATTTGTAAACAGTCAGAATGGGGAAAAAAATAAATTACCTTGGTCCTGGCCCGCAACCCGTCCAGGAGGCATGGATGATGTTACTGTGTCTCACCTCTGCCTCCTGGGCTAGCTGCATGCTCGAAATCCCACATCGATGCTCTCTTGGAATCGGCTGGAGTGCATTCTTGAGAGATTTTGAGCTCTAAGTTTTGCAAGAAGACGTGTTGACATAACCTGTCCCTCTTCGAAGCATTGCAGGTAGAGGTCGAGGTAATATTTTTAGACTGTTTCCTTACAGGTGGCTTTTTAAAAAACATTCACGGTGGTGATGGTGGGTGTTGGGAGTACAGGAGGCTTGCAAAAAAGCAGACTTTCTACTTGGCATGTAAGATATGCTTTAGCGTTATGCCGCGTACACACGGTCGGAAATTTCCGACAACAAATGTTCGGTGTGAGCTTGTTGTCGGAAAATCCAACCTCGGACATTTGCTGTCGAAATTTCCCACAACAAATGTTTGAGAGCTGGTTTTCAATTTTTCCGACCACAAAAGTTTTTTTCGGAAATTCCGACCGTGTGTACACAATTCAACGCAAAAAAAAACCTACGCATTCTCGTCGGAATCAATTTGACGCATGCTCTGAATCATTGAACTTCATTTTTCTCAGCTCGTTGTAGTGTTGTACGTCACCGCGTTCTTGACGTTCGGAATTTCCGACAACATTTGTGTGGCTGTGTGTATGCAAGACAAGTTTGAGCCAACATTCCGTTGGAAGAAAATTCACAGTTTTGTTGTCGAAATGTCCAAACGTGTGTACGCGGCATTATAAAAAAAGGTATAAATGGTGCATTGTTGTGTGTTTTACATGCGGCTCCGTTTATCTGTATTTGTCAGAATTTGCAAATGTGCTCTAAAAAGCACACCGGAAAAAAAAAGCATTGATAAAAAAAAATGCCTTTGAATGCAACAGCACGTAGCTCATCACATCAGAATATTTATTGATATAAACTGGTTTGACTCTGCGTTACATTATTACTTTGTGAAGGATTGAGTCTTGCTGCAAGGTTTTTACTAGTAATGGCGGCGATCTGTGATTTTTATCGGGACTGCGACATTGTGGCGGACAGATCGGACACCTTTGACACACTTTTGGGATCATTGACATTTATACAGCGATCAGTGCTATAAAAATGCTCTGATTACTGTGTAAATGTCACTGGCAGGGAAGGGGTTAACACAAGGGGGGCGATCAAGAGGTTAAATGTGTTCCCTGGGACGTGTTTCTAACTGTATAGGGGGATGTGACTTACTAGAGGAGAAACCAGATCACTGCTCCTAGCTAGTAGGAATAGACCAGCGATGGCAAACCTTGGCACCCCAGATTTTTTGGAACTACATTTCCCATGATGCTCACCTACATTGCAAAGTGCATAAGCATCATGGGAAATGTAGTTCCAAAACATCTGGGGTGCCAAGGTTCGCCATCACTGGAATAGACGATCTGTCTCTCCTCTCCTGACAGAATGGGGATGTGTGTGTGTTTACACACACATCCCCATTCTGGCTCTCGTGCCTCGCGATCACGCATGGGCCTGCGGACCTAGTGGCCGCCGGCTACGAGCATTGTGTCCCCCGCCGTGCACGCACCTGCTAGAACTGTTTAAAGGGCCGAAATACAGCCGAGGTGATTCGCGGGAACTAGGGTGACCACGTGTCCCGGTTTGCCCGGGATCGTCCCGTAATATACATTTTTGTCCCGTGTCCCGGGAGCCTTTAAACCGGGACAATAGACAGTCCCGGAATCAACTGCCTGCCAGTCTGCCACACTCACTGCCACTGATGACACAGTGCCGCTGTAATAAAATCATTCTAAATCACTGGTTGCTAGGGACGCCCCGCTTGGCGTGTAGCAACCAGTGACGTCACCGTGTCCCGCTCTCTCTCTGCGGCTCCGACGCCACCCCCACCTCCTCCTCCTCCAGCGGCCAGCCGCAGCAGAGAGAGCAGCAGCGTCACCTACCGCGGCCAGGGCCGTCTTACCGAGTGGGCACAGCCTGGGGCCCAATCAGGGCCAGACATTTGAAGCAGTAATCCGCCGCTCACCGCTCTCTGGCATCGGCACTTTTTTTATGCAGCGGGCTGCGGGAGCGTGACAGCAGCAGGGATTCGGAGAAGGTGGCCAGAGAGGATGTAAAAGCTCCCTGACCACCGAAGAGATGAGGTCTGCCTCCCCCCCCCCCAGAACTTGGATGCCTCCAACTCCTCTGCTTCAAGAACCGTGCGCCGCGCGGCCCGGGCCGGAGGAGTGGAGAACAGGCTGGCTGGGTGGGAACCCGGAAGAAAGACCATGCGGAGCAGCGAGCAACCCCGGATCTAGAGGGAGACTCGGCGCTGCCACACTGCTGGCTATCAGGTACCGTCTGTACTTACATGCCAGCACACTGAGAGGGGGCAGGGTGAGCAGAGGAGGGACAGCGCTATGTGGTCTGTCTCAGCCCCCTATTCTGCCTGTCAGACCCCCCATCCTCTGCCTCTAAGACCCCCATCCTCTGCCTCTAAGACCCCCATCCTCTGCCTCTAAGACCCCCATCCTCTGCCTCTAAGACCCCCATCCTCTGCCTCTAAGACCCCCATCCTCTGCCTCTAAGACCCCCATCCTCTGCCTGTCAGACCCCCATCCTCTGCCTCTAAGACCCCCATCCTCTGCCTCTAAGACCCCCATCCTCTGCCTCTAAGACCCCCATCCTCTGCCTCTAAGACCCCCATCCTCTGCCTCTAAGACCCCCATTCTCTGCCTCTAAGACCCCCTACTCTGCTCTAAGACCCCCATCCTCTGCCTGTCAGACCCCCCATCCTTGCCTCTAAGACCCCCATCCTCTGCCTCTAAGACCCCCATCCTCTGCCTGTCAGACCCCCCATCCTCTGCCTCTAAGACCCCCATCTCTGCCTCTCTAAGACCCCCATCCCTCTGCCTGTCAGACCCCCATCCTCTGCCTCTAAGACCCCCATCCTCTGCTGTCAGACCCCCATCCTCTGCCTGTCAGACCCCCCATCCTCTGCCTGTCAGACCCCCATCCCTCTGCCTGTCAGACCCCCATCCTCTGCCTATAAGACCCCCATCCTCTGCCTCTAAGACCCCCCATCCTCTGCCTCTAAGACCCCATCCTCTGCCCTGTCAGAACCCCCATCCTCTGCCTCTAAGACCCCCATCCTCTGCCTGTCAGACCCCCATCCTTGCCTGTCAGACCCCCATCCTCTGCCTGTCAGACCCCCCCATCCTCTGCCTGTCAGACCCCCATCTCTGCCTGTCAGACCCCCATCCTCTGCCTCTAAGACCCCCCATCCTCTGCCTGTCAGACCCCCCATCCTCTGCCTGTCAGACCCCCATCCTCTGCCTGTCAGACCCCCTATCCTCTGCCTCCAAGAACCCATCCTCTGCCTCTAAGACCCCATCCTCTGCCTGTCAGACCCCCATCCTCTGCCTGTCAGACCCCCATCCTCTGCCTCTAAGACCCCCATCCTCTGCCTGTCAGACCCCCCATCCTCTGCCTGTCAGACCCCCCATCCTCTGCCTGTCAGACCCCCCATCCTCTGCCTCTCAGACCCCCATCCTCTGCCTCTCAGACCCCCATCCTCTGCCTCTCAGACCCCATCCTCTGCCTCTAAGACCCCCATCCTCTGCCTCTCAGACCTCCATCCTCTGCCTCTCAGACCCCCATCCTCTGCCTCTCAGACCCCCATCCTCTGCCTCTCAGCCCCCCATCCTCTGCCTCTAAGACCCCCATCCTCTGCCTCTCAGACCCCCATCCTCTGCCTCTCAGACCCCCATCCTTGCCTCTCAGACCCCCATCCTCTGCCTCTAAGACCCCCATCCTCTGCCTCTCAGACCTCCATCCTCTGCCTCTCAGACCCCCATCCTCTGCCTCTAAGACCCCCATCCTCTGCCTCTCAGACCCCCATCCTCTGCCTCTAAGACCCCCATCCTCTGCCTCTAAGACCCCCATCCTCTGCCTCTCAGACCCCCATCCTCTGCCTCTAAGACCCCCATCCTCTGCCTCTAAGACCCCCATCCTCTGCCTCTCAGACCCCCATCCTCTTCCTCTCAGACCCCCATCCTCTGCCTCTCAGACCCCCATGCTCTGCCTCTCAGACCCCCCATCCTCTGCCTGTCAGACCCCATCCTCTGCCTCTCAGACCCCCATCCTCTGCCTGTCAGACCCCCATCCTCTGCCTGTCAGACCCCCATCCTCTGCCTGTCAGAACCCCCATCCTCTGCCTGTCAGACCCCCATCCTCTGCCTGTCAGACCCCCCATCCTCTGCCTGTCAGACCCCCATCCTCTGCCTGTCAGACCCCCATCCTCTGCCTGTCAGACCCCCATCCTCTGCCTGTCAGACCCCCATCCTCTGCCTCTCAGACCCCCATCCTCTGCCTCTCAGACCCCCATCCTCTGCCTCTAAGACCCCCATCCTCTGCCTGTCAGACCCCCCATCCTCTGCCTCTAAGACCCCATCTAAGACCCCCATCCTCTGCCTCTCAGACCCACATCCTCTGCCTCTCAGACCCCCATCCTCTGCCTCTAAGACCCCCATCCTCTGTCTGTCAGACCCCATCCTCTGCCTGTCAGACCCCCCATCCCTCTGCCTCTAAAACCCCCATCCTCTGCCTCTAAAACCCCCATCCTCTGCCTCTCAGACCCCCATCCTCTGCCTCTCAGACCCCCATCCTCTGCCTCTCAGACCCCCATCCTCTGCCTGTCAGACCCCCATCCTCTGCCTGTCAGACCCCCATCCTCTGCCTGTCAGACCCCCATCCTCTCGCCTGTCAGACCCCCATCCTCTGCCTGTCAGACCCCCATCCTCTGCCTCTAAGACCCCCATCCTCTGCCTCTAAGACCCCCATCCTCTGCCTGTCAGACCCCCCATCCTCTGCCTCTAAGACCCCCATCCTCTGCCTCTCAGACCCCCATCCTCTGCCTGTCAGACCCCCATCCTCTGCCTGTCAGACCCCCATCCTCTGCCTGTCAGACCCCCATCCTCTGCCTGTCAGACCCCCATCCTCTGCCTGTCAGACCCCCCATCCTCTGCCTCCTAAGACCCCCATCCTCTGCCTCTCAGCCCCCCATCCTCTGCCTCTAAGACCCCATCCTCTGCCTCTCAGACCCCCATCCTCCTACTTGTCAGACCCCCCATCCTCTGCCTGTCAGACCCCCCATCCTTGCCTGTCAGTCCCCCCCATCGTGCCTGTCAGACCCCCCATCGTCTGCCTGTCAGACCCCCCATCGTCTGCCAGTCAGACCCCCCATCTCTGCCAGTCAGACCCCCCATCCTCTGCCTGTCAGACCCCCCCATCCTCTGCCTGTCAGACCCCCCCATCCTCTGCCTGTCAGACCCCCCATCCTCTGCCTGACAGACCCCCCATCCTCTGCCTGACAGACCCCCCATCCTCTGCTGTCAGACCCCCCATCCTCTGCCTGTCAGACCCCCCATCCTCTGCCTGTCAGACCCCCCATCCCCTGCCTGTCAGACCCCCCATCCTCTGCCTGTCAGACCCCCCCATCCTCTGCTGTCAGTCCCCCCATCCTCTGCCTGTCAGAACCCCCCCATCCTCTGCCTGTCAGGACCCCCCCCTTCCTCTGCCTGTCAGACCCCCCATCCTCTGCCTGTCAGACCCCCCATCCTCTGCCTGTCAGACCCCCCATCCTCTGCTGTCAGACCCCCCATCCTCTGCCTGTCAGACCCCCCATCTCTGCCTGTCAGACCCCCCATCCTCTGCCTGTCAGACCCCCTCTCTCAGACCCCCCATCCTCTGCCTCTCAGACTCCGGACTCCCCCCACCACCTCCAGTGACCAGACGAGGAGTCAGTCAGACAGTCACTCCATCTCCATTATATGACTCCATATCAAAAGGTGAGCAAATAGGGGCAATTGACACTGGGTGTGGCAGCATCTGATGGGGCACAGTAGCGACAATTTATGGGCACACTGGCATTTGATGGGGCACAGTAGCGGCATTTGATGGGCACAATAGCGACAATTTATGGGCACACTGGCATTTGATGGGGCACAATAGCGACAATTCATGGGCACCAACCTGGCAGCACTGATGGGGGCACAGGAAGGCGACAATTCATGGGCACACTGCATTTGATGGGGCACAGTAGCGACAATTCATGGGCACACTGGCAGCATCTGATGGGGGCACAGTAGCGACAATTCATTAGCACACTGGCAGCATTTGATGGGGCACAGTAGCAACAATTTATGGGCACACTGGCAGCATTGATGGAGCACAGTAGCGACAATTGATGGGCACACTGGCAGCATCTGTTGGGGCACAGTAGCAGCAATTCGGCACACTGGTAGCATTTTATTGGGCACCACTGGCGGAAATTGCTGGGACACACTGGCAGCATCTGAAGGGGCACAGTAGCAACAATTGTAGGACACACTGGCAGCATTTTATGTGGCACAGTGGGAACATTTGATGGGGCACAATGATGGCATTTGATGGGGCACAGTGGCGGCATTTGATGGGGAAACAGTAGGTGCATTTGATGGGGCACAAGTCGTGCATATGATGGGAACAGTGGCGGCATAGATGGGGCACAGTGATGACATTTCACGGGCACAAGTGACTGCATTTGATGGGGCACAAGTGTCTACATTTGATGGGGACCAACTAGTGACTGCATTTGATGGGGCACACGGTGACTGCATTTGATGGGGCACAAGTGACTGCATTTGATGGGGCACAACTAGTGACTGCATTTGATGGGGCACAACTAGTGACTGCATTTGATGGGGCACAACTAGTGACTGCATTTGATGGGGCACCAACTAGTGACTGCAATTGATGGGGCACAACTAGTGACTGCATTTGATGGGGTCACAACTAGTTGACTGCATTTGATGGGGCACACGTGCCTGCATTTGATGGGGCACAAGTGACTGCATTTGATGGGGCACAAGTGACTGCATTTGATGGGGCACAGTGGCGGCATTAGATGGGGCACAGTGGCGGCATTAGATGGGGCCTAGGGCCCACTTTTGATCTTGCACAAGGCCCCGCTGATTTCATGATATGCCCCTGCCCCCAAACTGGCAAAAAAATATGTAAAAAAACGTCTTTTTTTGGGGGGGGGGGGGGGTGATCCCTGAATGGCAGTTTGGAAATGTGGTCACCCTAGCGGGAACGTGCCGACCTGTCACATCATAATGACAGCGGTTGGTTGGCAACGTGGTTACAAGAAAGCGGGAAGTGACGCGGTTCGATTTTCTGCCGAGTTGCCTATTTTGTCAGGACCAGTGGCGGTGCGTCTTTAGGGGGTGCTGGAGCGCCGCCCCCTCTGGCTCCGCATCGCCACTGATACAATAACATAGATTCATGCATTGATTGAATGTATGTTATTGTTGCCGGCCGCTGGTCTATTCAGATGGCCGGACGGTGAGCGCCGGCCACCTGAATAACGGCAGCTGGTTGGCTGTGCGGAAGTGCCTATCAGAGCCAGCGGCTCTGATAGGCTTTCCGAGTACAGCCCTCAGCCTTCCGGATGCTTATCAGGGGACGTATGGGGGGGTGCGTTCCTTGGATAAGACTGACAGGCGTCTCAGCCAATCAGGTTCACCGGTTCTGGTAAACCTGATTGGCTGAAGCGTCATCGAGGGCGGGAGAAGACATTGAGGGACGTGGAAGGAGGATGCTAAACCCGCCGAGAAAGGTACGTGCCGGGCAGGGGGAAGGGGCATTTTACAGGGCACATCGGCGACAATGGGCACAGTGGCGAATAGGCGATAACTAAAGGGCACAGTGACATCTATGGGCATAGTGGCGACAATGGGTACAGTGGTGACAATTAAAGGGCACAGTGGTGACAATTGGCACAGTGGCATCAATGGGCACAGTGGCAACAATGGGCACAGTGGTGACAATTAAAGGGCACGGTGACATCAGTGGGCATAGTGGCGACAATTAAATGGCACAGTGGTGACAATTAGCACAGTGGCGACAATTGATGGGCACAGTGGCTGCGTTTGATGGCATGGCACAGTGGTGACAATTGATGGCACAGTGGCTGTGTTTGATGGCATGGCACAGTGACTGCGTTTGATGGCATGGCACAGTGGTGGACAATTGATGGCACAGTGGCTGCGTTTGATGGCATTGCACAGTGGCTGCGTTTGATGGCATGGCACAGTGACTGCGTTTGATGGCATGGCACAGTGACTGCGAATTAGTGGCACAACGGCTGCGTTTGATGGCATGGCATAGTGACTGCATTTGATGGAATGGGAACAGTGGTGACAATTGATGGCACAGTGGCTGCGTTTGATGGCATGGCACAGTGACTGCGTTTGATGGCATGGCACAGTGGTGCGAATTGATGGCACAGTGGCTGCGTTTGATGGCATGGCATAGTGACTGCATTTGATGGCATGGAACAATTTTGAACACCAGCCGCCACTGGTCAGGACACCGGGCGAGCAATTCGAGTGTGGGGGGGAGCGGCAATCAACTGAGTAAGTGAGCCCTGTGGGGGGGGTTGGCTGGCTTGGGTTGGCTGGTTTAGGTTGGCTGGCTGGGGCACCCCCCCCCCCCCCAAGAAAATTGAGCACCAGCCGCCACTGCTAGAGACAGAGGTAGACCTGAAAACTATAGTTTTGAAAACATAAAACAGCAAATCACATCATAAAAGTTGGGTGGATGTTACAATAATAACTCAGAAAGTCGACTCTCTAAAATTAATATACAGCTTCCCATGAATGAATGACAACAACATTAATAACATTGTGTTATAGACAATTACGTGCTATATTAGACACCCACCTACGGAGAGAGGCTGGGACCGAGAACTGACAGCCATAAATTTGTGGAAATCTGTTGTTGCCACAACCATCAAAGGAGCTAATTAAAACTGACTTTAAACCAGCTCAGCACTGATAATATAAAAGACCCGAGGTGAATCATCTTGTCCCTCCGATGTTCAGAGGTAAAAGTCATCAATCAGTCTGTAATAAAAACTGGACGGTTTAAACACTTGTGCTGCCGCTGGGGCGAGAAAACCCGAACTGGATATATTTTTTTGAAAGCATAGTTAACAATGAAGATTTTTTTTTCCACCATTTTTAAAAAAAAATTTAATTTTCCCTATTCTAATTGATGCCCATCTCCTCCAGCCTCTTTCAGCCACTTCCTGCCTACATGCATTTGCTCCACGGTCGGCCACACGTCATTGCTCTGAATTGACTTCCTGATCGTGACAATGGTGGACCGTCACCATGCAATGTATCAACGATGGCCACTTGAAGTCTCCACCAGGGATCCAAGTGACCGAGTGGCAACACAAAAGCACAATTGGAAGGCAGCGAACAGATTGTAGTCACCAGGGGTGACCCGTCCATTAGGCGTTCCCTGGTCCCGCCCCCTCTCTCCTCGCCACCCCCTATATGCAACGGATAGATTCATGCATAGCATAAATCTATCCACGGCCACCCCCTATTCATGCGTATGGCCTCTCTCAGGACGGCGGGTGCATAAATTACAGCTGCAGGGATTTTTTTTGAAGCACCTGATTAGAGCCAGAGGCTCTAATAGGTTTCAAAATAGGGTGGGCTTGGGTCACAGAGAATGTGAACGGAGCACCACCCAGGTGTGTTACAACAGCAAAGGAGCATTCACTGTTGAAACACTGATCCTCAATCCTGCCAACCATAAGCGGGTGTGAGACCAGTTTTCCGCGATTGGCTGAAAAGAGAAGACTCCCATTTGGCCACGGAGGAGGAGAGAGGAAATAGAAGCCGCCGCCGTTTGTCGCTGTGATGACCCTCGGAAAACAGGAGAACAGGAGGCAGCCGCGTATGTCCGTGTTCATCCGATCCGATGACGGAAGAAAAAATAGGGTTTTCTTCAGTCTGCAAAATCGGATATTTGCGGAGACAGGCGATTACGGGTGTCAGCGGATATTCATCCACTGACACCCGCAATCACATAGGGACCAATCTATGTCCACACCCTCTGGTAAGAGTACCTTATCATACTTATATCTCCTTTGTGATGTCTTGGTGATCCCTTCAGGCAACCATATATTCAACATTTACGTCAATGATTGAAAAGTCACCCCTCTTTATGGACTAGTATTTCACACACCAGGTTGTGTGATCATTTCACCGATCCAGTATCACATTTATTGTGATATATGGTCTTTATATGGACTTTTTTACATTCATCTAGTTTACTTTTTTATATGATTTTTGATCCCGTGTCACTATAACTATTGTGCACAACATATTTTAGCGCTGCACTATTGTTCCACACATACTTCCTTACTCCCTTCCTTCCTTGCTCCAATCCTTCTTTTCTTCCTTATTCCCTTCCTTCCTTTTATCCTTATTCCCTTCCTTCCTTCCTCCCTTCTTTCCTTCCTTGCTCCCTTCCTTCCTTGCTCCCTTCCTTGCTCCCTTTATTCCTTTCTTCCTTACTCCCTTCCTTCCTTCCTTGCTCCCTTCCTTCCTTCCTTGCTCCCTTTGGGCCAGATTCTCAAAGGCGTTACGACGGCGCAACACCATTAGCGCCGTCGTAACACCTCATCTGGCCCCGGGTATCTATGCGACTGATTCTCAGAATCAGTTGCGCATAGGTACCCATTAGATCTGACAAGCGTAAGGCTGTTACGCTGTCAGATCTTAAAAGTAATTTTTTTTCCCGCCGCTAGGTGTCGCATCGTCGCTTTTCCCCGTCGTCTATGCAAATGAGGTAAGTACGGCGATTCCCGAACATACGCGAGGTCGACGCAGCGAATTAACGTCGTTTGTGTAGCGTACCCGACGCGTAAGGTTGCCCCTGCTAATTAGCAGGTGCAACCAATGTTAACTATGGCCGTCGTTCCCGCATCGAATTCAATAAAAATTACGTCGTTTGCGTAAGACGTCCGTGAATGGCGCTGGACGCCATTTACGTATACATCTAGGCAAATGACGTCGGGGCGACGTCATTTAGCGCAATGCACGTCGGGTAATTTACCAGACGGAGCATGCGCAGTACGCTCGGCGCGGGAGCGCGCCTAATTTAAATGGTGCCCGCCCCATTTGAATTGGGCGGGCTTGCGCCGAGCAATCTAACGCTACACCGCCGCAAGTTTACAGGTAAGTGTTCTGAGAATCAGGATTTAAACCTGTAGACCTGCGGCAGTGTAACGTAGAGCTCATACATTACGCTGCCCAGGAGCAGCGCTAATGTATGAGATTCTGGGCCTTTATTCCTTTCTTCATTACTCCCTTCCTTCCTTTCTTCATTACTCCCTTCCTTCCTTGCTCCCTTTCTTCCTTCCTTGCTCCCTTTCTTCCTTCCTTGCTCCCTTCCTTCCTTTCTTCCTTACTCCCTTCCTTCCTTTCTTCCTTACTCCCTTTCTTCCTTACTCCCTTCCTTCCTTACTCCTTTCCTTCCTTCCTTACTACCTCCCTTTCTTCCTTCCTTCCTTCCTTCCTTCCTTTCTTCCTTACTCCCTTCCTTCTTTTCTTACTCCCTTCCTTGCTCCCTTCCTTCCTTACTCCCTTCCTTCCTTTCTTCCTTACTCCCTTCCTTCCTTACTCCCTTCCTTGCACACTCCCTTCCTTACTCCTTTCCTTCCTTTCTCCCTTTCTTCCTTCATCTGTTAGTGGAGTTGGTAGCAGCAATTTTCCTGGTAAGGCCTTATGCCGCGTACACACGATCGGGTTTCTCGGCGGTGAAAACACTGCCGAGAAACCCAATGGGAAAACCGAGGACTGGCTTGGTCCCTTTTCCCCGTGTACACACGCCCGGTTTTCCTGACAGGTTTTCTCTCGGTCGAGAAAACCAGCCGTGTGTAGGCTCCCTAGCAGTGTTTCCCTATGGGAGTGTTCTAAATTTTCCCGTTGTGATTCTCGGCGGTTTTCTCGTCGGGAAAACTGCTGGCGAGCCTACAACCGGCTGTTTTTCTCGTCCAAGAGAAAACATGACAGTTTTCCCGGACGAGAAAACTGATCGTGTGTACGCGGCATCAGCCTCGTCTTACCACTTTGAAGGCAGAGTAAGAGAAAATCCAAGGCAAAAAATGATACGACACCCGCACACATCCAGCCACTCTTATAAGCTGTTATTTATACCACCATTAAAGTTGTTAGCATTAGCGGTGTTCCTGAAAGTGGAAGGGGGATTATTTTAAGTTTATATTTAGAGAGGCGAAGAGGAAAAATAAGAGGTTTTTAGTACGCATTTTCTCACTGCAGATGATAGCCAGCTATGAGAGGTCGTGCAGGAGAATATTGTAAAAAGCACATTAATGTTGCTATTACCGCTAATGGAAAGGAAAGCAAATCCTGTTGGTATTACCGTGTTGCAGACACTAACCCCATTGACGATGGCTTCACAAACTCGTCTTTTCTGCCTCCATTGCTGATCACTAACTCTTGGCGGGTCATGGTTTTCTCTTCGTTTAACCCCCAGTAGCTTAGCTACTAGTGGTATGGTGGTTTCTGACAATCCTTACTACCAAGGAATGATATATCACCTTAAAGTGTTACTAAACCCACATCAGTAAAAAACAGCCCGAATATGCAACATAGCATGCTTGTTATACTCACTGTGGAACTTAAGGGGTTAATCCTCTGCATTGTGTGAAAAGGCTATTTGATCCTGTATGCATAGATCCTCCTCCTCCTGCATTGTCTATCTGGGGAAGGCCAGCTAAGACAGGCAGGGTAGCCGACCTGCACATGCTCAGTTGTGTCATTTATGCTGGAGAGAACATTTACTTGTTCTGAGAGCGTCTCCCCAAGCACCTACATAAAAGGGAGCTGAAGGGAAGGACACATATGTGCCCCCCCCCCCCCCAATGTTTGATGGTCCCAGGTTTTTGCTTAACTTTGTGGATGTACAAACCAAAGCCCAGCCTGGGCAGGGGCAGATCCAAGGGGGGTAACGGGGCAATTCCTCCGAGAATGCGAGTGGGTGAGTGAGTGGGTGGGCGGGCTGCACCGTGGGTGAGAGAGCCGGCGGCCGGCTCCGCAGCTGAAATTGCAGGCAGCTCCGTTGGTGAGAGACAGCGGGCAGCTTAGTTGGTGAGCAGGCGGGTAAGAGAGCAGGTGAGCAGCTGTGCGGCTCGGTGTGTGTGAGAAGGCTGCTGGCCAATCAGGGAGTCGGCGGGCGGAGCAGGGAGATGACATCATCTCTCACCGCCTGGCGCCCGCCTTGCTTCCCTGCGGTCCCGCCCTCACTGTGCAGTCAGCCGCGGGCAGCAGAGAGATTACATCATCTCTTTGCTGCCTGACTGGTAATCTGCTGCATGACTCTGGGACACAGCAAGAGACCACCTTAGCAGGAGAGTGACACAGCAAGAGACCACCTTAGCAGGAGAGTGACACAGCAAGAGACCACCTTAGCAGGAGAGTGACACAGCAAGAGACAATCCACAACGTGTAGCATGGGAAGTGGCAAGTGACAATCCGCATTTGGTGGCAGGCGAAAGTGGCAAGTGACACGTTCAGGGCTCCCACTGATTCGGCATTACGGTGAGTTGAACTATTTACATTTTTTATAAAAATGTAATAATAGTAAAAATGCGCTTGTCAGGTCACCTGTGGCCAGGGGACAAGTGCACCCTGTTGGGGTCAGGGATGCACCACAGGGTAGTGAAACCTATGACCGACTTCTGCGATAAGAGAGGAAGTATGAACCCAAGATCGCCCAGGGCGCGGAGTCTAAGACCCAGCTTTGTGTTCAACAGAGCCTCTAGTGGTGAGGATGGCCTTCGCCGCAGCTGGATCCAGGTCGCGACCCCTGGGATCCCCTAGGTCACGCTCCGCAGGGAGAGAGGGGAAGCAGCAAGCAGACAAGCGGTAGTGATGGGTAAGCCAGGGTCGGGGCAACAGGCAGACAGGGGTAACCGAGGGACAGGCAAAAGGTCAAGATCACAGGCAAACAGGAGAAGTCAGGGATGAGCCAAAAACAGTACACACTGTAGACAGGAACTAAAGCAAACAACACTGTTGAACAGCACTGCAGACCTGTAGTGCAACAGTTAATATAGACTTCCTGGGATGGCTGGGTGGGGCCACACAGGAAGGAGAGGACATAAGAAGGTAACCAGAACAGAGTCAGGCCTCTTAATTGACAGATGGAAACAGGTAAGCTGCCAGACTATTGCATATCCATGACAGCGCTTCAATCATCCTGACACCATAACAACCATGGTGTCGGGATGATTGAAGCGTCAACACCAGCCATTTTCCCGATAAATTTACCCCAAAGAAACGTATTTTCTGGCAGTGCCCCTCCCGAGACTAGACTCTGGATCTGCCCCTGAGCCTGGGTAGCCACAAACATTCAAAGCACACCTGAGGTGTAATTGGTCTTGGTCTTTAGACTCTGTGCTTGCTTGTTGCTATCATGTTGCAGAGTTCTAATAAACTCCACCAGTGGGTGGTGGGAGTCAAAAGTGAGATGCTGGTTCGTGCGGGTGGGTTTCCTGTAGACTTAAAGGGATTGTAAAGGTACAATTTGTTTTCCTAAATATCTTCCTTTACCTTAGTGCAGTCCTCCTTCACTTACCTCATCCTTCCATTTTGCTTTTAAATGTCCTTATTTCTTCTGAGAAATCCTCACTTCCTGTTCTTCTGTCTGTAACTCCACACAGTAATGCAAGGCTTTCTCCCTGGTGTGGAGTGTCATGCTCGCTCCCTCCCTTGGACTACAGGGAAGTCAGGACGCTCTCTACGTTGCAGATAGAGAAAGGAGCTGTGTGTTAGTAGGCGTCCTGACTCTCCTGTAGTCCAAGGGAGGGGGGCGAGCACGACACTACACACCAGGGAGAAAGCCTTGCATTATTGTGTGGAGTTACAGACAGAAGAACAGGAAGTGAGGATTTCTCAGAAGAAATAAGGACATTTAAAAGCAAAATGGAAGGATGAGGTAAGTGAAGGAGGACTGCACTAAGGGAAAGGAAACTATTTAGGAAAAAAAAATTGTACCTTTACAACCCCTTTAACTACTTCCCGCCCGGTCAATAGTCAATCGACGTCCGGGAAGTGGTTGTGAAATCCTGACTTGACATCTATTGACGTCCTGCAGGATTAGATGTTGGCGCGTGCCCGTGGGGGGCGCGCAGCGCAGCGATCGGTGATGCGGGGTGTCAGTCTGACACCCTGCATCTCCGATCTCAGTAAAGAGCCTCCGGCGGAGGCTCTTTACCACGTGATCAGCCGTGTCCAATCACGGCTGATCACGTTGTAAACAGGAAGAGCCGTTGATCGGCGAGTAGAGGAGAGCCGATCGGCGGCTCTATTGACAGGGAGGGTTCGCTCTGATTGTTTATCAGCGCAGCCCTCCCTCGGATGCCAACACTGGACCACCAGGGAGTGCCCCCAGGTGCTCAATAAAGCAAAAATTGATTTTTTTTTAAACACAATCGATGCCAATCAGTGCTTACAAATGGGCACTGACTGGCAACATGGGCACTGACTGAAATGATGCTCAGCAATGCCATCAGTGCCACCCCTCAGTGTCCATCAGTGCCACCCAGTGTCCATCAGTGCCACCTCTTAGTGCCCATCTATGCCCAGTGCCCACCTATCAGTGCCCATCTGTGCCACCCATAAGTACCCATCAGTGCCACCCATAAGTGCCGCCCATGAGTGCCCATCAGTGCCGCCTATGAGTGCCCATCAGTGCCACCTCATCGGTGCCCATCAGTGCCACCTCATCGGTGCCCATCAGTGCCGCCATATCAGTGCCCATTATTGAAGAAGAATACTTTTTTACAAAAAAAAATAACAGAAAAAAATAAAAAATATTTTTTTTTCAAAAATCTCGGTCTTTTTTTAGTTGTTGCGCAAAGAAACAAAAATCGTAGAGGTGATCAAATACCACCAAAAGAAAGCTCTATTTGTGGGAACAAAATGAGAAAAACTTCATTTGGGTACAGCGTAGCACGACCGCGCAATTGCCATTCAAAGTGCGACAGCGCTGAAAGCTGAAAATTGGCTTGGGCGGGAAGGTGCGTAAGTGACCCCCGGTATGGAAGTGGTTAAATATCTCCTTGACATGTAGCGCAGAGTCCAAAAAAGGTTAAAAAAAAATGAAACCTCCGCGGCTCATATTTTTTCTGACCGCTAAGCGATGCGCCGCGCTTGGTCTCTAATCATAGATAATGTCACGTTACAAATTACCCTCCAGCGTCGTTAAATTATTGAAACTCCGGAGGGACCCTTTTCGGCAGTCAAATGAATCAGCCCCATCGCTGGTAACGACACAGAATTGATAGTGGTCTTCTGAAGAATCCATTAATGCCCCCAATTCATCAACTCGTCCGTCCTGTAAAATCTGCAGAGCCGTGTGCTTTAGTTTTTCTTTTTTTTTGGTTCCTTCTCTTTCTCCTAAGCTTGACGTTTGCTCTCCCGGTATCTGTACTGATGTCAGTCTCTGCCGCCATACAATGAAAATCACTGAGAGACGTTTGATATTCTGCGATAATAGCTTGCTTAAAATTCTGTGTTAACAGCACATATGTCCTGTTCCAAAAAGAATCTCAGAGAGCATCCTAATATTATCAATTATTTATAAGCCGGCGTAGGAAATGGGAGGTGCGAGACGGCGACAGACGTATATCTATTGCTCTACAGCTTTATTCTAGAAAATAAAGGGAACAAAAAAAACTATTTGTGTCAGCACTCAGCACTTTTTGAAGAAGAACTTTCCGCGGTAAAATGAATTCCGGAGATTCGCGCACAAAACTCATAGTAAAACTTTTTCAATGAATATCCACCAGGGGATGGTAATTATTGGTTTTAGTTCCGAGTCTACAGCCAGTGGGCTAGATTCACATAGAGATACGACGGTGTATCTCCTGATACGCCGTCGTATGTCTGAGTTGTGCCGGTCGTATCTATGCGCCTGATTCATAGAATCAGTTACGCATAGATATGCCTAAGATCCGACAGGTGTAACTGTGTTACACCGTCGGATCTTAGGCTGCAATTCCAGGCCGGCCGCTAGGTGGCGTTTCGTTTTTTTTACGCGACGATTATGCAAATGAGGAGATACGCCGATTCCGAAACGAACGACCGCCCATCGCTTTTTTTTACGTCGTTTGCGTTCGGCTTTTTCCGGCGTATAGTTACCCCTGCTTCTATGAGGCGCAGCCAATGTTAAGTATGGCCGCCATTCCCGCGACGAAATTTGAATTTTTTACGTTGTTTGCGTAAGTCGTTCGCGCATACGGATGGACTTAATTTACGTAAACGCCGAAACCAATGACGTCCTTGCGACGTCATTTGGAGCAATGCACGCTGGGAAAATTTCCGATCCGCGCGGGAACGCGCCTGATTTGAATAGTACACTCCCCCCTAGCCGTGGAATTTGAATTCCGCTGGGGGATTAACGATACGCCGCCGCAAGTTTTGAGGTAAGTGTTTTGTAAATTACCCACTTGCCTCAAAAACTTGCGACGGCGGATCTTAAATCACATAGGTTACGCGGATCTAAAGATCCGCTGATCTATGTGAATCTGGCCCAGTGTAAGCAAAAAATGGAAGTGCAATTCCAGCCAGGTACCCTTTCACAAAAGTTCACTTTAGGGCAATGGTCTCCAAACTGTGGCCCTGGGGCTGGATGTGGCCCTTTGCATGCTTTTAGCTGGCCCTTAAGGTATTATTCCCTCCACTGTCAGCAACAGTGGGGCATAGCTCGTGCCACTGGCAAAAAGACACTATTCTTTTCCCACTGACACCAATGATGGAGCACTATTCCTCCCACTGATACCAATAACGGGGCACTATTCCTCCCACTGATACCAATAACGGGGCACTATTCCTCCCACTGATACCAATAACGGGGCACTATTCCTCCCACTGATACCATGGATGGGACACTATTTCTCCCACTGACACCATCGATGGGACATTATTCCTCCCACTAACACCATCAATGGGGCACTATTCCTCCCACTGATACCATGGATGGGACATTCTTTTCTCCCACTGACACCATCGATGGGACACTATTCCTCCCACTGATACCATGGATGGGACACTATTTCTCCCACTGACACCATCGATGGGACACTATTCCTCCCACAGGCACCATCAACGGGACACTATTCCTCCCACTGACACCAACGATAGGGCTCAATTCCTCCCCCTAATACCGATGATGGGGCATTGTTTAGTCCCGCTGACACCAGGACATTTTCTTGCCCCACTGGTCACAGTCCGGCCCCCTTAAAGTTAGAAGGACAGTAAACTGCTCCTTTGTTTATAAAGTTTGGAGACCCCCGCTTTAGGGGATTCTAAAAGGTAAAGTTCCCTGGCTTAAAGGGTAACTCCACATTGGTGCGGAAAAATAAAAGAAATAGCAAATAAAGAAAAATAATATAGCGGGTACAATTGCGATACAAGTCATATTGTAATTGAATGTTATTAAAAATTACCTTTCCTTTTCAATCTAAAGCCGCTGTATTGTTCTATAAATGCAATGGAATATGGCTACATGGAGTTGTTCTGTACACAGAATGTGTACAGAACCCCCCCCTCCCAGAAACATAATTTCCTGCTTGTGTGATTGGCTCACCAATTTCCCCAGAAATTTTAGGCATCCCATGCAACAAAAATGTCATTTTTGGTGAGATATTTTCAATAGGAACACGTCCAAAGGTAGGGGGGTAGATTTGTGTTGGGCAGGTTATTTCATCAGGGGTGGCCGATTTGGGAGAAGGGGGGAATTATGCATGCAGATTAGCTGCGCAAATATTTTTTTTAATGGGGGGGGGGGGGCGCAATTTGGCATGTTCCCCATGGCTCCACCCCTTGATATCATTTAAAAGTGCTTGTTTTTTAGGAATTATCCTTAGAAAAAATTTCTGAATCACATGACTGACATATACAACATTTACCTTATCCGGTGTTGAGAGGGAATTTCTTGCCTGTTATTTTGAACCTTAGTAATCCATTCACTAAATTCCAAAGGATGGCAAAAACAAAAAAAAAAGAGCCTTTTATGTGAAAAACAACAATTTAAAATACCGCTATCGGAATAACAGGAGCGATGAGAGTGCCAGCTTTGGAATTCGGGTTTAGGAGTTCAAGTACAAGAGAAAAATCTTTTGTACACAACGGAGGCACATGGGATGAGACCACGGAAGACGGGCTCTGATGTGTCGTCTAACATTAATATAGAGATGAGATAAAGCGTTGATGATCGGAGTCACTCTGCATATTGTCATTGCCACGTTCTGCCAGTCACTGGATAGGATACATCTTGTGCCAAGTTCTTATGTGAATGTACAGCGTGATGTCATAGACAGTGGCTCTAGGGGAAAAGATGCACGCTGATTGACAGGTATATAGGTGACTAGGTATGACTAAGCTAGATCTTAGCATTGAAACACTTGAAGCATACCTGTGTTGAGTAGAGGCAAGGCCATCTTAATGCAAGGGCACTCCTGGGCACTGCATAGGGGCCCCGGGTACAAGGGGGGCCCCACAATTCTCTTGCATTACATCATACTTACCAACTGTCCTGGATTTGCTGGGACAGTCATGCTTTTTTACTATACTGTCCATATATGCAGGGCTGTCTTAATGAGAGGGCACACCTGGGCACTGCCCAGGGGCAATAGCTGCATGGGGGGGATATCTGGGGTGTAGAGGGGTCAGAGTGCTGGGGGGATATTTGCGGTGTAGAGAGGTCAGAGTGGTGGGGGGATATCTGGGGTGTAGAGGGCTCAGAGTGCTGGGGGGATATCTGGGGTGTAGAGGGGTCAGAGTGCTGGGGGGATATCTGGGGTGTAGAGGGATCAGAGTGCTGGGGGGATATCAGGCGTATGGAGGGGTCAGAGTGCTGGGGGGATATCTGGGGTGTAGAGGGGTCAGAGTGCTGGGGGGATATTTGCCGTGTAGAGAGGTCAGAGTGCTGGGGGGATATTTGCGGTGTAGAGAGGTCAGAGCGCTGGGGTGATATCTGGGGTGTAGAGGGGTCAGAGTGCTGGGGGATATCTGGGATGTAGAGGGGTCAGAGTGGTGGGGGGATATCTTTGGTGCAGAGGGATCAGAGTGCAGGGGGGATATCTGGGGTGTAGAGGGGGCAGAGTGCTGGGGGGATATCTGGGGTGTAGAGGGGTCAGAGTGCTGGGGGGATATCTGGGGTGTAGAGGGGTCAGAGTGCTGGGGGGATATCTGGGGTGTAGAGGGGTCAGAGTGCTGGGGGGATATCTGGGATGTAGAGGGGTCAGAGTGCTGGGGGGATATCTGGGGTGTAGAGGGATCAGAGTGCAGGGGGGATATCTGGGGTGTAGAGGGGTCAGAGTGCTGAGGGGATATCTGGGGTGTAGAGGGATCAGAGTGCAGGGGGGATATCTGGGGAGTAGAGGGATCAGAGTGCAGGGGGGACATCTGGGGTGTAGAGGGGTCAGAGTGCAGGGGGGATATCTGCGGTGTAGAGGGGTCATAGTGCTGGGGGGATATCTGGGATGTAGAGGGGTCAGAGTGCTGGGGGGATATCTGGGGTGTAGATGGGTCAGAGTGCAGGGGGGATATCTGGGGTGTAGAGGGATCAGAGTGCTGGGGGGATATCTGGGGTGTAGAGGGGTCAGAGTGCTGGGGGGACATCTGGGGTGTAGAGGGGTCAGAGTGCAGGGGGGACATCTGGGGTGTAGAGGGGTCAGAGTGCTGGGGGGATATCTGGGATATAGAGGGGTCAGAGTGCTGTGGGGATATCTGGGATATAGAGGGGTCAGAGTGCTGTGGGGATATCTGGGGTGTAGAGGGGTCAGAGTGCTGGGGGGATATCTGGGGTGTAGAGGGGTCAGAGTGCTGGGGGGATATCTGGTCTGTTTACCTGCGCTGTCTCCATTGTAGGGGCCCCAGAGCATTACTTTGCCCAGGGGCCCATGATGCTATTAAGACGACCCTGGGTGGGGGCGCTCTTGACATATGATGTAGGGGGGGTAGGGGAGGTGGGGTGCCCTGAACACCTAGTCTTAGACTGCATTCACACCTGAGCGACAAAACGCCCGACGCCAGACGCTTCTGCCGCTAGAGGGGAGAATTCCCATTGCTGTCTATGGAGATGGTTCACATCTCATAGACGCCGTACGCCTGTCGCCTGAAAAAAAGTCCCGGACCCTTTTTTTCAGGCGACATTGGCGTTCGCCCATTGACAGCAATGGGAAGAGTTTAAAAAAAAAAAAATTGAAAGTTTCACACAAGCGACAAAATTCGCCGCGTACGCCGAACGCCGCTGTCGCTCAGGTGTGAATGGAGCCTTAGAGATACAACTGGCCCTTTGAGGGCCACCATAATGCTGATGCGGCCTGCAATGAAATTGAGGTTGACACCCCTGATGTATCGGATTTTCATACTCCAGAAGATAATTGTTTTGCTTATTAATTCCTTACTTCTAAGAGATTGTAAAAGAAGAGATCAGCAGAAGTACATTGAGATACAACATAATCTCTGCGTTCTGAGCATTTCGAGAGCACATGTTCATTCTCACATATCCATTGTCTGATGTTATACGGGGATAATAAAGCTCTCGATATCACGCAGTTGTGAAATTGTCTCTTGTAATGTAATTCGCTTTGCTTTGGAGTTTTCCAAATTTTTTAACACATAAGCTGCTTTCCCACTGATTGGTTATTCTTCTATTTATGTGTTAAAAATTGGTTAAGAAAACCGTATGACCGATAAATCCTATGGAACTCTTCACACTGGTTAGTTGTGGGTCCGTTTGCATTTTTCAAAGTCCTGCTTGCTACATTTCTGGTGCGGTAAAAAAATAAAACGCACCAAAAATTCCCCTCCTCATTGAAATGAATGGAAAACGCAGCAAAACATGCAGTTGCATTGCGTGCGGTTTTTGAATCATGTGTCATTTTTGGAAAAACGCACATTTTTGCAATGGAGCAGGCCCCGCCCCTTACCTATTTAAGAACTGTCGCAAATTGGAGCAGACAGACGACGGTAGCCTTTGCCGCGGGGGGAGCTTTTTTTTTCCAGGTCCGGCGGTGCGGCGGGAGTTATGATTGACGATAGATCTACATCGGGAACATTGGGGTAGATTCAGGTAGGGGCGCGCAAAACTGCGGCGGCGTAACGTATGACATTTACGTTACGCCGCCGCAAGTTTTATGGGCAATTGCTTGATTCACAAAGCACTTGCCTATAAAGTTGCGGCGGCGTAGCGTAAAAGGTGCCGCGTAATTCAAATGATCCCGTAGGGGGCGTGGATCATTTAAATTAGGCGTGTTCCCGCGCCGAACGTACTGCGCATGCGCCGTCCCTAAAATTTCCCGACGTGCATTGCGGTAATTGACGTCGCAAGGCTGTCATTGGTATCGATGTGAACGTAAATGGCGTCCTGCGCCATTCACGGACGACTTACGCAAACGACGTAAAATTTTCAAATTGCGACGCAGGAACGACGTCCATACTTAACATTGGCTGCACCTCCTAATAGCAGGAGCAGCCTTACGGCGAAAACGACGTACGCAAACGACGTAAAAAACTACCGCCGGGCGCACGTACGTTCGTGAATCGGCGTAAGTATGTAATTTGCATACTCTACGCTGACATCTATGGGAGCGCCACCTAGCGGCCAGCGTCAGAATGCACCCTAAGATACGACGGCGTAAGAGACTTATGCTAGTCGTATCTTAGGCTAAAGTCGGCGTATCTAGCTTTCTGAATACAGAAAGTAGATACGCCGGCGCTACTTAGCAATTACGCGGCATATCTATGGAAATGCCGGCGTAATTGCTCTCTGAATCTACCCCATTGTTTGTTAGTTTTTTTTCAAGAAAGGGAGGACTGCAGACCCCCACAACCACCACCCAGAGTTGTGGGGAAGAGGCCATTGCCCTCATCAACATGGGGCTAGGGTGCTTTGTGCATGTTGAGGGCATGTGGCCTGGTATGGTTCAGGAGGGAAGGGGGCACTCGCTTGCCCCCCGCCCCCTCTCCTGGCCTGCCAGGCTGCATGCTCGGATAAGGGTCTGGTGTGGATTTTAGGGAGGAAAAAAAATGGTATAGATTTTTTTTTTATTGAGGGGGGGGGGGGGGGGTTGGTCAACTGGAGACAGGGGCAAGTGGACAAAAAAGGACCTCCATTGCCGGATCTCCAGGGATTATTTTAACCGATTGCCGACTGCCTAACGTACATTTTTTATTTTTTTTTTGGATAAATTACGTATTAATTGAAGAGTACAATAACAAAATGGGCTGCACAGCATACAAATCCATCAAAGCAAGGAGCTCTAGTCATCCTATAATTGCCTAACGTACATTTACATCGGCAGAATGGCACAAACAGGTAAAGCAACGTACATGTATGTTGCTTTGAAACTGCCACCTAGTGGGCGCATGCTCACCCGCTGCAAGCTCCGTGACCATGCCCACGGGACTTGTGGACTCGACATCCGCCGGTGTCCCATGATCGTGTCACGGGACACCGTGGCATTTCCCTGTTCTGCCTAGTGACAGGGAGCAGTGATCACTGTCGTGGCCCTTGTAGCCCAGCCCCCACACAGTTAGAATCACTCCCTAGGACACACTTAACCCCTTCCGCGCCCCCTAGTGTTTAACCCCTTCCATGCCAGTGTCATTTACACAGTAATCAGTGCATTTTTATAGCACTGATCGCTTTATAAATGACAATGGTCCCAAAATAGTGTCAAAAGTGTCCGATGTGTCCGCCGCACTATCACACTCCCGATAAAAATCGCAGATCGCTGCCATTACTAGTAAAAAAAATATAATAATAAAACAAATAAATAAAATAATAAAATAATAATAATTAAAATACCATTAAACTAGCCCCTATCTTGTAGACCAGTGGTCTCCAAACTGCGGCCCGGGGGCCAGATGTGGCCCTTTGCTTGATTTTATCCGGCCCTTGGGGTGCTTTTTTATTCATTGGCATCAATGATGGGACAAAATTCCTCACAATGGCACCAATGATGGGGCAGAATTCCTCCCAGTGATGGGGCAGAATTCTTCCCAATGATGGGGCAGAATTCCTCACAGTGATGGGGCAATATTCCTCCCAATCATGGGGCAATATTCCTCCCAATGATGGGGCAGAATTCCTCCCAATGATGGGGCAGAATTCCTCCCAGTGATGGGGCAGAATTCCTCCCAGTGATGGGGAAGAATTACTCCCAGTGATGGGGAAGAATTCCTCCCAGTGATGGGGCAGAATTCCTCCCAGTGATGGGGCAGAATTCCTCCCAGTGATGGGGCAGAATTCTTCCCAGTGATGGGGCAGAATTCCTCCCAATGATGAAGCAGAATTCCTCCCAGTGATGGGGCAGAATTCTTCCCAGTGATGGGGCAGAATTCCTCCCAGTGATGGGGCAGAATTCCTCCCAGTGATGGGGCAGAATTCCTCCCAGTGATGGGGCAGAATTCCTCCCAATGATGGGGCAGAATTCCTCCCAGTGATGGGGCAGAATTACTCCCAGTGATGGGGCAGAATTCCTCCCAGTGATGGGGAAGAATTCCTCCCAGTGATGGGGCAGAATTCCTCCCAATGATGGGGCAGAATTCCTCCCAATGATGGGGCAGAATTCCTCCCAGTAATGGGGCAGAATTCCTCCCAATGATGGGGCAGAATTACTCCCAGTGATGGGGAAGAATTACTCCCAGTGATTGGGCAGAATTCCTCCCAATGATGGGGCAGAATTCCTCCCAGTGATGGGGCAGAATTCCTCCCAATGATGGGGCAGAATTCCTCCCAATGATGGGGCAGAATTCCTCCCAGTGATAGGGCAGAATTCCTCCCAGTGATGGGGCAGAATTCCTCCCAGTGATGGGGCAGAATTCCTCCCAGTGATGGGGCAGAATTCCTCCCAATGATGGGGCAGAATTCCTCCCAGTGATGGGGCAGAATTCCTCGCAGTGATGGGGCAGAATTCCTCACAGGGATGGGGCAGAATTTCTCCCAATGACACCAATGATCGGGTCCAATGACACCAATGATGGGGGAGTTTGTACTCCTGATGGCCACAGTCCGGCCCCCTTAAAGTGTGGAGGACAGTAATCCGGCCCTTTGTTTAGAAAGTTTGGAGGCCCCGGTTGTAGACGCTAGAATTTTGTTTGGGAGCCACGTCGCACGGCCGCGCAATTTGACGGTTAAAGCGACGCAGTGCCGAATCGCAAAAAGGGGCAAGGTCCTTAACCTGCATATTGGTCCGGGGCTTAAGTGGTTAATAAAAGATTTCAAATAACTCAAATGTCTTTGAAATTACAATAACATGATAAATCTGATAGCAGATTTTAGTGATCGGTTTATGTTGACTCAATGATCACATCGAAACAGCGATATCCTAAATGTATCCCAAATGCTAACCTACGAGTCGCTGCTTTCCAACAATACATTTCGCAGTGTGAAAACACGACCAATAACAAAAATTATAATTTAAAATGATCGGCAACAAGAGTCCCGGGTGACGGAGAATGACTTTTCATGTTGATGGACAGCCTGGCAGAAGTGGCTAAAGTGACATTTATATCATTTATGTGGAGTCTTTGAACCTGCAATCTGACTGCTCATCTGTCTACTTTTCATAATAAATTTGCATAGAGAAATCCATAAACAGGATGTTCTGCCTGTCATAAGACATTTGTAGACAAAGGCCAAATTCGCAGTCTTATACTGCGGACAGAATGACAATGAATTATCCTCGGCAGCAACGGACATCGAGCGCCTGAGAATGGTATTAAAGTGGACCCGTTCGCCTAATATCAGTATTAAAGTGGTTGTAAACCTCAGAAATGAAAAATGAACAAAGCATATGATCCTGTAGTGTGTTCTTGTTTGTATCCAAAGTTTTGAGTGTGATTTCTGTCTGTTCTCTCAGTCCTCGGCTATCTGCATTAGTCATTTTTTTTTCTGGGCGGAGGGTGTCTTTTCCTTCAACTCAGGTCTCAGATTACACTCAGCTGCATGTTCTATGCTGTGCAGTGTGTGATGTCAAATCCCTGACCCCTGCCTGCTGCAGCACAAAAATGCTGTATAAATTCTGGACTTTGAATGGGTGTAGAGAAGACTGCAGATAAACAGGGAGCTGCAGACATGAATAGTGCTGTATCGAACTTATGTAGGAGGATTTGTTTTATCTCTGTGTATCACCTGAGGCCAGTCACTTCACAGGGTACATAGAAGGGTTCACAACCACATTAAGCTATGTTGATACCCTTTCTGAGATTGAAAGATAAAGAGCAATAGAAGAGTTCTCCCTAAGCATGTTGTTCCCCCAAAAAATGCTACTCCAAGTGGTGTTGCCCACATGCTTTGAGAAAATATGTCTTGGTCAAGTGATCTCTCCAAAATGTTGTGTTTCCTTAAATTCTGTTGAAATTGGCCTCTTATTTCACTCTTTGGCATATTGGTATAAAGAGGATAATCTTTGAGGTCTCCTCACCATGTAACATGACTACCCGTATTTGCCGGCGTATAAGACTGGGTGTATAAGGCCCCGTACAGACGACCGAACATGTCTGCTGAAACTGGTCCGCGGACCAGTTTCAGCAGACATGTTTGGTCGTCTGTACAGCCGAGCGGACAGGATTCCAGCGTACATTTGCCCGCCGGGCCTTTTTCGAGCGGGCAAATGTTTAGAAACATGCCCGCTGGAATCCTGTCCGTCGGACATGTTCGGTCGTCTGTACAGACCTACCGTACATGTCCGAGCGGCCGCCATCCCGCCATCCCTCGCATGCGTGGAAGCATTGAACTGCCAGGGCCGCGCACGTCGCCGCATCATCGTGGCGGCGACGGCGCGGCCTCGTCGCCGCGTATCGAGTACGCGCGGATTTCTGTATGAGTGTGTGTACAGCCATCATACAGAAATCTCCAGGCAGACATGTACGCTGAAAACGGTCCGGCGGACCATTTTCATCGTACATGTTTGCCCGTCTGTACGAGGCCTAAGACGACCCCCTAATTTTCCAGCTAAAATGTTGGTTTTGGGATATACTCACTGTATAAGACGACCCCCTTCCTACTAGTCATGCCTCGCCTCACTGTGCCATTACATGCCAGACTGTGCACCATTACATGCATCACTGTGCCCAATTACATGCATCACTGTGCCCAATTACATGCCTCACTGTGCCCAATTACATGCATCACTGTGCCCAATTACATGCCTCACTGTGCCCAATTACATGCTTAACTGTGCCCCACTACATGCCTCACTGTGTGCCACAACATGCCTCACTGTGCCCAATAACATGCCTCAGTGTGTCACTGCTTACCTTATCCGTGACATGCAGACCGCGTCCGTCCATTTTTCAAAAGCCGCGCCCCTCTTTCTGCTGTTCCGTGATAGGCCGAACACTCCGCTTCCCAGGAGACACTGTGCTTAGTGTTCCGCCTATCACGCATGCCCTCTCGTCCTCGGTCTCGGACGAGAGGGCATCCGTGATAGGCGAAACACTAAACACAGTGTCTCCAGGGAAGCGGAGTGTTCAGCCTATCACGGAACAGCAGAAAGAGGGGCGCGGTCCTTACTAGCCAACAAAGACAGGAGGCGTACATAGAGATGTGGCGACCGTGGAACATCTTTAAATATTCAGACGAGGGCCGGGTCCTCAGGGGGGAATCCCTAGAGGTAGTGCCAGACAACGCAGCGTGAGGACTATGCGAAGCCCTGACGGTTCCATGCCTAGCACCCGCCATCCCGACCCCAACCCCTGCCCCCCCTCCCTCCTGGCCACCCCACCCCCTCCCGGTGGTCTATTTCTTTCCCTCTCTACCTTCACTTGGAGGAGCGCCCTGGCGCATCTCCCCCCTCTTTTGTTCTTTTTCCGCAAGCTTGATCTCCTTTCCTTTCTTAATCCCAATCTTAATCTTAATCTTCATCTCTGAAAATGCGGGGTGAACTGACCCTGTTGGCCCTGGACTTTCTGGGAGGATACGCACGGCTGCCTTGGAGCTCTACGGAGACGTGGGTTCTTGCCACCCTGGGGGAGCCCTGGTGTGCCCCCTAGGGGGGCCTGGGATACCCTTTCATAATGTCAGAGGTCTCCTATGGATTCCCACATCTGTTTAAAATATGTTTTATTCCTTCTTAAATGGCTGTGTTTTGTTGTATTTTGCCCATTTTCTGTATGTTGTCGGGGTCCATGTGGGCCAGTTTTACCTGCTTTGAATAAATAAAAAAAAAAAAAAAGGAAAGAGGGGCACGGCTTTTCAAAAAAGGATGTCACGGTCCCGGATAAGGTAAGCATTAGGTTACCGGCGTATAAGACGACCCCCGACTTGGAAGAAGAATTTCAGGGGTTAGAAAGTCATCTTATACACCGGAAAATACAGTATCTTTAGAAATGAAGAGGTAAAGAGATTATAAAGGTGGTTACAAAAACAAAACAAACATGTTATACTTACCTGCTCTGTGCACTGGTATTGCACAGAGCGGCCAGAAAACCTCCTCTTCTCGGGTCCCCCTCCTGGCCCCTCCTCTATGTCCAGTGCCCCCAAGGGGAACCTGCCTTCCATGGGGGAAGAACACAAAAAAAATTCCTCCTGCGCTCTGGTGTTTTTCTGCTATAGGGCAATCTCATCCAATTTCAGTGTAAAGTCTAGTGTCTTGCAGCCCTTCTCAGAATCATGGGAATTCATAAAGCTATAAAAGAAAAGAAAAAGGAGGGCGCACCGACCTAGTGCATTATCACTTAAAGGGATTTTATTGAATAAATTAAAACAATAGTCGTACTCACCAACAGAGTAGAAAGACAGCGCTTATCAGACAATTATACTGGTAGACAGTATCGCTCAGCAACCACGATAGCAACACGGATCAGGTGACATCAGACCGGCATTTATGGCTTACTCGTTTTAGAGGCGAACGTCCTTCATCAGAGCCTATTGACCACTGAGGCTCTGATGGAGGTTCACCTCTGAAACGCGTAAGCCATAAATGTCGGTCTGATGTCACCTGATCCGTGTTGCTATCGTGGTTGCTGAGCGATACTGTCTACCAGTATAATTGTCTGTTAAGCGCTGTCTTTCTACTCTGTTTGTGAGTACGACTATTGTTTTAATTTATTCAATAAAATCCCTTTAAGTGATAATGCACTAGGTCGGTGCGCCCTCCTTTTTCTTTTCTTCCATAGGGGAACTGATACATGCTCACTCCCGAGCCACACTGCTGCATCTATTGACACAGACAGTGGGACTCCCCCCCCCATCACTGGCTTTGATTGAAAGCAGCGGGAGCCAATGGCTTCTGGTGCCCCAGCAAAGCCAGTGAGACCCGGACCTGAGAGGAGAGAAAGAGCTGCAGACATGCACAGTGCTGTATCGAATGAGGGATAGGTAGGTAAAAGGGGGGGGGTAAGGGGGATGATGATGCTTTAGAACCACTTTAAAAAGTTGGTTCAACTTTACAAAAAAATATATATAAAGGTGAACTAGCATTGGATTTTACAAAAGGAAAACATTCTATATATCAAAGACTAGTCAACACAAAGGGCACAGTACGGGGGGGTGGTGGTTGTGAATGCAGAAGGGCACAGTACGGGGGGGGTGGTGGTTGGGAATGCAGAAGGGCACAGTACGGGGGGGGGGGGGTTGGGAATGCAGAAGGGCACAGTACGGGGTGGGTTGGGAATACAGAAGGGCACAGTACAGGGGGGGTCAGGAGGGCACAATAATGGGATCAGGAGGGCACAGGGACACTTCACGAGACACGACCACATCGGGACAATTTAGTAAAAAGCATGACTGTCCCAGCAAATCCGGGATAGTTGGCAAGTATGATGTAATGGAAGATTATTGTGGGCCCCCCCCGTGTACCTGGGGCTCCTGGGCAGTGCCCAGGAGTGCCCTTGCATTGATGGCCCTGATGTATTGCTTGGATCACAAGGCTTACTAAACAGAATCATAAATCCTTTGCCAGGTAGAGGAGCTCACAATAAAGCATTCTGATTGTGCATTTATCTGTTTGCCTGTAGCTTGACTAAAAAAAAAAATGAATAAACTGGAAAACGCACAGCATATTTGATAGGAAATTATTGCAAAGATGAACTTAGCCGCTAGCTGATCTTCCACCAGTACCCAGCAGGGCCCTGCTTATTGCCGCAGATGGTCGGCGGTAGCGGGAGACGTATGGATGTGGCGAGGGCGATGGATTTCTGAGGATCTAATGATGTCTCGGTGAGGGGAGGCGAGAGGCATCGGCGGAGAGGGATGGAGCCGTCACTTTCATCTAAAATGTAACTTTACGATCTGATCCATATTCTTCACACACTCTTCATTAGAAACCTTTTTTCTTTCTTTCATTTTTTTTTTTCTTCTCCCTCTTTACTCAATAAATATAAATGTCATCGATATAACTAAGGAAGATTAGGGCTCCCTGACCTTTTCTAACAAAGGCTCGTCGTCTCTGAAGACCTGCTTTATAGCAGACTGATGACTTAACCCATCCTGTGCCAAACAGGTGGAAGGCTCCAGGTTTTTCCACTTTTTCTCGTCCTTCACATGATGCAAACTTAACCACTTGCCGACTGGGCACTTCAACCCCTCCTCCTGCCCAGACCAATTTTCAGCTTTCGGCACTCGAAAGCCTCGTACACACGATCAGTCAGGGGAGGGCTGGCAGCCTTAGGCCTGGGGGGCAAGTCCAGTCAAGTGGCCCATTGAACCTCCAAATCAGCTCACCATCCATGGCCCACCTGGTTTTTCAATGCAGCCTCAGCATTGCCCATCAGTGCAGCCAACTCCAGTGCCCATCAATGCAGCCTGTTCTCTGGGGTGTAAGGGGAAGGAAGATGGGGGGGTCAGCTAGGGGTGTCAGGTTCTCTCACCTCAGTGATCTCAGCACAGCAGGTCCTTGCACACCACGGCCTCCTGGGGGTTAATGCTTCTGGTTCTGGGGTTAAGTTGCAGCCAGCGCCCAGCCCTGCAGCCATGCGTCCCGATTCCCTGGCACGCACTGCCTCTGCCTGCTTCCAAGAATCCGGGCCCCGGGAGTTATAGTTTCTACTGCGTTGCTCTGATTTCCACCCACCGGGAGCTTGAGCGTGGACTACAACTCCCGGAATGCAACAGCTAGGGTCAGCCACTGTGGCCGTGCCCCCGGCCCCACTTCCTAGAGCAGAATAAAAAAAAATGGTAGTGGGCAGCGGCTGCCGGCCGTTTTGAACATAAGTTTGAGCGGCCTGGAAGGCAATTGCCACCCTGCCCCCTGCCCCAGCCCTCCCCTGCGATCAGTCCATTCGATGAGAACGATCTGAAGGACATAGGTTAACCGATGAAGCTGACTGATGGTCCGTAGTGCCTACACACCATCGGTTACAAAAACCGATCGCGTCAGAACGCGGTGACGTAAAACACAACAACGTGCTGAAAAAAACTAAGTTCAATGCTTCCAAGCATGCGTCGACTTGATTCTGAGCATGCGTGGATTTTTAACCGATGGTTGTGCCTACTAACGATCATTTTTTTCCTATCGGTTAGGAATCCATCGGTTAAATTTAAAGCAAGTTGGCTTTTTTTAACCTATGGTTAAATAACCTATGGGGCCCACACACGATCGGTTTGAACCAATGAAAACAGTCCATCAGACCGTGTCCTCTGGTTAACCTATCGTGTGTACGAGGCCTCACACTTTGAATGACAAATACCCAGTCATGTAACACTGTACCAAAATGATTTTTTTGTCCTTGTTTTCATACAAATAGAGTTTTCTTTTGGTGGTATTTGATCACCTCCGGATTTTTTAGTTTTTGCGCTATGAATAAACAAAGACTGAAAATTTTGAAAAAACAAAAACAAATTTTTCTTAGTTTCTGTGATAAAATTTGGCAAATTATTAATTTTTCTTCACAAATTTTGGCCACAATTTATACTGCTAAATTTCTTTGGTAAAGATAACCCAAATTTGTGGATATTATTTGGTCTGTGTGAAAGTTAGGGGGTCTACAAGCTATGGTGCAAATCATAACAAATTGATCACATCTGATGTATTGGTGGCCTATCTCAGACAGATGGCACTAATACTTGGCACTGATTACACTGATGTGTCACTGATGACAGATGGCACTGATACGTGGCACTGATGACATGTGACACTGATAACAGATGGCACGTGATACTGACAGGTGGCACTGATGACAGATGGCACTAATACGTGGCACTGATGACAGATGGCACTAATACGTGGCACTGATGACACTGATGTGTCACTGATGACAGACGGCACTGATACGTGGCACTGATGACAGATGGCACTAATACGTGGCACTGATGACACTGATGTGGCACTGATGAATGAATGAGAAACTTATATAGCGTGACACATGCGAACTTAATCGCCTCTGGGCGCTTGTTGTTCCTGTCTCTTTTGATAACAAAAGAGATGAGTCTTGATCTTTCTCCTGAAGGCTAAGTGGTTCTCCTCCAACCGAATGCTGGTTGGCAAAGCGTTCCATAGTCTGGGACCTTGGACCGCAAATCTTCTATCTCCTTTGGACTTGTAGTTGGCTTTCGGTATCTGGAGAAGATTTTGATTGGTGGATCGCAGAACGCGATTGGGATTATGAGCTTTTATTTTTTCGCATAGATAATGAGAGCATTCCCATGGATACATCTATATGATGACAGATGGCACTGATGACATCCCTCTCCTCCTCTCCTACCTTCCTTCCCTCTCCTTCCCTATCCTGCTCTCCTTCCCTTTTCTCCTCCCCTTCCCTCCTCTCTTTCCCTCTCCTACTTTCCTTCCCTCTCCTTCCCTCTCCTCCTCTCCTTCTCTATCTTCCTCTCTTTCCCTCTACCTCCCTCTCCTACTTTCCTTCCCTTTGCTACCCTTTACTCCTCTCCTTTTCTCTCTTCCTCTCTTTCTTTCCTTCCCTCTCCTTCCCTCTCCTCTCTCTTCCTCTCTTTCCCTCTCCTCCTCTGCTTCCCTCTCCTCCTCTGCTTCCCTCTCCTCCTCTGCTTTCCTCTCCTCCTCTGCTTCCCTCTCCTCCTCTGCTTCCCTCTCCTCCTCTCTCTTCCTTCCTACCTCCTTCCTTTCTTTTCTTTTTTCCCCTCCATCCTTCCTTTCCTTCATTCCTCAATCTGCTTCTGTTTTCTCCTCCTTTCCTTCCTCTTTTTCTTCCTTCTTTCCCCATGCTTTCCCTCCTCAGTACAATAAAATAAAGTGCCCCCCCCTTTCCCGGAGAGTAAAGAATGGGTACAATATTTTGTTTTGCGAAGTCCCGTGTTCCGGAGTTTCGCTGTAAAGAGGCTCTTTGACATAATATTGCCTAACGTCTAATTTTATCCTTCCTCCCCAAGGCCGAGAGGCACACATGTTCCATCTCCTCGCACCATCTGTAACATACAGCAGTTTGCTCTATTAGAATTCCGTGTTGTGAGCGCTAATATCTCCCCAAGGCATTCTCTACCGGGTTCTATTGACTGATAATAATGGCCGCATGGAGTATGGATTTAAACAGCTGAAACGATAAGTAGACAAAATGGCAGAGAGCGTTTAGTGGGCTTACCTGGGAAAGATATCATTCCTGAAACTAATCATTCACAGGAGAAAGACGGGGCTTAATAGGAGGGACAATGGGGGTGGAATTGAAAAAAAATTACTTTTAGCTCTGGGCTGCCAACGCACAATGGAATGTAAAATGGGCTCTAATGTCGTAAAATGAATTTTTCCAGAAAATGAGAATGCGTACTGTATATATAGTGGGACTCACACACGTCTTAAAGCTAAACACCAGGCACACAGCTAAATGCATAGATAAATCATATGTTACGGAACATTTTTGTTCTGTCAAAGCATCTGTATTTCTGTCCGTCCAGTCTTGAGATTAACACAGCTCTGCCACACTGCACTTCCCTGTCTGGCAGGGCAGGTGACCTGAATTTTCCATGCTGCAGTTCAGTAACACTTACAAGTCTTGGAACAAAAGGTGTACTGTAGGCCTATAATACACCTCCCGGCGCCAAAATGGACAGAAACTGTTCAATAATCAATAACAGAGGATTGTCAATGGATCGATCATCTGTATATTACAGTAAATAAAATTAAAAAAAGCAGCCGTTTAATAAAATACAAACATATAAAAAGAGATTTAAAATCTATAAGAACAATAATTGTCAGCATAGAAAAAATCACAAACAGCGCTAATAGTGGTAAGTTCTAGTGTAGATCCCAAAAAAGGAACCACTTATACACTCGGTGCAGAATAAAAGAGTGTGTCAGTAACTCTACAAGTCTTGTTCCTCCCTTGTCCCAAGCTAGCTGGTAAGTGTGCCGGGAAATTTGTTGTTGTTTTGTAACGTGCTCAGCCCAGGGCCATCTTTATAGCGTCATGGGCCCCTGGGCAAAGTAATGCTCTGGGACCCCTACAATGATGACAGTGCAGGTAAACAGTCATCAAGTAGGTAGGAGGCAGACTGCCTCCCCTGTGTATCTATCACTCTCAGTGCCGTCAGGGGGCCCCCAATTTTGGGGCAGCATGGGCTCAAGGACCAGCTGCTTTGGGGAAAGTACAGGGGCCCCCCATTCAGCTGGGGCCCTTGGGCAGTGCCCAGGTGTTCCCTCTCAATAAGACATCCCTGGCGTAGGTGCTTCCAGGTGCCCCTGATGACGTCAGTGTGACGAAACGATCGTCGGGCGACACGCACACTCACCGCTCATGCGCGAAATCCCCAGGCTGACTGACGCCAAACAGAGCTGTTGCTTTTTTATCTCTCATTGACAGAGAGTGTTTGTATTTTAACTTTGTGTTAAATAAACCGTCCCCCTTTTCAAAACGCCTGCACTATGGAATTTTTTTTCTTTTTTATTTCCATTGCGGCTTATTTTCTATCTCACTTCTGAGTGTGTGCTCTCACATTCCACCACACTCCTGTGACAACCCTGGAAGGACACCCTCGGAAGGACCTGCTAGTTGTGGATCGGAGTTGATCGGTGAGCGAAAGACTGAGGATCGATTCCGCAGGATTCATCCATCTACTAGCCTGTTTTGACCCCCCTGAGGAGGGCGGTCACTGGCTTTCTGGTAAGCCTTTCAATTTATCTCCAGGTGATGGGCTGGCTGCACCTAATGGAATCATTTTTTGCACATTGGGGCCCGGATTCACAAAGCACTTGCGCCGACGTATCTCGAGATACGCCCCGTAAGTGCAAATATGCGCCGTCGTATCTATGCGCCGAACTCAGAAACTAAGATACGCCTGAAAATAGGCTTCATCCGACCAACGTAACTTGCCTACGCCGGCGTAGGGTGGGCGCATATTTACGCCGGACGTATTTGGCGCTCCCATTAATTTTCTATTCACATATGCAAATGAGGGGGATACACCGATTCACGAATGTACGTCCGTCCGACGCAGTGCGCGTAAAGTCATACGTCCGGCGTAAAGTTATGCCCCATAAAGGAGGTGTAACTCAGCAGCATCCATGCAAAGGGCTGCTCCAGGGAACACAAGCCGACATATTTTTTACGTAGTTTACGTAGGACGTGAATATGACTAGGCGTAGGTTATGTTCACGCCGTAGGCAGTGATCCGACATATCTTAGGCAGTTGTTCCGACGTGATTGTGAGCATGCGCACCGAGATGCGCCCACGGGACGGCGCATGCGCCGTTGGCGATTCGTATCTGTCTGGCGCTCGGCCCATCATTTGCATGGGGTCACGCCTCATTAGCATGGCTCATGCCCACTTCCACTTACGCCGACTTACGCCTTGGAAACCCAGCGCAGATTTTGGAGGAAGTGCTTTGTGAATTCAGTGCTTGCCTCTCTGCGCTGCGTCGGCGTAGCGTAAAGGAGATACGCTACGGCGGCATAAATATGCGCCAGTGTCTGTGAATCCGGGCCTGGATGTTCACAACTTCACTCTGAACTCACTGAAGCTCTCTTACTTTGGATTTTCACCTGTGGATCTATTAGATGATTTTGATTCATGGACTAATTGTTCACGTGCAATCGTCTTTAGAACATTTATTGATTTGTATTTATTTTACTTTAGGTCTAATCCTTTATCCAGCGCTACACTGGCCCGGATTCACAACGGACTTACGACGGCGTATCTCCACGTACGCCGTCATAAGTCAGAATCCGAGCCGTCGTATCTATGCGACTGATTCATAGAATCAGTTACGCATAGATTTCCCTAAGATCCGACCGGCATAAGTCTCTTAGGCCCCATACACACGGGAGGATTTATCCGCGGATACGGTCCAGCGGACCGTTTCCACGGATAAATCCTCTCGAGGATTTCCGCGGATTTCCATGCGATGGAGTGTACTCACCATCGAATCGAAATCCGCGCCGAAATCCTCTGGCGATGACGTGTCGCGCCATCGCCGCGATTATGACGCGGCGACGTGCGCGACGCTGTCATATAAGGAATTCCACGCATGCGTCGAATCATTACGACGCATGCGGGGGATCCCTTCGGACGGATGGATCTGGTGAGTCTGTACAGACCAGCGGATCCATCCGTTGGGATGGATTCCAGCGGATAGATTTGATAGCATGTCATCAAATATTTATCTGCTGGAAATCCATCCCAGGGGGGAAATATCCGCGGAAACAGATCCGCTGGAGTGTACACACCATAGGATCTATCCGCTGAAACCCATTCGCTGGGATTTTTCAGCGGATGGATTCTATCGTGTGTATGGGGCCTAACACCGTCGTATCTTAGGCTGCATATTTACGCTGGCCGCTAGGTGGCGCTTCCGTAGATTTATGCGTCGAATATGCAAATTAGGTAGATACGCCGATTCACAAACGTACGTCCGCCCGGTGCATTTTTTACGTTGTTTACGTTAGGCTTTTTCCGGCGTAAAGTTACCCCTGGGTCTTTGAGGCGTACGCAATGTAAAGTAAGTTAGAGAGGCAACTGCTGTATTCACAAATCACTTGCCTCCTAAGTTACGGTGGCGTAGCGTAAATGGGGCCGGCGTAAGCGCGCCTAATTCAAATGAGGATGAGGGGGCGTGTTTTATGTTAATTATTGGTGACCCGACGTGATTGACGTTTTTCCCGAACGGCGCATGCGCCGTCCGTGGAATTTCCCAGTGTGCATTGCTCCAAATTACGCCGCAAGGACGTCATTGGTTTCGACGTGAACGTAAATTACGTCCAGCCCCATTCACGGACGAGTTACGCAAACTACGTAAAATTTTCAAATTTCGACGCAGGAACAATGGCCATACTTAACATTGCGTACGCCTCCTAATAGCAGGAGTAACCTTACGCCGAAAAAGCCTAACGTAAACGACGTAAAAAAATAGCGCCGGCGTACGTACATTTGTGAATTGGCGTATCTAGGCCATTTGCATATTCTACGCCGAAAACGACGGAAGCGCCACCTAGCGGCCAGCGTAAATATGCAACTAAGATACGACGGCGTAAGAGACTTACGCCGCTCGTATCTTAGCCTAATTTAAGCGTATCTGGTTTACAGAATGATACGCTGGCGTAACGCTCTCTGAATCCAGCCCAAAGTCTTTCCGAAGTCAGCCGAGGTGTCCTCGGGCCTTTGCAGCTGTTTCCGAGGCTCTCCGGCGCACCCATCCCCTCCCCCCCCCCGAGCCTCTGGCCACATGCAGAACAAATTATTTATATCTAATTATATAAATTATATATATCCATTGACTTCAATGGGGAAACTCGCTTTGATAGGCGAGTGCTTTGGATTACGAGCATTCTCCTGGAACGGATTATGCTGGTCATCCGAGGTTCCACTGTACATGAGCACAACTGATTGGCAGCTTGTGCTGCTTTTCCTTTCCCCAGCCTGAGCTCTGCTGTACACGGAATGATACCAAGTCAAAATAAAAATACATATTTTTTTTTATATTTTCTTTATTTTTGATATCACATAACAAATTGTTTTCGCCATAATCAAAATATTGTTCAGTGGCATTTTTTTCCATCAGAAAGAAAAAGTAAAATAATCAGAAGCACAATGACAGACTGATTCCGTGTATTCAGGGAGATTAGCGCTGTAGTTGGTGATGTGTATAAAACAAAAAAAAGATGAAAAGGTTCACAGATTGGCAATATGTTCTGTTATCTAGAAAATCAAAATGCATTTAATGCTGTACAAAGGATTACAAAGCTTCAATAATCTGCTTTCTACTTTTCTAACTTCCCAGAGTTCAGCTTCAACCTTCAATCCAGCCCAAACCATTTGTTTGATGTTTTGGATGAAGGAAGCATTGGGGATTTTTTTAATGGCTTTTTTTGACCGCATTGTGCAGATTGCTTGTCACTTCCTGTCCAAGTGACAACGTGAAATTAAATGTATTACAACATATGATGTATCCATAGGTGTGCACAGCCTATTGCATTAGGGTGTGCACCCCAAAGCTCAAACATATTTTCATGTGTATATACAGTATACTGATGGTGTCAGTAGGGCAGTGGACAGTGTCAGTAGTTTTTTATTTTTATTATATATTTACCTTATTTTAGGAGCCCCATTAGGGAGCTTTGGTGAAATATCAGGGGTCTATTTCTGTGCGTTACTGCACGCTTAACGCAGTATATTTCTGTGCATTACTGCATGTTTAACGCAGTATATTCCAGTGTGTTACTGCACGTTTAATGCAGCATATTTCCGTGCGTTAGTGCACGTTTAACGTTGTATATTTCAGAATGTTATGTAACGTTTAATGCTGTATTTTTCTGTGCGTTAGTGCAGGTTTAACGCAGTATATTTCGGGGCAATCTGCACCACACAGGGTGATTAGGGTGTGCCCAGGCACACCTGGCACACCCTGTGCGCACGCCTATGGATGTATCTTATTTCATTTGTTGAGCTGCAGAAAACTTAGGCCCAGATTCACGTAGATTGGCGTATCTTTATGCCGGCGTAGCCCATCTCATATGCGCCACGCCGACGTAACTGTGAGAGGCAAGTGCGGTATTCACAAAGCACTCGCTCCCAAACTTGCGCCGGCGTAACGTAAATTGGCCGGCGTAAGCCCGCCTAATTCAAAGTCGGAAGGTAGTGGGCGTGTTACATTTAAATTAACCGTGACCCCATGTAAATGAATGGCCGAACGAACGGCGCATGCTCAGAGTCACGTCGCATATACGCCCTAAGATACGACGGCTCAATGCCTTCGACGTGAACGTAACCTACGCCCAGCCCCATTCACGTACGACTTACGCAAACGGCGTAAAATCCGACGGCTGTTCCCTGGTCCATACCCTAACATGACTTACCCCTGCTTTATGAGGCTTAACTTTACGCCGGACGTACGCCTTACATAAACGCAGTAGATTATAGCGACGGGCTCAAGTACGTTCGTGAATCGGCGTATCTCGGTCATTTGCATATTCGACGCGTAAATCAATGGAAGCGCCCCTTGCGGCCAGCGTAAATATGCGCCCAAGATACGACGGCGTAGGAGACTTACGTCGGTCGTATGAAGCCAAAATTCAGGTGTATCTTGTTTCCTGAATAAGGCGCATAGATACGACGGCGAATCCGTGGACAGAAGATACGTCGGCGTAAGTCCTTTCTGAATCCGGGCCTTAAACTTTACGGCGGAGTTCCTCCCGTATAAAAGTCAGCCGCTACAAAAAGTGTACAGTAGCTGCTGACTTTTAAAAATCGGACACTCGCCTGTCCCACGGTTCAGCAAAGCATGCCCGCGGAACCTCGCTTCTCCTCCCCTCTTCTCCACGGCACCGGCATTGTAACTGTGGGCGCCCCAACTGTGGCTTTACAGCCGGGCACTGAGCCAGTGCTGCATATCAGTGTCGCCTTTCAGTGCCCATCAATGCTGCCTCCTCATCAGACAGTGCCACCTCATCAGTGCCCTTCAGTGCCGTCTCATCAGTGCCCATCAGCGATGTCTATTTGTGCCACTCAGTGATGCCTATTTGTGCCCATCAGTAATGCTGGTCAGTGCTGTCCATCAGTGCCCATGAGTGCTGCCTACCCATGTCCATCAGTGCCACCCATCTGTGCCACCTATCAGTGTCGCCCATCAGTGATCATCAGTGCTGCATATCAGTGTCACCTATCAGTGCCCATCAGTTCTGTATATTTGTGCCTCCTCATCAGACAGTGCCAACTCATTAGTGCCCTTCAGTGCCGACTCATCAATTTTTTTTACATTTTGCGCGTCGTATCTTTGTTTTGTATCTTCAAAACAAGATACAACGGCATCTCGGATCTAAGCTGCAATTTTTCAGCGGCCGCTAGGTGGCGTTTCCGTCGATTTCCGCATCGAGTATGCAAATTAGCTAGTTACAGCGATCCACGAACGTACGTCCGGCCGGCGCATTGTTTTTACGTCGTTTGCGTTCGGCTTTTTCCGGCGTATAGTTAAAGCTACTGTTATGAGGCGTACTCAATGTTAAGTATGGCCGTCGTTCCCGCCTCGCATTTTGAATTTTTTACGTCGTTTGCGTAAGTCGTTCGCGAATAGGAATTTGCGTAGAATGACGTCACCGTCGTAAGCATTGGCTTGTTCCAGTAAAATTTCCAGCATTTCCAGCATGCGCAGTTTAAAAAAACGTTGTTTACGTCTGGTCACAACGTATTTACATAAAACACGCCCCCATTACATCCATTTTAATCCCACACCCTTACGCCACCAAAGATACACTACGCCGCCGTAACTTACAGCGCAAATTCTTTGAGGATTCAAAATTAAAAAAAAAAGTTACGGCGGCGTAGTGTATCTTAGATACGCTGCGCCCGGCGTACAGATGCGCCGCTGTACGTGAATCTGCCCCTATGGATATATTTGCAAATGTGTGCAATCTAAACCCTTGTTTTTAACCCGAACCGTTAGGCAATGCCACATGCGTTGCCCTTCCATGTGCTCCTTGCTGTAAAGGCCAGCTATTGGTTGGGGTGGTCGCCATTTGTGTGTGGAGTCTTGAGGATCACATAGTAACTGGATGTGGTATTTGTTTAGATGGTTTAGGAGCCATTCGTTGTACATTTAGGCCTTTACTGTATTTTTTTTTTTTTTTAGTTTCTGGGATGTCTTAGTTCCGAATCTCATAAATTGGGCAACAGACCATTCCTCCGTACCGAGTCACCGAACATTGCCGGCTGGCAGATGGCTCCTCCTATATGATTTTCCTCTATAACTCAATTTGCTGTAGAAGACACAGGACCGGTTTAATTACTTTCCTCGACTCCTCTGTCTCTGGGGGATCGCTAAACAAAGCGCGGGATGTTGTCATTTGTGGTCTCCTTCCGCTACAATGTATAAATTACCAATTGTTGTCACTTGATAAACACGTCTTTACAGCTTGTCCATGTTGCTAAATATTCATGTTTATTTATGTGAGGTTCAGTTTTATGACTTCATTTCGCTTCATTTGCGTATGTTCCTCTTTGCATCTTGTTTTCTCTCTTTCTCTTGTGTCCAATTTATCTATCTATCCATCTACTAACAATCTATATACAGTAAAACCTTGGTTTGCGAGCAAAATTAGTTCCAGAAACATGGGGCTAGATTCAGGTAGAGCCGCGCATTTTTACGGCGGCGCAGCGTATCGTATTTACGCTACGCCGCCGTAAGTCAGAGAGGCAAGTGCTGTATTCACAAAGCACTTGCCTCCTAAGTTACGGCGGCGTAGCGTAAATGGGGCCGGCGTAAGCGCGCCTAATTCAAATGATGAGGGGGCGTGTTTTATGCTAATTATTGGTGACCCGACATGATTGACGTTTTTCCTGAACGCCGCATGCGCCGTCCGTGGAATTTCCCAGTGTGCATTGCTCCAAAGTACGCCGCAAGGATGTCATTGGTTTCGAAGTGAACGTAAATTACGTCCAGCCCCATTCACGGACGAGTTACGCAAAGGACGTAAAATTTTCAAATTTCAACGCGGGAACGACGGCCATACTTAACATTGCGTGCGCCTCCTAATAGCAGGAGTAACCTTACGCCGAAAAAGCCTAACGTAAACGACGTAAAAAAAAATAGCGTCGGGCGTACGTACATTTGTGAATCGGCGTATCTAGGTCATTTGCATATTCTACGCCGAAACCGACGGAAGCGCCACCTGGCAGCCAGCGTAAATATGCAACTAAGATACGACGGTGTAAGAGACTTACACCGCTCGTATCTTAGCCTAATTTAAGCGTATCTGGTTTTCAGAATACGCTTAAATTTACGACGGCGTCGATTCAGAGTTACAACGGCGTATCTACTGATACGCCAGCGTAACTCTCTCTGAATCTAGCCCATGCTTGTAATCCAAAGCACTTGTATACCAAAGCATTGTTTTTTTTTACAGAGTATAAAAGAGAAGAGAGGCGCCTCTAAGAGCCGGTTCACACTGGGGCGACCTGGGATCCGACTTCAAGTCGCCCCAAGTCGAGAAAATGAATGGAAGTGAATGGGAGCCGTCTTAACCACTTAACCCCCGGACCATATTGCTGCCCAAAGACCAGAGCACTTTTTGCGATTCGGCACTGCGTCGCTTTAACTGACAATTGCGCGGTCGTGCGACGTGGCTCCCAAACAAAATTGGCGTCCTTTTTTCCCCACAAATAGAGCTTTCTTTTGGTGGTATTTGATCACCTCTGCGGTTTTTAGTTTTTGCGCTATAAACAAAAATAGAGCGACAATTTTGAAAAAAATGAATATTTTTTACTTTTTGCTATAATAAATATCCCCCAAAAATATATATAAAAAAACATTTTTTGCCTCAGTTTAGGCCGATACGTATTCTTCTACTTATTTTTCGTAAAAAAAAATCGCAATAAGCGTTTATTAAATTGGTTTGTGCAAAAGTTATAGCGTTAACAAAATAGGGGGTATTTTTATGGCATTTTTATTAATATTTATTTTTTACTAGTAATGGCGGCGATCAGCGTTTTTTTTCGGTACTGCGACATTATGGCGGACACTTCGGACACTTTTGACACATTTTTGGGACCATTGGCATTTTTATAGCGATCAGTGCTATAAAAATGCATTGGATTACTATAAAAATGCCACTGGCAGTGAAGGGGTTAACACTAGGGGGCGGGGAAGGGGTTAAGTATGTTCCCTGGGTGTGTTCTAACTGTAGGGGGGGTGGCCTCACTAGGGGAAATTACTGATCTTCTGTTCATACATTGTATGAACAGAAGATCAGCATTTCGACCCCTGACAGGACCGGGAGCTGTGTGTTTACACACACACACAGCTCCCGGTCCCGCTCTGTAACGAGCGATCGCGTGTGCCCGGCGGTGATCGCGCCCGCCGGGCACGCGCACGGGAGTTCTATTTTTTTTTTTAACACCGATAGAAAAAAGTCAGATGGGGCCCACACACGATCGTTTTTTCCGATGAAAAAAGTCCATCGATTGTGTGTACACGGCATTAGAGTCTCCTCTCTTCTATTATATTATAGTTGTATTATACTCAGTTGTGACATGACGCTACTCTTCTACTCTTTGGGATGAACTCTAGTTCATCCCAAAGGTGTTCTGTTTTAAGTCAGGACTCTGTGCAGGCCAGTTAAGTCAAGTTCCTCCACCCCAAACTCGCTCATCCATGTCTTTATGGATCTTGCTTTGTGCACTGAGCATGCGTGGATTTTTAACCGATGGTTGTGCCTACTAACGATCGTTTTTTTTTCCATCGGTTAGGAATCCATCGGTTAAATTTAAAGCAAGTTGGCTTTATTTTTAACCTATGATTAAATAACCTATGGGGCCCACACACGATCGGTTTGGACCAATGAAAACGGTCCATCAGACCGTTGTCCTCTGTTTAACCTATCGTGTGTACGAGGCTTTATATCAAGACATCGCTTGTATATCAAGTCAAAATGTATTAAAAAATGTTGCTTGTCTTGCAAAACGCTCTCAAACCAAGTTACTCTCAAACCAAGGTTTTACTGTATCTATTTATGTCTATTATATAGCTCTTGGGGCAGATCCACAAAGAAATTACGCCGGCGTATCTATTGATACGCCGCGTAATTTCAAAGTTCCCGCGCCGTATCTTTGTTTTGCATCCACAAAACAAGATACGACGGAATGAGGGATCGATCAGACAGGCGTACGTGTTAGTACGCCGTCGGATCGTAGGTGTATATTTACGCTGGCCGCTAGGTGGCGTTTCCGTCGAATTCCGCGTCGAGTATGCAAATTAGCTAGATACGGCGATCCACGAACGTACGTCCAGGCAGCGTATTTTTTTACGTTGTTTGCGTTCGGCTTTTTCCGGCGTATAGTTAAAGCTGCTATATGGTGGCGTACTCAATGTTAAGTATGGCTGTCGTTCCCGTGTCAAAATTTGAATTTTTTACGTCGTTTGCGTAAGTCGTTCGCGAATAGGGATTTGCGTAGAATGACGTCACCGTCGTGAGCATTGGCTTGTTCCGGTTTAATTTCGAGCATGTGCACTGGGATACCCCCACGGACGGCGCAATGCCCCGTTAAAAAAAAACTTTGTTTACGTTGGGTCATGACGTATTTACATAAAATACGCCCCCATCACATCGATTTGAATTGCGCGCCCTTACGCCGCCAAAGATACACAATGCCGCCGTAACTTACGCCGCGCATTGTTTGAGGATTCTAAAAAAAAATAAAAAATTTCGGCGGCGTAGTGTATCTTAGATACGCTACGCCCGGCGGGAATATGAGCCGATGTACGTGGATCTGCCCCCTTGTATCTATCTATTTATTTATAATTTCTCTGCTAAAATACGAGTCTAAAGTGCCGAAACTTCCGTGTCACGGTCTCATGTTGGTTGTTAACATGAACAAATGTCCAAGCTGATTCCTACTGAAAGGCCAGCCAAGAAGAACTGTGCCCTACCCTTCTCTACTCAAGTTTATTGTGCCGTAATAAATTCTATCAATGTGCTAAAGTGAAAGAGTCAAAGATTCCGTCCAAAGGTTTGTAATGCTAGCCCTCTGCTTGGGAGGTCCTCATTTGCGGTAATAATATAATGTTCTACAAATATATATATATATACACACACATACAGTAAAACCTTGGTTTGAGAGTAACTTGGTTTGAGAGCGTTTTGCAAGACAAGCAACATTTTTAATAAATTTGGACTTGATATACAAGCGATGTCTTGATATAAAGCCTCGTACACACGATCGGTTAACCAGAGGACAACGGTCAGATGGACCGTTTTCATCGGTCCAAACCGATCGTGTGTGGGCCCCACAGGTCATTTAACCATATGTTAAAAAAAAGCCAACTTGCTTTAAATTTAACCGATGGATTCCTAACCGGTGGAAAAAAAACTATCGTTAGTAGGCACGACCATCGGTTAAAAATCCACGCATGCTCAGTGCACAAAGCAAGATCCATAAAGACATGGATGAGCGAGTTTGGGGTGTAGGAACTTGACTGAACCGGCCTGCACAGAGTCCTGACTTAAAACAGATAGAACACCTTTGGGATGAACTAGAGCAGGGACTGAGAGCCAGGCCTTCTCATCCAACATCAGTGCCTGAGCCCTGGTTCACACTGGGTACGATTTGGAACGATTTGAGATGCGATTTGACATGTCAAATCGCATCTCAAATCGGCGGCAATTGTCGGCAATGGCACTGTCCTAATCAGTGCGACTCCGCATCTGCGATTTCAAAAAGTAGTTCCTGTACTACTTTTTGCGATTTCGGGCCGCGATTTACATTAAATTGCGGGCGAAATAGCGGCAAAATCGCGGCAAAATCGCGCATTTTACTGCGATTTTGAATTCGCAGCAGTGTGAACCTAGGCTGACCCTCACAAATGCTCTTCTGGAAGAACGGTCAAACATTCCCATAGACACACTCCTAAACCTTGTGGACGGCCTTCCCAGAAGAGTTGAAGCTGTTATAGCTGCAAAGGGCGGAGCCAACTCAATATTGAACCCTACGGACTAAGACTGGGATGCCATTAAAGTTCATGTGTGTGTAAAGGCAGGCGTCCCAATACTTTTGGTAATATAGGGCCAGATTCACAAAAGGGATACGATTGGTAGCCAGATTCAGGCAGGTCGCCGCATCTTTAAGGCGGCGTAGCGTATCGTATTTACGATACGCCGCCTTAAGTCAGAGAGGCAAATACTGTATTCACAAAGCACTTGCCTCCTAACTTACGGCGGCGTATCGTAAATGGGGCCGGCGTAAGTGCGCCTAATTCAAATGAGGATGGGGGGGCGTGTTTTATGTAAATTACTCGTGACCCGACGTGATGGACGTTTTTTACGAACGGCGCAAGCGCCGTCCGTGTACATATCCCAGTGTGCATTGCTCCAAAGTACGCCGCAAGGACGTATTGGTTTCGACGTGAACGTAAATTACGTCCAGCCCCATTCATGGACGACTTACGCAAACAACGACGCGGGAACGACGGGCCATACTTAACATTGGCTAGGCCAGCTATTTGTTGGAATAACTTTACGCCGGAAAACGCCTTACGTAAACGGCGTATCTTTACTGCGACGGGCGCACGTACGTTCGTGAATCGGCTTATCTAGTCATTTGCATATTCTACGCCGAACTCAATGGAAGCGCCACCTAGCGGTCAGCGTAAATATTGCACCCTAAGATACGACGGCGCAGGCCGTCGTATCTTAGCTAGGTTTAAGTGTATCTCAGTTTGAGAATACACTTAAACATACGACGGCGCAGATTCCGAGTTACGTCGGCGTATCTACTGATACGCCGATGTAACTATTTGTGAATCTGGCTATTGGTCAGCTATTTGTTGGAATAACTTTACGCCGGAAAACGCCTTACGTAAAACGGCATATCTTTACTGCAACGGCTTAGATTTAGAGTTACGCCGGCATATCTACTGATACGCCGGCGTAACCCGACCTGAATCTGGCTATTAGGGCCAGATTCACAGTAGAAATACGCCGGCGTATCTACTGATACTCCGGCGTATTTTCAAATTTGCCGCATCGTATCTTTAGTTTGAATTCTCAAACCAAGATACAACGGCTTTAGGCTTCGATCCGACAGGCGTACGCCTTCGGATCGTAGGTGTAATACTTCGGCGCGCGCTGGGTGAAGTTTGCGTCGTTTTCCACGTCGGGTATGCTAATTAGCTGTTTACAGCGATCTACGAAGGTACGCGCGTTCGTCGCATTCTCTTACGTCGTCGCTAGTCGGCTTTTCCCAGCGGATAGTTACGGCTGCTATTTCATGGCTTAGATTTAGATTGCCAATGTTAAAGTTTGGCCGTCGTTCCCGCGTCGAATTTATTTTTTATTTTTTAGTCGTCCGTGAATAGGAATGGACGTAACGCACGTCGCCGTTCAAAAGATAACGTCGATGCGACGTCATTTCGCGCAAAGCACGGCGGGAAATTTCAAAACGGAGCATGCGCAGTACGTTCCGCGCGGGAACGCGCCTAATTTAAATGATACACGCCCCATTTGAATTAGGCGGGCTTGCGCCGGACGCATTTACGCTACACCGCCGCAAGTTTACAGGCAAGTGCTTTGTGAATCAAGCACTTGTGCTTAAAACTTGCGGCGGTGTAACGTAAATGGGATACGTTAGTCCGCCGCAAATGTACCTGAATCTGGCAATTAGTGTTTTTGTATAATGTATAGATAACACTTTGGCAATAACTTCTTTCATTTTTTTTTATATGAAATGTTCATGTTTTTGGCATCAATAAACCGAACAAGCGATAAATGAATTGTTGTTCTCTAGAAGCCGCATCTTCAGATATTTACAGATGAGAGTCCTCGGGTCCCTCCGGTGCCCGGGCCCCCTGACAGACGCAATGCCCTCTCCAATATCTGCAATTACATATTGACAAAAGCCGACACATCCGCCGCACGAAGTGTTAATGTGAAGATTACAGATGAGGGAAGAGATAGAGGCAGCCAATCGTTTTACATTATTCCATAATCATAACGGATAATGATTGCCCTTCATTGGATAACAATAATAAATGGGATTTTGTACCCCAGCTATAAATTGTGAGAATTCACAAAGGATCATAAAATATCAAAGTGAAACGTGGGGGGGGGGGGGATTGTACTAAAGGCACTGGCCCGGATTCAGGTAGATTTGCCCCTTATTTATGGAGGCGCAGGGCAGCGTTTTTGCCCTGCGCCCCCGCAAATTTACTGCGCTACCCGCGATTCACGGAGCAGTAGCTTCGTAAATTGCGTGTGCGCTGTGTAAACTTGCCCTGCGTAAGGGCGCCTAATGTAAATGATCCCGTAGGGGGCGGGAATCATTTAAATTAGGCGCGCTCCCGCGCCGAGCGTAGAGCGCATGCTCCGTCGGGAAACTTTCCCGACGTGCATTGCGGCAAATGACGTCGCAAGGACGTCATTTGCTTCAAAGTGAACGTGAATGGCGTCCAGCGCCATTCACGAATCACTTACGCAAATTACATTAAATATTCGAACGTCGCGACGCGGGAACGACGGGTATACTTTAGCATTGGCTGCCCCTGCTATTAGAAGGGGCAGCCTTACGCTAAACACGTCGTACGGAAACAACGTAAGTTGCGTACGCAGGGCTCGCGCAACATTGTGAATCGGTGTTAGTATGCAATTTGCATACTATACGCTGACCACAATGGGAACGCCCCCTAGCGGTCATCGCAAGAATGCAGCCTAGATATGCGTGGCATAAGAGCCTTATGCCACGCAGATTTTAGGCTGCAGTCGGCGTTACGATGTTCCTGAATCAGGAGCATTCGTTACGCCGGGGCAAGTAAGCAATTGCGCTGTGTAACCTATGGTTACACAGGCGCAATTGCTACTTGAATCTGGGCCACTGTGCCCTCTGCAAGGGAAATTGCACCAGAGCTTAGTAAATGAGGGGGAGCCCTGCTGATTTCCATCATCCAATCACGTGCAAGCAAAACATTTTTTTTTTTTGTTTGTTTTGTTTTTTTCCTTGCATGTGATTCTTTGCAAAGTGAATCTTCCTCTTGTTAACTGCTTGCCGACCAGCCGCCGCAGTTATACGGCGGCATGTCGGCTCTGCTGGGCGAGAGCATGTAATATAACGTCACCTCACCCAGCAGCCAATAGGGGAGCGCGCGTGCCCCCCGCTCGCCCCCGACACCCCTGCGCTTGCCCGCAGGGCACGATCGCCGCCGGGCACCCGCAATCGCTCGTTACAGAGCGAGGACCGGGAGCTGTGTATGTAAACACACAGCTCCCGGTCCTGTCAGGGAGAGAAATGCTGATCTTCTGTTCATACAATGTATGAACAGAAGATCAATCATTTCCCCATGTCAGTCCCACCCCCCCTGCAGTTAGAACACACCCAGGGAACATACTTAACCCCTTCCCCGCCCCCTAGTGTTAAACCCCTTCCCTGCCAGTGGCATTTTTATAGTAATCCAATGCATTTTTATAACACTGATCGCTATAAAAATGCCAATGGTCCCAAAAATGTGTCAAAAGTGTCCGAAGTGTCCGCCATAACGTCGCAGTACCGAAAAGAAAAAAACGCTGATCGCCGCCATTACTAGTAAAAAAAATATATTAATAAAAATGCCATAAAACTATCCCCTATTTTGTAAACGCTATAACTTTTACGCAAATCGATCAATAAAAGCTTATTGCGATTTTTTTTTACGCAAAAATAGGTAGAAGAATACGTATCGGCCTAAACTGAGGAAAAAAAACGTTTTTTTATATATTTTTGGGGGATATTTATTATAGCAAAAAGTAAAAAATATAATTTATTTTCAAAATTGTCGCTCTATTTTTGTTTATAGCACAAAACATAAAAACCGCAGAGGTGATCAAATACCACCAAAAGAAAGCTCTATTTGTGGGGAAAAAAGGACGCCAATTTTGTTTGGGAGCCACGTCGCACGACCGCGCAATTGTCTGTTAAAGCGACGCAGTGCCGAATCGCAAAAAGTGGCCTAGTCTTTGACCAGCAATATGGTCCGGGGGTTAAGTGGTTAAAGCGGAGGTCCACTCAAAAATGTAACCTCTGCTTTTCGGGAACCCCCCCCCCGTCCGGTGTCACATTTGGCACCTTTCAGGGGAGAGAGGGGTGCAGATACCTGTGTAATACAGGCAGGGCCGCTGATAGGCTGGGTCCTCCTGTAGGGGACCCAGCCACACAGGGGGGCCCCAACAGCAGGGGGAATTGGTGTGGTCAGGCGGAGGGGCAAACACAGGAGGATGCCCTGAGTAGCTCTCTGCAGCCTGCCAGGTAGGCTGTATGTGGCCCCGTGATTTCTAAAAGCAGCCCTGAATACTGGTATTTGAACCCACTTCCGGCCATAGACCCCGCAGATTCTGTGGGGGTCTACATCACTAGGGCCCCTTTCACACTGAGGAGTTTTTCAGGCGGTACAGCGCTAAGAAAAGCACCTAAATACCGCCTGAAAAACTCCTGCCCAGCCTTCTCAATGTGAAAGCCCGAGGGCTTTCACACTGAGGCGATGCGCTGGCAGGAGACAAAGAAATCTCCAGCAAGCGGCATCTTTGGAGCGGTGAGAGGAGAGGTGTGTATATCGCTCTTTCACCACTCCTTCCCATTTAAAACAATGGGAAACCGCGGTAATACCTCCCGCAATGCGCCTCTGCAGAGGTGTTAACCCTTTATCGGCCGCTAGCGAGGGTTAATACCGCACCACTAGCTGCCGAATCCCGCGGCTATTCCGACGGTATAGTCCGCCGGTGTCCCGCGATCGGGAAATAGAGCTGCAGAACGGGGAGAGGCAAGTGTAAACAAGCATCTCCCCGTTCTGCCTAGTGACACAGCACTGATCTTCTGCTCCCTCTCTTTAGGAGCAGCGATAAGTGACGTGTCACTCATAGCCACGCCCCCCAAGAGTTAGAATCACTCCCTAGGACACACTTAACCCCTTCAGCGCCACCTAGTGGTAACCCCTTCACTGCCTGTGTCATTTTCACAGTAATCAGTGCATTTTTATAGCACTGATGGCTTTAAAAATTACAGTGGTCCCAAAAATGTGTCAAAAGTGTCCGATGTGTCCGCCGCAATGTCGCAGTCACAGTATAAAAAATGCAGATCGCCGACCATTACTAGTAAAAAAAATTTTTTTATAAAAATGCCATAAAACTATCCCCTAATTTGTAGACGCTAACTTTTGCGCAAACCAATCAATCATTTTTTTTACCAAAAATATGTAGAATACGTATCGGCCTAAACTGTGGAAACATTTTTAGCTGGATTCACATAGCCCGCCCTAACTTTGCGGCGGCGTAGTGTATCGTGTTTACAATACGCAGCCGTAAGTTAGCGAGGCAAGTACATGATTCACAAAGTACTTGCCTGCTAAATTACGGCGGCGTAGCCTAAAGCGGGCGGGCGTAAGGGCGCCTAATTCAAAATAGGCTGAGGGGGCGTGTTTTATGTTAATTTGGGTTGACCTGACGTGATTGACGTTTTTTTGGAACGGCGCATGCGCCGTCCGCCTACATATCCCAGTGTGCATTGCGGCAAAGTACGCCGCACGGGCCTATTGGTTTCGACGTGGACGTAAATGACGTAAATCCCTATTCACGGACGACTTACGCAAACGACGTAAAATTTTCGAATATCGACGCGGGAACGACGGCCATACTTAACATTACTATTCCAGCTATTTGATGGAATAACTTTAGGCTTGATAATGCGTTACGTAAACGGCGTATCTGTACTGCGTCGGCCGGGCGTACGTTCGTTAATTGGTGTATCTAGTGATTTACATATTCTACGCCGACCGCAATGGAAGCGCCACCTAGCGGCCAGCCTAAATATTGCACCCTAAGATACTACGCCGCAAGCCCTCGTATCTTAGATAGGTTTAAGTGTATCTCAGTTTGAGAATACACTTAAACTTAGGTCGGCGCAGATTCCGAGTTAGGTCGGCGTATCTACTGATACGCCGGCCTAACTCTCTGTGAATCTACCTATTTGTTTTTTTTATAGATTTTTTGGGGGATATTTATTATAGCAAAAAGTAAAAAATATTATTTTTGTTTCACAATGGTCGCTCTATTTTTGTTTATAGAGCAAAAAATAAAAACAGCAGAGGTGATCAAATACCACCAAAAGAAAGCTCTATTTGTGGGGAAAAAAAACATCAATTTTGTTTGAGAGCCACGTCGCACGACCGCGCAATTGTCAGTTAAAGCGACGCAGGGCCGAATCGCAAAAAGTGCTCTGGTCTTTGGCCAGCCAAATGGTCCCGGGGCTGAAGTGGTTACGAACCCTGAAAATGTGAGGGTTTCATCGAAAAACGGAAAGGGTTAAAAAATGAACTCATCACTATACACTTTTAGGCTGCCGAACTCCCCCGAACCTGCCCAACCCTGACCATTAACATTCTTCAGCACTGAGCTGGAATCATCATGGCACCGGGAGCCCGCACGGTTAGATGTATTGAAATATAAAAATCGAAAAAAAAATAAGTGGCTATAAGCAGAAAACAGAAAAAGCATTGAATAAAACATCTGTTTTTGATAAAAGACCTTGTTACTTGAAGAAGTATTTCTTATTTACCAAGTCTTAGCCTTGGGAAGGGAAAAAAAACATCATTTCTAACATAGCCAACTGTCGCAGAGATCTACTTTCCCGGGCCCGATGATGGCGCGGCCGAGTCTCTGCGCTGGTAATTATTTCTTTACAATGAGCCGAGGGGTCAGGTCCTGTGCCCCGCGTATATTGTACTCATCCTTCTGCTATCCCGGGGCTTCTTCTATCCTCCTCCAGTCTCCATCCTCCGTGACCTTACATCTTCTTCTTATTTTATCTCACCCCCGGGCGATCTGTTAAACTCACTCCCGTATCGTGTTGCAGTAAAGTGGATGAAGCGAACGGTTCACAGTTAAGAAAATTCACTTAGCCCTCTTCAGGAGATGTAAATCGTTGCTCCTCGCCATCCTAATTAATACGCTTTTTTTTTTAAGCTAGTCCATTCCGCTTTGCTAATATCTCCGTCTACTTGTGCCATAGAGTTGGCGGATTTGGAAATCTCTGGTCAAAGCTGTAAATAGAGCAACTGGATATATTAAATATTGAATATATGAACGTTGGAGCGACTGGATTTATAACATTTAGAACATTTGCAAAAAAAATTTACCGGCAAGTGGTGCAAGAATTTAAAAAGTAAATGTCTTGTCTTGAGAAAAATGCAGAGTCTTCCAATGCCGAATTTTGCCATAAAAATGCTTGTTACTTGGCTGTAATGGTGACCCATTGGCTATAATACTACTTCAGACATTGACCTAGGATAAGAATTCAGGAACTCCAGACCTACCTGTTTGAGCCATTGACTCTAAGGCCGCGTACACACGGCCGTTTTCCTCGACAGAATCCATGAAGAAACTTGGTGGCAGAGCTTTTTTTTGCTGAGGAAAACGGTCGTGTGTATGTTTTTCATCGAGAAAACTGTTTTCGACGAGAACAAAAGAGACCAAGTTCTATTTTTCCTCGTCGGGAGTCTCAATTTCCTCGTCGTGTTTCTTGTCGGGCTGGTTTACGACGAGAAACACGATCGTGTGTATGCTAAGAAACCCGCGCATGCTCAGAATAAAGTATGAGACGGGAGCGCACCTTCGGTAAAAGTAGCGTTTGTAATGGAGATAGCACATTTGTCAATCTGTCACATTTGTAACAGACTGAAAAGTGCAAATCGTCTCTTACCAAACTTTTACTTAACACGCAGTAACATGAGATTAGCAACAGCAGCCCCAAGGGTTGTGCCAGTGGAATCGAACTTCCCCTGCCATCGTATGTGTTGTACGTCACTGCGTTTTAGAACGAGGAGATTTGGTCTTGACCGTGTGTACGCAAAGCAAGCTTGTCAAGTTTCTCGACAACCCTGACAGGGAACTCGTCGAGGAAAATGATGTTTCATTTACGACGAGTTCCTCGGTCGTGTGTACGAGGCCTAAAGCCTCGTACACACGACCGGTTTTCCTGGCAAGAAAACTGCTGGAAGAGCTTTTTGTCGTGAAAACTGGGCGTGTATACTCCCTCACAGGGAAAACTGCTGGGAATCCCGGCAGGAAAAATAGAGAACCTGCTCTCTATTTTCCCATCGGGATTCCTGTTTTTTTTTTTTCTGAAGGATTTACTACACTTGCCACAGGCAAATAATGTGAGGCAGTGCAGAGGGAGCATAAGCCCTGTACACACAGCCAGGATTCCCGGCCAAAGCTCTCCCCGCAGTTTTCCCGTCGGGATTCCCAGAGGACTTTATACCACCGGGAATCCCAGCCGTGTGTACTTAGATTAGGTTAGAGAGGATGGGGCCTGGAAGCTTTTATTCTAAAGTTAACCTGTCTTTTATCAGCAGGTAATGTGTCCCCCTCCTCTGTGCTCTGGCTGGTGAGGATGGTGTTATCTGGTATACTGCATGTTCCTAATTTCCCGTTTACAAGTTGGCTTGAATTATAGTTATTGTTTTCTATTTGTGATCGGCACCAACCCTCTGCCTGGATATTGCACTATGCCTGCCTGCACCCTTCCCCAACCTTCTGCCTGGATATTGGACTATGCCTGCCTGCACCCTTCCCCAACCTTCTGCCTGGATATTGGACTATGCCTGCCTGCAACCTTCCCCAACCTTCTGCCTGGATCAAGGACTATGTCTATTTAACGGAACCCCAAATGGGACAGGGGTTAACACCGTTTACGATATTCCATTCCACCAACCCACGACAGCTTATCCGACACTCCAACAATCCAGCAGACACGATCCATTGGATTTCCCCCCCCAGAATAACGAGACACAAGCTCTGTTCTCTGGTTCCAAACAAATGAATAATTTAATGGTAAATTCAGCTTTCTTATATACAAATAGAAAGCATGCTGCAGTAATCAAATGACACACTCCACCCACAATATTACACAATGGGTGCTCAATACACATTCCTTTAGATAATGACATTCAGATAATCGACATGAACTAATTACTAGTCATTTACCCAGACGTTCTGACTCCGCGATAAGCTCTTCTCACCTGATACACAATACACATTCCTTTGTAGACGTAATTGACATGCTAATCCACTACAGCTGAAAGTCAGACATCTGAGCTTTCAGACTGCCAATCCCCAACACATCTATCATGTGTTGGGGATTGGCACATCTAAACACTTCTTTTTTCACAAGCCTACAGATAGAGACTTGGCCTTCCAAGCCTTTAGCAGGACGCTGCCTTAATCCCAGGCTGCGGTCCATGGTCAGGGAGTAGGGATAGGCTTTTTGTGCCCTGACACCCCCCCCCTCTTTTACTTAGATGTCCTAGCTTTTTCTTTTTGCTCTTGGGAACTGGATACCCCCAGCTTGTTGGTAAGCGCTTAGACGCGAGTTTCACAACTCGCATTCGGCGCTCTATAAGTATTTATTCCAATCCAATCCAATCCAATCATCAATAGACTTTCACACAAATGAAATATCTTAGGAGCCAGACTCAATTAACACCTCAACAGTATGTGTCCCCACATGAATGAATATTGTCCTATTGATCTGTTGGGTTCAGAATAAACCACTTGTAATATTTTATGATATCCTGCAATACATGAATTATCATTACTGTCCCATCTCATGTAATCCGAGATATAATTTCTCAGTCATCCTATGCCCCTATTGGACATAGGATGACCCTAGACATAAAAGAGTCATTGGTGAAGCTGACACAGGAATACCCCGCATCCTTCAAAAGTCTCTGGGTATCACGGGCCATTCCGTTACAGTCTACATGACACCTTCTCCTACCTCCTGCGTGAGTCCTGGACTATGCATGCTTGACAACTTCCTCGACCTTCTGCCTGGATGCTGGACTATATCTGCCTGCTACCGTCCCTGACCTTGTTCCTGGATCCTGGACTGCCAATTTTCCTGACCTTATGCATGAATTCCAGACTATGCTTGCCTGTCACCTTCCTCAAACTTTTTCCTGGATCCTGGACAGTTTGCCTTCCACCTTCTCTAACCTTGTGCCTGAATCCAGGACTATGCCAGCCTGCCACCTTCCCCTACCTTCTGTCTGGTATCTGGACCAGGGCCGCCATCAGGGAGGTATAGGCAGTACACCTGTAAGGGGCCCAGATGGCAACCCCCTTTAAAAAAAAAAAGGGGGCCCCAGATGCCCCCCCCCCTTTTTTTAATTAATTTTGTATATATATATATATATATATATATATATATATATATATATATATATATATTTTTTTTTATTATTATTATTAAAGGAGCCAGAGGTCACCAGTTCCCCGGATGGCAACCCCCTTTTATATATATATATATATATATATATATATATATATATATATATATATATATATATATTTTATATACATATATATTTTTATTAAAGGACTCAGCGGTCCCCAGGGCCCCATGTGGCAAACCCCATTTTTTTTATATATATATATAAATGTTTATTTTTGTTTATATATTTTTTTTATTATTATTATTAGATGGCAACCCCCCTTTAAAAAAAAAAAAAAAAAAAAAAAAAAATATATATATATATATATATATATATATATATATATATATATATACATATATTTTCTCTCTTTTTTTCTTTTTATTAAAGGGCCCAGAGGTCCCCAGGGCCCCGGATGGCTACCCCCTTTTTTATACATATTTCTCTCTTTTATATATATATATATATATATATATTTTTTTTTTTTTTGAATCCCGGATTGTCAATCTACTACCTTCTCCAACCATTTGCCTGAATCCTGGATTGTCAATCTACTACCTTCTCCAACCATCTGCCTGAATCCTGCATTGTCAATCTACTACCTTCTCCAACCAGCTGCCTGAATCCTGGATTGTCAATCTACTACCTTCTCCAACCATCTGCCTGAATCCTGGATTGTCAATCTACTACCTTCTCCATCCTCCTGCCTGAATCCTGGATTGTCAATCTACTACCTTCTCCATCCTCCTGCCTGAATCCTGGATTGTCAATCTACTACCTTCTCCAACCACCTGCCTGAATCCTGGATTGTCAATCTACTACCTTCTGCAACCACCTGCCTGAATCCTGGATTGTCAATCTACTACCTTCTCCAACTATCTGACTGAATCCTGGATTGTCAATCTACTACCTTCTCCATCCTCCTGCCTGAATCCTGGATTGTCAATCTACTACCTTCTCCATCCTCCTGCCTGAATTCTGGATTGTCAATCTACTACCTTCTCCAACCATCTGCCTGAATCCTGGATTGTCAATCTACTACCTTCTCCAACCATCTGCCTGAATCCCGGATTGTCAATCTACTACCTTCTCCAACCATCTGCCTGAATCCTGGATTGTCAATCTACTACCTTCTCCAACCATTTGCCTGAATCCTGGATTGTCAATCTACTACCTTCTCCAACCATCTGCCTGAATCCTGCATTGTCAATCTACTACCTTCTCCAACCAGCTGCCTGAATCCTGGATTGTCAATCTACTACCTTCTCCAACCATCTGCCTGAATCCTGGATTATGAATCTACTACCTTCTCCAACCATCTGCCTGAATCCTGGATTGTCAATCTACTACCTTCTCCAACCATTTGCCTGAATCCTGGATTGTCAATCTACTACCTTCTCCAACCATCTGCCTGAATCCTGGATTGTCAATCTACTACCTTCTCCAACCATCTGCCTGAATCCTGGATTTTCAATCTACTACCTTCTCCAACCATCTGCCTGAATCCTGGATTGGCAATCTACTACCTTCTCCAACCATCTGCCTGAATCCTGGATTGGCAATCTACTACCTTCTCCAACCATCTGCCTGAATCCTGGATTGTCAATCTACTACCTTCTCCATCCTCCTGCCTGAATCCTGGATTGTCAATCTACTACATTCTCCATCCTCCTGCCTGAATCCTGGATTGTCAATCTACCAGCTTCTCCAACCACCTGCCTGAATCCTGGATTGTCAATCTACTACCTTCTGCAACCACCTGCCTGAATCCTGGATTGTCAATCTACTACCTTCTCCAACCATCTGACTGAATCCTGGATTGTCAATCTACTACCTTCTCCATCCTCCTGCCTGAATCCTGGATTGTCAATCTACTACCTTCTCCAACCACCTGCCTGAATCCTGGATTGTCAATCTACTACCTTCTCCAACCACCTGCCTGAATCCTGGATTGTCAATCTACTACCTTCTCCAACCACCTGCCTGAATCCTGGATTGTCAATCTACTACCTTCTCCAACCATCTGACTGAATCCTGGATTCTCAATCTACTACCTTCTCCATCCTCCTGCCTGAATCCTGGATTGTCAATCTACTACCTTTTCCAACCATCTGCCTGAATCCTGGATTGTCAATCTACTATCTTCTCCAACCATCTGCCTGAATCCTGGATTGTCAATCTACTACCTTCTCCAACCATCTGACTGAATCCTGGATTGTTAATCTACTACCTTCTCCATCCTCCTGCCTGAATCCTGGATTGTCAATCTACTACCTTTTCCAACCATCTGCCTGAATCCTGGATTGTCAATCTACTATCTTCTCCAACCAGCTGCCTGAATCCTGGATTGTCAATCTACTACCTTCTCCAACCACCTGCCTGAATCCTGGATTGTCAATCTACTACCTTCTCCAACCACCTGCCTGAATCCTGGATTGTCAATCTACTACCTTCTCCAACCATCTGCCTGAATCCTGGATTGTCAATCTACTACCTTCTCCAACCATCTGCCTGAATCCTGGATTGTCAATCTACTACCGAGCCATCCTCTACTGCACTGAGCAGTGCACTGCCACACACTCAACAGGAGTGCTGCCCACTTTCCTCAACTCCGCCCACTCTGACCTAGAACCACCCAGGCGGAACCATTATCACAGCCTAAGAGGTAGAGAGAGAGAGGAGGGAGTGCACCATTGACAGGACCAGAATGGGAGTGCGCAAAGACTTATTTTCTGCCTCGTCACCCTAAATCCTTACTATTTTTGCACCCAGGGCAACCAACCCTTGGATCCTACCCAAGCTACGCCGCTGGAATAGTCCTTTAAAAAAAGTAATTTTAAGGTTTTAGCATGAGCTGATTTTTTGGACAGAAATGCCCCACCCCTTCCCCACCAGGGTAAAGAGACAATTTGACTTCATCTTCCCACCTAACACCTAAAATATACATATGTGTACAGTTCATCGTTTCAGAACTGGAAAGGGAGTTTGTTTTTTTCCTTCTCCCTCAGCTGCCTTTGTCCTACCTGAGGCACATTGCTGCCATATAATGAGAGACGGCGCGGCAGGATGGCAAGATGAAATCTTTAAGCACAAATGAGTGAGTGTAGAGAGACGAGCCGGAGAGTTCACTGCTTATATAATGTCTCCAAGAGCTATCTGAGCAGTGCGAAATGGCAGCGAGAAAGAGAGAGACTAATTAGCCCCCCGGAGTGCCTTCAGATGTACAGTCTGTATCTGCGAGAAGGGGGCTTATATTTCATCCAATCAGAAGCCAAATGTAGCGCCAATGACTTTATTAATGGAATTTTGTCTTGTTTCTTTTTTTTTTTTTTTTTCTGAGGACTCATTTAAATTCACATTGTGTGAATACGACCTTTGAGACTTGGCAGGCTGACCGCGTTGCGTCAAACTAACACCTGTTACCCGAATCATCGCCAGACAATATGCAGTCCCCGTGTCTGGAGCAGTTCCCATTGTTGCCGGACGATACGAACTATGTGCGCCTAGATGATCTGCGGCTGGATTTCTGGATTATTTAATGAGGCCTCACACCGATCAGCCATTATATGCAAAGTTCAAAGGTGTCAAAAGCAACCAATTGCATTTCTTGTATCGTCAGCTTCCCCATGACTGCAATCAACAGTGAACCTGGCAATCTTAAAATAACGGCCTGGTCCCTTTGTTACCCCACCACCCATCCTAAGCAGTGCCTACAGGGTTTGCTCAATGCAACACAATACAAATACCGAGCTTTGTGGTCCACATTTTTCATCCGTTATGAAACAGGCTGCCTTGATGCAATGCATCCCACAGACCACCAATGTAAGGGACATTATTCCCACAGACCACCAATGTAAGGGACATTCTTCCCACCGATCACCAATGTAAGGAACATTCTTCCCACCGATCACCAATGTAAGGGACATTCTTCCCACTGATCACCAATGTAAGGGACATTCTTCTCACTGATCACCAATGTAAGGAACATTCTTCTCACTGATCACCAATGTAAGGGACATTCTTCCCACTGATCACCAATGTAAGGAACATTCTTCCCACTGATCATCAATGTAAGGAACATTCTTCCCACCGATCACCAATGTAAGGAACATTCTTCCCACCGATCACCAATGTAAGGGACATTCTTCCCACCGATCACCAATGTAAGGGACATTCTTCCCACTGATCACCAATGTAAGGGACATTCTTCCCACTGATCACCAATGTAAGGGACATTCTTCTCACTGATCACCAATGTAAGGGACATTCTTCCCACTGATCACCAATGTAAGGGGAATTCTTCCTGATTGATTATCAATCTAAGGGGCAGTCTTCCTAATGATTTCTAATTTAGGGGCATTATTTTCAGTGATCATCACACTAATACACCATAAGCTGTTTTAGTAATTATTATAGGGGGTTCCCTGAGACTGTAAATTTACTTCCATGTTAATAACCTGAGAAAGGCCGGCCTAGACAGTCACTGACTAAAGCTCCAGAATATATTTTTAGTAATGGTGGTCTTCAAATCCACAAACAGGTTTTCTTTTTTATTTCCTACATTTTTTTTTTTGGGCTGTGGAAATTAACTATTAATTCCTCGATTAATCATAAATTTTTTTGACCGACCAAAATTCTTTTGATTGGTACTCACCTCTCCGCCGGCTTCTGGGTCTTGAGTGAGTTCCGTCGGAGATCCAGGGACATCACGGACACCGGCGGGGCTTGCCGTGTCCATCTGAAGGGCTCCTTTGCTGTGCCTTCATATCTGCAAGCCGACGGGACCTTACTATCTGCCACACGCAAGGGCTGTTACACTTCCCTCTATCAGCCTGGGATTCTACAGCCATCCACTGGGAGTTGTGATAGTTCCCTTCACGGGACATCTACATGCCGACAGACTGATGTGAACCCCTCCTCATCTGGATTCAGCAGTGGTATCGTTGTACACATTTTTATACCAGTATCATACTTGGCTACACGTTTTTATGACTGCTTTTTTCTACCGTTTGGTATTACATTTTTACAGTTTATGTAGATACATCGATTTTATCTCCAGTGCAAAATTTATTTTGTTACCTACCGTATTTATCGGCGTATACCGCGCGCCAGCGTATAACGCGCACCCCAAGCTTAGAAGGGAAGTTTAATGAAAAAAAAACGTACGTATTGAATGCTTGTCGGTGCAGCCTTGTCGGTGTCCATCTGCTGTCTTGCCCGGCGTCCATCGGCAGCCTTGTCCGGCGTCCGTCTGCGGCCTTGCGCAGAGTCCATCCAGCCTTGTGGGTGTCCATCTGCGGCTTTGGAGGTGTCCATCTGCACCTTGCCCAAGGTTGCAGCATTGTGTATTTTTGAGTTTGGCGCCTCAGCCGAGCTGTACAGAGCCGGATTTCCTGTGTGTTCGGCTCTTCTCGGCTTCTCTCGCGGTCCTGCCCGGTCCCGCCCCTTGGCCCGTATGACGGTCACCACAGCAGTCCAATGGCGGGACATAAAGGCTAGGAGGCGGGACGGGGCATGACTGCAGGCAGAGCCGAGCGTGGCCGAGCCTAGCCACGTGCGCAGTACACTCAGCTGGGTCAGAGGCGTTGCTAGGGGGTGCGGGGGGTGCGGTCCGCACCGCGTGACACCCGTTATAGGGATGACACCATCCCGTTTTTTTTTGTTTGTTTTTTTAGCTGACATGCCCAGCCTGCCCTGTGCAATCCCAGCCTGCCCTCTACCATCCCAGACTGCTCTGTGCCACCCCAGCCTGCCCTGTACCACCCAGCCTGCCCTGTATCACCCAGCCTGCCCTGTACCACCCCAGCCTGCCCTGTACCACCCCAAACAGCCCTATACCACCCCAGCCTGCCCTGTACCCCCCAAACAGCCCTGTACCACCCCAGCCTGCCCTGTACCACCCAGCCTGCCCTGTGCCACCACAGCCTGCCCTGTTCCACCCCAGCCTGCGCTGTACCACCTCAAACTTTCCCATGCCACCCCAACTTGCCCTGTGCCACCCTAACTTGCCCTGTACCACCACAATCTGCCCTATGCCAACATAACTTGCCCTATACCACCCCAACTTGCCCAATGCCACCCTAACTTGCTCTGTACCACCCCAACCTTTCCCATGCCATCCCAACTTGCCCTATGCCACCCTAACTTACACTATACCACTCCAACCTGCCCTGTACCACCCTAACTTGCCCTATACCACCCCAACCTGCCCTATGCAACCCTAACTTGCCCTATACCACCCCAAACTACCCTATATCACCCCAACATGCCCTATACCACCTTAACCTGTCCTATACCACCCCACTACACCAACCTGCCACTATACCACTCTATACTACCCTAACCTGCCACTATACTGCCCTATACTATCATTTACAGGGGCTGGTTTGGGGTGCGCCCCGTGCCCGTGCGCTGCCTGCTTGGTGCTGGGCAGCCTAGACAGCCTAGACAGCCATGTTTTACCGCACCGGGTGACACCAACCCTAGTGACGCCACTGGGCTCGGTCTATGTCAGCGGCGCTCAGAGACAGCGGGGATCGGCGTATAAGGCGCACCCACGATTTCCCCTGATTTTAAAGGGAAAAAAGTGCTCGTTATATGCCGATAAATACGGTACTTGAAGACTATAAAAGTTGTAATGCTATTCCCATCGAGCGCTGCCTTTGTGTGTTTTTTGTATCCTGCTATCCATTTTTCCAGTGGTCGGTAGCTGCACTGGGAATCAGCCTGCAAGGAGATCAGCTAAAAGTAGTCGGATCTGTATGTGTTAATCGAGATTAGTCAATTAATCGATAAAAAAAAAAAAAGATTAATCGAATACAAAAATTTGAATCAGTAACAGCCCTATTTTTTTTTTTACTATTTGTGACAAACTGATTGGGAAGAAGGTCTGCCCCATGGAGGAGAGAGGGATTGTGATTTGCGGTGGTGTGTCGATTGTGTTTACTCAGAACAGAACTCAAAATGGACAAAAAGTAAATAATTGCTGCCGCCTCTCGATGTATTATATTCCCATCCAGCAATGTCCCTGAGCGATCATCTCCGGTGACTCACCGCCACTCACTCCTCTCCCACTTCATATCCGTCTTCTCATTTTTCTTTCTGCTTCCATTTCCGTATTTATTTTTCTTTTGCTTTATTAGAATGTATTCCGCTGTTCCCTTTACCGCTTAGACCCCATCATAACTTATGAGACAGAAATACTGCTTTATGGGGAGACTGCTTATTATGTGCCTGTCTGTCATACATCAATGTGTATACATGATGCCGAGCAATATCAGGCAATGCCACGGAAATATTATATTCTTAAAGGGCACCTGTCTTTCTGTCACAGGGTTTCAGCTGTCACCCATCTCAAGGGACAGTTTCATGGTTTGAAAATTCCTTCTTGGAAGCGTCGCCCTTGAAGTTGTCACTGGTTCATAAATTATATAAAACTTTTTTTTCCCCTAAGAACGGAAGCAGTGGGTAATGTCTCTGACTATGGAATTGCTGAAAGGCATATGGGATTTTTTTTTTTATTATTGTGGCAGTTCTAGATTGCGGGCACCAATTTTTTTTATTTATGACCACCAATGACTTGCAGTAGGAAATGTGAATCAGATAATCAAGTCGTAACAAAGACAATGGTCAGAGCTGAAGGGGCTAGCTAGATGTGTTTTGCACGGGAAGTGACCAGGAGGCATTAGGCAGACTGGTAGCACAGGCACCAGTCAGGGAAGGAGGCATTAGGCAGACTGGTAATACAGACAGCAGTCAGCAAAAGGAGGCATTAGGCAGACTGGTAATACAGGCAGCAGTCAGGGAAGGAGGCATTAGGATGACTGGTAGCACAGGCAGCAGTCAGGGAAGGAGGCATCAGACAGACTGGTAGCACAGGCAGCAGTCAGGGAAGGAGGCATCAGACAGACTGGTAGCACAGGCAGCAGTCAGGGAAGGATGCATTAGGCAGACTGGTAGCACAGGCAGCAGTCAGGTTAGGATGCATTAGGCAGACTGGTAGCACAGGCAGCAGTCAGGGTAGGAGGCATTGGGCAGACTGGTAATACAGGCAGCAGCCAGGGAAGGATGCATCAAAAAGACTGGTAGCACCAGCAGCAGTCAGGAAAGGAGGCATCAGACAGACTGGTAGCACAGGCAGCAGTCAGGGAAGGAGGCATTAGGCAGACTGGTAGCACAGGCAGCAGTCAGGGTAGGAGGCATCAGACAGACTGGTAATACAGGCAGCGGTCAGGGAAGGAGGCATCAGACAGACTGGTAGCACAGGCAGCAGTCAGGGAAGGAGGCATCAGACAGACTGGTAGCACAGGCAGCAGTCAGGGAAGGATGCATTAGGCAGACTGGTAGCACAGGCAGCAGTCAGGTTAGGATGCATTAGGCAGACTGGTAGCACAGGCAGCAGCCATGAAAGGAGACATCACACAGACTGGTAGCACAGGCAGCAGTAGGAAAGGAGGCATCAGACAGACTGATAGCACAGGCAGCAGTCAGGAAAGGATGCATTAGGCAGACTGGTAGCACAGGCAGCAGTCAGGGAATGATGCATTAGGCAGACTGGTAGCACAGGCTGCAGCCAGGGTAGGAGGCATTAGGCAGACTTGTAGCACAGGCAGCAGTCAGGGAAGGAGGCATCAGACAGACTGGTAGCACAGGCAGCAGTCAGGGTAGGAGGCATTGGGCAGACTGGTAGCACAGGCAGCAGTCAGGTTGGGAGGCATCAGACAGACTGGTAGCACAGGCAGCAGTCAGGGAAGAAGGCATCAGACAGACTGGTAGCACAGGCAGCAGTCAGGGAAGAAGGCATCAGACAGACTGGTAGCACAGGCAGCAGTCAGGGAAGAAAGCATCAGACAGACTGGTAGCAGAGTCAGCAGTCAGGTTAGGATGCATCAGACAGACTGGTTAGCACAGGCAACAGTCAGGGTAGAAGGCATTGGGCAGACTGGTAGCACAGGCAGCAGTAAGGTTAGGAGGCATCACAAAGACTGGTAGCACAGGTACCAGTCAGGGTAGGAGGCATCAGACAGACTGATAGCACAGGCAGCAGTCAGGGAAGGATGCATTTGGCAGACTGGTAGCACAGGCAGCAGTCAGGGAAGGATGCATTAGGCAGACTGGTAGCACAGGCAGCAGTCAGGCAAGGAGGCATTAGGCAGACTGGTAGCACAGGCAGCAGTCAGGCAAGAAGGCATCAGACAGACTGGTAGCACAGGCAGCAGTCAGGGAAGGAGGCATTGGGCAGACTGGTAGCACAGGCGGCAGTCAGGTTAGGAGGCATCAGACAGACTGGTAGCACAGGCAGCAGTCAGGGTAGGAGGCATCAGACAGACTGGTAGCACAGGCAGCAGTCAGGGTAGGAGGCAATGGGCAGACTGGTAGCACAGGCAGCAGTCAGGGAAGGAAGCATTGGGCAGACTGGTAGCACAGGCAACAGTCAGGGAAGGAAGCATTGGGCAGACTGGTAGCACAGGCAGCAGTCAGGCAAGGAGACATCAGACAGACTGGTAGCACAGGCAGCAGTCAGGGAAGAAGGCATCAGACAGACTGGTAGCACAGGCAGCAGTCAGGGAAGAAGGCATCAGACAGACTGGTAGCACAGGCAGCAGTCAGGGTAGGAGGCATTGGGCAAACTGGTAGCACAGGCAGCAGTCAGGTTAGGAGGCATCAGACAGACTGGTTAGCACAGGCAGCAGTCAGGGTAGAAGGCATTGGGCAGACTGGTAGTACAGGCAGCAGTCAGGTTAGGAGGCATCACACAGACTGGTAGCACAAGTAGCAGTCAGGGTAGGAGGCATCAGACAGACTGGTAGCACAGGCAGCGGTCATGGTAGGAGGCATCAGACAGACTGGTAGCACAGGCAGCAGTCGGGAAAGGAGGCATCAGACAGACTGGTAGCACAGGCAGCAGTCAGGGTAGGAGGCATTAGGCAGACTGGTAATACAGGCAGAAGCCAGGGAAGAATGCATCAAAAAGACTGGTAGCACAGGCAGCAGTCGGGAAAGGAGGCATCAGACAGACTGGTAGCACAGGCAGCAGTCAGGTTAGGATGCATTAGGCAGACTGGTAGCACAGGCAGCAGTCAGGGTAGGAGGCATTAGGTAGACTGGTAATACAGGCAGCAGCCAGGGAAGGATGCATCAAAAAGACTGGTATTACAGGCAGCAGTCAGGAAAGGAGGCAGCAGTCAGACTGGTAGCTCAGGCAGCAGTCAGGGTAGGAGGCATCAGACAGACTGGTAGCACAGGCAGCAGTCATGGTAGGAGGCATCAGACAGACTGGTAGCACAGGCAGCAGTCGGGAAAGGAGGCATCAGACAGACTGGTAGCACAGGCAGCAGTCAGGGAAGGAGGCATTAGGCAGACTGGTAGCACAGGCAGCAGTCAGGGTAGGAGGCATTAGGCAGACTGGTAATACAGGCAGCAGCCAGGGTAGGAGGCATCAGGTAGTCTGGTAATACAGGCAGCAGCCAGGGAAGGATGCATCAAAAAGACTGGTATCACAGGCAGCAGTCGGGAAAGGAGGTATCAGACAGACTGGTAGCACAGGCAGCAGTCAGGGAAGAAGACATCAGACAGACTGGTAGCACAGGCAGCAGTCAGGGAAGAAGGCATCAGACAGACTGGTAGCACAGGCAGCAGTCAGGGTAGGAGGCATTGGGCAGACTGGTAGCACAGGCAACAGTCAGGTTAGGAGGCATCAGACAGACTGGTAGCACAGGCAGCAGTCAGGGTAGAAGGCAACAGACAGACTGGTAGCACAGGCAGCAGTCAGGGAAGAAGGCATCAGACAGACTGGTAGCACAGGCAGCAGTCAGGGTAGGAGGCATCAGACAGACTGGTAGCACGGGCAGCAGTCATGGTAGGAGGCATCAGACAGACTGGTAGCACAGGCAGCAGTCGGGAAAGGGGGCATCAGACAGACTGGTAGCAAGGCAGCAGTCAGGGAAGGAGGCATTAGGCAGACTGGTAGCACAGGCAGCAGTCAGGGAAAGAGGCATTAGGCAGACTGGTAGCACAGGCAGCAGTCAGGGTGGAAGGCATTGGACAGACTGGTAGCACAGGCAGCAGTCAGGGAAGGAGGCATCAGACAGACTGGTAGCACAGGCAGCAGTCAGGCTAGGAGGCATCGGACAGACTGGTAGCACAGGCAGCAGTCAGGGAAGGAGGCATTGGACAGACTGGTAGCACAGGCAGCAGTCAGGTTAGGAGGCATCAGACAGACTGAAAGCACAGGCAGCAGTCAGGCTAGGAGGCATTAGGATGACTGGTAGCACAGGCAGCAGTCAGGCTAGGAGGCAGCAGACAGACTGGTAGCACAGGCAGCAGTCAGGGAAGGAGGCATCAGACAGACTGGTAGCACAGGCAGCAGTCAGGCTAGGAGGCATCGGACAGACTGGTAGCACAGGCAGCAGTCAGGGTAGGAGGCATCAGACAGACTGGTAGCACAGGCAGCAGTCAGGGAAGGAGGCATTGGACAGACTGGTAGCACAGGCAGCAGTCAGGTTAGGAGGCATCAGACAGACTGAAAGCACAGGCAGCAGTCAGGCTAGGAGGCATTGGACAGACTGGTAGCACAGGCAGCAGTCAGGCTAGGAGGCAGCAGACAGACTGGTAGCACAGGCAGCAGTCAGGGAAGGAGGCATCAGACAGACTGGTAGCACAGGCAGCAGTCAGGCTAGGAGGCATCAGACAGACTGGTAGCACAGGCAGCAGTCAGAGTGGAAGGCATCAGACAGACTGGTAGCACAGGCAGTAGTCAGAGTGGAAGGCATCAGACAGACTGGTAGCACAGGCAGTAGTCAGAGTGGAAGGCATCAGACAGACTGGTAGCACAGGCAGTAGTCAGAGTGGAAGGCATCAGACAGACTGGTAGCACAGGCAGCAGTCAGGGAAGAAGGCATTAGACAGACTGGTAATACAGGCAGCAGTCAGGGAAGGAGGCATTAGACAGAAAATTTCCTTTAGTAACTCTTTAAACTTTCTAAATGTAGGACTGAATTCTCTTTACCTATTGAAAGGGGATGTTGTAGGGAGTTGGGGGGATAGTTAATGTTTTGCTTTTGTTTTTCTGGCAAGATACATTATTATAGCAAAAAGTACAAAATATTGAATTGTTTTCAACATTGTTGCTCTATTTTTGTTTATAGCGCAAAAAATAAAAACCGCAGAGGTGATCAAATACCACCAAATAAAAGCTATATTTGTGAGGAAAAAAAGGACATCAATTTTGTTTGGGAGCCACGTCGCACGACGGCGCAATTGTCAGTTAAAGCAAAGCAGTGCCAAATCGCAAAAAATACTCTGGTCAGGAAGGGGGTAAATTCTTCCGGGACTGAAGTGGTTAAACATTCGTAGTATAGTCGATAAGCAAGCATCGTCTTCTCTGCATTATGTCTGTGAGCACAGTTCCCTTCACTACTCCTCCTAAATGTACGCGTCTAATGAGTACATTGTGAGTTTTAATGTACCGTAGCACCCACCTCAGAGAGAGAACTTCTTCAACATGCGGGAACCTTGCAATTGGGATCTCATTGGAATGAAGGTAATAGCTGAGCTCCAGGGAAATGAGTTCAGACAATTAGTGGTAATTATGATCCTGAGCTCAGATACAACCTGCGCACAGAGCCGGTTGAGGAGCAACATTGCCTTGTCGTGATGCAGGTTTATATTCTAAGGATCAGAGTAATGGAAGCCATGCATGACCCGTGGTCTGATGTAATGAATACAATGACCTTAGGTTTGCTGCACCTCAAACTTCATCTTTGGTTGAAAGGCATATTCCACCTTCCACAAAAAATGAATAAACGCACTCAGATTGAATAAACTGCATCCATAGGCATGTGCAGGGGGTGTGCCAGGTGTGCCTGGGCACACCCTAATCCATGCGTGCGGTGATGATTCACCCTATTGCCTGGGCTTCCCCCTGTGTTGTGGCAGGCGTCCCAATACTTTTGGTAATATATGTATATACCAGCCCTCAAATGTTTGCATTTTTCGAGTGGTAAATGAGGGCTGGCCAGGAGCTGGGCTACCTGGGAGTGGGGGGGGGGGGGCAAGCACTACTGGCAGGTGGGATTAATCAGGAGCCGTCCTCCCAGCGATCGTCCCTGTGGAAGAGAGCATGGAGTTAGAGGAGAGCCACGGGGTCGCAGAGCAATATAACACTATACAGGCACAGGATCAGGAGGGGGCGGGGCTATGTGTGAGACAGCGAGCAGAGCGGAGAACAGCCTGTTATACTGCGCTATGATCCCATGGCTCTCATCTTCCTCCAGTCATGATCCAGCCGCCCTCTCACCTCCTCCACCCTGGCAAGGCTGAAATGGGGGCACAGTGAGGCTGCAATGGGGGCACAGGCTGCAATGTGTGGCACAGTGGGGTTGCAATGGTGGCACAGTGAGGCTGCAACGGGGGCACAGTGAGACTGCAATGAGGCACAGGCTTCAATGTGTGGCACAGTGAGGCTGCAATGGGGGCACAGTAAAGCTGCAATAAGGGAACAGACTGCAATGGGGGCACAGTGAGGCTGCAATGAGGCACAGGCTTTAATGTGTGGCACAGTGAGGCTGCAATGGGGGCACAGTAAAGCTGCAATGTGTGGCACAGTGAAGCTGCAATAAGGGCACAGACTGCAATGGGAGCACAGTGAGGCTGCAATGTGTGGCATGATGATGCTGCAATGTGTGGCATGGTTGGGCTATAATGGGGGCACGGTGAGGCTGCAATGATGGCACGGTGAGGCTGCAATATGGGACACGGTGAGGCTGCAATGGGGGCACAGTGAGGATGCAATGATGGCACAGTGAGCCTGCAATATGGGGCACAGTGAGGCTGCAATGTGGGGCAAGGTGAGGCTGCAATGTAGGGCATGGTGAGACTGCAATGTTGGCATGGTGAGGCTGCAATGGGTCCGCAGTGAGACTGCAATGGGGGCACATTAAGGCTGCAATGGGGGCACAGTGAGGCTGCAATGTTGGCATGGTGAGGCTGCAATGGGGCCACGGTGAGACTGCAATGGGGGAACATTAAGGCTGCAATGGGGGCATGGTGGGGCTGCAATGGGGGCACGGTGGGGCTGCAATGGGGGCACGGTGAGGCTGCAATGGGGCCACGGTGAGACTGCAATGGGGGAACATTAAGGCTGCAATGGGGGCATGGTGAGGCTGCAATGGGGCCACGGTGAGACTGCAATGGGGGAACATTAAGGCTGCAATGGGGGCATGGTGGGGCTGCAATGGGGCCACAGTGAGACTGCAATGGGGGCACATTAAGGCTGCAATGGGGGCACATTAAGGCTGCAATGGGGGCACAGTGAGGCTGCAATGTTGGCATGGTGAGGCTGCAATGGGGCCACGGTGAGACTGCAATGGGGGAACATTAAGGCTGCAATGGGGGAACATTAAGGCTGCAATGGGGGCACGGTGAGGCTGCAATGGGGGCACGGTGAGGCTGCAATGGGGGCACAGTGAGGCTGCAATGATGGCACAGTGAGGCTGCAATGTGGGGCACGGTGAGGTTGCAATGTTGGCACGGGTAGGGGTAGGGTGGGGCAACTGGTGGCGAGTAACCCTTGAGGCCTGGCTAGTAGCTCAGGACTTGAATTTTTAAGCCCTGTATACTGCAATAAGGGCATAGACTGCAATGGGAGCACAGTGAGGCTGCAATGTGTGGCATGATGATGCTGCAATGTGTGGCATGGTTGGGCTATAATGGGGGCACGGTGAGGCTGCAATGATGGCACGGTGAGGCTGCAATATGGGACACGGTGAGGCTGCAATGGGGGCACAGTGAGGATGCAATGATGGCACAGTGAGCCTGCAATATGGGGCACAGTGAGGCTGCAATGTGGGGCAAGGTGAGGCTGCAATGTAGGGCATGGTGAGACTGCAATGTTGGCATGGTGAGGCTGCAATGGGTCCGCAGTGAGACTGCAATGGGGGCACATTAAGGCTGCAATGGGGGCACAGTGAGGCTGCAATGTTGGCATGGTGAGGCTGCAATGGGGCCACGGTGAGACTGCAATGGGGGAACATTAAGGCTGCAATGGGGGCATGGTGGGGCTGCAATGGGGGCACGGTGGGGCTGCAATGGGGGCACGGTGAGGCTGCAATGGGGCCACGGTGAGACTGCAATGGGGCAACATTAAGGCTGCAATGGGGGCATGGTGAGGCTGCAATGGGGCCACGGTGAGACTGCAATGGGGGAACATTAAGGCTGCAATGGGGGCATGGTGGGGCTGCAATGGGGCCACAGTGAGACTGCAATGGGGGCACATTAAGGCTGCAATGGGGGCACATTAAGGCTGCAATGGGGGCACAGTGAGGCTGCAATGTTGGCATGGTGAGGCTGCAATGGGGCCACGGTGAGACTGCAATGGGGGAACATTAAGGCTGCAATGGGGGAACATTAAGGCTGCAATGGGGGCACGGTGAGGCTGCAATGGGGGCACGGTGAGGCTGCAATGGGGGCACAGTGAGGCTGCAATGATGGCACAGTGAGGCTGCAATGTGGGGCACGGTGAGGTTGCAATGTTGGCACGGGTAGGGGTAGGGTGGGGCAACTGGTGGCGAGTAACCCTTGAGGCCTGGCTAGTAGCTCAGGACTTGAATTTTTAAGCCCTGTATACTATATATATAAACACATACACACGCGTGTGTTTGACCTTCAGCATAAACGGTGAACCTGGATGATGCCTGAACAAAGATGTTGCCGTCTTTCTGAAGGGAAAATCAGACGAAGCATCATCAGGGGAGGACCGTCATCTCTATGAGAAGTAATACATACCTGGAAGTGTTACACATTACATTGCATGCATGGACTTATCATGAGACAATATATCAGATGATAGGTCTACTTTGCCTTTGCGGTCTGGTGGGGATTTCATTTTATTTTTCTAGGGACTGAAGACACCGCGTATATGAAGGCACGTGAGATGCAGCCAGTCCCGGCAATCTCGGTGGCGATTAGATCCTGATTGCGGCCTGTGACAGGCGGTGATAATGATTACACATGACACGTGTAGCACTGGTCCTCTGACAGTTCCTCTCTCGGCAGTAATAGGATCTGCGCGCTCCCCGCACATTGATCTGTTTGTTGAACTCTCGAGGAAAATGACTTGTGAGAAGTCTCATTATCGTCACGCAATTTATGGAGGTTAATATTGTCACTGCGTATCATATTCACACCGCGGCGGCCTGCACTCTATGGCGTCTATGGAAATGTATGCAACTAAGGCAGAAAACCGGATCAGGTTTGTCGCGCTCGGCTGGTTCCAAGAGATTAATATTGTTTCCCCTTTTTTTCTTGTTCATTTAAAGATTAGTCGTCTCTGCCTGGCTTATGTCAGGACGTTTGCATATTTTATTATTTTTAGGGTTAAAGCTGAAGTTTAATCTGCTTATATTTTGCCTTGCTTCATTTCCTTGCTCATCAACATGCTAATGACAGTTTTAACCACTTGAGACCCGCACTATTGACAAAAGACGTCCACAGCGCGGCTCTCAAGTGCCAAGTGTACGTCTTTGGACGTCTTTTTAAAAGCATCACCCGCGCGCGCCTCTGGGGGGCGCGCAGCGGGTAAACACTGTCCCGGTGCATCGCTGGGGAGCCGATGCGTGTACCTGGCGGCCGCGATGTCCGCCGGGTACACGCGATCGTCGGGAACACAGCAGGGACGTGGAGCTCTGTGTGTAATGATGGGGTGTAAACACAGAGCTCCACGTGCTGTCAGAGGAGAGGAGACCGATCTGTGTCCCTTGTACATAGGGACACAGCATCGGTCACCTCCCCCAGTCACCCCCTCCCCCCACACAATTAGAACACACCCAGGTTACACATTTAACCCCTTCCTCACCCCCCTAGTGTTAACCCCTTCACTGCCAGTCACATTTATACAGTAATTAGTGCATTTTTATAGCACTGATCGCTGTATAAATGTGAATGGTCCCAAATTTGTGTCAAAAGTGTCCAATACGTCCGCCGCAATATCGCAGTCCCAATAAAAATCGCAGATCGCCGCCATTACTAGTAAAAAAAAAATCATGAAAAAAATCATAATTCTGTTCCCCATTTTGTAGGCGCTATAACTTTTGCGCAAACCAGTCGCTTATTGCGATTTTTTTTTTTTTTTACAAAAATACGTCGAAAAATACGTATCGGCCTTAACTGAGAAAAAAAATAGTTTTTAAAAAAAAAAAATGGGATATTTATTATAGCAACAAGTAAAAAATATATATATATTTTTTAAATTGTCGCTCTTTTTTTGTTTATGGCGCAAAAAATAAAAACCGCAGAGGTGATCAAATACCACCAAAAGAAAGCTCTATTTGTGGGGAAAAAAGGACGTCAATTTTGTTTGGGAGCCACGTCGAACGACCGCGCAAATGTCAGTTAAAGCGACACAGTGCCGGAAGCTGAAATTTCGCCTGGGCACGAAGGGGGTTTATGTGCCCAGTAAGCAAGTGGTTAAATAAAACCGGTTTTCTATGCAGGCCGATCATGATGGGAGGGGGCCAGCAGGGTGAAGTATAGATCAGGAGCCTTCTGTATTGTCAGCCACGGTATGATGTCATAGGTAGAAGGACAAATCAAAAGTCTCCTGGCCTGCTAGTCAATGTATGATGTCATAGGTGGAAGGACAAATCAAAAGTCTCCTGGCCTGCTAGTCAATGTATGATGTCATGGGTGGAGGGGCCGAATCGTGAGTCTTCGGCCCTGTCAGTCAAGGTTTGATGTCATGGGTGGAGGGACAGATTAGAAGTTTTCTGGCCTGTCAGTCAAGGTATGATGTCATGGGTGGAGGGACAGATCAGAGGTCTCCTGGATTGTTAGTTAATATATGATGTCATTAGAGGTATGATGTCATAGGTGGTGGGACAAGTAAGGAATTTTTTTGGCCTGTAGTCGAGGAAAGATATCATGGGTGGTGGGACAAATCAAGAGTCTCCTGGTCTGCTAGTCCTTGTAGGATTTCATGGGTAGAGGGACAGATCAGGAGTCTCCTAGACTGTCAGTCACTGTATGATGTCATTGATGGAAGGACAGATCAGGAGCCATCTGCCCTGTCAGTCAAGGTTTGATGTCATGGGTGGTGGGACAAATCAGTTAAAGCATGATGTCATGGGTAAGCAATACATAAGAGGTCTCCTGGATTGTGAGTTAATATATGACATCATGGGTGGAGGGACAGATTAGAAGTTTCCTGGTCTGCTAGTCAATGTATGATGTCATGGGTGGACGGACACATCGGGAGTCTCCTGCACTGTCAGTCAAGGTTTGATGTCATGGGTGGAGGGACAGATTAGAAGTTTCATGGCCTGTCAGTCAACGTATGATGTCATGGCAAGAGGGGCAGATCAGAGGTCTCCTGGATTGTCAGTTAATATATGATGTCATTAGAGGTATGATGTCATAGGTGGTGGGACAAGTAAGGAATTTTTTTGGCCTGTAGTCAAGGAAAGATATCATGGGTGGTGGGACAAATCAAGAGTCTCCTGGTCTGCTAGTCCTTGTATGATTTCATGGGTAGAGGGACAGATCAGGAGTCTCCTAGACTGTCAGTCACTGTATGATGTCATGTATGGAAGGACAGATCAGGAGTCATCTGCCCTTTCAGTCAAGGTTTGATGTCATGGGTAAGCAATACATCAGAGGTCTCCTGGATTGTGAGTTAATAAATGACATCATGGAAGCATGGACAGATCAGAAGTCTCCTGGATGGTCAGTCAAGGTATGATATCATGGGTAGAGGTACAGATCAGGAGTCTCCTGAATTGTGAGTCAAGGTATGATATCATGTCTAGAGGTACAGACCTGGAGTCTCCTGAATTGTGAGTCAAGGTATGATATCATGGGTAGAGGTACAGATCAGGAGTCTCCTGAATTGTGCGAGTCAAGGTATGATATCATGGGTAGAGGTACAGATCAGGAGTCTCCTGAATTGTGCGAGTCAAGGTATGATATCATGGGTAGAGGTACAGATCAGGAGTCTCCTTGATTGCCAGTCAAGGTATGATGTGATGGGTGGTAGGACAGATCAGGATTTTTTTTGGCCTGACAGTCAAGGTATGATTTTATGGGTGGAGGAACACATTGGGAGTCTCCTGCCCTGTCAGTCAAGGTTTGATGTCATGGGTGGTGGGAAAAATCAGTTAAAGCATGATGTCATGGGTAAGCAATACATCAGAGGTCTCCTGGATTGCGAGTTAATATATGACATCATGGAAGCATGGACAGATCAGGAGTTTCCTGGATTGCGAGTTAATATATGACATCATGGGTGGAGGGACAGATCAGGAGTCTCCTGGATTGTCAGTCAAGGTATGATGTCATGGGTAGAGGTACAGATCGGGTGTCTCCTGGATTGTCAGTCAAGGTATGATGTCATGGGTAGAGGTACAGATCAGGAGTCTCCTGGCCTATCAGTCTAGGTATGATGTAATGTCAGTCAAAGTATAATCTCCTGGGTGGAGGGACAGATCATGAGTCTCCTGGCCTATCAGTCTAGGTATGATGTAATGGGTGGAGGGACAGATCTCGAGTCTCCTGGATTGTCAGTCAACATTTGATGTCATGGGTGGAGGGACAGATCTTGAGTCTCCTGGCCTGTAGGCCAAGATATGATATCAAGTCACATGACAAGTCACATGCCCGATGAAGGGGTCCTGCGTAGCTTCGAAGCGTTACGATTTGCTGTAATGTTGTGATCGCTGAATAAAGCTTTGGACCCATTTTTGAAGATCTTGGTGTGCTGGTGACATCTCTCTATCTATTTACGGTTCCAGTCACTTCAGTACCCTCTTACATACACAGCCATCTCTACAGGAACATGTGGGTTGGGAATAGTGCGTTGAGACATTTCAGGAGTCTCCTGGCCTGTCAGTCAAGGTATGATGTTATGGGTGGTGGGACAGATCAGGAGTCTCCTGGCCTTCAATCAAGGTCAATTTTCCATGGGTGGTGGGACAGATCAGGAGTCTTCTGGCCTTCAATCAAGGTCAATTTTCCATGGGTGGTGGGACAGATCTGGAGTCTTCTGGATTGTAAATCAATGTTTAATTTGTCTCCTATTGATTTTAAACGGGGTGTGGATTTGGTCCCCCAACTTCTGAAATGTCCGGAACCCTCATAAGTTTGGCTCTTGCCTACTGGAAATTACTTTTGAAATGACATTCACATGTTAAAGATTCGTTGAGATTTCACTGTTTGGGTTAACATCTCCTTTAACATACAGTACAGTGAAACCTTGGATTACGATCATAATCCGTTCCAGGAGAATGCTTGTAATCCAAAGCACTCGCATATCAAAGCGAGTTTCCCCATAGAAGTCAATGGAAACTAAGAAAATTTGTTACGCATTATGGCATGCAATACCGCATGTGGCCAGAGGTAGGGGAGTGCCGGAGAGCCTCGGAAATACTCAGAAAGGCTCGGTGACAGCTCGGCTGAACTCGGAAAACCGTGAAAAGGTATTTCCGACCGGAGCCGCTCAGAAAGGTATTTCCGACCGGCTCCGTACCTCTGGACAAATGCGGTACCGCACGCCCCATTATCATTGAATTCTGCTTGTTTTGCAAGACAACACTCGCAAACTAAGAGTCAGAATTCTTTTAGAAAAGTTGCTCGTTATTCAAAATGCTCTAGGGGCAGGGGCCCCTGTTATGTTCTCTGCGCTTTGAACAACCAGGCGGAAGCGGCTCCGGCTCCTCTCCTCTTTCTTACCCAGCACAGGTAGGCTGCAATGGGGACGCTGGCTACAATATGGGGACGCTGGCTGCAATATAGGGACACTGGCTGCAATATGGGGACACTGGCTGCAATATGGGGATGCTGGCTGCAATATGGGGACACTGGCTGCAATATGGGGACACTGGCTGCAATATGGGGATGCTGGCTGCAATATGGGGATGCTGGCTGCAATGGGGACGCTGGCTGCAATATGGGGATGTTGGCTGCAATATGGGGACGCTGGCTGCAATGGGGACGCTGGCTGCAATATGGGGACACTGACTGCAATGGGGACGCTGGCTGCAATGGGGACACTGGCTGCAATGGGGACACGTGGCTGCACTGGGGACACGTGGCTGCACTGGGGACACGTGGCTGCACCCGGGACACGTGCTGCATTGGTAGACATGGGCAGGCTGCATTTTTGGGCACAAATAAAGTTGTTGTAAATATACATTTTTATAACTTAAAGGGTCACTAAAGGATTTTTTTTTGCCTAAAATTAATGTCTGCAAGGTAGACAGACAGAATAGTTTAATGATTCTGTTAAAAAACGAGTAAATACCTATTAAATTCCTTCATCTATATCACCTCCGGCATTCAAGTTTCTGTTCTCTCATTCACTTCCTGGTTTGCATCGCTCGTTCATGTAAGAACTACATTTCCCAGTATGCATTGCGGCACGCCCAGTAATTCACACCTCCTTGAAGTCTCTAACACGTAGAGAGCGTCCTGCCGCACAGATGTAGTCCCCAGGAGGGGGTGAGCACGGTGGTGAGTAACAATCAGACAAGCAGGAAGTGAACAGAACAGAGAAGAAAAAGAGCAACTTCTGAGTAAAAACGAACAATGAAGAAGTGAAAAGAGGAATGAATGTCTGCATGTAAAGGATGCTTATTATGAAAAAAAATAATTTCCTTTACAACCCCTTTAATTCTGCATAAAACATTTAAGTGTCATTTCGTGAGATAATTTATGAGGGCGTGTCTAGGGGCGGGATTAGGGGGCGAGACGTGGTAGGGGTTGGACGGGGCAACTGGTGGCGAGTATGCCTTGAGGCCTGGCTATATATATGTAACAAGGCCAGTATGCTGGCCTGAATTTATGGGAGGAGCCCGGGGGTATTTAACCAGCCCACTCACCTGTGGTCTTTGTTGGTTTCCTGTAAGTGATACCCACCCTTCCATCCCCTTTTTAGGGCATTTCTCAAATTAATTTCTCTCCACAAAATATTCATCTCTAATCTTGGGTATGCCCCCTTATTTTGGCATACCGTCCATTGGATCAGGGCACACTTCAGGTCTATTTCATGTGGTAAGTCTTATGTTAAGTCTATCTATATTGTTCATATCCGTATCGGACATAGGGCATTGAAAATATATATATACAGTATATAGCACATGATACATGTAAAATCCAGAGCTCTTTCCAATGTAAAGGGACAGAATTTCCATAACGGCGGAAAGCCGCACACAACGAGCTCTGTAATGACGCTGAGTAGGATATTATGGCGGAAAAGACTGAAAATCGGGAGAGAAATTAGAATTTATCTTGACAAGCCGTGCCCTAATGTGATCATATGGGATATAAAAATAGATATAAAAAACTTAGTGATGGAAATAAATATATGAAATAAAAGGACTGTATTTATATAGATCTCTTTGGGATGGAAAGGTCAGAGCAGATTAATCTGATATGTCACATTTGCATAACAGCGTTAATCTGACACCTCTATGGTGAGCGGCAGAACGCGGCGGTATGAAGATAGTGGGGGCTTTTCATCTTCAGTCAGAGGTATATCGTTTTGCTGCAGGATAATAACCTACATAGGTCATTAGGGATTGATCGTATACTTGGAAAAGATCAGACCGGTGAAGGGTTCTGGACCCGGTACAGGCACCATCCAGCATTTATGACAAACGCTTCTGGTTCACACTGGCAATGGCGACAGGGCTGTCTTACTGAGAGGGCCAGCTGCATGGGGGCCCCCTGCACTTTCCCCAAAGCAGCTGGTCCTTGAGCCCATGCTGCCCCGAAATTGAGGGGCCCCATGATGGCACTGAGAGTGATAGATACACCGGGGAGGCAGTCTGCCTCCTACCTACTTGATGTCTGTTTACCTGCACTGTCATCATTGTAGGGGCCCCAGAGCATTACTTTGCCCAGGGGCCCATGATGCTATTAAGACGGCCCTCTGTGCGGACTTTGCTGTGCTCAGGCAGCGTTAGGAGCCCAAACGTCAATGACCCAGCATGCCCTCAGTCAATGATGTCACAAGGGGGCGTGTTTACCAGGTGACATCACTGGGTGGTTAGTTAGCTGGATCTGGGGGCCGTCTTGCTAAAGGGGGCTTCCAGATTCCGATAAGCCCCCTGCCCACAGATCCCCACAACCACCGGCCAGGGTTGTGGGGAAGAGGCTCTTTTCCCATCATGGGCGTGAGTGGGGCCCCATGTCAAGTTTTGCCTAAGGCCTCACAAAGCCTAGAGCCGCCTCTGGCTGCTTGCTTCCTCTACCGCCAGCTTCATTCACATCACTGATGCTCTGGGGTGGAGGCTCGGCAACCCATGATTTTGGCTTGCCAACCTGCCATCACAGAGCAGGAGGGTCAAGGGCCACATGTGGCCCCCAGGCCACTGGTTGGGCACCCCTGGCTTATACTATAAAAAAAATTGCTGTGTGCCGCTAAAGTGTTCGGGTTTGACTTGAAGAAAAGGTGACAACCCGACTTTCAGCTGTTGTGTAACGACTCCCCATAAACACAAATGTCAGGTTATGACAGTAGCTGGATTGGGGATGAGTTTATCACATCAGCAGGAATGGAGAAGAGCCAATAAAGGGTATTTAGAGGTCTGCCTGGTTCTCAGGGAAATATTACATCTGACATCTCCCAGTGATAATTTCACTATGAGAAAATGTTATGTTTTTCTTTTTTTCTTTATTGATTTGCCTCGTTTCCTGGCAGTTCATTGACAATAGAGGCTTGCATCCGTCAATGTGACAAACACAAGTTTCCAGAGACCATTGTGTACAATGATACAGATGTTTGGAGATTGCCACCTCTTCCCTTTATAGAGATGTCCCAAGGCCTCCCTATTCAGCGCTCTTTACAATTGATCTGACACCAGCGATTCTAGGGTGTCAGCTTTATTTACAGCAACAAATGTTACTATAGAACGTGTAACTGCCTTAATCTGCAATTGACTCCGGCCAAGTCAGTCAACAAATAAAGCATCGCAGCAGAGTGACAGATGGGAAAGAAATATGTACTACAGTATTTGTTTTATTGAATGAATGCCATTATTAACCACTTAACCACTTAAGGACCGGACCAATATGCTGCTAAATGACCCAAGGGGTTTTTACAATTCGCCACTGCGTCGTTTTAACAGACAATTGCGCGGTCGTGCAACGTGGCTCCCAAACAAAATTGGCGTCCTTTTTTCCCCAAAAATAGAGCTTTCTTTTGGTGGTATTTGATCACCTCTGCGGTTTTTATTTTTTGCGCTATAAACAAAAATAGAGCGACAATTTTGAAAAAAATGCAATATTTTTTACTTTTTGCTATAATAAATATCCCAAAAACATATATAAATTTATTTTTCCTCAGTTTAGGCCGATACGTATTCTTCTACCTATTTTTGGTAAAAAAATTGCAATAAGCGTTTATCGATTGGTTTGCGCAAATTTTATAGCGTTTCCAAAATAGGGGATAGTTTTTTTTTTTTTTTACTACTAGTAGCGGCGATCAGCGATTTTTTTTCGTGACTGCGACATTATGGCGGACACTTCGGACAATTTTGACACATTTTTGGGACCATTGTCATTTTCACAGCAAAAAATGCATTTAAATTGCATTGTTTATTGTGAAAATGACAGTTGCAGTTTGGGAGTTAACCACAAGGGGGCGCTGTAGGAGTTAGGTTTCACCCAGTGTGTGTTTACAACTGTAGGGGGGTGTGGCTGTAGGTCTGACGTCATCGATCGAGTCTCCCTATAAAAGGGATCACTCGATCGATGCAGCCGCCACAGTGAAGCACGGGGAAGCCGTGTTTACATAAGGCTCTCCCCGTTCTTCAGCTCCGGGGAGCGATCGTGAGGGGGCGGCTAGAAACGAATAGCCGTGCCCTCGTCCCGGATCGCTCCTGAAGCCACGGAACCACCGCATGTAACGGGGGGGGGGGTCCCGATCGAACCCCCGACCCACGTCTAGGCAGGGACGTACAGGTACGCCAATGTGCCTGTCCGTGCCATTCTGCCGACGTAAATGTACATGCGGCTGTCCGGAAGTGGTTAAAGGGGGGTTCCACCCGCAATTTTTTTTAAGTCAGCAGCTACAAACACTGTAGTTGCTGACTTTTAATAAGGGCGCTTACCTGTTTAAACAAAAAAAGAGCGACAATTTTCAAGAAAAAAACAATGGCCCAGATTCACAGAGAGCGGGCGCACATTACGCCGCCGTAGCGCAAACAATGTACGCTACGCCAACGCAGCGCAGAGAGGAAAGCATGGAATTCACAAAGCCGGTGCTCCCAAAACTCCGCTTGGTTTCGAAGGCGTACGCCGGCCTTAGGTGGAAGTGGACGTGAGCCATGCAAACGAGGCGTGACCCCATGCAAATGATGGGCCGAGCGCCAGACAGATACGTATCACGAACTGCGCATGCGCCGTGACGTGGACGCATCCCTCTGCGCATGCTCACAACCACGTCGGAACAACTGCCTAAACTACGCCGGATCACTGCGTACGGCGTGAACGTAACCTACGCCCAGCCAGACACACGTCCAACGTAAAATACGCCGGCTTGTGTTCCCTGGTGCAGACCTTTGCATGTCTGCTGCTGGGTTGCACCTCCTTTATGGGGCCTAACTTTACGCCGGACGTACAACTTACGCGCACTTCGCGTAGCCTGCGTCGGGCGCACACGCACGTTCGTGAATCGCCGTATTTTCCTCATTTGCATATTTGAATGGCTAATCAATGGGAAAGCCACCATGCGTCCAGCCTAAATGTGCGCCCACTCTACGCCGGCGTAGGCAAGTTACGTCGGCGGGATGAAGCCTGTTTTTGGGCGCATCTTTGTTTGTGGGTCCGGCGCACAGATACGACGGTGCACATTTGCACTTACGTCGGCGTAACTTGTCAGTTTAGCAGTGGCGGTTCCTGGGTTCCAAGAGCGGTGACCGCTCTCGGAACACTTTGTTGATCCATTCCAGGGTCTGTACATCCTTCCATGTCTATGGGAGTCAACGATTGCCCGGTTTTGTGGTGTTTGTGGGTAAGCACGCTTATACTGACCGTTTTTTGGAGCATCCCCTGGCCACCCGCCACATGTTCATGTAACCTATGGGCCAGATTCATGTAGGAGATACGCCGTCGTATCTCTGAGTGTGAGGCGTCGTATCTTGGCGCCAGAATTTGTCTAAGATACGACCAGCGTAAGTCTCTTACGCCGTCGTATCTTAAATGCATATTTACACTGGCCACTAGGGGCGTGTACGCTGATTTACGCCTAGAATATGTAAATCAGCTAGATACGCCTATTCACGAACGTACGCCCGGCCGTCGCAGTACTGATACGCCATTTACGTTAGGCTTTTTCTGGCGTAAAGTTACCCCTGCTATATGAGGCGCAGTCAATGTTAAGTATGGACGTCGGGCCAGCGTTGAATTTTCCGTCGATTACGTTGTTTGCGTAAGTCGTTCGCGAATAGGGCTGTGCGTCATTTATGTTCACGTCGAAAGCATTGGCTTTTTGCGGGTTTGGAGCATGCGCACTGGGATACTTTCACGGACGGCGCATGCGCCGTTCATAAAAAGCGTAATTTACGTGGGGTCACAATAAATTAACATAAAACACGCCCACATGTTCCACATTTGAATTAGGCGGGCTTACGCCGGCCTATTTACGCTACACCGCCGCAACTTTGCTTTGTGAATACTGCACTTGCCTGTCAAAGTTGCGGAGTCCTCCGGACCGTTTCCGCGGATAAATCCTCTGGCGGATTTTGATCTCCTGGTTGTACTAACCAGGAGATCAAAATCCCCGCAGAATTCCGTCCGCGGTGACGCGTCGCGCCGTCGCCGCGATGATGACGCGGCGACGTACGCGACGCTGTGATATAAGGACTTCCACGCATGCATCGAATCATTACGACGCATGCGGGGGATGGATTCGGACGGATTGATCCGGTGAGTCTGTACAGACCAGCGGATCATCCGTTGGAATGGATTCCAGCGGATAGATTTCTTAGCATGTTAGGAAATTTTTATCCGCTGGAAATCCATCCCCGGGGACAAAAATCCGCGGAAACAGATCCGCTGGATTGTACACACCTGGGGATCTATCCGCTGAAACCGGTCAGCGGATCAATTTCAGCGGATCGATCCTCTCGTGTGTACGGGGCCCATTACCTACCTGTTCAAAAGGATTATTGAAGAAGGCAGGGTGACGAGATCAAGATGGACCCGCATCCCAATTGAAAGATACATGAAAAAAAGGAAAACTACGGGACATTTTATATGAAAAACATTTTATATGAAAAATATAAATTTTATTAACATTAAAATTTATAAAAATTCCTTGTTGTACTGTTAGGTCAATTCATATACAGATACAAACACTCTACAGGTTTCGCTTCAGAGAGCTTCTTCAGGAGACTTTAAAGTGTTGTATAGATTGAAAGCTAAAAAATATAACAAAAGAACTGCAAGAAAATAATTATATAATGTTTTGAAAAACAAAAATTACATTTATCTTATGGTAGGTGTTACAAAAATACACAATTCATTCATTCGGTACAATATTGGATGTCTTCAATTGGCCTTGAACTCCGGTCACGTTCAGAGAGGAAGCCCCCCACAACAGCCACTCCCTTGTCGTGGGGGATGGAGTTGTAGAGGGCTTCAACATCCAAAGCCAACAGCCATGCATCCTCAGGGATGTGCATCCTATAAAGGATCCTGAGTAGGTCCATGGTATCCTGCAAGTAGGATGTAAGGCCGATATAAGGGGACACTGATCTAATAGGGGTCCCAAAAGGGGGTGGGGTGCTAATATAAGGTGACTCTGACATAATGGGGGTCTCTAATGGGGGGGGTGCTAACTGCTGATCTAATGGTTGATCAGCATTAGATCAGCAGTCAGCATCCCCCATTAGAGACCCCTATTAGCTCACAGTGCCCTTATATCAGTGCTCTCCCCTTTCTTTAGAGACCTCCATTAGAGAGAGACCACCCCCTTATAACAGTACCCCCTGCCCGCTTCTATAAGATTCTCTATCGCCTTACTAGTGGGAGGGACTCTGCAACTGCAAACAAGTGAGTGTGTGGGAGGCTGGGAGCCGGTGTCCTGCCGAAAAAGTTCCCCCGGCGGATAAGGACCCCCCTGTACTGCGCAGGCGTCATCTGAGCCTCCGAAAATAGCCGAACATGTAGAGCTGAGAGTCAGCTCTAGACAGCGCCTGCGCACACCAAATTGTACTGCCGAGGCGGTGGTGCTACACTTCTGACATCCAGGCTCATTCCTTACCATCCCCGTGGAGCATGTTAAAGGAGGCCGAGCAAGCGAAGCGAGGACATGAGGCCCTGACTGGCCACTTACAGTAAGGTCCACGTCGCCCTGGACCTGTTGCAATAAGTATTTACATCAACATTGCAAAAGCACCCGCCCCTTGCAGAGTAGCACTAGCATTACGCAGGCGCCGTCTAGAGCTGACTCTCAGCTCTACATGTTTGGCTATTTTCGGGGCTCAGCTCATGCCTGCGCAGTACAGGGTGGTCCTTATCCGCTGGGGGGAACTTTTTTGGCAGAACACCGGCTGGAGTTAGGGGGCGGAACTGGGAGGTTGAGCGGAAAATCCCATGTGTGCTGTGCAAAAGCATCATCGACTGCTAGGACACCGGAGCAACCAATCACTGCAAAGCAGATTATTTTGTTGGGTGGGGGGGGGGGGCAGCAGGTGCTGGTGGGGGGAAAGGCAGAGTACAGGGTGGGCCATTTATATGGATCCACCCGGGTGTGCCATTTATATGGATACACCTTAATAAAATGGGAATGGTTGGTGATATTAACTTCCTGTTTGTGGCACATTAGTATATGTAAGGGAGGGAAATTTTCAAGATGGGTGGTGACCATGGTGGCCATTTTTAAGTTGGCCATTTTGAATCCAACTTTTGTTTGTGGTGTATCCATATAAATGGCCCACCCTGTAGAAAGCACACAAAGCAGTAAGAGCAACTGCACTGGGACAGATTTATGACTGAAAGTATGTTGTGTCTGGGTTTCAGGTCGACAGAAGCCCGGGCACAAGTAGCAGAACCCAGACTGTCCATGTCAAACCTGGACTGTCTGGGTCAAACCCGGACAGGTATTAATCCTACCTGTCCGGGTCAAACCCGTACAGGAATTTACCCTACCCCAGACCCCTAAACTGGTTAATGAGTCTGAAGAGTGATCGGAATTGTGTGCCTGGCTGTAGGGCAATTGTTTGGAAAAGAACCCAGGGCATATACCGGGCTACATAAACATCATGGAGTTTTTTTTTTTCCATTTGCATCGAGTTCTTCAAATTTGCTCGTTTGTAACAATTTTTTAGTGATCTTATTTCCGTTGCGTATTCTGCCTGGCATTAGTCCGGGAAGAGGATGAAAAGCTGACAAATGATGTATACCGCGAATGCCGGATCATCGGTGCACAGAGACAACGCTTCAGCGGTTGCTATATACAAAGTAGGCCCAGCTGCTTCGGCACGGCGCGCCGGGGGGTCTCAGGCCTGCTGTAAATTTGCAGGGACTTTAAGACAGTCGCAGGTTTTATGATGCGCCGTCCAAAAGGCTTCTGGTGGCCTTAATAAATGTCCCCAGCTGGCCGGGCCGTACCATTGGCAGGTCCGCCGTAAATCAGGTTTAAAGTCCTGCGATGCGAAAAGGATTTAGGAAGTCTCCTCGTCAAAGTCGGATTCCCAGGAGCGGCTCTTAATCAGCTCTTACCGGGATTCTTACGCGAGCGCCGCAAACTGTAAATGTGAGCAGGCTGAAACTTAAGGGGGTGCTTTAGCTGCGTTAATAATTTTTTACTACGTCCAATATATCATTGTCTACCTCGGCTGGCGCGTCTCCACCTTTTGGACGGTGTAAACAGGAACCCGTAGTGTTCAGGAAATTCGCCATGGCGTTTAAATCTTGCAAAGTACCAATTATTGTCTTTTCCGGATTCCGCAGAGCCGAGCCGTGAGTTATAGCCAGAGGATAATTAGCGTTGGGGAAAAATAAGATTGTCCTAACTGCCTGCTTCATCTCAACCGAGAGAGATCTTGTGCGGAGCGCGCCGGTGCCCATAAGGCAGTGTTTCTCAATTCCAGTCCTCAGGCCCCCCCAACAGGTCAGGTTTTCAGGATTTCCATTATTTTGCACAGGTGATTTGATCAGTTTCACTGCCTTAGTAATCACCACAGCCTTTTCATCTGAGGGAAATCCTGAAAACCTGACCTGTTGGGGGGGCCTGAGGACTGGAATTGAGAAACACTGCCATAAGGTCATGGTCCGATCGTACAATAATTTAATTCTCTTTTAATTTTGGTTAGCCCATAACATTATCACTAAACTCTTATATAAGCCTTAAAGGGCTGGTTCACCTAAAAGGTGAACAAACATTCTAAAGCCCCCCTCCCCCCCTGCCCGCTCTTTATATTTACCTCCATGGGCAATACAGTTTTCATGCCCATGCAGCCTGGTGCCGCAGTCCCGTGGGGCACTGTTCTTCCTTTTCTTTCTCTAGGGATGCTGGGACAGATCAGAGCTGTTCTGATTGGTCAACGTAGTCTTGTGGGAAAACACAGGGGGGGGGGCACTAGACTAAGTGCAGTATTAAAATCACCTTGGTTTATTAAAAGTGTTACAATTGGTAATTCACATAATCCCTGGCTGAGAGTGGCTGAGGTCTGAGGAAGATGCAGAAGCTTTAAAACGCGTTACCGCCCCCCCATCCACGGCAGCACATGATCTCGCTGTCGTCAGTTCTGGTCCAGCGCCATCTTGCGTTCCACCTCTTCTAGCATAAATCCCCCCTTCTAGTACAAATCCTTCCCCCCCCATACTCCCTTCCAACACAAATCCCCCCCAAATCACTGCTTCTAGCATGCCCCCTCAAATTTCCCCTCCTAGAACAATTCTTATTCACTACTGCCCCCCCCCCCCCAAATTCCCCCTATTTTTTTTATACTTACCTGCTCTGTGTAATTCTTTTGCACAGAGCAGCCCTGATCCTTTTCTTATGGGGTCCCCCGTCGGTGCTCCAGGCTCCTCTTTCTTCATTGGTTGCCCCCACGGAAAGCTGCTTACCCTGGGGGCACCCGTGTCTATTGACACGGACAGCGGGACTTGACCTCGCCCCCCTCTTTCGTGTCACAGCTTTTGATTGACAGCAGCCAATGGCTCCTGCTGCTATCAATCTGTCCAATAAGAAAAGAGACAGCGGCTGGAGCCGCTGCACTTGTGCACATCGCTGGGTCGGATCACGCCCAGGTAAGAAAAAAAAGGGGGCTGGGGAGCGCTGCAGCACAGAGGGTTTTTCACTTTAATGCACAGAATGCTACTTTAAGGTTAAGCACAAGTTCAGGAGGAGGAATCACAGGGGTAGAGACTGAAAGACCATTCAGCAATGATCAAATGCAGAGCTCAGGTTTAAAGCGGGTGTAAACCGGCAATGTTCAAAAAAAAACCTCTACAAGGCAATGGCATAATGTGCTAGTATGCATCAAAAAACTAGCACATTATGAAACACCTTGGAACGAAGACCTCCAGCGCTGTAAAGTCATCGCTGAGAGGACCGACATGTTTCCCTGTCTGTCTTCCAGGTTTGCGAGCTTGGGCTATGTGATTGACCAGAGCCTTGGATCCGGCACAAAGCTCTGAAGTTCAGACAAGGTATGCCGGACCTTCAGAGCGCATGCGCCGGTGATGTTACTGGCTGCATGCATGGTGGTGAATATCTCCTAAATGGTGCACGTTTAGGAGATATTCATTTTACCTACAGATAAGCCTTATTATAGGCTTACCTGTAGGTAAAAATGACCACGCGGGATTTACAACCGCTTTAAATAAGCCACTTGCTGTCAGTCTCTATAGTGGACATGCACACACATATGCACTCAGGGCTAATGGATATACGTGATGTTCCTGACAATTAGACATGTGCAATTTATTTAGTTTCGAATTATTTTTTTAACAAATTTTGACAAATATCCGAATTAACAAAAACTTGTTTAATGAACTTTTATGAATATTCGTAAATTCGAAAATGTTAAATAATTTGTAAATTAGATTCTAGATTCTAATATTTGAAAATTTGTACTGTAAATTAAAAAAAATAAAAAATAAGTTTGAAATTTTAAATAATTAGTAAATTAGGAAATTCGTTAATTCCAAATTCAAAAATGGAACACCCAAAATCTCGAAAATCTGAAATAATAAACAACTAATAATAACTTAACTATTACTAACTATTACATTTAAGGTATTGGAATTTCCTTTCAAATTTGGCTGTTTATGAAAGTAATGAATACTAATGTATCTAATAATTATCCAAAATAATTTATGGTACAGGCAAGAACCTCGTTCTGGGCCTGTCCCGATGCCTCCTTGAGCCCCGAAGAAGGGGGAAGTCCTTTCTTCCAAAAGATGTTGGCTGTGTTTCTGTTTCTATCAAATTGTCAATAGACATGTACAGTTTGTTTGTTTTTGTTTCATTCGTTATGATTGCAATTCGTAATTTCAAAAATTCGTAAATTTGAAAATATGAAAATCCAAAAATAAGAAAGAAAATCGGAAGATTCTAAAGATCGAAATCCGAAAATTCAAAATAATAGCTAACTAACTCTAATGATAACTAACTAATAAATTAAAGGTATTGGAATTTCCTTTCAAATTTGGCTGTTAGTGAACACATCCAATATAAATTAATCAGAAGTTACGAATTATCCGAAATAACGAATGCCGCATCTAAACAAATGGAACGGAACTAATTAATAATAAATAATTATATAAAGTTATCACTATTATTATTTATTATTATTATTATTATTAGATAATTAGATATAATATTATTATTATCCATTTGTTTAGATGCGGCATTTGTTATTACAGACAATTCGTAACTTTGGATAAATTCGAATTTTTTACGTTTACTAACAGCCAAATTTGAAAGGAAATTCCAATACCTTTAATTTAATAGTTAGTAATAGTTAACTCATTATTGGTTAGTTATTATTTTAAGATTTTCAATTTTTCGGGTTTTTAGATATTTGAATTTCAAATTTCAGATTCTTTTCAAATTTTCAAATTTACGAATTTTTGAATTCAATCATTTACAAATTGCGATCATAAAAAAACCCAAATAAAAACAAAATAAATTAAATGAAAATAACAATGAAAAATAACAAATAACATTTCAGCCAATGTGTTTTGGAAGAAAGGATTCCCCCCTTCTTCGGGGGTCAAGGAGGCATCGGGTCAGGCCCAGAACCAGGTCCTTGCCTCTACCATAAATTATTTTGGATAATTATTGGATAAATTCGTATTCATTACTTTCGTAAACAGCCAAATTTGAAATGAAATTCCAATACCTTTAATTTAATAGTTAGTTATCATTAGTTAGTTAGCTTGCGATCATAACGAATGACCCAAAGAACGAAAAAAAACAAATGGAATGAAAAGGAACAAAGGGCCAGATTCACGTAGAAGTGCGGCGGCGTAACATATCGTAGATACGTGACAACGCCGCAACTTTTCATCGCAAGTGCCTGATTCACCAAGCACTTGCGATGAAAACCTACGCCGGCGGCCTCCGGCGCAAAGTGGGCCAATTTAAATGGGCGTGTGCCATTTAAATTAGGCGCGCTCCCGCGCCAGACCTACTGCGCATGCCCCGTTTCGTAATTCCCATCATGCTTTGCGCGCCGTGATGTCATTTTTTTCAAACGGCGACGTGCGTAGCGTAATTCCGTATTCCCGGACGGCTTACGCAAACGACGTTATTTTTAACATTTTGACGCCTGAACGACGGCCATACTTTATACAGCAATACGATTGCTGCATAAAGTTAAGGCACCAAAAAAAACGACTAACTTTGCGACGGGAAACTAGACTAGCGGCGACGTAGCGAACGCGAAAATCCGCTGGGAATCGCTGTAACTCCTAATTTGCAACGCTGGTTTACGACGCGAACTCCCCCCAGCGGCGGCCGCGGTATTGCATCCTAAGATCCGACAGTGTAAAACAATTACACCTGTCGGATCTTCTGGCTATCTATGCGTAACTGATTCTATGAATCAGTCGCATAGATAGAAACAGACATACGACGGCGTATCAGCAGATACGCTGTCGTATCTCCACTGTGAATCTGGCCCCAAGTGTACATGTCTACTGCCATTTTGATAGAAACAGAAACACAGCCAACATGTTTTGGAAGAAAGAACTCCCCCCCTTCTTCGGGGCTCAAGGAGGCATCGGGACAGGCCTAGAACCAGGTCCTTGCCTCTACCATAAACTAAGCTCCAAGGAACACCTATTCTATCTTTTATCCATGTGATTTACCCTTTACTCACATCGGCCTCCATGTACTGCAGGAAAAAGCCCCGAATGTTCCAGGAAGGTTGGCAGCTGTGTGGTGCGTACTTATTTCCGCCACTCGTACTTTCTCGGATAATGATCAAAACATAAAAATAAAAATTCCAGAAGCAGTAAGTAGATAGTTTGGCCCGATTCCAGCAGAAGAGTGATAACACAGAAGGGGATGTTTGCAGCGATTATTTTCCGCAACCACCAGAGCGCCGTCCCCTCCCCTAAAATAAGGAGACTTCATCTTTTCCTGATGGATTCTCTGGCCGCCCGGGCTGGCAGTGCGGCTTAGCGTTTGGCAATGCATTAGAACATTAAAAGTTGATTCATTTAGATCTGAAGGCAGAGAGTCCGCTTCATCAGTGAGAACGATCTCACGGCGGGGCGGCTGGAGGATAACTCACGCGGCAGAAAGTTAAATGGTTCCTCGCTGTCCTACAGAGGGCGGGAAATTATAGATTTACTGGTGCAATCAGCAAATCGGGATGGAATGCTGCACAGTGGACCCTTTGTTTTTTTTAATGGCAAAGTAGAAGGGACCATTTACATTTTTGTTGAGCGTTAATGTGACTTATGTCGCCCGTTAACGCGCGTTAAGGCAGCCTATTGAAAATAAATTGGTTGCTAAAAAAAAATTAAAAATTACCCTTTTTTCCCATCACAATGCACACATAAAGCAGACTTGTGCATTATAGCACACCTTACCCCAATGCAAACATGCGTGTCTAGGCTGAAAATTTGTGACAGTTGCTGATGGTTTACCCAATCCTAAAACTTGGTTCACATTACTTTGGGTGCGGCCATGAGCATGGATTTTATGTGAATTCCTGCGTGTTATGTGTAGTGCAAGCTATTAAAGGAGAAATATGGCGAAAGCTCATTTGGTTGTACTTCTGTGAATCACAGAAGTGTAGTTCGGTCTGCACTCCCTTGACCCGCTTTCAGCAGACGGTGGGCTGAAGCCGGCTGTCTGCTGACGTCACAGAGGCGGTCCAGGCTCGGCAAGATCACGACAATGGATTTGGAATCCGCCCACATGCTTGGCCTGGCACCCAGCTCAGCCTCTTAGCAAGCTGGACACTCCCACCCCTTCCACAGTCCAGCGCTCCAGTGAGCGAGGGGGGGGGGGCAGAGCAGAGAGCTGCTGATTGACAGTCACCAGCTCTCCGCTCAGGGAGCTCTGAGAACCGAGCGATCGCCAGTGTTTGACCGCTCGGTGAACCCTGACCTAATGGGGGACTTTGATGGGGACACTGATGTAACGAAGGGCTCTAAAGGGGATCCTGACAAAAGGGGGGACTTTGATGACTACGCTGATGTAAGAGAACTCTAAAGGGGATCATGACATAAGGGAGTACTTTGATGGGGACGCTGATGTAACAAAGGGCTCTAAAGGGGATCCTGACATAAGGAGGGACTTTGATGGGGACACTGATGTAACAAAGGGCTCTAAAGGGGATCATGACATAAGGGGGGACTTTGATGGGGATGCCAATGTAAGAGAACTCTAAAGGGGATCCTGATGTAAAGGGGAAGCCTGATGGGGACTCTGATGTAATGGGGTCAAAATATTGTATATGTGAAAGTGTTGTTTATATCAATATTAGTACCATTGGAGGGTCTCATCCCTAAGCCAAGTCATATGAGTAAAAACTAAACGAAATGGGAATTTAAATACCCTATCCAATAGACGGATGTCATCCATCACATTCATTTACTATTCTAAAGTTTATATCTGAAGCAATATTGGATGACAATCTTTTGGAAGTGTTATCTTAGTGTCCAGTTGTACTTTTACATGAGATTTGAGGTCCTGATGAAGGGGATCTTTCGGTGAAACGTGTCAACCCACACATCTGTCAGAAACCATGAATCAGACCGAGACAGAAGTACAGTTAAATCACACTTGTTTAATAATAAAAGTAAATTGAACAAACGTGGTCAAACATAGCCAAAGTGCAGTAACCAAAACAGATAGTCAGACAAGCCAGAAAGTCAGGAAGCCAGGGATCAGCGTAGTGGAACAGCAAGCAGAATCTGGAGCCAGAAGGAGATTTCAGTCAAACAAGTTTTTAACAGGAACGCAGGATATAGTCTCTGTGATGTTGACCAAGGCGAAGGCAGAGATCATCTGAGCTGGACGGCTTAAGTAGACAGGACTGACGAGCAGGATATCATCAACAGGTGAGTCACTGTGTATAGATAGGAGCTGGCAATTAGCCGACAGCTGAGCGGCCAGCACACAGAAGGAAGGGCTAAGCCCAGCCCTGACAACATCATAATCTTGCAGGATGATTATACTATACATTCTCTACTTCCCTAAATGGAAGACAAGTGGTAGAATTGAAGTCCATGTACAAATTGTATGTTTTTATTATGAGGTTCTAATTGACTGTAATAAAGATATGTATTTTTTTTATATATTTTTTTGTCCATACCTGTCCATTGGAGGGGTATTTAAAGAGCAGGGGCGGCCATTGCATCTTCCTGTGGCATTGCACGAGTGGGTCTATATGAGAAAATCTATCTATCTTAAGACTTCAGTCTTCACCTGGCGCCCCTGCATTATTCTCTTTCTATAGCAGAGTTTTCCTGGTCCCCCGTATACTCCCTGTGTTCACATAGAACCTTCCCCTCCATTCATTGCGGATTGGTTTGTTGGCATTCATTGGTGCTCCCTTGAGTTTCATGGAAATTGGTGGTTATAAAAGTCCCCTGAGGAAACCAAATTTGGCAAAACATGTTGGGATATATCAAATATTGACCACCTTATGTATATGAATACTGATTACCAATAAACAATATTTTGTACAATACTCTGCCCACATATTTTATTAAACCGTTTATGTGTTTTGCGATTCTATGTAAAAATACATTTTCATAAATAAAATACATCTTTGTAAATTTTCTCTTTGGCACCGCCATAATCCCTATCACCCTATTGCTACTACTCCAATTTAATTTATTTATGTACTCATATGACCTGATGTAAGGAGGAACTCTGATGGAGACCCTGATGCAAAGGGGGAACCTAATGGGGATCCTGATGTAAGGAGGGGTCCCTGATGGAGACTCTAAAGTGGACCCTAAAGTAAGGAGGAAATCTGATGGGGATCCTGATATAATGCAGGGGGGGGGGGGCATTGATGTAGCCCCACGATGTAAGGGGAGACTCATTCATCCATAAAATGATTTTTTTGCAGCCCACAAAAAGTTGTAAAATATATACAATCTGGCCCTTATACTGCAAAGCTTGGAGAGCCCAGGCTTAGATGAACCTGCTCGAAGGGGCATTTTCAATTCTGGCGTATCCCAGTTACTGGAGGGATTGAATACAAAAAGAAACAAATGCTCCTGCGTAGGGTAAATTGAAGAAGAGGGAATTCTTCACAAATCACACCACTGTGTCGCCTGTGCTGCCACTTTCAACAGGTCGGGGGGGGGGGGGAACCCAGGAGTAACTCTAAAAGAAAACAAGGACAGGGGCGCAGCAGCCTTGCACATTACCTTTGCAACACAGAGATTTATTACAAGTAATATGTTGTATTCACAAACGAGTGATAAAATCAAGTGAAAAGTGCAAGGTCCATCATGCAAGGTCCATCATCGGCCTCATCCAGCAGGATCTGTTGGCCAGTAGACTTGAGTGGGATGAAAACAGTCCAAAAATAAGCTGACGAGTTTCGAAGGGTGACCCCTCTTCCTCAAAGCTTAATTTCAACTGAAGGTAGATCTACCATCCCACTTTTCATCCCACTCCAGTCTACTTGCCAGCAGATCCTGCTGGATGAGGCCAATGATGGACCTTGCATCCTTTGCTTGATTTTATCACTCGTTTGTGAGTACATTTTACTTGTAATAAATCTCAGTGTTGCAAAGGTAATGCGCAAGGCTGGTGCACCCTCTGTCCTTGTTTCCTTTTAGAGTTACTGGGGGGGAGCTTGGTCTTAATAATCTGTTATGCATTTGGTGTAGGCTGCCCTACAAGTGCCTCATGGCGAAACTACAGGCCAAAATTTCCCCAAAGGCAATATGTTTGTTGTAACGGAATGACCCGGGACACCCAGAGACTTTGTAAGGATGAGGGGTACTCCTGTACCGGCGTCACCAAGGAGTCTTATGTCTAGGGTCACCTTATGTCCGATAGGGCCATAGGGTGACTGAGAAATTATGTCCTAAATTACAGGACAGGGGACATCACTGATAGTTCATATTGCAGGATTTTGAGATACTGCAAGATGTTGGTTAATTGTGACCCAACCAGTCAATAGTGACTCATTCTATGATTAGCCCTGACTAGTGACATGCTAATTGAGTCAGGGCCTGGAAGACATTTCATTGTCCATCGTGTAAAGGTGTTAATCCAGGTCTGCTCCCAGACCTCTAATTATGTATGCTAAATACTGTTTATGTGTGGAATGTACTTGTCGGAGACAGAACGTCTGTCTGGGGATGTGGATTGGAAGGAGATCATTGTGTGATGGTGTTTTGTTTGAGTTCTGTTAATGAAGGAATGTGCAGTGATTAGATCATGATAATTATAGGCCGGCGACGACATGTCTAGAATGTTTAGTAATTAGCTCAAAGAATGTGATTGAAGCCCCCCAAGGTGTGATGTGTGGGTGGGGACAGTTTGATTGTTCCTGTGATTTCTGTAACCTGTGTACTGCATATAAGCAAGCCAAGTGTACCATTAAAGTTGTCATTACATTTGGAACAAGTACAGAGCTGCGTGTCTCGTCTTGATTCTGGGCAAATGGGATGGATCGGGCCCTGTTGGTTGGAGTGTCGATAAGCTGTCTTGGATGGGATGGAAGGTCGTAAACGGTGGTGACCGTTACATTTGTCATCAATAAAAAAGAGTATTCATACATCTATCTATAAAATACAATATGCAAATTATAGAACAGAAAATAAGTGAATCGCGTCAAAAACCATTTTAATGACTGGACTCACTGAAAACTCGGCATTGGAGCGGAGAGCCTCCTCATATGACTGCAGGAAAGGCCTGTTAGTACAGGTCCGCTCCGTCAAGCCCATTTCTCACATTTTTATTTTACACTGAGCCATTCCGTTCTTACACTTTAACAGGAAAAAAATTAGGAAATAACACCTTTCAGTGATAACTTCCATGACCAGTCACTGTAAAATTCTATGTGATAGGTCAGCGCTCTCATAAACCAGGAGCCTTAACGATCTTTCATTAAATCAGCGGCTACATTAGCGGTTTTATTCCCTCCGTCTCCCCTTCTGGATGTGTGAAGTATCGATGTTTATTGACGTCGCCATTTATTCAGATCCTACCCTCTCCTGTCATTACGTGTGTAATGAAAATCTCGGGGCATTGTGTGATCGCGATCGAGACCTGGGGATAAATTCTGAGAGCATACATCACAATCACAGCGCACAATGTTTTTTTTTTTGTTCATATATAGTTCTTGTAGGATACCTAATGGATTCAGATAATGCACAGTGCTAGAGTGATATGAATGACCTTGTGAAGGTCACGCTGTGCATTTAACGGGGACAGAGATACTTTTGTTGCCGATAGTGTAAGATAACACCGATTCCTATATCATCTGTCCTCCGCTTTTCACCTATAATGTAATTCAAAACGAAATACAATAGAGAAAGGATATAGTTTACTCTCTGTCCATTGCAGATTATTCCTGTAAAAGGTGCACATGGATAAAATTAGGAGCTCTTGCTACAGCCATGAAGTCAGAATCGCAGCATTGACCAATTCGACTTACCGTATATAGTACTTGAGTATAAGCCGACCAGAATATAAGCCGAGGCATCTAATTTTACCACAAAAAAACTGGGAAAACGTATTGACTGGAGTATAGGCCTAGGGTGTCCATCTGCATGCCTCACTGTGCCTCACTTTGCCTCACTGTGTCCATGTGCATGCCTCACTGTGCCCATGCCTCACTGTGCCCATGCCTCACTGTGCCCATGACTAGACTGACATTTAACATGGGAGTCTATGGAAGGGGTGCCCGGATTTGAAAAATCGGTGCTCCCCAGCCGTAGGTCCCCCAGACAACTGCTATCGACAGGGCAGTCTTTAAGGCGGGGCAAAAGGTGCAGCTGCCCTGGGTGATGTCATTGTTGTGGGGCCCAAAGCAGCTGCCTCATACTTGCCGACAATCCCAGTTTAAATTCCCTTGTCCCTTGAGGTTTTAGTCCTGCGCTGTGTCCTGATATCTCAGTGTGAAGTGCTGCTACTAATGCTGCCCAGCTCTGCCCTATTGTTGTGTACAGACGACTCACCTGCAGACCCTGTGTTTACATGAAAATAATGGGAGCATTCATATGTAAATAGCAACAGGATTCATATGTAAATAGCTGAGGCCGGCGGCATTCATATGTAAATAAAGCCGACATTCATATGTATATCATGCCCCTCTGCAGTGAAGAGATAATGTGCTGTAACCTCTAGCAACCAATCAGTGAGCAGTATTACTGTACAGTAACCTCTAGCAACCAATCAGTGAGCAGTATTACTGTACAGTAATCTCTAGCAACCAATCAACAAGAAGAAATCATGTGCTGTAACCTTTAGCAACTAATCAGTGAGCCGTAATGTGTGCTGTAACCTCTAGCAACCAGTCAGTAAGTGGTAATGATATGCTGTAACCAGGGCCGATCCGCCCTATAGGCTCACTATGCAAGCCGCTTAGGGCCCCGCAAAGCTGCAGAGGGCCCCCCAAATTACTAGAGGACCCGCCTGGTGAGAAGTCATTTTCGGCCCCTCAGCCCGCTTCTCAACTCTCTGGCTGCATGGGAGAAGAGGTAAGACTCCAGCACCCCCTGTTTCTTACTTTAATGTAAGATGTCATTTCCGACAGCAGAACACCCCCTCTCCCCCGCTTCCCAACTTTAATCTTTAATGATGTCTCTGTCAGCAACAAGCCACCCCCGCTCCTCAACTTTAATGTGACATGTCATTTTGCTTAGGGCCCCAGGGAGGTCAGGATTGGCACTGGCTGTAACCTCTGGCAACCAATCTCAATCACTGCCTGATCTGATACAGTAAACTGATTTTATGTCTAGCTGATATGTATTGTATGTCTCAGAGCAGGTGGAGTGCAAAATTGCATGGGGAGGGGGGGCCCAAGAAAAATTTTGCCCAGGGTCCAATCAACATTAAAGACGGCCCTGGCTATACCGTGTTTCCCCGAAAGTAAGCCCTAGCGTGATTATCAGGGCGAGCTGCAATATAAGCATTACCCCGAAAGTAAGCCCTAGTCAAAGTTCATTAAAAATCTATTTTTTCAAACCTATACATTGCTGCAGTGCTTCCGTTTATTACTGTGTTAAAAAAATATGGTACCGTTATGTTTAAAGCCACTGCTCATCCGTCCTCTTCTCGCCTCGTCTGCATCCCGTCCCTCTTTACTGTAAGCAGCGGGCCGGCTCTTCTCTCTCCTTCTCTCCTCCTGCCTGACGACTTCAGCCCGTTCCTCCTCAGCGTGCGGAGGGCGCTGACGTCAGCGGGAGCTCTTCTCTCTCACTCTCTCCTCCCGAATGACGAAAGAAGAGCAGGTGAATACCGGTACACCAGGGAGCTGTATACCCTACGGTAAAAGGTATTTTCTATGGTACTGCTCCTTATACAGTGCCAAGATGTCTTTCTTAAAATACCGTAATGACTCCTGACCTGACAGTTGGGGGGGTGACAGGGGGACACAGAGGGCCGGATTCAGATAGATTCGTCTATCTATCTGCGGGCGTAACGAATCGCAGATAGGTTACGCCGCCGTAAATTAGGGCGCAAGTTCCGTATTCAGAAAGAACTTGCGCCCTATGTTACGGCGGCGTAACGTATGTAGTCCGGCGTAAGCCCGCCTAATTCAAATGTGTTTGATGTGGGCGTGTTTTATTTAAATTCACTGTGACCCCACGTATTTGACGTATTTTACGAACGGCGCATGCACCGTTCGTGAAAAAATCCCAGTGCGCATGCTCGAAATTACGCCGCAAATTGTCATTGATTTAGATGTGAACGTAACTTACGTACAGCCCTATTCGCGAACAACTTAAGCAAACGATGTAAAATTTTCAAAACTCGACGCGGGAACGACGTCCATACTTAACATAGGATACCCCTCATATAGCAGGGGTAACTTTACGCCGGAAAAAGCCTATCGCAAACGACGTAAAAAAATGCGCCGGCCGAACGTACGTTTCTGAATCGGCTTATCGACCTAATTAGCATATTCATCGCGTAATTATACGGAACCGCCACCTAGCGGCCAGCGTAAATATGCAGCCTAAGATACGATGGTGTAAGACACTTACGCCGGTTGGATCTTAGGGAAATCTATGCGTAACTGATACTATGAATCAGTCGCATAGATACGACGCCGCACACGCAGAGATACGACGGCGTATCCGGAGATACGCCGTCGTATCTCCTTTCTGAATCTGGCCCAGAATCTTTGTAAAATTTGTACATTCCGTAAATAAATAAGCCCTACCCCGAAAGTAAGCCCTAGTGTGTTTTTTGTGGACAAAATTATTATAAGACCCGGTCTTTCTTTTGGGGGAAACACGGTAGTTAAAGACGGCCCTGGCTATAGATCAGAGTATAAAACAAAGCAAAGAGTTGTATATGGAGAACCAACAATGTTTTTTCTTGGGATAAAACTACTTTATTGAAGCAATTGTACAAAATAAATTGTATTAAAGGCAAACGCTGCCCACCTTACCAGACACCAGTAAAGAAAGATGGTTTAAAAAAACAGACAATTGTCATACAAATTGGCACAGTAGGATCTCACTCACATCTGCAAAATGAATAGGATTGCACATTTCCTAGTGTTTCTAGCACAAGAAATCTCGGCAGACTTGGTACTTGGTTTGCTAAAGCACTACTCGTCCCAATTGGGTTAATGGTAGGCTAATTGCAACACTGACACCTCCTGTGTTTCTGACTAAACCGTATGGCACGGCTCTTGGCTTGATAACGCATATAATGGAAGATTTGTGCATTAAATTGAACAACTGTCAGCTGCAGTCTGACACATAGGGCTAGTAGTACTGACGGCAGGTATTCTACTATCATCTGCCATCAGTACTACTAGCCCTACGTGTCAATTGCTTCAATAAAGTCGTCTTCTCGAGAAGAGGATGGCGGAGGTAACCTGAAAATGCTAGTCGCTTGACTGCCATGCTTAATTTCTTTGCTTTGGCTCTGAGGAAGAGGGTGCCCCCCTCGAAACACGTTAGCCACCCTGCAATACAGTCTGGTCCTCCAACACCTTTAACCACTTAAGGACCGGACCAATATGCTGCTAAATGACCCAAGGGGTTTTTACAATTCGGCACTGCGTCGCTTTAACAGACAATTGCGCGGTCGTGCGACGTGGCTCCCAAACAAAATTGGCGTCCTTTTCCCCCCACAAATAGAGCTTTCTTTTGGTGGTATTTGATCACCTCTGCGGTTTTTATTTTTTGCGCTATAAACAAAAATAGAGCGACAATTTTGAAAAAAATGAATATTTTTTACTTTTTGCTATAATAAATATCCCCCAAAAACATATATAATTTTTTTTTTCCTCAGTTTAGGCCGATACGTATTCTTCTACTTATTTTTGGTAAAAAAAAATCGCAATAAGCGTTTATCGATTGGTTTGCACAACATTTATAGCGTTTACAAAATAGGGGATAGTTTTATTATTATTATTTTTTTACTACTAATGGCGGCGATCAGCGATTTTTTCCGTGACTGCGACATTATGGCGGACACTTCGGACAATTTTGACACATTTTTGGGACCATTGTCATTTTCACAGCAAAAAATGCATTTAAATTGCATTGTTTATTGTGAAAATGACAGTTGCAGTTTGGGAGTTAACCACAAGGGGGTGCTGTAGGAGTTAGGGTTCACCTAGTGTGTGTTTACAACTGTAGGGGGGTGTGGCTGTAGGTCTGACGTCATCGATCGAGTCTCCCTATAAAAGGGATCACTCGATCGATGCAGCCGCCACTGTGAAGCAAGGGGAAGCCGTGTTTACATACGGCTCTCCCCGTTCTTCAGCTCCGGGGAGCGATCGCGAGGGGGCGGCTAGAAACGAATAGCCGCGCCCTCGTCCCGGATCGCTCCTGAAGCCACGGGAACCGCCGCATGTACCGGGGGGGGTCCCGATCGAACCCCCGACCCACGTCTAGGCAGGGACGTACAGGTACGCCAATGTGCCTGTCCATGCCATTCTGCCGACGTATATGTACATGCGGCGGTCTGGAAGTCGTTAATTCCTGCTATAGACCTAAGAGACACTGCTTGTTATTGCTGTTGCATTGATATGCTTGTATACCACGTTTCTATATGCTTTTTCTGTTGGTGTATGCTCCGAAGTACAGGGATGGACTGGCCATTGGGACTACAGGGAGTTTCCCGGTGGGCCGGCTTCAGTGACAGCGGACCACCGCCCCCCCCCCCCCCTCCCCCCCTCTGTCTCTCCCTTCCCGCAGCGCTCACCTCCTCTCCCTGCCCACAGCGCTCACCTGGGGGGAACAAAGAAGCAGGGGGAGGACCAGAGGAGCAGGGGGGAGGGGACAGAGGAGCATGGGGGAGGGGACAGACAGCTGACTCAACAGCTATGGCCTGGGAGTTTCTCACTTCTGCCTAATCTTGCCCCATAAGGGGGGGCACCAAACTGATTCTTTGCCCCGTGTGAAATAATGTCTAGCTTCCCCGCTGGTACTGCCTATAAGAGTACCAGTACCAGCCGTTCTACTCTAATAAAGTAGAACAGCTAGTGGCTAGTGAAGGGGGTGAGGGGGCTTGGGTGGCAGGGGGGGTGCGGGAGTGGCCCGGCCGACGTGGGAGAAACCTGTCAAAGTAGGCCAGTCTGGATGAAGTGCAGGGCCAAATTTTTGTCCCAGTCCAGCCCTGCCTGAGTACAAGTAGTGATGAGGGGCAATGATATATGTTGGGCACACTGTTGCAGAAAATGCAGTTCCTGAAGAAAAAAATAATTGTTCTACGGCACCAGGCCTTTTCTGTTCGAGGGCCATGTGCCATTTTAAATGGATCATGCATAAGGTTCGGTATGCTCCATAAACTCCGCGCTCCTGGATGAGGTTTTCTATTATATGGTTCAGCTGCTGAGCGCCCCCTATTGCCACTTGGGCAGTAATATACAACACATATAATAAAGCTGGTGCTGCGCTATACACTTGCAGAAATATAACTAGTGTCAGTTTCACTTTAATCTTAATCCCCAGTGAAAATCATACATTTATATGTACAAAATAATAAATAAATGAATAAAAAAATATATAATTGCTCAATAAATACATAAAACACTTAAACCTATAAGTGCTGTGCATCCATTAAACAGTAACCATTATTATGTGCAGTGTTCGAATGATTGATCAAAATGCAACTACTATTAATAATATCACTTACTTCAGTTCATTATAATAGTCACAGCTCAAAAGTACATTTACAGTTCATCACAGGGCTCCATCCATAAAGGTAAGTGCATCCAGGAAATAAATAGTGCTTGCTGTGCTGGTAATCGACCCACAGCCTGTGATCACCTCCCCCTTCCACCCTTTGTGTGCGCCACTCACCAGATTTGTTGCAACCCCTTATATCATAAGAAGGTCAAGATGGGCTTTTAGATGTTTTATGTTCTTCCTTCTTTCCATTCTGTTCTCCCAGGCACCAGCACAATGATGATGTCATAACTGACGAAACGCGCTGGGAGAAGCACTGTTCACCGCGTCACTTCCAGTCATTAGAGTCATAGACCTCCTCACATCAACCCCAGTTCCTGCACCTTCACGCCTCAGATCAACCCCAATTCCTGCACCTTCACACCTCAGATCAGCCCCAATTCCTGCACCTTCACACTTCAGATCAGCCCCAATTCCTGCACCTTCACACCTCAGATTCAGACCCCAGATCAACCCCAATTTCTGCACCTTCACCCCTCAGATTAGCCCCAATTCTTGTACCTTCACACCTCAGATCTGCCCAATTCCTGCACCTTCACACCTCAGATCAGCCCCAATTCCTGCACCTTCACACCTCAGATCAACCCCAATTCCTGCACCTTCACACCTCAGTTCAGCCCCAATTCCTGCACCTTCACACCTCAGATCAGCCCCAACTCCTGCACCTTCACACCTCAGATTCAGACCTCAGATCAACCCCAATTTCTGCACCTTCACCCCTCAGATTAGCCCCAATTCCTGCACCTTCACACCTCAGATCTGCTCAATTCCTGCACCTTCACACCTCAGATCAGCCCCAATTCCTGCACCTTCACACCTCAGATCTGCCCAATTCCTGCACCTTCACACCTCAGATCACCCCCAATTCCTGCACCTTCACCCCTCAGATTAGCCCCAATTCCTGCACCTTCACACCTCAGATCTGCTCAATTCCTGCACCTTCACACCTCAGATCAGCCCCAATTCCTGCACCTTCACACCTCAGATCTGCCCAATTCCTGCACCTTCACACCTCAGATCACCCCCAATTCCTGCACCTTCACACCTCAGATCAGCCCCAATTCCTGCACTTTCACACCTCAGATCAACCTCAATTTCTGCACCTTCACACCTCAGATCAGCCCCAATTCCTGCACCTTCACACCTCAGATCTGCTACCAACTCCTGCACCTTCACACCTCAGATCTGCCCCAATTCCTGCACCTTCACACCTCAGATCTGCCCCAATTCCTGCACCTTCACACCTCAGATCACCCCAATTCCTGCACCTTCACGCCTCAGATCAGCCCCAATTTCTGCACCTTTACCCTTCAGATCACCTCAATTCCTGCACCTTCACACCTCAGATCAGCCCCAATTCCTGCACTTTCACACCTCAGATCAACCCCAATTTCTGCACCTTCACACCTCAGATCAGCCCCAATTCCTGCACCTTCACACCTCAGATCTGCTACCAACTCCTGCACCTTCACACCTCAGATCTGCCACAATTCCTGCACCTTCACACCTCAGATCTGCCCCAATTCCTGCACCTTCACACCTCAGATCAGCCCCAATTTCTGCACCTTTACCCTTCAGATCACCTCAATTCCTGCACCTTCACACCTCAGATCAGCCCCAATTCCTGCACCTTCACACCTCAGATCAGCCCCAATTTCTGCACCTTCACACCTCAGATCAGCCCCAATTTCTGCACATTTACCCTTCAGATCAAATGATTCGAATGATTGATCAAAATGCAACTACTATTAATAATATCACTTACTTCAGTTCATTATAATAGTCACAGCTCAAAAGTACATTTACAGTTCATCACAGGGCTCCATCCATAAAGGTAAGTGCATCCAGGAAATAAATAGTGCTTGCTGTGCTGGTAATCGACCCACAGCCTGTGATCACCTCCCCCTTCCACCCTTTGTGTGTGCCACTCACCAGATTTGTTGCAACCCCTTATATCATAAGAAGGTCAAGATGGGCTTTTAGATGTTTTATGTTCTTCCTTCTTTCCATTCTGTTCTCCCAGGCACCAGCACAATGATGATGTCATAACTGACGAAACGCGCTGGGAGAAGCACTGTTCACCGCGTCACTTCCAGTCATTAGAGTCATAGACCTCCTCACATCAACCCCAGTTCCTGCACCTTCACGCCTCAGATCAACCCCAATTCCTGCACCTTCACACCTCAGATCAGCCCCAATTCCTGCACCTTCACACTTCAGATCAGCCCCAATTCCTGCACCTTCACACCTCAGATTCAGACCTCAGATCAACCCCAATTTCTGCACCTTCACCCCTCAGATTAGCCCCAATTCTTGTACCTTCACACCTCAGATCTGCCCAATTCCTGCACCTTCACACCTCAGATCAGCCCCAATTCCTGCACCTTCACACCTCAGATCAACCCCAATTCCTGCACCTTCACACCTCAGTTCAGCCCCAATTCCTGCACCTTCACACCTCAGATCAGCCCCAACTCCTGCACCTTCACACCTCAGATTCAGACCTCAGATCAACCCCAATTTCTGCACCTTCACCCCTCAGATTAGCCCCAATTCCTGCACCTTCACACCTCAGATCTGCTCAATTCCTGCACCTTCACACCTCAGATCAGCCCCAATTCCTGCACCTTCACACCTCAGATCTGCCCAATTCCTGCACCTTCACACCTCAGATCACCCCCAATTCCTGCACCTTCACCCCTCAGATTAGCCCCAATTCCTGCACCTTCACACCTCAGATCTGCTCAATTCCTGCACCTTCACACCTCAGATCAGCCCCAATTCCTGCACCTTCACACCTCAGATCTGCCCAATTCCTGCACCTTCACACCTCAGATCACCCCCAATTCCTGCACCTTCACACCTCAGATCAGCCCCAATTCCTGCACTTTCACACCTCAGATCAACCCCAATTTCTGCACCTTCACACCTCAGATCAGCCCCAATTCCTGCACCTTCACACCTCAGATCTGCTACCAACTCCTGCACCTTCACACCTCAGATCTGCCCCAATTCCTGCACCTTCACACCTCAGATCTGCCCCAATTCCTGCACCTTCACACCTCAGATCACCCCAATTCCTGCACCTTCACGCCTCAGATCAGCCCCAATTTCTGCACCTTTACCCTTCAGATCACCTCAATTCCTGCACCTTCACACCTCAGATCAGCCCCAATTCCTGCACTTTCACACCTCAGATCAACCCCAATTTCTGCACCTTCACACCTCAGATCAGCCCCAATTCCTGCACCTTCACACCTCAGATCTGCTACCAACTCCTGCACCTTCACACCTCAGATCTGCCACAATTCCTGCACCTTCACACCTCAGATCTGCCCCAATTCCTGCACCTTCACACCTCAGATCAGCCCCAATTTCTGCACCTTTACCCTTCAGATCACCTCAATTCCTGCACCTTCACACCTCAGATCAGCCCCAATTCCTGCACCTTCACACCTCAGATCAGCCCCAATTTCTGCACCTTCACACCTCAGATCAGCCCCAATTTCTGCACATTTACCCTTCAGATCACCTCAATTCCTGTACCTTCACACCTCAGATCAGCACCAATTCCTGCACCTTCACACCTCAGATTCAGACCTCACATCAGCCTCAATTTATGCACCTTCACACCTCAGATCAGCCCCAATTCCTGCACCTTCACCATCAGATCAGCCCCAATTTCTGCACATTCACACCTCGGATCAGCACCAATTCCTGCACCTTCATACCTTAGATCTGCCCCAATTCCTGCACCTTCACACCTCAAATTAACCCCAATTCCTGCACCTTCACACCTCAGATCAGCCCCAATTCCTGCACCTTCAACCCTCAGATCAGCCCCAATTCCTGCACCTTCACACCTCAGATTCAGAGCTCAGGTCAGCCTCAATTCCTGTACCTTCACACCTCAGATCAGCCCCAATTCCTGCACCTTCACCCCTCAGATCACCTCAATTCCTGCACCTTCACACCTCAGATCACCTCAATTCCTGCACCTTCACACCTCAGATCACCTCAATTCCTGCACCTTCACATCTCAGATCACCTCAATTCCTGCACCTTCACACCTCAGATCACCTCAATTCCTGCACCTTCACCCCTCAGATCACCTCAATTCCTGCACCTTCACACCTCAGATCACCTCAATTCCTGCACCTTCACCCCTCAGATCACCTCAATTCCTGCACCTTCACATCTCAGATCACCTCAATTCCTGCACCTTCACACCTCAGATCACCTCAATTCCTCCACCTTCACACCTCAGATCACCTCAATTCCTGCACCTTCACACCTCAGATCACCTCAATTCCTGCACCTTCACACCTCAGATCAGCCCCAATTCCTGCACCTTCACACCTCAGATCACTCCAATTCCTGCACCTTCACCCCTCAGATCACCTCAATTCCTGCACCTTCACACCTCAGATCACCTCAATTCCTGCACCTTCACACCTCAGATCACCTCAATTCCTGCACCTTCACACCTCAGATCAGCCCCAATTCCTGCACCTTCACACCTCAGATCACTCCAATTCCTGCACCTTCACCCCTCAGATCACCTCAATTCCTGCACCTTCACACCTCAGATCACCTCAATTCCTGCACCTTCACACCTCAGATCACCTCAATTCCTGCACCTTCACCCCTCAGATCACCTCAATTCCTGCACCTTCACACCTCAGATCAGCCCCAATTCCTGCACCTTCACGCCTCAGATCTGCCCCAATTCCTGCACCTTCACACCTCAAATCAACCCCAATTCCTGCACCTTCACGCCTTTAGATCTGCCCTAATTCCTGCACATTCACACCTCAGAATAGTCCCAATTTATGCAAATTCACACCTCAGATCAGACCCAATTCCTGCACCTTCACCCCTAAGGTCACCCCAATTCCTGCACATTCACACCTCAGATCAGCCCCAATTCCTGCACCTTCACACATAAGAAAGCCCCAATTTATGCACCTTCACACCTCAGATCAGCCCCAATTCCTGCACCTTCACAAATCAAATCTGCTCCAATTTGTGCACCTTCACAGATCAGATCAACCCTCAGTGACGCACAGAGAGAAAACAAATCCTCCTACATGAGTTGTACCTATTTATCTGCTGCCCTCTCGTATGCAGAACCATTCAAAGTCCAGAATTTACAGAGTTTTTTTTAACTTTAGAAGGCAGGGGGCGGGGTATGATGTCACACACTGCACAGCATAGAGAGGAGAGCTGAATGTAATCTGAGACATGAGTGGAGGGAAAGGACCCACCCTCTGCACAGTCTTATAGGGAAACACACACACACACACACACACACAGCTAAGGCTGTCGATCATCCTCTGTGTGCTGGAGAGGGGGAGTAGGCCATCTCCCAGGATTGTCTGTTGTCAGTATAGTCTTTCAGAAGTGACTCATACAGAAAGCAGAGGGATGAAAGAGCAGCCAGAAATCCCACTAGGTGCTTTGGATTGAGGCAAGTACATGATTTTGGAGGATATGCTTTGTTCTTTTTTTTATTTCAGGGTTTACAACCAGTTTAACCACTTAAGGACCCCCTACCGACGATATACGTCGGCAGAATGGCACGGCTGGGCATATCCACGTACATGTATGTGCCACTTTAAGCCCAGCCGTGGGGTCAAGGGGCGCGTGCATACGACCCGGTACGAAGCTTCGTGGCCACGGGACTCGCGGAACCGATCGCTGCTGGAGTCCCGCGATCGGTCCCCGGAGCTGAAGAACGGGGAGAGCTGTGTGCAAACACAGCTTCCCCCTGTTCTTCACTGTGGCGGCGTCATCGATTGTGTGTTCCCTTTTTTAGGGAATCACAATGGATGACGTCACACCTACAGCCACACCCCCCTACAGTTGTAAACACACTTCAGGTCACACATAACCCCTTCAGCGCCCCCTAGTGGTTAACTCCCAAACTGCAACTGTCATTTTCACAGTAAACAATGCATTTTAAATTCATTTTTTGCTGTGAAAATGACAATGGTCCCAAAAATGTGTCAAAATTGTCCGAAGTGTCCACCATAATGTCGCAGTCACGAAAAAAAAATCGCTGATCGCCGTCATTAGTAGTAAAAAAATTTTTTTTATAAAAATGCAATAAAACTATCCCCTTTTTTGTACACGCTACACATTTTGCGCAAACCAATCGATAAACGCTTATTGCGATTTTTTTTTTACCAAAAATACTGTAGGTAGAAGAATACGTATCGGCCTAAACTGAGAAAAAAAAATAATGTTTTATATATTTTTGGGGGATATTTATTATAGAAAAAAGTTAAAATATTGTTTTTTTTTTCAAAATTGTCGCTCTATTTTTGTTTATAGTGCAAAAAATAAAAACCTCAGAGGTGATCAAATACCACCAAAAGAAAGCTCTATTTGCGGGAAAAAAAGGACGCCAATTTTATTTGGGAGCCACGTCGCACAACCGCGCAATTGTCAGTTAAAGCGACGCAGTGCGGAATCGCAAAAACTGTCCGGGTCCTTTAGTTGCCTAAAGGCCTGGGTCTTAAGTGGTTAACCCATCTGCCTGGAGGTCATCTCAAAAGATAAATAGGTAGATTCAGTAAGAGTTAGGCCGACTTATCAGTAGATAAGTCGACCTAACTCAGAATCTACGCCGACTTATGTTTAAGTGTATGCTCAAACAGAGATACGCTTAAACATATCTAAGATAGGATGGCTTGCGCCGTCATATCTTAGGTTGCAATATTTTGGATGGCCGCTAGGTAGCGCTTCCATTGCGGCCGGCGTAGAATATGAAAATGAGTTTATACGCCGATTCACGAACGTACGCCCGGCCGCCGCAGTCGATTTACGCCGTTTCCGTAGCGCATCACAGGCCTAAAGTTATTCCATCTATTAGGTGGAATAACAATGTTAAAGTATGGACGCCGTTCCCGCCGCGAGATTCGAATTTTTTACGTCGTTTGCGTAAGTCGTCCGCGAATCTGGATATACGTCGTTTACGTCCACGTCTAAATCAATAGGCCCGTGCGGCGTACATAACCGCAATGCACACTGGGAAATGTAGTCGCCCGGCGCATGCGCAGTGAAAAAAAAACGTCAAAAACGTGAGGTCAAGCCTCATTGCCATCAAACACGCCCCCCTCCAAGTCATTTGAATTTGGCGCCCTTACGCCCGCCCGCTTTAGGCTACACCGCCATAGATTAGCAGGCAAGTATATTGAGAATCATTACTAGCCTAGCTAATTTACGGCGGCGTAGCCTAAACAGGCTAAGCTACGCCGCCGTAACTTTGCACTATTGTACCTGAATCTACCTAAAAGTGTAATATATATATATATATATATAATAATATGAGCCCATATAAGCTCAGAGCATAGCCATTGACGTCTGCTGGTTGAGTACCATCATGAATTCCAGAGATTATTTTGATAAACGTTTGATTGGCCTTAGGATAAGCATTCGGGTTTGTTCAGTCTGCAAAGAATCATACGGTTCATGAATCACAATTGCCCGTTTTGTTGACTTTCATGACAGATCTGCATAAAAATTTTGCAAAAACATGCAAACGGCTCATCCCGCATGTCCCTCTTCTGCACAGGTGAGATCCGATCAATCCCGGGCCGCGCGTATTACCATCCAGGCTGCTGAGATCCGGGATATGATCTGCAAGTGACAAAGTGCATCCTCTTATTCTCCGTAATCGAAAAAAAATTCTTTTTTATCCTCCCCCCCCCCCCCAAATGTGAGAAACAAATCAACCGGTGTCTCCTAAGGAAAGAGTTACTCAAACCCGGCGCGGCAATCACTTCCAGCACAATACAAAACCCGATCCATCCATCTGCCGGGAGCCACCGGAACATTCTTCAGTGTCGCTGTTGTGGCTGGCAGTTTTATCTCCCTCTTCTCCTCCTAGTTAATTTCAGTATGAATTTATCTGTAACGCCAGTGTATAAATCAGGCGCAATGTTGTGTTTTTCTACCTGTCTCTCTGCAGTGCTATTCGCCGCCTCCTACTTCATTTAGGAAAATCTGATGAAGAATTCACTAAAAAGAGGTCGGAGTGCCACCTCTGGGGTGACTGGTATCAGCCATGGGGCCTCACCCTAATGTACACACACCACAACTCTGATGCCGCGTACACACCATCATTTTTCGGCATGAAAAAAACATTGTTTTTAAAAAATGTCATTTTACCACTTAACGACCGCCGCACGACGATATACGTCGGCAGAATGGCACGGCTGGGCAGATCCTTTACATCTACCCAGCCGTGGGTCGCGGGAGCGCGCCTGCGACCCGGTCCGAAGCTCCGGGAACGCGAGACCCGCGGACCCGATCACCGCTGGGGTCCCGCGATTGGTCCCCGGAACTAAAGAACGGGGAGAGTCGCGTGTAAACACGGCTTCCCCGTGCTTCACTGTGGCGGCTGCATCGATCGTGTCATCCCCTTTATAGGGAGACACGATCGATGACGTCACTCATACAGCCACACCCCCCTACAGTTGTAAACACACACTAGGTGAAACATAACCCGTTCAGCGCCCCCTTGTGGTTAACTCCCAAACTGCAACTGTCATTTCCACAATAAAGAATGCATTTTAAATGCATGTTTTGCTGTGAAAATGGTCCCAAAAATGTGTCAAAATTGTGCAAAGTTTCCGCCATAATGTCGCAGTCACGAAAAAAATCGCTGATCGCCGCCATTAGTAGTAAAAAAAAAAAAAAAAAATAAAAACTATCCCCGATTTTGTAAACGCTATACATTTTGCGCAAACCAATTGATAAACACTTATTGCGATTTTTTTTACCAAAAATAGGTAGAAGAATACGTATCAGCCTAAACTGAGGAAAAAAAAAATGTTATATATGTTTTTGGGGGATATTTATTATAGCAAAAAGTAAAAAATATTGCATTTTTTTCAAAATTGTCGCTCTATTTTTGTTTATAGCGCAAAAAATAAAAACCGCAGAGGTGATCAAATACCACCAAAAGAAAGCTCTATTTGTGGGGAAAAAAGGACGCAAATTTTGATTGGGAGCCACGTCGCACGACCGTGCAATTGTCTGTTAAAGCGATGCAGTGCCGAATTGTAAAAACCCCTTGGGTCATTTAGCAGCATATTGGTCCGGTCCTTAAGTGGTTAAAAAGATCGTGTGTGGGCTTTACATCATTTTTCGGGTTCTGAAAAACGACAACATTTTTTTTCCGAACATGCTGCATTTTTTTAACAACGTTTTAAACAATGTCGTTTTTCACATTGTAAAAAATTATCGTGTGTGGGCTAAAACGACGTTTAAAAACCCGCGCATGCTTAGAAGCAAGTTATGAGACGGGAGCGCTCGTTCTGGTAAAACTACCGTTCATAATGGAGTAAGCACATTCATCACGCTGTAACAGACAGAAAAGCGCGAATCGTCTTTTACTAACATGGAATCAGCCCCAAGGGTGGCGTCATCCGCATGGAACTTCCCCTTTATAGTCCCGTCGTACGTGTTGTACGCCACCGCGCTTTGCTAGAGCTTTTTTTAAAAACGATGGTGTGTGGGCAACGTCGTTTTAATGATGAAGTTGGAAAAACATTGGGGTAGATTCAGGTAGGGGCGCGCAATGATACGGCGGCGCAGCGTATGGTATTTACGCTACGCCGCCGTATCTTACAGGAGCAAGTGCTGTATTCACAAAGCACTTGCTCTGTTAGTTGCGGCGGCGTATCGTAAATGGGGCCGGCGTAAGCGCGTGTAATTCAAATGTGGAAGGGGGGGCGTGTTTTATGTAAATGTATGATGTATGATGACCGTCCGTGTACATATCCCAGTGTGCATTGCTTCCAAGTACGGCGCAACGACGTATTGGTTTCGACGTGAACGTAAATTACATCCAGCCCTATTCGTGAACGACTTACGCAAACGACGTAAATAATTCAAATTTCGAAGCGGGAACGACGTCCATACTTAAGATTGGCTGCGCCTCCTAATAGCAGAAGCAGCCTTACGCAGAAAAAGCCTTAACGCAAACAACGTAAAAAACGAACGCCGGGCGCACGTATGTTTGTGAATCGGCGTATCTAGGTAATCTGCATATTCTATGCCGACAACAACGGAAGCGCCCCTAGCGGCCAAAGATATATTGCACACAATTCTACGCCGCCGCAATCAAGTTACTTTGGTGGAGGAAGCCTATTTTTTCAGCGTAACTGCCTTTGTGAATCGGCGTAACGCTACGCGGGCGTGGAATTCAAATTACGGCGACGTATCTGGAGATACGCCGCCGCAAAAGGTACCTGAATCTACCCCAGTGTGAGTGATTCTTGTGCAAAAGTCCAAGAAGGTCTCCCTTCATCAGCGCCTAAAGACTTTTCTGATTCTCTTATGCTGAATTCCTTCAACCTGTGGGATAGCCCACTGCCGGCATCTGGCAAGGTGACTGGATGCCCCACTGCTGGGGTTTTTGAAGCTGACTGGGTGCCCCGTAGGTCAGGTCCTTTAGAAGGTGCAACACTTGAAGCTTGCAGTTCCACAAGGCAGTTAACCGATCCCAACGCTTGAATCACATGGGCCGTATAAAGGCTTACCACTGGAGTCCCTGACACCATGGTGTCCCATCACAACTCAGATTCCACATCTGAGTTCCTAGACAGGTTGTTAAAAAATGTGTTCCATTTCAACCGCCAATGTCTTTCCAAGGCATTCGTTTTCCACCCCAGTCCCCTAACGCGCCTGTAGTTGCAGGTCAGGACAAAGTTTGAATGAAACACTGCCCTTCACCAGAAGACCCCTACTACTGGGGCTGTAATAGCAAGTACAGTTACCGAGTTCAGAGTGGATGTCTGTACAACCAGCATTTGGCACAACAGAAGCAAAAGGCTGCAAACAAACCTCAGGAAAGGCAGCAGTAGGAATCTTGAACCAAATGGGTAACCCATGCCAGGCAGGCAATGAACATGGAGACACAGAGGTACTTAGCCGGCCATACATGGGTCCATTTCCAAAAGAATTTTCTTTTGAAAATCGTAACTAAGGATTTTTGTTTGAATTTCCCATCATTAGTGGGCTGCAGCAAAGGCCGATTTTCATGCAACCATCAAATTTGATTTTGAAAAACTAACAATTTTCTAATCAATGGTGGGAGAATCGTGTGAGAAATATAATCAGAAAAGAAAGGAAAATTAATGGAAAGAGAAGAAGATTCCTGGCCACGAAAATTATTTTCTGTAGCAACATGAGGTGAAATTCAAGGATCAGTTGGTCGAATTTCGAAATGAACCATCGGGTCACAAAACACACAACATTTCTGATTTTCGAAATAAAATTTGTTTGGAATTTGACCCATGTATTAGACCCAACAGCCGGTAAGATCTTAACCCTGGTACTAGAGAGTGGCTGAGCAGCAAGCCTCGGATCAGCAGAGGCAGCAGGCATAGAATCAGCAGAAGAAGGCTGGGCAGTGGGCACAAGACCATCAGAGGCAGGCTGGGCAGAGGGCATCTGATCAGGCTGGATTGGCATAGATAACACCAGTTGAGGCTAGGCTGGATCAGTGAGCCTCAGATCAGGCTGGTCTGAAACTACGGGCATCAGATCAGACAGGTCTGGAACTACGGGCATCCGATCAGACTGGTCTGGAACTACGGCATAAGATCAGACTGGGATGGAACTGCAGGCATTAGACTAGGCGTGGCTGGAACAGCAGGCATCAGACCAGGCTGAGCTGGAACAGCAGGCATCAGACCAGTCCTGGCTGGAACAGTAGGCATCAGACCAGGCTTGGCTGGAACAGCAGGCATCTGACAAGGCTTGGCTGGAACAGCAGGCATCAGACCAGACTTGGCTGGAACAGCAGGCATCAGAATAGGCTTGGCTGGAACAGCAGGCATCAGACCAGGCTTGGCTTGAACAGCAGGCATGAGACAAGGCTTGGCTGGAACAGCAGGCATCCGACCAGGCTTGGCTGGAACAGCAGGCATTGGACCAGACTTGGCTGGAACAGCAGGCATCGGACAATGCTTGGCTGGAACAACAGGCATCGGACCAGGCTTGGCTGGAACAACAGGCATCAGACCAGGCTTGGCTGGAACAGCAGGCATTGGACCAGACATGGCTGGAACAGCAGGCATCAGACTAGGCTTGGCTGGAACAGGCATCGGACCAGGCTTGGCTGGAACAACAGGCATCAGACCAGACTTGGCTGGAACAGCAGGCATTGGACCAGACATGGCTGGAACAGCAGGCATCAGAATATGCTTGGCTGGAACAACAGGCATCAGACCAGACTTGGCTGGAACAGCAGGCATTGGACCAGACATGGCTGGAACAGCAGGCATCAGAATAGGCTTGGCTGGAACAACAGGCATCAGACCAGGCTTGGCTGGAACAGCAGGCATTGGACCAGACATGGCTGGAACAGCAGGCATCAGAATAGGCTTGGCTGGAACAACAGGCATCAGACCAGGCTTGGCTGGAACAGCAGGCATTGGACCAGACATGGTTGGAAGAGCAGGCATCAGACAAGGCTTGGCTGGAACAGCAGGCATTGGAATCCTGTGATTGATTGCAGTGTTCCTAGCATATTGTGCTGCTGGTGGGTTGCGACTGTAGTGACAGTATTGAGAAGTAGAGTAGAAAAGGTAGCAGTAGCAGAGGAAGATTTCTCAGGTGTTGCCAAGGGTAATGGAGTGGTAGAGGGAACCGTCACAATGGGTTAAATGCAAGGGAAGTACAGCTATTGGAAGCAGAGTACTGATATAAAGGAAGTAAGGAGTTTTTTTTAGTAGCAACTGTGGTTGCTAAGGGTGATGAAGGAAGAGATTTATGTTTTTTAGAGGCTGAACCAAATTGGTGTGACTCAACTGAGTCTGGGGGTAGTATCTCTGACCAAGCTTGGAGTAGGAGGCTAAACTAGGTTCAGTTTGCATTCCTGTTGTCTGACTAATGATTGCACAGCAGTGATGCAATCTAACAGATCCCTTTGTGAATAAACTGAGTAATGCTCAAGAAAGTAAGATTTGTCATCCCGCAGCATCCACACAAGAGACTCAATCTGAGACATACTAAAAGGAGAAGAGAAAACATAATGGAAACTAGAAAATGCATTTCCTGAGGAAAATGCGTGGGAATGCTGAATTGCTGAGCCCGCACCAAAGCCATTCACCATAACCACTACACTATCTTTAGGACACACAGCTCCTTTCTCTATCTGCAAAGTAGAGAGTGTCCTGACTTCCTGGTCGCCCCTCCCCCTCAAGAGGTTTTCTCCCCCCCCCCCCCCAGGTCAGTGAGGAGGAATATTGCACTGAGGTAAAGAAAGCTTTTTAGGGAAAGAAATACCATTACAAACACTTTTAATTCACATACCAAATACGTGAAATAAGCCTTCAAACAAACCTTAATAAATCCACAACCGTACATGTGATCGATACAGCGCCTTCACCGGCCCTTGTGAACGCATCGATATGAAATTTATGTTGATAACATTTAAAAAATGTGGCCATGTCAGCGATTTAGAAAAGAGCGTCTTTGTGCGTTTTGCAGGAACATTTTAAAGACTTTTTAACATGACAGTCAATGAGAGAAAATTTGGGACTCTGTAAACATAGAAGCCAGGCTTCTGTGTTTACCAGTAACTGTAGATAGCCAGTGCCAGAGGCCAGTGCCAGAGGTAGCGGAATGGAACTTTGCCACATTACGGCTAAAAAAAGCCCTTTATTATACCATAACCCTAGCACAAGTCCATATGGTATATACACCATAACCCTAAAACATGTCCATATAATATATACACTAGGGTTGTCCCGATACCACTTTTTTGAGACCGAGTACAAGTACCGATCCTTTTTTTCAAGTACTCGCCGATACCGAATACCGATCCTTTTTTTTAATGTCATGTGACAGTGGCGTTTTTTTTTTTTTTACACTATTTTCTTTTTACATTGATTTTTTTTACAGTGATTTTTTTGTTTTTTTAGAGGGGGGTAGTGGATGGTCAGTGTTTGTTTGTTTTTGTTATTATTATTTATATTTTATTTTTAAAATTATTTATTGCAATTTTTTTTCTTATTTTTAATCAGCCCTGTTGGGGGAGTTTTGGTGAGATATCAGGGGTCTTAACAGACCTCTGACATCTCCACTTTAAGACAGAGAATGGGACTAAGGACACAGATTCCCCAGTCCCTTTCTCTGCAGCCTCAGCTGAAATGAATAGAGAGAAGCTTCTCTCTATTCATAAACTGAAGCATCGTAAACACAGGTTACGATGCTCAGTTATGTGAATGGACAGAGTAGGTGATCACTGACTCTGTCCATTCGGAAAAGGTAGGAGCCGGATTTAGCGGCTCCTACCTCCACTCTCCATCCTGACAAATTGAGCGGCACGGAGGGGGAGAAGACAGCACGGGGGAGAGCGGCACGGAGGGGGAGAAGACAGCACAGGGGGAGAGCGGCAAGGAGGGGGAGAAGACAGCACGGGGGGAGAGCGGCACGGAGGGGGACAAGACAGCACGGGGGGAGAGCGGCAAGGAGGGGGAGAAGACAGCACGGGGGGAGAGCGGCATGGAGGGGGACAAGAAAGCACGCGGGGAGAGCGGCACGGAGGGGGACAAGACAGCACGGGGGGAGAGACAGCAGGGAGACGACTTGTAACTCCCCGAACCCCCCGATACCTGACTGCCCAGGTATCGGGTGAAGCATCGGAGCATTTCAGCCGAGTACAAGTACTCTGGAAATGCTCAGTATCGGTACCGATACCGATACTAGTATCGGTATCGGGACATCCCTAATATACACCATAACCCTAACACATGTCCATATAATATATACACCATAACCCTAACACATTTATCATACATCTATCATGCAGAGGACGGGAAGAGAGGACGGGAGAAAACATCGAGGAGCGTGGAGGACATTGCTGCCATGACCCGCTGCCCCACCGAAACAGGTAAGTGCCCGGCAGTCAGGGATGCACACTGGCAGCATTTGATGGGCACAGTAGAGGCAATTGATGGGCACACTGGCAGCAATTGATGGGCACACTGGCAGCAATTGATGGGCACAGTAGCAGCAATTGATGGGCACACTGGCAGCAACTGATGGGCACAGTAGCAGCAATTGATGGGCACACTGGCAGCAATTGATGGCACAGTGGCTGCATTTGATGGGCACAGTGGTTGCGTTTGATGGCACAGTGGCTGCATTTGATGGGTACAGTGGCTGCGTTTGATGGCACAGTGGCTGCAATTTATGGGTACAGTGGCTGCGTTTGATGGCACAGTGGATGTTTTTTGTTTCAGTTTGATTGCGCCCCCCCAACCCCCCCCAAAAAAATGAGCACCAGCCGCCTCTGTATAATATCAGTGACATCAATGGGCACAGTGGCGACAATTGGCACAGCGGCATTAATGGGCACAGTGGCGACAATTAAAGGGCACAGTGACATCAACAGTGGTGACAATAGGCACAGTGGGGACAATGGGCACAGCGGCGACAATTAAAGGGCACAGCGGTGACAAAGGGCACAGTGGTGACAATTAAAGGACACAGTGGTGACAATTGATGGCACAGTGGCTGTGTTTGATGGCATGGCACAGTGGCTGTGTTTGATGGCATGGCACAGTGACTGCGTTTGATGGCATGGCACAGTGGTGCGAATTGATGGCACAGTGGCTGCGTTTGATGGCATGGCACAGTGGTGACAATTGATGGCACAGTGGCTGCATTTGATGGGCACAGTGAGGCTGCAATTTTTTTTTTCCGTTTGCGCCCCCCCAAAAGTTTTGAGCACCAGCCGCCACTGATATAGCCTAATAACATTAAATTTTTCCCCGCACACGCATTTTCACAGGATGAATAAGTTCTGCCATTTTATTTCTAAATGCACCCCTGAAATCGGAATAGGTTGGTGACCCCCCCCCCCCCCGGTCTATACATACAACATGTAACTGAGATTCAGATTTTTTGGGCGTCTGACGTATACGGGGCTTTATAAATAAATGGAATCTGTCCATAACAATACGTTCTATTATGTAAACAGACAGCAATTAATTACGGAGTTTAGCCCGCGCTCGCACGCCGTCTTCTAGACAGGATGCGTATTTGTGCATACAGCGTGTTTCTATATATATTATGATTGCTTTTTGCTGCCAAGAGATAATTATTGTTGAGATAATTAGTACGAAGAATCAAAGTTTGCCACGGAAATCACAACAAACTATTAAGAAATACGGAATGCAAAAAAAAAAAAGCTTGTTCCTGGAAAAAAAGTAAACACTGCAACTTTTCCGCAATCGTGCCAGACGACGGATTAGAGATGGATTTTCAGTGGAATAAAAAAAAATGATCGCATCAAAACTTTTTTTTTTGACGCGCTTTTGAAAAACGCGTTTTTGGAGTGGCGCTATTTATTTGGAACAGTTCTTTCTATACTCCAAAAACGCGCCAAAAAAAAAAAGCAAATTTTAGAGCTGAGCCAAGCGTGTTTTTTTTTACGATAAATTTATGACTATGACAGGTTGCAAAAAAATATGGGCTAGATTCAGAGAGAATTTACGCCAGCGTATCTATAGATACACCGCGTAAATTCAAATCTGCGCCGGCGTATCTTCTTTCTGTATTCCGAAAGCAAGATACGCCGGAATTAGGCTAAGATCCGACTGGCGTAAGTCTCTAAGGCCGGGTACTCACGAGCAAACATGTACGGTGAAACCGGTCCGTCGGACCGTTTTCACCGTACATGCCTGCCAGAGGGCTTCTGTACGATGGTTGTACTAACCATCGTACAGAAGTCCGCGCGTAAACACTACGCGGGGCGTGTCCGCGTCGTCGCCGCGACGATGACGCGCCGATGACGCGGCGACGTGGGCGGGCCTGCCATTTAAAGGCTTCCACGCATGCGTCAAAGTCATTCGACGCATGCGAGGGACGGCGGGCGCTCGGACATGTACGGTAGGTCTGTACTGACGACCGTACATGTCCGAGCGGGCAGGATTCCAGCGGACGGTTTTAAAACACGTCCAGGAATATTTGCCCGCTGGGAAAAGGCCCGGCGGGCAAATGTTTGCTGGAATTCGGCCCGCTCGCGCCTACACACGACCGAACATGTATGCTGAAACTGGCCCGCGGACCAGTTTCAGCATACATGTTTGGTCGTGTGTACGGGGCCTTACACCGTCGTATCTTAGGGTGCATATTTACGCTGGCCGTTAGGTGGGGCTTCCGTCGTTTTCATCATAGAATATGCAAATGAGCTGGATACGCCGATTCACAAACGTACGTGCGCCCGGCGGAATTTTTTACGTCGTTTGCGTAAGGCTTTTTCCGGTGTAACGTTGCTCCTGCTTCTATGAGGCGTACGCAATGTTGAGTATGGACGTCGTTCCTGCGTCGAATTTTGAATTTTTTACGTCGTTTGCGTAAGTCGTTCGCGAATAGGGCTGGACGTAATTTACGTTCACGTCAAAAGCAATGACGATTTGCGGCGGAATTTGGAGCATGCGCACTGGGATTCTTTCACGAACGGCGCATGCGCCGTTCGTAAAAAACGTAAGATGCGCGGGGTCAACAATAATTTAAATAAAACACGCCCACATCATCCCCATTTGAATTTGGCGGGCGTACGCCAGCCCAAATAGGTTACGTAGCCGTAACTAAGGGCACAAGTTTTTTCAGAATACGGAACTTGCGCCCTAATTTACGGCGGCGTAACTTATCGGGGATACGCTACGCCCGCACAAGAGTACGCTGGGCTACCTGAATCTAGCCCTATATATATAAAAATAGAATAAATGTAAAAAAAAAAAATTATAAAAATAATTGTAAAATGTTAAATATATATATATTTTTTTTTTACATACTGTCACTAGCCACCAGGGCTGCTGTTAGAAATTATGGGGTCTCATACAGCCTACCTGGCAGATGCCCCCCCCCCCCCCAATATATCAAAACAATATTTCATATTTTATTTTATAATTTTTTTTTATCATTACGTAAAAGACAACAATAATAAAGACAGACTTATAAAGAGCGAAGATACATATATATGTCACTCAATATAAATACAACTCATGGAAAAAAAAAAAGGGGGGGTGGGTAGGACTGGGTGGAGGTACAGCCGTAAGAACAATCCAATCTCCCTACAGTAAGCAAGCATTTTACGGAAGGAAACTGATTCATTCAATTTGTTTTGTTGTGATTAGCTGTGATTGGTCAAAGCTAATCAAATGGTTCAGATGGGCTGTGATTGGCCCTGTCAGTACCATGTGATTAAATCGACCAATCACAGTTAGCAACACAATTGTACACAATGGAAAGCATGAAAGGCAGTCATCCATTGTCATGTGATCTGCTGTGATTCGTCACGGCGGTCACATGGTACCGGTTCTGGATCAGCCGAGTCCAGGAAATATTAGACATGTGCGGCTCGTTTAGTTTCCGGATTAATCATTTTTTCGGAAATTCAGAGGTATCCAAATTAGAACAGTACCGAATTTAAACTTCAATTTACTTCAATTTCGGAAATTCATTTAGTTTTAGAATACATTTTGAACAGTTTTATTTTTTTTCTGTTCTATTGCTTTATTTTCTATTCTATTGTATTCTGTTTGGAAATGGGAAAACTATTCGAAAAGTTTTTGAATTCGAATTTGAAAAGGATTCAAATTCAAAAATGATTCGAATTCTGTTCGGATTTTTTTGGTTATTTCAGAACAGAATTCGAATCATTTTCGAATTTGAATCCTTTTCCAATTCGAATTCAAAAACGTTTCGAATAGTTTTCCCGTTTCCAAACAGAATAGAATAGAAAATAAAGAAATAGAACAGAAAAAATAAAACTATTCCAAATCTATTCTAAAACTAAATGAATTTCCGAAATTGAAGTAAACAAATAAAACTAATTTAACTAAACAAATTTATCTAAATAACAAATCGAAACTAAACAATTTTTTTTTTCCCGTTTTGCACATGTCTAGGAAACATGGTGATGGGCCCTGTGGGGGAGGGGGAGCACTATCGGGGGGGGGGGGGGGGGTGAATGCCACCAGGCAGCTGTAATGCTGGGAGTAGGTGCTGCCAATGTATGCCATATTTCAGTGATATCGAAAGGGTTAACCCCCAAAGAGCCATGAGTGAGCTCCAGCCGGTGACTTTGCCTAGGCTGAGATGATCTCATCAGTCTGCTGCAGGCAGGAAGAAGCATTTCCTCAGTCTCCCCTCCCCCAGTGATTAGAATGTAACAATGTAACTATGTAGCAAGTCACAAAGTCAGAGGTTGCAGCAAGGGGCTGATCTGTGTTGGAGTTCTTGCGTCTCACTCCTCCTGCTGCATTCTACACACATAGGAGGTGGGAGGAGCTTAGAACACCGGTGTAGAGATATCAGAATAAGAATAGTCGTCTCTGGGTGATGTCAGACTTTATTAGTTCTTTAGAAAGTCACATTCCGCTTCAGATCCAAATGAGTCACATACGAGTCGTTAATTATCCCCCGCGCCTCCTCCTGGCGGGCTATCATCGATCTCCTCCGTCAGCCCCTCCCCCCCTCTATAAATATCAGGGGCAGCCTGGGAGCAGGTCACCGGCGAAAACATTCGACTCCGCTCCAGCGCAAGGTCACACCTGCAGGCTCAGCCATTTATATCGCTCACTTCCAAGGACGCCGCAGTCACCGACTCCATCACATGCATGTCTGAGAGAGAGAGCGTGTCATTGGGGGCCCCTGAGAAGAGCTGAGCTGGGGGCCCCCCGATCATCATCGTCCTGAGTCCAATGTCGGCCCCCGAAATTAGGGCCCCCGGATCACTACATACATTATTCACACAACCAGATTATCTATCCTTCTATCTCTACCCTCTTCTTCTTCTTATTATTATTATAATACAGGATTTATAGAACGCCAACAGGTTACATAGAGCTTCATAATAACGGGATCGATCTACAGGATCTGTCTGTCTGACGATCGATTTATATCTACTGTATTATCTCTCTTAAACTCACGTACTATCTATCTATCTATCCATCTATTTCTATTCTCTATTTCTATTCTCTCTCTTTATCTATCTGTCTGTCTATCTATCTATCTATCTATCTATCTATCTATCCATCTATTTCTAATCTATCTATCTATCTATCTATCTATCTATCTATCTATCTATCTATCTATCTTTTAAACTTTCTTCCTATTTATCTATCTATTTATCGATCTCTCGATCCATCTATTTCTATTCTCTCTCTTTATCTATCTATCTATCTATCTATCTATCTATCTATCTATCTATCTATCTATCTATCTATCTATCTATCTATCTATCTATCTATCTATCTATTTCTATTCTCTCTTTCTATTCTCTCTCTTTATCTATCTATGTATCTATCTATGTATCTATCTATGTATCTATCTATTTCTATTCTCTCTTTCTATTCTCTCTCTTTATCTATCTATCTATCTATCTATCTATCTATCTATCTATCTATCTATCTATCTATCTATCTTTTAAACTTTCTTCCTATTTATCTATCTATTTATCGATCTCTCGATCCATCCATTTCTATTCTCTCTCTTTATCTATCTATCTATCTATCTATCTATTTCTATTCTCTCTCTTTATCTATCTATCTATGTATCTATGTTTCTATCTATCTATCTATCTATCTATCTATCTATCTATCTATCTATCTATCTATCTATCTTTTAAACTTTCTTCCTATTTATCTATCTATTTATCCATCTCTCGATCCATCCATTTCTATTCTCTCTCTTTATCTATCTATCTATCTATCTATCTATCTATCTATCTATCTATCTATCTATCTATCTATCTATCTATCCATCTATTTCTATTCTCTCTCTTTATTTATCTATCTATGGGCCATATTCTTAGATATCTCCGGCGGCGTAACGTATGTCCTTTACGTTACTCCGCCGCAAGTTTAACTGGCAAGTGCCTGATTCCCAAACCACTTACCTGTAAACTTGCGGCGGCGTAGCGTAAAGTCCACCCGCGCAAGCACTCCTAATTCAAATGATCCTGGTAGGGGGCGTGGATCATTTAAATTAGGCGCGCTCCCGCGCCGATCGTAATGCGCATGCTCCGTCGGGTAAATCTACCGATCTATTTCTATTCTATCTCTTTATTTATCTATCTATCTATCTATCTATCTATCTATCTATTTTTCTATCTATCTATAAAAAAAAAACCCTGCCCCCAGCTTGCCGCGATCCTGGAAAAAGGCCACGAGCGGCGTCCGGCCTCGCGGCCTTTTTCAGGATCGTGGCAAGCTGCGGGCAGGATTTTTTAGGCGAGGCCCCGGCTTCAGCCTAGTCTGCTGGATTCCTGGGAAAAAGGCCGTGGACTAAGCCCGAAGACGGGGCCTCGCCTAAAAAACCCTGCCCGCAGCTTGCCGCGATCCTGGGAAAAGAACGTGAGCGGCGTCCGGCCTCGCAGCCTTTTTCAGGATCGCGGCGAGCTGCGGGCAGGATTTTTTAGGCGAGGCCCCGGGTTCAGCCTAGTCTGCCACGATCCTGGGAAAAGGCCGCGGGCTAGGCCCGAAGCCAAGGCCTCGCCTAAAAAACCCTGCCCGATCCTGGGAAAAGGCTGCGAGCTGCAGGCAGGATTTTTAGGCGAGGCCACGGATTCGGCCTAGTCCGCAGAGCGTCGACCCATGGAAAAAAAAATCCCAGCCCTAATATACCGTGGGCCAGTAGGGAAGCGCATAAGACGTTAGTAGAAATAGGTAGAATAGCATGAAGCACATGCTGCTCTACCTGTTGATACCAACAAATGAAGCCCTGATGAAGGGTTGGTGAACCCCTGAAACGCGTTGGTTCCTTAATATTATTAATTAGTCAATAGAACATCCTTCTGGACTCTATTACTATTAGTGCGGTGTCGTTGGTACCTATCTGAAACTTTCTGAAGACCCGTCCTTTGTTTGGGGGTGCTGTTGTCACATGGAAGCAGCCTTAGCTAGGTGATCCATCATAATACCTAAGACTGTCACTCACAGTTCTGGGAATTAATAATAGATCTCAGTGAAGTCTCTCACCCCCCCTCCCCCCCTCCTGTCATTTCTCGCGTCTACGCTCTACAATCAGCCTCTCTACCGAGACCAGCACAAGTAACAATGCAGGTAATTAAAGCCATGAGATTCGGCTCGGATTAGTCAGATATTACAAATCAAGAGACGGGGGAAGGGAAAACGCGCCGGTATATTAGGAATTACAACGAAGCCGGAGGAGCCTGAGAAAATATCAAACTGGCCTCCGTGCGTCACAACGTCTTCCGGCGGTAATTCTGTTAACTCGCCCGCCGTTGTTTTCCGTCGGTTTAATTTAGCCGGAGCTCCTCGCTCCGAATATATTTTTAAATGGGGAGGAGAATTAAATATCAATGAAAAGTGGAAAATGCTTCTTGCTGCTGCGATAGGCTTTTCATCGCGAAGGCACTTCGAGGAAATCGCACAAAATTACGCAAACGTCTTAGGGAGGGGTTTTTTTTTCCCCTTTCGTCGATGTGACATCCAACACAGGCAATTTGGCCCAGATTCACAAAGACTTACGACGGCGTATCTCCAGATAAGTCGTCGTAAGTCCGAATGGCCGCCGTCGTATCTATGCGCCTGATTCATAGAATCAGTTACGCATAGATTTGGCCAAGATACGAGCGGCGTAAGTCTCCCACGCCATCGTATCTTTGGGTTGCCATAATTACGCTGGCCGCTAGGTGGCGCTTCCTTAATTTCCGCGTCGAATATGTAAATGAGCAAGATACGCCGATTCGTACGTACGTATGCCCGTCGCAATTAGTTACGCCGTTTACGTAAGACATACGCCGGCGTGAAGATAAAGCAGGTCTCTAGGTGCAAAGTATGGACGTCGGAACAAGCGTATCTTTTTACGTCGTTTGCGTAAGTCGTAAGCGAATAGGGCTGTGCGTAAATTACGTTCACGTCACAGGCATTGAGCCGACGTATCTTTGGGCGTAAAATACGACATGATACTGAGCATGCGCGCGCATGCGCCGTTCGTTCGGCCATGCATTTACATGGGGTCAAGCCTCATTTAAATACAACAGGCCCCCTACCGGCCTACTTTGAATTAGGCGCGCTTAGGCCGGCCCATTTACGCTACGCCGCCGTAACTTAGGACGCAAGTGCTTTGTGAATACAGCACTTGCCTCTCTAAGTTGCGGCGGCGTTGCATAAATACGATACGCTACGCCCGCAACTCTGTACATTACATACTCCCATCACATGCACTCTGTACATTACATACTCCCATCACCTGCACTCTGTACATTGCATACTCCCATTACCTGCACTCTGTATATTACATACTCCCATTACCTGCACTCTGTATATTACATACTCCCATCACCTGCACTCTGTACATTACATACTCCCATTACCTGCACTCTGTATATTACATACTCCCATCACCTGCACTCTGTACATTACATACTCCCATTACCTGCACTCTGTATATTACATACTCCCGTCACCTGCACTCTGTACATTACATACTCCCGTTACCTGCATTCTGTACATTACATACTCCCGTCACCTGCACTCTGTACATTACATACTCCCGTTACCTGCATTCTGTACATTACATACTCCCGTCACCTGCACTCTGTACATTACATACTCCTGTCACCTGCACTTTGCACATTATATACTCCTGTCACCTGCACTCTGTACATTACATACTCCCGTTACCTGCATTCTGTACATTACATACTCCCATTACCTGCACTCTGTATATTACATACTCCCATCACCTGCACTCTGTACATTACATACTCCCGTTACCTGCATTCTGTACATTACATACTCCCGTCACCTGCACTCTGTACATTACATACTCCCGTCACCTGCACTCTGTACATTACATACTCCTGTCACCTGCACTTTGCACATTATATACTCCTGTCACCTGCACTCTGTACATTACATACTCCTGATGCCTCCACTCTGTACATTACATACTCCCGTCACCTGCACTCTGTACATTACATACTCCCGTCACCTGCACTCTGTACATTACATACTCCCCTCACCTGCACTCTGTACATTACATACTCCCGTCACCTGCACTCTGTACATTACATACTCCCGTCACCTGCACTCTGTACATTACATACTCCTGTCACCTGCACTCTGTACATTACATACTCCCGTCACCTGCACTCTGTACATTACATACTCCTGTCACCTGCACTCTGTACATTACATACTCCTGTCCCTCCACTCTGTACATTACATACTCCTGTCATCTGCACTCTGTACATTACATACTCCCGTCACCTGCACTCTGTACATTACATACTCCCGACCCCTGCACTCTGTTTATTATACATTCCTGCCACCTGCACTTTGTACATTACATAATCCTGATCCCTGCACTCTGCACATTCCATACTCCCGACCCCTGCACTCTGTTTATTAAACGATCCTGCCACCTGCACTCTGTACATTACACAAGTATGACCCCTGCACTCTAGATATTACATACATAAGACCCCAGAACTCTGTACATAGGCTGCAATTTTAAGGCCTTCCTGCACAATGTAGCACAATTGTGTCCACACAGACGTGTGCCGTGATTAGCCCTGTCCACCACCCCCATCCCCCGTACTCCACCCACTTATCAGGAATTGCAGTTCTCAGATGCCCCCCCCCCTTTATTTCAGTATCTGGTGCAGACATGACAGAGCTACAGACTGAGGATAACTGTCAGCGTCTGGCCCCATAATCTCAGTGAGAATTCTCATATTCAATCATTTTCCAATGCAAATTGGACCGCTAAAGACTCTTCCTTAGTTTAGGTGATAAAAAGTCCTTACCTATAAATGGGAATTGCACCAAAAAAGCTTAAAAAACATTACCCATCAAATTTACACATCGGAGATGCACTTTCCATGGCTATATAAGCCGACACTTTTATATACACTATATAGCGTTCTCTATAAAACCAGAAATTGACTGTAATAAGGCCAGTTATGTGAGTCACTAGATTTCATTTCTGGACACTCAACTCCGTCCATGTCTTCATATTCCCCAGGAAAGAAGCCTTAAGTGGCGGAAGAACCTCATACCGCAATGTTTTCACCGTGTGCATTAGAAACTGCAGCTGATAGAGCCGGTGTTCTGACGAGAAATGCCCCTCGTCGAATAATGCCCGCCTGGTACCAGGGATGGACTGGCCATTGGGACTACAGGGAGTTTCACCGGTGGGCCGATGGCTCAGTGGGCCGGCTTCAGTGACAGCGGAATCCCTCCACTCCTCTGTCTCTTCCTACCCGCAGCACTCACCTGGGGGGAACAAAGAAGCAGGGGGGATGACAGAGGAGCAGGGGGGGGGGGACAGACAGCTGACTCAACAGCTATGGCCTGGGAGTTTCTCACTTCTGCCTAATCTTGTCCCATAAGGGGGGGCACCAAACTGATTCTTTGCCCCGGGTGAAATAATGTCTAGCTTTCCCACTGGTACTTCCTATAAGGCCCCGTACAGACGACCGAACATGTCTGCTGAAACTGGTCCGCGGACCAGTTTCAGCATACATGTTCGGTCATGTGTAGGCGCAAGCGGGCAGGATTCCAGCAAACATTTGCCCGCCGGGCCTTTTCCCAGCGGGCAAATATTTCTGGACTTGTTTTAAAACAGCCCGCTGAAATCCTGCCCGCTCGGACATGTTCGGTCGTCTGTACAGACCTACCGTACATGTCCGAGCGCCCGCCATCCCTCGCATGCGTCGAATGACTTCGACGCATCCGTGGAAGCATTTAACTGGCAGGGCCGCCCACGTCATCGTCGCGGCGACGGGGCGGACACGCCCCGCGTATTGTTTACGCGCGGATTTCTGTATGATGGTGAGTACAGCCACCATACAGAAATCCCCGGGCATACATGTACGGTGAAAACGGTCCGGCGGACCGGTTTCAGCGTACATGTATGCTCGTCTGTACGCGGCATAAGAGTACCAGTACCAACCATTCTACTCTAATAAAGTAGAACGGCTAGTGGCTAGTGAAGGGGGAGAGGGGGCTTGGGTGGCCAGGGGGGGGGGGGGGGGCAGGAGTTGTCCGGCTGCCATGGGAGAGACCTGTCAAAGTGTGCCAGTCTGTATGAAGTCCAGGGCCAAATTTCTTTCCCAGTCCATCCCTGCCTGGTACTGCGCATTCGCAGCGGTTACGCAGTACGGAGCCGCCGAAAAAGCCGTAGACGGCGCCTGCGCACAATAGCCGACATTCTGCCACACGCTCCCGATGCTCGTGCAAGGGGTGTATTTCTTCATTTTGGGCGCGTGTGAGGGGCGGATGCCTTCAGAAGGGGGCGTATTTTGTAATGATGGGCAGCGCTGCTAAGATGGGGGCGGGATTTTTCACAAAACTCAAACGCATCTCCTAAACAAATATATTTTGGCTATTCTTCCTACACCTGCGTATTCCTACACAGCTGATCGGAAATTCCTCGGCTTTTGGCGGCTCCAATGAGAAGAAAGATACTCATGGGATGAAACTGAACGCACAGCTTTGTTAATGAGCGGGTTGAAGTTTGGATTTTACAGTAAGTCCACTATGAAAAACCTTTTATCTATGTTCCAGCCCTAATAAAAAGAAGACCCTTTGAGAAGAATGATCCTCGGGGGCACCGAAATGGAAATTTCAGAACCGAAACGAAACCGAAATAAAAAAAAAATGTCAGGCCGAAACCGAAAACCGAAAATGACTTTTCTTTTTTTTTTTAATAATTGTATGTTACAACAGTACTGTCGGATTGCAAAAATGTATGGAGCATCCTATCACTGTCCCCCAATTGCCGCCTCTTGTTTCTTTTTTTATTACTTTATCACTTTTTTTTTTGTAGCTTGTCGTTTTACTTTTTTTATTTTTGTATAATTTTCTTATTTTTAATATTATTTTTCCTATTCTTTACTTTTTAATTACTTATTTTATTAATTTAATTATTATTTCTTATTTTTTTTTTTACACTTAACTTTATTGCTATCACACAGGAGAAAATAATTCCCTGTGTGATAGCAATTGGAGGTGACAGGTTCTCTTTAATAACCCTGTCACCTCCAAAACAGGAATGCATTGGCGGCAGGGACAGGAGCCAGGCTAGGTAGCCGGGGGGAGGAGGGGGGGGGGCAGAGTTCCGAAGATAGAGCCAGCCGAGGGATGTATGTGGGGGGAGAGGGGAGGACGGATGGCTGCAAACATGTTATGCTAGAAAGGAAAGCAACTCGCCACCCGTATGTTGAAACTGTCTCCGCTCTGCTCGCACACAGCCCCGCCTCCTCCTAACCCCACGCTGTGATAGACAGAACACATCTCAGCATTAGACCCGAATTCTGTCTATCACAGCGTGGTTAGGAGCAGGCGGAGCTGTGTGCGAGCAGAGCGGAGACAATTTCAGTGTGTGTTTTACCGCTCTGCAATCCCGCGTTGCACCACTAGTCATTATAGGCAATTTTTAAGTTGTTTCGGCATTTCCCCAAAACAGCTATTTTAGGCCCATGTGTATCGGCCGCCGATATATCGGTGCATCCCTAATTATAACATTAGACAAAATGTGTGCTTATTAGCACAGGAGATATGGGCCCATATTCTCTCTAAAAATCCGCGGGCTGCGCTTAAGGCACTTACACTCCGCTGTCCCAACTTACAGGAGCAAGTGTTGTATTCCCCAAACACTTGCTCCGTAAGTTGGGACGGCGGAGTGTAAATGCCCCGGCGTAGCCTGGCGGAACTCCAAGGGGGCGGCTTGTATTCAAATTAAGCGCGCCCCCGATTCTAATGAACTGCGCATGCGCCGGGCTTCAAAAAGCCCAGTGCGCATGCTCCAGTTCTCGGCGGAAAACGTCAATGACGCTGACGTGTGCGTCATTGACGTAAAGTCGTATTCAAGAACGACTTACGGAAACGACGTACCCGACGAAAAAACACGACGCGGACCCGACGCCATCCGTAACATGGCCTACGTGGGACTTGCGGAAATGTACCCCTCATATAGCAGGGGTAAGTTTCCGCTTACGCAAACGACGTTAGCGACGGTTACGCGACGCAAACTCGTTCGGGAATCGGCGTAGAAGGCTTATTTGCATAAGCAAATGAGTCCTTCACGTAAATGCCATCTAGCGGCGGCCGGCGTCATTACATTTAAGATCCGCCAGTGTAAGTGACTTACAGATGGCAGATCTTAAGTGTATCTATGCGAAAATGATTCTAAGAATCAGGAGCATAGATACACGGGCCAAAAAAGGGAGTTACGATGGAGTATCCTGAGATACTCCATCGTAACTTCACTGAGAATATGGGCCATGGTGTGCACATAGCGTACAGCCAAATTTCCCTGACAACCCCAAGAGAATCTTTCTTTTCAATGGGATTCAGGGCTGTAGAATGGATGAAAGGTCTTCAATAATGGAGTTAAAACCCTGCCAGCCCCGCCAATTATTAGATTAGTCTGGTGGATTTTCATTACCATCCCCTAAGGACCTTTCTTCTTCAAAGAGCAAAGGCGATTGACATGTACTGCATACCTCCCAACTGTCCCTGATTTCGAGGGACTGTCCCTGATTTGGAGCAATGTCCCTCTGTCCCTCATTCTCCTCATTTGTCCCTCATTTTGGTCTGATCTATATAGATGTATATAAAATGCACTTTTTATCTATCAAAAGGTGTTTCCCAGCGCTAAACTTTTATCTGATTTCTAAATGGCTGCATTTGTAAATTCCAAAAGCCAATATAAAGAAATAGTAGTGGTAAAAAAAGCACTTGTGGGTTTAACCAATCTTATTTTTTTGTACAATTCTCCTTTAAGGGGGCGTGGCAAGGGGTGTGTCCTATGCCTGCATACTTTTGCTGATAGGTGTCCCTCATTCCCATGTCAGAAAGTTGGGAGGTATGGTACTGTGCCTGCTGGGCCTCCTGGGATATTTACGTCTCATATCTCAGGAGGCTTTAGTGTTTCATTCACAGAAGAGGAGGGGGTGGACCTAGTGGTGCATCTTTGGGAGGCTCACACACTGAACCCAGAAGAGCTGTTTGTCTTCCTGATGTCCCGTCAGACACAAACACGGCGGGCAGGGTAGCCATCACTAATTTTGGGGCCCCTTATGCAGCTTTAGGCAGGGCCCCCCTAGAGCAGAGAACCCGGGGGGAAGGGGGGGCTGATGAAAAAAACACAAGTGTAATTCTCTCCTCACCCGAGACAATTATAAGCGGGGGGGGGGGGCCTGGGGACCATCGATGTAATGCAAAAAAAAAATGGGAGGGGGGCCAGTCGGACCTGTAAGGGCCCCTTACAGGTGTAATGCAAAAAAACATTTTAAATAAGAAAACAAAACGGAGGGTGCCAGACGGGCCCCTGTGGATCATCGGGCCCCTTACAGGCGCAATGCCTGTACCCCCCTGATGGCGGCCCTGACGGCGGGACTTGAGCGATGGGATCTCAGTGGGACAACACTGGATATGCTCGGTGAGTGAGTATCTCAACTGTGGAAAACCCAACACAAGGTAAGCTGGGGTTAAAAAAAAAGAAGAGGGGATGGCAAATAAAAGATTTGCCTTATCTGGTGTGTAGGTAGATAGGTAGATTCAGAAAGAGTTAAGCCGGCTTATCAGTAGATAAGCCGACCTAACTCCGAATCTACGCCGCCGTATGTTTAAGCGTATGCTCAAACAGAGATACGCTTAAACATATCTAAGATAGGCCGGCTGGCGCCGTCCTATCTTAGATTGCAATTTTTCGGGTGGCCGCTAGGTGGCGCTTCCATTGAGGTCGGCGTAGAATATGTAAATGAGCTTGTACGCCGATTCACGAACGTACGCCCGGCCGCCACAGTCGAATTACGTTGTTTCCGTAAGGCCTTAGGGTGCCTAAAGTTATTCCACCTATGAGGTGGAATAACAATGTTAAAGTATGGCCGCCGTTCCCGCCGCGAGGTTCGAATTTTTTACGTCGTTTGCGTAAGTCGTCCGCGAATCGGGAGTTACGTCGTTTACGTCCACGTCGAAATCAATAGGCCCGTACGGCGTACTTAGCGGCAATGCGCACTGGGAAATGTAGGCGCCTGGCGCATGCGCGGTAGCGTAAAACGTCAAAAAACATGAGGTCAAGCCTCATTACCATACAACACGCCCCCCTCCAACCAATTTGAATTAGGCGCCCTTACGCCCGCCGCGATTACACTACGCTGCCCTAAGTAAGGAGGTAAGTGCTTTGAGAATCATGTACTTGCCTCTCTTACTTAAGGCGGCGTAGTGTAAACACGCTAGGCTACGCCGTCTTAACATTGCACGACCGTACCTGAATCTACCTATTAGTTCCATCCCATGAGGGTTTTTCTTCTAAAAGGGCCCCCCTTCATCAGGATTGGAGAATGGATGAAAGGATTTCGATATTGGACTATTGATTCACCGTATTAAGACAGACAGCCGCCAGTCTCGCTTATAAGCGGCTGATGTTTTTTTTCCCCCCATCTGTCATCGAACTTCTCCAACAACATACTTCTGGATTTCATTGTAGCAAATATAACTCTGAGCATGTTACCGAAATCAGCTGGACTTCCACCGAAGCCAAACCCTCATCTGACATCTCACTTAGACATAAAAATAGGCTCAGCTCTCCGCGTTCACGGCAGGTGCTCTTTAATGAGGCTATACCCGACCCTATCCTGATAATTAGGCATCATTGGCCGCTGTTTCCCTTTCTCGAAATTTTGGAAAGAAGCCACAAACAGGAAAAGCCAGCCAGAAAAAGAACAGAGGAACCTCAGTCGGCTCTCGGAGGTTCGCGTTGGTCATCGGAGACCCAATTTGTTCTGCATCTTCCATATTGTAACAGGAAGCGAAAGCCAATTAATAGCAAGCTCCTGTATGCAAACGAGGTACCTGGCAGGAAGCTGATGGGTTAAGTGGTAGGTGGGTGCAATGTACTCTCAGCCTAGTCCCCGGAGAACGCCGCTTCCCTCATTTGCAGAAACGGAGCAGCTATTCCCAGCTGCCTGCGAGGATACCTAACAATTAAACAGAAAACGTATCTCGCTTGAGCACAGCTTGAGGTGTGGGGGAAACAGATGAGCTGTTTGTTGTCTGTATGATAAAGCTTTGATAACTGGCACCGGCTCTATGCAGAGGGGGGGAAAAGCTGCGCCAGACAACTTTCGCGCTTAGAGGAGCGGAGGGCCTTTTCTCTGCGGCTGACGTGCCATTGTATGCTCTAGACAGGTTGTGTCTGTGTGTTTGCATGAGCTTGGAGGAAAATGAATGGACGCCGGTAGGCCAAAGCTTATTATGCCATATGCATATGTCTCCAAACCGCAGCAACGAAATATCCGCTTACTGGCAAAGCAAACCACTCATTAAGGAAAACCAGTTGTGTTGGCGTCTAATAGGAGAAAACAAAGCATAGGACACCACATTTGTGGACCTGTTGTCAAAAATAAAAATAAATACTGCCCATTTGGGCCTAAAATTAAAGGGAAGTCATAACGCTTTTTTTGTTTTTTTTTAGATACGCACCCATAGGTGATCATGTTAAAAGGTCAGTGTGCCATAAGGTACCCATGGATAATGCTGTGGGGCAAGACCAAACTGCTGAGGTTCCTTTTTTTACCCACCACCGTCAAAACCAGGCAATGGCCGCCAGTCAGCCCCTTTCACATTATCACAACACCAAATATAGAATAGGGACACCAGGGCAGATCCTATGCAGGGTGCGCGGGGTGCTCCGCACCCAGGCGCCGCAGAGGTGGGGGCGCCGAAGCTCCAAAGTGCTTCCCTCCCTCCTCCTTGTCTGTGTCCAGAGGCGGAGCGCATGTAGCAGGTGCTGCGGTTCCATCCCGCTTGCTCTCTCCACTGGCAACTGACAAGAGCGCATACCTCCCGCTGTTCCCGAAATCCGGGTTGGGTACCGCAGCGGAGCCTAGTACCGGAGCATGTTCCAGTACTAGGCTTCACTAATTAATTCAATTCAATTCAATAATTAAAATATGTAGAATAATACGTATCGGCCTAAACTGAGGAAAAATATTTTTTTTATATTTTTGGGGGGATATTTATTATAGCAAAAAGTAAAAAATATTGCTTTTCTTTTCAAAATTGTCGCTCTATTTTTTGTTTATAGCGCAAAAAAACCCCCAAAAAAACACAGAGGTGATCAAATACCACCAAAAGAAAGCTCTATTTGTGTGGGGGAAAAAGGACGTCAATTTTGTGTGGGTGCCACGTCACACGAGCGCGCAATTGTCAGTTAGGCCCCTTTCACATTGGGCAGTGGAGGTGCGGTGACGGTATAGCAGCGTTATTTTTAGCGCAACTATACCGTCGTATTTACAGCGATATTCGGGCGCTAGCGGTGTGGTTTTAACCCCCGCTAGCGTCCGAAAAAGGGTTAATACCGCCCGCAATGCGCCTCTGCAGAGGCACGTTGCAGGCGGTATTACCGTGGTTTCCCATTGATTTCAATGGGAAGGCGCGGTATATGAGCGGTAAACACCCCGCTCCTATACCGCTCCAAAGATGCGGCTAGCAGTACTTTTGGAGCGGTCCTGCTACCGCACCGCTTCAGTGTGAAAGCCTTCGGGCTTTCACATTGAAGCCTGCAGGGCAAAATTTTTTCATGCGGTATAGCAGCGCTATTTTTAGCGTTGTACCGCATGAAAAACACCTCAATGTGAAAGGGGCCTTTAAAGCGATGCAGTGCCGAATCGCAAAAAGTGCTCTGGTCAGGAAGGGGGTAAATTCTTCCGGGGGTGAAGTGGTTAAAGTGCCACATGCCTTTTAGCAACCAGTAAGGCCGGGTACACACGAGAGGATTTACCTGCGGAAACGGTCCGGGGGACCGTTTCCACGGATACATCCTCTGGCGGATTTTGATCTCATGGTTGTACTAACCATGAGATCAAAATCCCAGCGGAATCCCGTCCGCGGTGACGTGTCACGCCGTCGCCGCGATGATGACGCGGCAACGTGCGCAACGCTGTCATATAAGGAATTCCACGCATGCGTCGAATCATTACGACGCATGCGGGGGATGGATTCGGACGGATTGATCCGGTGAGTCTGTACAGACCAGCGGATCAATCCGTTGGAATGGATTCCAGCGGATCGATTTCTTAGCATGTCAAGAAATTTTGATCCGCTGGAAATCCATCCCCGGGGACAAAAATCCGCAGAAACAGATCCGCTGGATCGTACACACCAGGGGATCTATCCGCTGGAGCCGGTCCGCGGATCAATTCCAGCGGATCGATCCTCTCGTGTGTACGGGGCCTAAGAGTCTCACTTTTTCATCCTGACGATGTTAGAAAATAAAACAGACGCGATCTGATTGGTTGCTACATGCATCACTATTTTTGTTTTAAGAAAAGCTCAAGATAGCTCTAACGGTGGATTTTTGCGAAGTCCCACACACATAAAATCAAACAGCAGAGAATGTACATGTTTAGTAACATCGTTTTTCTGTTTGTTGTGATGAATAATTTGTTCCTGGAAGCCGACACAGGTTATATATACACACAATAGCATCTAATTGCTAATTATTTCCATAGAAGTGGCAAGTTTTCAGGTCACAATGGTGAAGTTTTTAACTCACATGTACAGCTTGCACCTTGTCACGTTAATTACGGCGTGTATTTATTGCTACCTTTAAAGTGAAAATCCAGTTATATTAAGATCACATATATATATATATTCAGAATGTTAGCATTTCCTTGAAGATCTTTTCCTACCTAAATCATATTAAAATATTGAGATAAAATGTAAGTACAGACATTTATTTTTTATTTTTTTTATATTGGATGAAATAGATCTCTTCTGTGGTTTTTATGCTGACCCCACCGGGGAGATTCACCCTCTCTATTTGTCCTTGTGACCATTATTAGTAAAGTGATAGGAATCCAAAATGTTATAGTTGTCACCAGAACAGGAGGTGAGGAGAAATTTTATATTGGGGACACCCTGTTCATTTGAATTAGGCGCGCTTACGCCGGCCCATTTACGCTACACCGCCGTAACTTAGGAGGCAAGTGCTTTGTGAATACAGCACTTGCCTCTCTGACTTACGGCGGCGTAGCGTAAATACGATACGCTACGCCGCCTCAAAATTAAGCCAGTCTATCTGAATCTGGCTAATAGAGATTTTCTTGCATTTCCTACTGTTTCCCTGGAGCAGTAAGTAAAGGGAAATCTCCCCAATGGGGTACAGGCAGCAAAAATAACCTGACATGGGTTTCTTTACTCTATCCAAAACAAAAACTCTTTTGCCTACATACACTCTTTGATCACATGATCAGTCCCTGGTTAGAATTGGGGTTAGAGTATGGTTAGAGTTTGTGCTAGTGTCGAAAGTATCATTGGGGTTATAGCTATGATAATGTTTAAAGTTTGAGTTAGCATTGGGGTTATAGTTAGAATTAGAGACAGAGTTAGTATTAGGGTCATGGTTAGAATTAGGGTCAGTGTTAGTATTAGGGTTATATCTAGAATTAGGGTGAGAGTTGGAGTTAGCATTGGGGTTATAGTTAGAATTAGGCCCCGTACACACGACCAAACATGTATGCTGAAACTGGTCCGCGGGCCAGTTTCAGCATACATGTTCGGTCGTGTGTGGGCGCGAGCGGGCCGAATTCCAGCAAACATTTGCCCGCCGGGCCTTTTCCCAGCAGACAAATATTCCTGGACGTGTTTTAAAACCGTCCGCTGGAATCCTGCCCGCTCGGACATGTACGGTCGTCAGTACAGACCTACCGTACATGTCCGAGCGCCCGCCGTCCCTCGCATGCGTCGAATGACTTCGACGCATGCGTGGAAGCCTTTAAATGGCAGGCCCGCCCACGTCTCCGCGTCATCGCCGCGTCATCGTCGCGGCGACGACGCGGACACGCCCCGCGTATTGTTTACGCGCGGACTTCTGTACGATGGTGTGTACAACCATCGTACAGAAGCCCTCTGGCAGACATGTACGGTGAAAACGGTCCGACGGACCGCTTTCACCGTACATGTTTGTTCGTGTGTACCGGGCCTAAGAGATAGAGTTAGCATTATGGTTATGGTTAGAGTTAGTGTAGGAGTTAGTATTAGGGTTAGTATTAGTATTAGGGTTATAGCAGGGGTCAAGTCCTGGGGAAAAAAGTGTGGGAACTCCCACCCAAGATCCACTCCCCCACCAAAAACAAAACAAAAAAAAAATTATGGGGGGTGGGTGGTATGTAGATAAGAGGGGTGCGGATTTTATGGGTTGGGTAGTATAAAATACACCACTGGCCAGTGGCAGTTTATTAACCCCTTTGTGCTGCATTAGTGACACCAGTGTCAGTGTTTATGAACCTTTTCATGCTGCACCAAATAGGGGTAATAAACACTGACACTGGTGTCACTAATGCAGCACAAAGGGGTTAATAAACTGCCACTGGTCACCAATGCATCAGTGGAAGTACATTATCCCCCTCATTGCTGAATACCATTAAAAACATCAGACAGTTAACACAGCTAAGCCACTGTGATACAACACTGCCTTAGGTAGGTTAGGTTTTTAGCCTCTGCAAACTTACTTACGTACTCCCCCGCCCACAGTACAGATCCCCTCCCCTCACAGTACAGATCCCCCCCAGTACAGATCCCCCCCCATTCAGTACAGATCACCCCCATTCAGTACAAATCCCCCCCCCTTCAGTACAAATACCTCCCCCTTCAGTACAAAGCCCTCCCCCTTCAGTACAGATCCCCCATTCAGTACAGACCCCCCCATTCAGTACAGATCCCCCCATTCAGTACATATCACCCCCCATTCAGTACATATCACCCTTCAGTACAGATTCCCCCCTTCAGTACAGACCCCCACAGTACAGAGTTTCCCCCTTCAGTACAGACCCCCACAGTACAGATTTCCCCCCTTCAGTACAGACCCCCACAGTACAGAGTTTCCCCCTTCAGTACAGACCCCCACAGTACAGAGTTTCCCCCTTCAGTACAGACCCCCACAGTACAGATTTCCCCCCTTCAGTACAGACCCCCACAGTACAGATTTCCCCCCTTCAGTACAGACCCCCACAGTACAGAGTTTCCCCCTTCAGTACAGACCCCCACAGTACAGAGTTTCCCCCTTCAGTACAGACCCCCACAGTACAGAGTTTCCCCCTTCAGTACAGACCCCACAGTACAGATTTCCCCCTTCAGTACAGACCCCCACAGTACAGAGTTTCCCCCTTCAGTACAGACCCCACAGTACAGATTTCCCCCTTCAGTACAGACCCCCACAGTACAGATTTCCCCCCTTCAGTACAGACCCCCACAGTACAGATTTCCCCCCTTCAGTACAGACCCCCACAGTACAGAGTTTCCCCCTTCAGTACAGACCCCCACAGTACAGATTTCCCCCCTTCAGTACAGACCCCCACAGTACAGATTTCCCCCCTTCAGTACAGACCCCCACAGTACAGATTTTCCCCCTTCAGTACAGACCCCTACAGTACAGATTTTTCCCCTTCAGTACAGACCCCCACAGTACAGATTTTCCCCCTTCAGTACAGACCCCCACAGTACAGATTTCCCCCCTTCAGTACAGACCCCCACAGTACAGAGTTTCCCCCTTCAGTACAGACCCCCACAGTACGGATTTTCCCCCTTCAGTACAGACCCCCACAGTACAGATTTCCCCCCTTCAGTACAGACCCCCACAGTACAGATTTTCCCCCTTCAGTACAGACCCCCACAGTACAGATTTCCCCCCTTCAGTACAGACCCCCACAGTACAGAGTTTCCCCCTTCAGTACAGACCCCCACAGTACAGATTTTCCCCCTTCAGTACAGACCCCCACTGTACAGATTTTCCCCCTTCAGTACAGACCCCCACAGTACAGATTTTCCCCCTTCAGTACAGACCCCCACAGTACAGATTTTCCCCATTCAGTACAGACCCCCACAGTAAAGATTTTCCCCCTTCAGTACAGACCCCCACAGTACAGATTTTCCCCCTTCAGTACAGACCCCCACAGTACAGATTTTCCCCCTTCAGTACAGACCCCCACAGTACAGATTTCCCCCCTTCAGTACAGACCCCCACAGTACAGAGTTTCCCCCTTCAGTACAGACCCCCACAGTACAGATTTTCCCCATTCAGTACAGACCCCCACAGTACAGAGTTTCCCCCTTCAGTACAGACCCCCACAGTACAGATTTTCCCCATTCAGTACAGACCCCCACAGTACAGATTTTCCCCCTTCAGTACCATAATGTACCTCAGATGATCCTGACATGCACGGACAGCACTAGTGGACTGGTCGGGTCCCCTGTGTAGACATGCAGGAGGAGGGGGAGGCATCACTCTGCTCGTGCCAAAACTGATCAGAGCCGCGACCACGGAGAGCAGGGCAGGACCTGACGGGTGTCACTCCAGTGTGGCTCGCACACCCCCCCCGCCCCCGCAAAGCCACTACCTCTGGTTCCTCTCTCTGTGAGTCTTCTGAAATTGCGCGCCGCTGCCTAATCCCGCCCGCTGTCTCTGAACCCGCCCGCTCAGCCTCGCTTACGCTACGGGGGGGGGGGTGCCTGCTGCTCCGCTGCCTAATCCCGCCCGCAGTCTCTGAACCCGCCCGCTCTGCCTCGCTGTCTCTTCAGTGGGGGGACGCCTGCTGCTCCGCTGCCTAAACCCGCCCGGCGCCCAATCCTAATCTCTGCTCGAGTCCTGCAAAGGGAACGCGCGTTCCTGCTGTAAAAAAAGTGCAGGGACGCCGTTCCCACGCGTTCCCGCAGGACTCGAGCCCTGGGTTATAGTTAGAATTATGGTAAGAGTAGAGAAGTTAGCATTAGAGTTATGGTTAGAGTTAGGGTTAGTTTTGGAGTTAACATTAGGGTTATGGTTAGGGTTAGTTTCGGAGTTGACATTAGGGTTATGGTTAGAGCTAGGGTTAGTGTCGGGGTTAACATTAGGGTTAGAGTTAGGCCTCATACACACGATAGGTTAACCAGAGGACAACGGTCTGATGGACCGTTTTTTAATCGGTCAAAAACGATCGTGTGTGGGCCCCATAGGTTATTTATCCATAGGTTAAAAAAAAGCCAACTTGCTTTAAATTTAACCGATGGATTCCTAACCGATAGGTCAAAACCGATCGTTAGTAGGCACGTCCATCGGTTTAAAATCCACGCATGCTCAGAATCAAGTCGACGCATGCTTGGAAGCATTGAACTTCGTTTTTTTTCAGCACGTCGTTGTGTTTTACGCCACCGCGTTCTGACACGATCAGTTTTTTAACCGATGGTGTGTGGGCGCGACGGTCCATCAGTCAGCTTCATCGGATGGACTGATCGTGTGGACGAGGCTTTAGGGTTAGTGTCAGAGTTAAAATTAGGGTTATGGTTAGAGTTATGGCTAGAGTTGGAGTTAGCATTAGAGTTATGGTTAGGGTTATTGTCGGAGTTAGCATTAGGGTTATGGTGAGAGTTAGGTTTAATGTTGGAGTTAGCATTAGGGTTATGCTTAGAGTTAGGGTTAGTGTCGGAGTTAGCATTTGGGTTATGGTTAGAGTTAGGTTTAATGTTGGAGTTAGAACCAGCTCTCAAATTTTTGTTGTCAGAAATTCCGACAGCAAATGTCCGATGGAGCCTACACACGGTCAGAATTTTCGACAACAAGCTCCCATTGAACATTTGTTGTCGGAAATTCCGAGCATGTGGTCGCGGCATTAGAGTTTGAGTAAACATTAGGGTTATGGTTAGAGTTAGGTTTAGTGTTAGTGTCGGAGGTAACATTAGGGTTATGGTTAGAGTTAGGTTTAGTGTTAGTGTCGGAGGTAACATTAGGGTTATGGTTAGCGTTAGTCTTAGTGTCGGAGGTAACATTAGGGTTATGGTTAGAGTTAGGGTTAGTGTTAGTGTCGGAGGTAACATTGGGGTTATAGCTATAATAATGCTTAGAGTTGGAGTTAGTTTTCAAATTTGTTTTCAGATGAAATTCGGCATATTCATTTATTTGGAAGCATCCGAATGAAAGAAAGACTCTTTTGACAAAAGCATACGAAAAATAAATTTTCAGAAGGAACGAAAACCCGAAAGAACGAAAATCTGAAAGAATGAAAATACAAAATTCCGAAAGAATGAAAAACGATTCAACCTACGAGTTAAACGCATAACGCATAACGGATAATTTTTTTCTTATTTTCTATTAACCACTTAACGACCGTCGCATGTAAATATACGTCGGCAGAATGGCCTATACGTCCCTGCCTAGACGTGGGTCGGGGGTTCGATTGGGACCCCCCCCGGTACATGCGGCAGTCGGTAATCGTCTGGGAGCGATCCGGGATGAGGGGGCGGATATTCGCTTCTAGCCACCCCCCCCGCGCGATCGCTCCCCGGAGCTGAAGAACGGGGAGAGCCGTATGTAAACACGGCTTCCCCGTGCTTCACTGTGGCGGCTGCATCGAATGTGTCATACCTTTTATAGGGAGACACAATCGATGACGTCAGACCTACAGCCACACCCCCCTACAGTTGTAAACACACACTAGGTGAAACATAACCCCTTCAGCGCCCCCTGTGGTTAACTCCCAAACTGCAACTGTCATTTTCACAATAAACAATGCAATTTAAATGCATATTTTGCTGTGAAAATGACAATGGTCCCAAAAATGTGTCAAAATTGTCTGAAGTGTCCGCCATAATGTCGCAGTCACGAAAAAAATCGCTGATCGCCGCCATTAGTAGTAAAACATTTTTTTTTATAAAAATGCAATAAAACTATCCCCTATTTTGTAAACGCTATAAATTTTGCGCAAACCAACCGATAAATGCTTATTGCAATTTTTTTTACCAAAAATAGGTAGAAGAATACGTATCGGCCTAAACTGAGGAAAAAAAATGTTTTTTTATATATTTTTGGGGGATATTTATTATAGCAAAGAGTAGGAAATATTGCATTTTTTTCAAAACTGTCGCTCTATTTTTGTTTATAGCGCAAAAAATAAAAACCGAAGAGGTGATCAAATACCACCAAAAGAAATCTCTATTTGTGGGAAAAAAAGGACGTCAATTTTGTTTGGGAGCCACGTTGCACGACCGCGCAATTGTCTGTTAAAGCGACGCAGTGCCGAATCGCAAAACCTGGCCTGGGCATTTAGCTGCCTAAAGGTCCGGGGCTTAAGTGGTTAAAGCTAAATTATTAACTGTTATTATAGTTTTAATCACTATTTATTATCATAAACAATAAAATTATGGGTATTGTAATTTCCTTTCAAATTTGTCTAAAGTAACTGTTAGTAAACGTAACGAATACGAAAGCATCTGAAATGACGAATTATCCGAAGTAACGAATGGAACGGAACGAATACGAATGCATCCGAAGTTACAAATTACCTGAAGTAAGGAATGCGGTATCTAAACTAAAATGGAACGGAACGGAACGAATTTTAAAGTGTAACATCTATTTACTTATAACATCTTTCACATTATACAAAAAAATTCGGGTAAATATTGTGCTTTGTTTTTTTCCCCCAAAAAAATGCGTTTAAAAAACTGCTGCGCCGATTTTTACATGTAGGAGTGAAGTGTCAGATTTGGTCTGGATAGGAAGTGGTTAAAGTTAGCGTTAAGTTTAGATTTAGCATTAGAGCTTTAAATAGGGTTATCAGGAGTTAACATTAGAATTAAGATTGGTATTAGGCTAGGAGTTGGCATTTGTATTATAATTAGAGTTATGGTTAGCAGTAATAATTAGAGTTTATATTAGGGATCTAGTAATAATAAGGGTAAGGGTTAGCAGGGTTATAGTTATAATTAGGTTAGTATTAGAGTTAGAGTTATAATCAGGGTCAGATTATAGTTGGAGTTAGCAATAGTTAGCGTAATGGTTGGAGTTATAATTAGTGTTAGAGTTAACCTTCTAATTGCTAACATGGTTATCACATTGCTTTGAAAACAAATTATTATTTTTTTTAAGCAAATTTTGATTAGCGCTTAATTGAACAAGCTAAAGGTTAGAAACTGCATATTAACCACTTCCTTACCGGGCACTTAAACACCCCTCCTGACCAGACCAATTTTCAGCTTTCAGCGCTCTCATATTATGAATGACAATTACTCAGTCATGCAACACTGTACCCAAATGATTTTTTTGTCCTTTTTTTCATACAAATAGAGCTTTCTTTTGGTGGTATTTGATGACCTCTGTTTTTTTTATTTTTTGCGCTATTAATGAAAAAAGACCGACAATTTTGAAAAAATATGTTTTTTTCTTAGTTTCTGTGATAAAATTTTGCAAATTATTAATTTTTCTTCATAAATTTTGGCCACAATTTATACTGCTACATGTCTTTGATAAAAAATAACCCCACATTTTTGGAAATTATTTGGCCTCTGTGAAAGTTTTAGAGTCTACATCAAAAAAAAATGATCACATCTGATCACACCTGATGTACGAAAGGCCTATCTCATTTTTTTGAGACCCTAACAAGCCAGGAAAGTACAGATGCTCCCCAAATAACCCCTTTTTGGAAAGTAGGCAGAGGTGGGTACGGAGGCGGCAGAGGTGGGTACGGAGACGGAAGAGGTGGGTACGGAGGCGGCAGAGGAGGGTACTGGTGGGCACCAAGTGTTTCCCAGGCACTGATTGGGCACTGGGCAGCACTGATTGGGCACTGTATGGTACTGATTGGGACTGTAGGGCACTGGTCGGGCACTGGTCGGGCACTGTATGGCACTTTAACTCAGAACTTTCTCGCTCCTCACACGCAGTGTCAGTGTGAGGAGGGAGAGCCGGCAATAAGAGATGATCTCATATGTTTACATTTGAGATCATCTCTCATTGGCCGACGATCGCGCTGTAAATAGCCGCTGTGATTGGCTATTTACCGCGATCTGTGATTGGCTGTGTCCAAGGGACACGGCCAGCACAGAAATTCCCCAATGCGCGCTCGGGGAACGAGGAAAGGGGCGGCCGTAAAAAGACGGCGTCCCAGAGAAGTAGAGCCATCGGGAAGTGGTTAATCCCACAGCGCCATCACTAGTAAGTATTTAAATATGTATGTATGGACTGCTGATGTTCAACTGGTACATGAATGGATGGTCCTTATACAGTGGAACCTCGGATTGCGTTTCACAATACGCGCAGTATTTTTTTTTTAAATCCTGACTCGGTTTTCTAGTGTTGTCTCGCAAAATGAGCAGGATTCAAGTCTCTGCGGTGTGTAGTACCACATTTGGCCAGAGGTGCGAGGGCGCCAGAGCCGATCTGACCAGTTGAAACACTCGGAAATACTCAGTTCCCGAGACTTTCGGGGGGTTTCCGAGGGTAGCCGAACGATCTCCGAGTATTTCCAAGTCACTCCGGCACCCCCCCCCACCTCTGCCCACATGCGGTATTGAAGTCAATGTGGAACAAATTATTTTCGTTTCCATTGAATTCTATGGTAAAACTCACTTTGATATGCGAGTGCTTTGGATTACAAGCATTCTCCTGGAACGGATTATGCTCGTAATCCAAGGTTCCACTTTATTAAAATCCTACATTAACCACCTCAATACTGCACACTTACACCCCCTTCCTGCCCAGGCCATTTTTCAGCTTTTCAGCTTTCACATTTTGAATGACAATTGCGCGGTCATGCTACACTGTACCCATGTGACATTTTTATAATTTTCTTCGCACAAATAGAGCTTTCGTTTGGTGATAATTAATTACGTCTGTTTTTATTTTTTACTTTTTCCTAAAAAAAAAAAGACCGAAAGTTTAAAAAAATAAATAATAATTTCTCTGTAAATAAAGAATTGTATCTCCTTCACTGATGGGCGCTAATGAGGCTGCTCTGATGGGCACTGCTAGACTGCACTCATAGGCACTGATGAGGTGGCACTTATGGGCACTGATGAGGCGGCACTTATGGGCACTGATTAGGTGGTACTAATGAGGAGGCAGGAATATGCTTCACTTATGGGCACTAATAGGTGGCACTGATATGTGGCACTGATAGGCGGCACTGATGGGTGCCACTGGTGGGCACTCATAGGTGGCACTGGTGGGCACAGATAGGCGGCACTGATGGGTGGCACTGATGGGCATTGATGGGTGGCATTGATGGGCAGCAGTGATGGGCAGCACTGATAGCCAGCAATGACTGGCATCACTAATGGCCACTGATTGCTGGCACTTGTGAGCACTGATTGCTGGCACTATAATCAGGGCACTAATGATCAGTACCCTGATTGCATACCTAGATGTCTTCTGCGAGAAGATGACGCTTATCGGCTCTCCTCTCCTCACACTCTGCCCGGGTCAGAGGCCCTCCCCTCTCCACTGTATACATTCGGAGAGGGAACTAGAAGCCCCAGGGAGATCCCACTGCCCGCGGACACAATACAGCTGCCAATCACCACTTCCCACCTCCCCCCACTGCATACTTAAACGGACAGCTAGAGGTGCAGGGGGAGTTGCCGAGTCTTGGGGCCCCCTCACAGCGACAGAACTCCAGGGCCCAGTTGCAAAGGCGACTGCTGCGACCCTGAAAGTTCCGCCACTGTCCTAACTAGGGTTGTCCCGATACCGATACTAGTATCGGTATCGGGACCGATTCCGAGTATTTGCGGGAGTACTTGTACTCCCGCAAATGCCCCCGATGCCTCATCCGATACCACCCCCCACCCCCCGGGGCGCCGCCGTCGCCGCTACGGCGCGTCCCCGCTGCCGCCGCCTGGTTAATATGGGCGGGGAACATTACAGTTTCATTTGAATAGCTGTAGTGTTTCCCGCCGCGTATAGACACTCCCCCTTGCTCGGGTGAACTGTCCAATCCCGAGCAAGGGGGAGTGTCTATACGCAGCGTGGCGCGAATCACTACAGCTATTCAAATGAAAGCTGTAATGTTCCCCGTCCGTATTAACCATGCGGCTGCGCGGCAGCATGCAGGTAAGGGGGACATGGCTGCATATGGGGGGACATGGCTGGATATGGGGGGAGACATGGCTGCATATGGGGGGACATGGCTGCATATGGGGGGACATGGCTGCATATGGGGGGGGGGACATGGCTGCATATGGGGGGGACATGGCTGCATATGGGGGGGGGGACATGGCTGCATATGGGGGGACATGGCTGCATATGGGGGGACATGGCTGGATATGGGGGGGACATGGCTGCATATGGGGGGACATGGCTGGATATGGGGGGGACATGGCTGCATATGGGGGGGACATGGCTGGATATGGGGGGGACATGGCTGCATATGGGGGGGACATGGCTGCATATGGGGGGGACATGGCTGCATATGGGGGGACATGGCTGCATATGGGGGGGAAATGACTGCATATGGGGGACATGGCTGCATATGGGGGGGACATGGCTGGATATGGGGGGGGACATGGCTGCATCTGTGGGGGGACATGGCTGGATATGGGGGGGACATGGCTGCACATGGGGGGACATGGCTGCATATGGGGGGGACATGGCTGCATGTGTAGGGGGACATGGCTGCATTTGGGGACACATTTTTAAAAAAGTATCGGTATTCGGTATCGGCGAGTACTTGAAAAAAAGTATCGGTACTTGTACTCAGTCCTAAAAAAGTGGTATCGGGACAACCCTGGTCCTAACACTCAGGAGCCATTTAAAGCTCCCAGGGATGAGCCAATATGATCTACAGTAAATACTGTGTCTGTGAAGCCTCTGTGCCCCAATTGACACGAATGAGAGTGCCTACACAAGGATGCATGGAGAAGCTGTGCATCCTATACAAGCAAACTCACCCCCCTGCACGGCCTTAATAAAAATTGCAGCTTTCATAGCTTTTGAAATTACATCAACACGTTAATGCTTATATGAGATTTTCGATAATTGGGTTTTGCTTCTTTTTTTTTTTTAGATTCTTCTTCCCGTCAGTGGAATTTTGGTGTGGATGTTGTGAGGGTGCTGGTGAAGGGATTACAATTTCTGACGAAAAAAGCATTTGTTTGAATCCCCGCCAGAACCCTCAATGTGATTGACTGTTACAATCGAATTGTTGGACTGTTTTATTGTGATATTTGATTGCTACAAAATTATACTACTGCGGCGCACTGGAGTTTCTTTGTGTAGATTACAAGGACATTTTCCTTCCCACTATTTGACAAAGAAGCTCGCAGGATTAGTTCATCATTACAAGTTATCTGTTTTATTGAGCGCAGTAATGTTTTAGTTAAAACGATATCATCATCCTTTCAAAGATGCTTTAAATGTGGGTGCAGGGAGTCAGGTACCCTCCAGGGTTTATTGTAAAGCAGTGGGTTGAAGAAGGCAGATAGATATTTTAATATAGGCCAAACTGGGTTTATTACCTTGGGCAGATAGTGTTTCTAGCACCCTGTCACCCAGTGCTTCCTAGTGTCCCTGGCTTTCCAAGAGGATTCCTGGTGACCCCCAGTGTATCCTAGTGTCCTTGGCTTTCTGAGAATATTCCTAGTGATCCCAAGTGTTTCCTAGTGTCCATGGCTTACCAAGAAGTTACCAAGTGATCTCCAATGTATCTTAGTGTCCTTGACTTTTTAAGAAGATTCCTAGTGACCCCCAGTGTATCCTAGTGTCCTTGGCTTTCCAAAAAGATTCCTAGTGACCCCCAGTGTATCCTAGTGTCCTTGGCTTTCTGAAAATATTCCTAGTGATCCCAAGTGTTTCCTAGTGTCCCATGGCTTACCAAAAAGTTACCAAGTGATCTCCAATGTATCTTAGTGTCCTTGGCTTCCCAAGAAGATTCCTAGTGACCCCCAGTGTCTCCTAGTGTCAATGGCTATCCAAGCCAGAAGATTCAAAGTGATCCCCCATGTATTCTAGTGTCCTTAGCTTTCCAAGAAGATTCCTAGTGACCCCCAGTGTCTCCTAGTGTCCTTGGCTTTCTCAGAATATTCCTAGTGATCCCAAGTGTTTCCTAGTTTCCATGGCTTACCAATAAGTTACCAAGTGATCTCCAATGTATCGTAGTGTCCTTGGCTTTTCAAGAAGATTCCAATTGACCCCCAGTGTTTCCTAGTGTCCTTGGCTTTCCAAGAAGATTCCTAGTGACCCCCAGTGTATCCTAGTGCCCTTGGCTTTCTGAGAATATTCCTAGTGATCCCAAGTGTTTCCTAGTGTCCATGGCTTACCAAGAAGTTACCAAGTGATCTCCAATGTATCTTAGTGTCCTTGGCTTTCCAAGAAGATTCCTAGTGTCCCCCAGTGTCCCCTAGTGTCAATGGCTATCCAAGCCAAGAAGATTCAAAGTGATCCCCCGTGTATTCTAGTGTCCTTAGCTTTCCAAGAAGATTCCTAGTGACCCCCAGTGTCTCCTAGTGTCAATGGCTATCCAAGCCAAGAAGATTCCAAGTGATCCCCCATGTATTCTAGTGTCCTTGGCTTTCCAAGAAGATTCCTAGTGTTAAATCTGACTTGGGGGTCTCAATCAAGACATTCAGATGAGATAGTAGATCTTAAGATAAGATAAGTAGGTGCTTTATTGTATACAAACACTGCAGTGGAGAGACACAACACAGACCGACTTCCATTTCTACCAGGTGGAACAAAGCAGGAAGTGTCTCTGATTTAAAAACATCAAGTTTAACAATATATACTCTATGAATATGCATAAGCACTAGGCGTGTTATAGGTGTGATTGTATAGTTTAGTCCAATCAATGTTCATATCTTCTTAGCAGGGGAGGGCTGGCAGGGGGGGCAGGGTGGAAATCTCCCTCCGGGTTGGAGACACTATGCACAGCCACCGGCCGCCACTACCAAATGCTGTTTTTGCAGAGCAGAATTATGCCTGCTGGAGCTCTGTTAACATAGGTCACGGCCCCCGCTCACCTCCCGCTGTGCAGCCGTGCCTGTGTCAGCTCCGAGGTAGATGGCTGCAGAGCTGAGCTATGTCTCGTCTCACACATAGCTCAGCCTCAGCGCACACCAGCGCTGACATCCCCTTCTCTCTCTGCACAGACACGAGGAGAGATAGAGCTCATCTGCTCCTCCTCCTTCTGAGTCTGCCCTACCCACACTCCCCGGGCATGTGTGGGCACTGGACAGGAAGTTTGAACCCAAAAAAGCATCAGACAGCCTGCCTGCGCCTCCATCCTGGTAAGCTCACCCTCTCTAGTCTCTCCTGCCTCCCAGTGTATAAAAAAGGGGTGCTCTGTGGACTTTGTTAAAGGGGAGGGGGGGCAGGCTTTGGTGAGCAGAGACCCTCTTTACACAATAGTCCACAGCATGCACCCTTAAATCAAGTTTCCCAGAACACCCTTTACATCAGATCTGATGTATATGGGGTCTGTGCGGACTCTTATGTAAGGGGGGCCTCTGTGCGGACTCTGATGTAAGGGGGGCCTCTGTGCGGACTCTGATGTAAGGGGGGGCCTCTGTGCGAACTATGATGTAAGGGGGGCCTCTATGCGGACTCTGATGTAAGGGGGCCTCTATGTGGACTCTGATGTAAGGGGGGGGCCTCTGATGTAAGGGGGGCCTCTGTGCGGACTCTGATGTAAGGGGGGGCCTCTGTGCGGACTCTGAAGTAAGGGGGGGGCTCTGTGCGGACTCTGATATAAGGGGGTCCTCTGTGCGGACTTCTGATATAAGGGGGGCTCTGTGCGGACTCTGATGTAAGGGGGCCTCTGTGCGGACTCTGATGTAAGGGGGGCCTCTGTGCGGACTCTGATGTAAGGGGGGGCCTCTGTGCGGACTCTGATGTAAGGGGAGCTCTGTGCGGACTCTTGTGATCATGAAAAATCTTAGACTGTTTTCCGCGATCCATCACTTTTTCACCCTCTATGGGCCACTTGACTGGACTTGCCCCCCAGGCCTAAGGCTGCCAGCCCTCCCCTGCTTCTTAGTAGGAAGGGAACAGTTAAATGGGTGGTTACATCATGTGACTGCCAAAGAAAGGGATTCCAAAAGTCAGACTGGTTTTGGTACCAAAGCGTGCCTTTGAGTCCTTATCAGTTGTCTGTGCCGTCACATGTCCAGCAGTTTCGATTCTCAGGAATTGAAAAAGAAGAACATCTAGGAAAAGCAAACAAATGTGCATTATCAATTCTTAAAGCGATCGTCTATATCTATATCTACATACATATATTATATATTATATATATATATATTACTCAACATTATCAGACCGCTATAATTTCTACTCACTAGTCACCCGCAGTGTCTCCTAGTGTGCTTGGCTTCTCGAGAAGATTCCTAGTGACCTTCAGTGTTTCCTAGTGTTCTTGGCTTTCCAAGAAGATTCCAAGTGATCCCCAGTGTATCCTAGTATCTTTGGCTTTCTGAGAAGATTCTGATTGACCCCCAATACTTTCTTGTGTCCCTGGCTTGCTAGAAGATTCCAAATGACCCCCAGTGCTTCCTAGTGCCCCTGGATTTCTGAGCTGATTGTAAATAACTTGCAGTGCTACTTAGGTTCCTACCCACTGTGTGACATGGCAGCTCGCAGGATTAGTTCATCATTACAAGTTATCTATTTTTTTGAGCGCAGTAATGTTTAAGTTATAATTATATCATCATCCTTCATAAGATGCTTTAAATGTGGATGCAGGAAGTCAGGTACCCTTCAGATTTTATTGTAAAGGAGTGGGTCGAAGAATTAGGCAGATAGATGTTTGAATATAGGCCACCTGGGTTCATTCCCTCAGTGCAGGCATTGTCACAGCAACAGCTAGTGTTCCTACCACCCAGTCCCCCAGTGCTTCCTAGTGTCCCTGACTTTCCAAAAAGATTCCAAGTGATCCCCAGTGTATCCTAGTGTCCTTGGCTTTACAAGAAGATTACAAGTGATCCCCAGTGTATCCTAGTGTCCATGGCTTTTCAAGGAGATTTCAAGCAACCCCCAGTGTATCCTAGTGTCTTTGGCTTCCTGAGAAGATTCCTAGTAACCCCCAGTGTTTCCTAGTGTCCTTGGCTTTGCAAGAAGATTCCAAGTGATCCCCAGTGCATCCTAGTGTACTTGGCTTTCTGAGAAGATTCTGATTGACCCCCAGAACTTTCTAGTTTCCCTGGCTCTCCATGAAGATTCCAAGTTACCCCCAGTGCTTCCTAGTGCCCATGGCTTTCTGAGCAGATTGTAAATAAGTTCCAGTGATTCTTAGGTTCCTACCCACTAAATGTGGATGCAGGGAGTCAGGTACCCTCCAGGTTTTATTGTAAAGGAGTGGGTCAAAGAATGTGGCAGATAGACGTTTGAATATAGCTTAAATTGGGTTCATCTCCTCAAGCATTGCCTGAGCAACAGCTAGTGTTCCTAGCACCAGATCCCCCAGTGCTTCCTTGTTTCCATGACTTTCCAAAAAGATTCCTAGTGACCCTCAGTGTACCCTAGTGTCCTTAGCTTTCCGAGAAGATTCCTAGTGACCCCCAGTGTTTTCTGGAGTGTCCTTGGCTTTCCAAGAAGATTACATGTGATCCTGAGTGTATCCTAGTGTCCATGGCTGTCAAGAAGATTCCAAGTGACCCCCAGTGTATCCTAGTGTCCTTGGTTTCCCGAGAAGATTCCTAGTGACCCCCAGTGTTTCCTAGTGTGCTTGGCTTTGCTAGAAGTTTTCAAGTGATCCCCAGTGTATCCTAGTGTCCTTGGCTTTGCTAGAAGTTTTCAAGTGATCCCAGTGTATCCTAGTGTCCTTGGCTTTCTGAGAAGCTTCTGATTGACCCCCAGCACTTTCTAGTGTCCCTGGCTTTGCAAGAGGATTCCAAGTGGCCTCCAAGTGCTTCCTAATCGGCCCTGCTTTACGTGAAGATTCCAAGTTACCCCCAGTGCTTCCTAGTGTCTTTTTGAGAAGATTCTAGGTTACCCTTGGTGCTTCCTAGTGCCCCTGGCTTTCTGAGCAGATAACTGTGAATAACTTTCAGTGCTTCTTAGGTTCCCAAACATGAAGGGGGTTCTGTGTGGCTCCGAAGTGTTGCGATCTGCTTTAACGATGTGACTATTGATTAAAGCTTTGAACCCATTTTGGAGATCTTGGTGGGCTGGTGACATCACTCTTCCTTCCAAGAGAGAAACACGTTGAGATACTGAGATTCCTACAATTCCTGTAGTTGAACCCTCTTGTTCCTAGTGACTTTGCATGCATCTCCCAATGCCTTTCAGTGTGATCTCTGTACCCCAGTAATCCTTGTGTCATCCAGCTTGTCCCCAGTGACTGTTTCTGTCTGCAACTTGTAGGTTTGCACGTTTTGTATACTCTGAGCTTTGCAGTGTGCTTGTGCCTTTTGTTTCCCTGCGTACCACTTACCTGTATTCAGAGCTTAGTAGCCAAAAGCTGGCTGCTCTGGTGAGTCAGTGGGCTGTAACCTGGGAATCTTCCTGGAGCGCAACCCATCTCCACCTTCAGGAGCTTTGGGGAATATATGGCCTCTGGGGGAAAACATTGACTTGCTATAAATGTGGGGCTTGCTGGGTTCTCCCTCATTAATACTAAGCTGAACCCAAGCTTATCTCTAGTCCTTGGTAATAAAGATCAGACTAGACAGCACCCAACAAATTGAAACATTCTGAAACCGGTTCCTGTAATTCTTTAGGGTCCTTAAAAGTAGACCCGGAACCAGTTGGTGCTGAGAATTATGGCCACGGTGGTATAAGGGCACACACACTTTACAATTTTAATGTAAAAATTCTAAATGTAAAATGTAATGTACAGAACTAGACTTACCCTTTAACAGAGGTGGCTCTTTAATTAGGCAAATTAGGCGGCCGCCTAAACGGCCTCACACTCACAGGGGCCTTGCAGCCACCTAATTTGCCTGTGATTAATCACCAGGATGGCGTGCCACCACCTCCAGTGCCCGCCCTGTGTTTTCTGTTCCCTACTGTCACCTTGCTGGGTCCCAGATGTTATATTGGCTGCATATGTTTAATGGGTGAGGAGGGTGCCCTAGAAGTGGTGCTGATCACCTGTGTGCTAGATCCGTGCATCTTTCTGCGGCCATTTTTCTTGATTGAATTTTTTTTTCCATTTTGGGGAATGCGAGTGGGGCCTCATGTCTAAATTTTGCTAAAGTCTAAGGGCCAGATTCACAAAAGAGATACGACGGCGTTTCTTCCTGATACGCCGTCGTATCTCTGTTTCTATCTATGCGACTGATTCATAGAATCAGTTACGCATAGATATCCCCTAAGATCCGACAGGTGTAATTGTTTTACACTGTCGGATCTTAGGATGCAGTACCCGCGGCCGCCGCTGGGGGAGTTTGCGTCGTAAACCAGCGTCGAGTATGCAAATTAGGAGTTACGGCGGATCCACGACGGATTTTCGCTACGTCGCCGCTAGTCTAGTTTCCCGTCGCAAAGTCAGTCGTCGTTTTAGGTGCCCTAACGTTAGTCAGCAAACGTATTGCTGTCTAAAGTATGGCCGTCGTTCCCAGCGTCGAAATTTAAAAATGAACGTAGTTTGCGTAACACGTCCGGGAATACGGAAGTACGTTACGCACGTTGCCGATTGCAAAAATGACGTCAGTTCCGCGCAAAGCACGGCGGGAATTTCGAAACGGAGCATACGCAGTAGGTCCGGCGCGGGAGCGCGCCTAATTTAAATTGTACCCGCCCATTCGATTTGGACCGCCTTGCGCCTGACGTATTTACGATACACCGCCGCAAGTTTCCAGGTAAGTGCTTTGTGGATCGGGCACTAAAACTGAAAACTTGCGGCGGTGTAACGTAAACGGCTTACATTACATGGGCGCAATTGTACCTGAATCTGGCCCTAAAGTCCTCACAAAGCCTAGAGCCTGCCTTAGCCCTTTAAGTCTGTTTTCCCCCTTTTGTTGTAGTGTTACAGCGTAGAATCCCTTACTAACATGATTGTATATGGAATTACGGGGTGGTATTGCGCCTGTTTTATCTGACTGTTTATAATAATGAGGCTTGACATTGCCGGATTATGCCTTTGTTTAATATTTAAACAGATACATGGCCCTGTCAGTGTAACTTTTGAGGAAGGTATAAAAAGATCATTAGGAAAGTCTCTTTCTCTTTTAACGGAGGGGGAAAAAAAGTCATGATGACAAAACCGTTATTTGATTTAAGATCATTTAATTTGGCGCTTGCGAGCTGACTTTATTTGAATAAAGCCACGGCTTCTCTGAGTCTTAGGCTGATTATCGGAATAATGCCTCCGTAAACGAGAATGAAAGAGAAGCAGACCGGTTGGCGAGGCCATATATTTTCTGTGATATATAATATCTTCCTGAAGAGGATCTTAAAATTGTCGGCTTCAATGTCCTTGAGGTAGATGAGATCTGCAGGCCTGGGTGGCAATGCACGCAGATTGGGAGAGGAGAGAGGCCGCCCTATCTATGGAGACAGCGTTCTCCGCCACATCTGCGCTGTGAGGATATGGACTTTCTGTAGATGGCTGACCAAGATAGCGACCGCGGGGGAGGGACGATGCAGCTGCTGAGAGCAGAGAATTGGAAGATGAAATCTCAGCAGAGAGAGAGCTTCAAAAATAAGAAGAAAACGTTAGATCTGAGAGAAAAAAAATACAACAGAGAAGCGGTGCTGCAAGAAGGATACAATCCAACACTGTGTGTAGGCTCAGAGTGTGCACAAGGTGGAGGCTTAAGAATGAACCCATGTAATACGGGGGCTTGAGGTCTAGGCAATGTGAAGGTTGAGGACTGAATCCACACCAAGTGAGAAAGCTGAGAGTGAATTTGTATTAATATAAAGGCTTGAAGTGACACTTTAACTAAAAAAAGCTCTGATAAAAGCTATTTCTCTAAAGAAGATAGTAAATACTAACCTGTTGCACTGCCCATGCTGCTGAATACTGGCCTAATGAAGAAATATCCCCCTCCCTCTGACAAGGATTGACCCCTGACACAACCTCAGGGCTTAACCCATTCTGCCGTTTGACCCAAATTGTAAAAGTATGCAGGTAAATGAGAGAGAGCTCTGTTCCTTTCGGTGTCCAGTCGTAGAGAGAAAGGGGTGGAGCTTTTATTGGTCTTTTATAAACAGAATGACATCATACACATGAGCACATTTGATTGGTTCAGTCTATAGACGGTGGCTTCTCCTTGCAAATCCATTTTTTGGCACAAACAGTCCTCGTGTCAAGCTTTCTTCACTCAGAGTCATATATGCTTCTTCGATGAAAGAAGGGGAGGATGACAGCTGTTTTTGCTATTATTAGTCCTTCTCTGTTTCCATTTCAAGCTGAGGATGTACTTGTATCTCCAAGACATTATAATCTGTCATAACTTCATTTTAGGATAATTCTAGGGGTTGTCCCGATACCGATACTAGTATCGGTATCGGACTGATACAAGCATTTGCCCGAGTACTTGTACTCGAGCAAATGCTCCCGATGCTTCACCCGATACTTGTACAGTCAGCGGTGATCATCAGTGCATGGGGAAGTTACAAGCACCGATCACCGCTGTATAGATTTAAAAGTAATTTCTCCACTTCTCTCTTCACCCCCCCCCCCCCCCCCGCGGCTTTCAGCTGCTTTAAAATCAGCGGTGATCGGTGCTTGTAACTCCCCCACACACGATCACCGCTGACTGTCCCATGTCCCTCCTCCAGCCCCCCTCCGTTTTGCTGCAGTCTCTCTCCCTCCATGTCCCCCTCTGTGTTTCCTCTCCTCCATGTCCCCCTCTGTGTTTCCTTCTCCTCCGTGTCCCCCTCTGTGTTTCCTTCTCCCTCCGTGTCCCCTCTGTGTTTCCTTCTCCCTCCGTGTCCCCCTTGGTGTTTCCTTCTCCCTCCGTGTCCCCCTCTGTGTTTCCTTCTCCCTCCATGTCCCCCTCGGTGTTTCCTTCTCCCTCTGTGTCCCCCTCTGTGTTTCCTTCTCCCTCCGTGTCCCCCTCTGTGTTTCTCTCTCTCCCTCCGTGTCCCCCTCGGTGTTTCTCTCTCTCCCTCCATGTCCCCCTCTGTGTTTCTCTCTCCCTATGTGTCCCCCTCTGTGTTTCTCTCTCCCTATGTGTCCCCCTCGGTGTTTCCTTCTCCCTATGTGTCCCCCTCTGTGTTTCCCTCTCCCTATGTGTCCCCCTCGTGTTTCCCTCTCCCTCCGTATCCCCGCTCTGTGTTTTCTTCTCCCTCCGTGTCCCCCTCGATGTTTCCTTTTCCCTCCGTGTCCCCCTCGCTGTTTCCTTTTCCCTCCGTGTCCCCCTCGGTGTTTCCTTCTCCTCCGTGTCCCCCTCGGTGTTTCCTTCTCCTCCGTGTCCCCCTCTGGTGTATCCTTCTCCTCCGTGTCCCCCCTCGGTGTTCCCTTCTCCTCCGTGTCCCCCTCCGTGTTTCCTTCTCCCCCGTGTCCCCCTCCGTGTTTCTCTCTCTCCCTCCGTACTCCTCCTCCACCCCCTGGAACTGTCAGGATGGAGAGCGGAGGTAGAAGACCATTAAATCTGGCTCCTTACTGTTCCGAATGGACAGAGTCAGTGATTACTGACTCTGTCCATTCACATAACTGAAACATCGTAAACTGTGTTTACAATGTTTCAGTTTATGATGAAGAGAAGCGGCTGTCTTCTGTCCATTCATTTTCAGCGCAGCTGAGGCTGCTGAGAAAGGGACTGGGGAATCTGTGTCCCTAGTCCCTTTCCCTGTCTCAGATGGGAGATGTCAGAGGCCTAATATCTCACCAAAGCCCCCCCCCCAACAGGGCTGATTAAAAAAAGAAAAAAAAATTCAATAAATAATTTAAAAAATAAATGTAAAAAATAATAAAAATTTAAAAAACACACTGACAATCCACTGTCCCACCCCCCCTCTAAAAAAAAAATATCACTTTAAAAAAAAAAAAAAGTAAAAAAAAAAAACGCCACTGTCACGTGACATTAAAAAAAAGTATTGGTATCGGCGAGTACTTGAAAAAAAGTATCGGTACTTGTACTCGGTCCTCAAAAAAGTGGTATCGGGACTAACCCTAGATAATACTATTGTAATATAATTTTCACACAAACATATGTATACTTATCTTATATAGATAAAGAAATAAAAGCAGATAAAACAAATAGAAGAATATAATTAAAGAAGTGCAACATTTGAGTAGCTCAGAGGAAAGTAATCATAACACAAAAAATATTCATTTTAGTAACTTCCATCACACCTCCAGCAGGGTATATCTATCAATCCGTGTTGCTTACATGGTGATGTCAGGACTTACCCAGGTGGGTTACATCACTACCCCCCCTCCTTGTGCCCCCCCCCTATCAGTGTTGGAGCTTGATTGGATTGGATAAAGAAGAAGTCTTTCAAGATTACATAAGTTGCTCCTGCTCCTCATTCCAGCATTCGGGTTTTGGCTGTTGCATTCTCCCTGTCTGTGTCCACCTGCTGGGTGATTGCTGTGTCAGGTCAAATGTTATAGGCAGCAGTCGCTTCTGTCCTTTGCTTGTGATAGCGAACAATACCTGTGTTGTTTCTGTATCGAGCTCCCTGTCTGTCTGCCCTGATTTACTGGTTTGGATCTCCCTGTGTATGACTTCAGACTGGATTATGGTTATTCCTTGAACTCAGCCTGCCTTCTACCGTAGACTGTTATTAAACCACGCTACCAGTCTGCTAACTGCGAGTAGTCTCTTGGCTTCACTCAGTCACATCTGCCCTGGTGTGGTGGCCAGGCACTATAGTACAAGTGTATAAGTTATGTGGGCAACAAAGTACCGGTAGGCCTGCTTGCCTTAAGGAAAGGGGACTGCTATAGGTGAAGCCCCGACAGTAGCTACCTATAGGGGTTGATTTACTAATGGAAAATAGACTGTGGGCCAGAGTTCTCAGAAGAGTTACGACGGAGTATCTCAGGGAAACACCGTCGTATCTCTGTTTTTTGACCCGTGTATCTATGCGAGTGATTCCTAGAATCAGTTTTCGCATAGATACGGCGTAGATCCGACAGGTGTAAGTCACTTACACCATCGGATCTTAGATGTAATTCGACGCTGGCCGCTAGGTGGCGTTTACGTTTAGTTCTCATATGACTATGCAAATGAGCCTGATACGCCGATTCCCGAACGAATTTGCGACGGAAACGTCGTCGTTTACGTCGTTTCCGTAAGCGTAAGGTTACCCCTGTTATATGAGGGGCAACCTTACGCTAGTCCGCCGTATGCCAATGTTAAGTATGGCGTCGGGTCATCGACGTCTTTTTCCGGCGGGTTACGTAGTTTTACTAAGTCGTCCGCGAATACGACTTTACGTCAATGACGCTCACGTCGGCGTCATTGACGTTTTCCGTTGTGAGCTGGAGAGATGCGCACTGGGCTATTTTTCCGCCCGCGCATGCGCAGTGATCGATCGGCGTGGGGGCGCGCTTAGATTTGAATACAGCCGCCCCCTTTGAATTACGAGGCCTTCCCCCGGGCCATTTACACTACGCGCCGCAAATTACGAGCAAGTGCTTGGAGAATACGGCACTTGCACCAGTAAGTTGTTGATCGGCGTAATGTAAAATGGATAACGTTACGTCGCCGGAATTCTATGTGAATCTGGCCCTGTGTACTTTGCAAAGTGCAGTTGCACTCTGTGAGAGCAGTTGCTCCAGAGCTTAGTAAATTAGGAAAAGCTCTGCCGGATTCCTTCATCCAATCCTATGCAAGCACGTGATTGGGTATTGCACATGCACGTGATTGGGTATTGCACATGCACGTGATTGGGTATTCTTAGCAAAGTGAAGCTTTACCTCATTTACTAAGCTCTGGAGAAACCTTCCCTTGCAGAGTGCAATTGCACTTTGCACAGTGCGCAGTCTATTTGCCTTGAGTAAATCAACCACATTATTTAGCATGCCACACTTAACTCAAAAATATACACTAAGGCACAGAGTGCCCCGGATTCACAGAGACTTACCACGACGTATCTCCAAGATACGCCGTCGTAAGTCCAAAATGTGCGCCGTCGTATCTATACGCTTATTCAGGAAATGAGATACGCCTGAATTTTGCCAAGATACGACCAACGTAAATCTCCTACGCCGTCGTATCTTGGGTGCATATTTACGCTGGCCGCTAGGGGCACTTCTGTTGATTTACGCGTCGAATATGTAAATGAGCAAGCTACGCCGATCACAAACGTACTTGCGCCCGACGCTGTAATCTACATAGTTTACGTAAGGGCGTTTTTTTTGCGGCGTAAAGTTAAACCACCCAAAAGCTGGTCTAAGTCGTTTAGGGGATGGACGTCGGACTGCCGTCGGATGTTACGTCGTTTGCGTAAGTCGTACGTGAATGGGGGCTGGGCGTAGGTTACATTCACGTCGTACGCATTGAGCCGTCGTATCTTAGGGAGTATTTGCGACGTGGTTCGTGAGCATGTGCGTACATGCGCTGTTCGTTCGGCCATGCATTTACATGGGGTCAACGCTTCATTATAATACTAACGCCCACTGCCTTGCAACTTTTAAATTAGGCGGGCTTAGGCCGACCCATTTACGTTACGCCGGCGTAAATATGGGAGCAAAGTGCTTTGTGAATACTCAGCTTGCCTCTCAATGTTACGTCGGCGTAGCACATATGAGATGCGGCCGATCTCTCTGAATCTGGCCCTATATTGTCAAAAGTATTGGGACACCTGCCTTTACACGCCACATTGGCCTGGATTCAGATACAATGGTGTATCTCTAGGCGGGCATAACGTATCTTAAATACTTACGCCGCAGTAAATAGGGTGCAAGTTCCGTATTCAGAAAGAACTTACGCCCTAAGTTACGCGGGCGTAACGTATAGTGGTCCGGCGTAAGCCCGACTAATTCAAATGTGGATGATTGTGGGCGTGTTTTAATTTAAATTAATTGTGACCCCATGTATATGACTTTTTTTTACGAACGGCGCATGCGACATAAAATTTTCAAAATTCGACACATAGGATACGCCTCATATAGCAGGGGTAACTTTACCGCCGGAAAAAGCCTAAAGTAAACAACGTAAAAAAATTCGACAGGCGGACGTTACTGTTTTCTGAATCGGCGTATCTAGCTAATTAACATATTCCTCAACGTAAATCGACGGAAGCGCCACCTAGCAGCCAGCGTAAATATGCAATAAGATACGACGGCGTAAGAGACTTACACAGTCGGATCTTAGCCTAATTTTGAATACAGAAAGAGATACGCCAGTGCAGCTTTGAGTTTACGCTGGCGTATCAATAGATACGCCAACGTAATTCTTTCTGAATCTAGCCCTAAGACTGGAATGTCATTAACCGGTTTACCGCCCGCCCACTGTATATATACGTCCTCGTTTTTTAAAGATGATATCTCGGTAACGGCAGCAGCTGCTGCCACAAACGAGGTATCCATCTCTTCAGTGGGCGGGCGTGTAAATGATAACAGCGGTCTCCGCGCGGATTCGCCGCGAGATCGCCGTTATCGGTGGCGGGAAATGGGCCCCCCCCTCCGCCGCTCCTCCTGCGCCCTCCGCCGCTTACCGTAGCCGTCGGTAGCGGCGGAGGAGATCGGGTGCTGCTGCCTAGTGTGTGAGGACTCGAGTGAGGGCAAGATGGCCTCCACCTGTCCCCATAGCTTTGCTGGGCGGAAGTGACGTCAAAACGTCAGTCCCGCCCAGCGTCTTAAAGAGACAATTTTTTGGTTGTCATTTTTTTTAAATGACAAAATTTCCATTTTTTTTTTTTGCATTTAAGTCTAAAATATGAGATGTGAGGTCTGTTTTGACCCCAGATCTCATATTTAAGAAGGACCTGTCATGCTTTTTTCTATTACAAGGGATGTTTACATTCATTGTAATAGGAATAAAAGTGATACATTTTTTTTTATTTCAGTGTAAAAAATTATAAATCAATAAAAAATAATAAGAAAACGAAAAAAAATTTTTTTTAAAGGCCCCCGTCCCGACGAGCTCGTGCGCAGAAGAGAACGCATACGCGAGTAGCGCCCGCATATGAAAACGGTGTTCAAACCACACAAGTGAGGTATCGCCGCGATCGTTAGAGCGAGAGCAATAATTCTAGCCCTAGACCTACTCTGTAGCTCAAAAAATGCAACCTATAGAATTTTTTTAAACGTCGCCTATCGAGATTTTTAAGGGTAAAGGTTTTGACGCCATGCCACGAGCGGGCGCAATTTTAAAGCGTGACATGTTGGTATCATTTTACTCGGCGTAACATTATCTTTCACAATATATAAAAAAATTGGGCCAAATTTATTGTTGTCTTATTTTTTAATTCAAAAAAGTGATTTTTTTCCAAAAAAAAAGTGTGCTTGTAAGACCGCTGCGCAAATACGGTGTGACAAAAAGTATTGCGATGATCGTCATTTTATTCTCTAGGGTGTTAGAAAAAAAAAATATATAATGTTTTAAGCAATTTTATAGCAAAAAAAACAGTTTTAGTCTTGTAAACACCGAATCTGAAAAACAGGCTTGGGGCTTAAGTGGTTAAAGTTCATGTGCGTGTAAGG